>NC_138967.1:66526111-67143888 GCF_055761805.1 Camellia sinensis
TCTTATCGAGCTGAGCCAAACCAAACTCGAATTTCATTAATATTAACTAGCTGAGCCAAACTTGAGTCCAATTACTTATCGAACCGAGTTCAAGCTCAATAAACAAGCTAGATAAATAAACGAGCCGAACTCAAGCTCAACAAAACTTGGCTCAACTCGATTCGTTTATAACCTACTAAGAGGGGTTGCCAGAGCCAAAGGGTGGTAGGTTGCAAGGCTGGCGGTGGTTGTAGGTAGGTGTGTACTGAGAAATTAAGATTTAGAATTTTGTTCAAAAATATAATTTGATTGAGAGACAAAATTGAAATAAAAATTTTTTTTGAAAGACAATAGACACTTAAAAAATGAGTGGTGTGCAAATAAAAAACCCAAAATGTAAGAAGATGCTTTTGTTGGGTAATAAAAAGGGTTATTTATACGAAGACTCCTTAAATTATTTAAAAGTATCACTTTAACTCTCTAAATTATAAAAGTATACAAATGAACCCCTAAATTATTCAAAAGTATCACTTTAACTCCCTAAACTATAAAAACGTACAAATGAACCCCCTAAACTATAGAAAAGTATCACTTTGCCCCCTAAGATAAAAAAATTGTACAAATGAACCCCCTAAACCTTTAAAAATGTACAAATTAGACTCCTAATAGAAGGAATCAAAGTGAAATACATAGAGAGCAAAACATTACTTCTCAATAGTTACGCTTTTATAATTTAAGGGATCAAAATAATATTTTTCGCTAGTTTAAAAAATTTCCATGTAAATAACCTAATAAAAACTCTCCAAAAACTAGTACCTTTTCAACATTTTCAATGATTTTAGAATAAATTATAAATACACTTGAAATTTACTTAAAATACGAATTACCCTTATAGTTTTGAAAATTATAAATACCCTCATCCCATGTAAGAATTTGTCATTTAATAGAGTTAACATAAAAATAAAATTCCTAACCACCCTCCTATATAACAACAAAAGTACTACAAATATTAATTAAAATATATTTCTGTCATTAAAAAATATTAATTGATTTGACAATTTATTAATAAAAAAAATCATTTATTATACGATTAAAAATTTAAAGAAGCAAGATATAATTTCAAGAATCACAAGAATAATTAATATTTTAAATAAATTCAGAGTACGTATTTATAATTTACCTACGATTTTATTATGACTTTTCTTCTTTTTTATTCAAACTTATATGTTATGTTACTGAATGTGGGGATATATTTCTGAGGACCAACACGTGGCTAAGGTGACGCCGACGTGTCAGCCGAGGTGCCACGTGTCTTGGTCGTGATGCCGAGGTTATCTCGGCTAGGCCGAGGTTACCTCCGAAGATATCGGAATCCGAGATAAGTGGACAAGGCACAAGAGTCCTAGAATGAAGAAGGACTTCAGCATAGATAAGGATAACACTCTTAGGGAGTTTATCTTTATCTATTGAAGAGTCCATGATAAGCACTGAGCTAAAAGTTCATTGAAGCAAGGCTTCCATTGGGACTAAGATTGAGTTAACTATAAAAGAGAGGCACCCCCATGGGTTGAAGGTACGCAATTTATATTCAGAACAGTGAGTTAAGCACTATTGATTATCTTTGAGATACTTTACTGACTTGATCATCGGAGTGCCCCCGGGTGGACGAACCACCGCCGGAATCTTCTCTTTCTGTTGCAGGTCATTCGGGCGCCATCTATTCTACCAGCACTCTCCAGCTGAATAATGAGTTGGCAGTGTGGTCGGAAATTAACACACACAATTTGGCGCCGTCTGTGGGAAAGAAAGGAGAATAGATGGCCAACGACGGACAGAAGGATAAGGTTAGGGACGAAACCCCTGCTGGGAACAATAAGCACATTGATCTTAATATGGAGGGAGATGGTCGCAACGAGGAGACTCAGAACCAGAATCACGGCAAGAAAGACGTCAGTCAAGATGGCGACGTGTCAAAGAAACCAGATCGAAGCGAGTACTACAACGAGGACGACCTCCAGGTATAAAAGGATAGATGCCTAAGGAGGGACGAAGAGGTGAAAGAGATGGCGAACAAATTGGCAGACCTGTAATCGGTCGTTAATTTTATGATGCAGAATAACATCATGCAGCCACCGTTCCCGCTGCAGGACACGCCAATTCCAACAGCCAATGCCCAGAAGAGGGAGGAGAAATCAATCCCAGTACCCCCTCAGCACACCAGAAGCAGAAAACACTCTCACCGGCCTTCAAGGGAGGTCAGAAGAGGAGAGTCGAAGAGGGAAGAGTCATGAAGGACACATCGCACCAAGAAGGCAGACCCCAAAGAACATTGGCATGTTCAAAGGCAGGCACTGTGTTTCGACATGACTAATGGAGAAAGGTCAAAAAGGGCTCACAACGAAGTTGAAAGTAGTGCACTAAAAAGATTGAAATCAGGAGATAGCCGAGCTCCTAGGCGGACCAAAGAAGACTTGAGAGATTACCTCAAGAGGAAGCAACAAAATGCCGATGTCGAGGTAACCTCCCCTGATAAGCTGAGAACACCATTCTCAGAGGAGTTAGACAAATTTGAGACTCCAAAGAGATTCAGTATGCCGAGGTTCCAAATATACGATGGTAAGTCAGACCCCAACTTTCACGTTGGGTTATACCTGAACTCGATGGCATTATATAATGGGAACGAGTCGTTGCTCTGCAAAGTGTTCCCCTCATCCTTTGGGGAGATTGCATCAGATTGGTTTCACAAACTGCCAAAGGGAAGTGTGAAGACCTGGGAAGGCCTGGCCGAGATGTTTGTGGCCAGGTTCGTGACAAACAAGCTACAGCCATTAAGGGTGGACGCATTGATGGCTTTGAGGATCAGTAAGAATGAAGGCCTTAGGGCCTATGCAAAAAGGTACTATGAGGTGTTCAACCGAATACCCGAGTGCAACCAAGAGGTGGCGGTCATGTCTTTCAAGAACGGCCTAAAAGATGACTATCCACTACGAAATTCTTTGGCAAAGACATTGCCAAAAAGCATGGAAGAGCTCATGGCCAGAGTTGAGAAGTATGCCAGAGCCGAGAAAGACACGTCAGAAGCTAAGAAGACAAAGCAAGAGAAAGGTAACGGCTCGCCGAAGCGAGGCCGAGGTAACAACGGGTCCAACAAGTAAGAGGTAGGATTGAGAGCTGCACAGGCAGTCACAACTGTGTTCCAGATCCCAATCCACAAAGTCCTGGACAAAATCCGATCCCAGCCCTATTTCAGAGCACCAGCTAGGGTGCTAGTAGAATTTATGGAAAGAAGCCTTGGTAAGAATTTTGCTTACCATAATGAAGATGGGCATATGACTCAGGGTTACAGAGCCCTGAAAGCACACCTGGAAGACCTGGTAAGGCAAGGCCATTTGAGGGACCTTGTAGATGAGGCCAGGACAAGGGAGGAACAGGCAAGACTGCCTCAGGCACCAGTAGCTCCGCCTCTCCCAGCACAGCAACCACAGGCAGGAGGACCTCGGGTAATTAATGTAATCCACTCGAAGGTTAACGAAAACAAAATTAGAGGGGAGACTCAGAAGGTAAAGCACTTGCAACATGCGTACCAGGTCAGGGAGAAGAGACATCGGACAGAGGAGTGCCAGGGACCAGTAGTGTCCTTTACTGAAGTCGACCTTGAGATGGTGCAACACCCGCACAACGATGCCTTAGTAGTATCCCTCCAAGTTAGGGAGTGCCAAGTGAAGCGCATCTTAATTGACCAAGGCAGCTCATGTGACATCATGTACGTCAGGTGTTACAAGGAGCTTGGCCTTCACCCAGACGATGTGGAGCAGTCCAATGGCCCAATGGTTGGGTTTAATGGAACACTGACGTGGCCACTGGGAACAACGAGCTTGGAGGTGCAGACAAGCACCAGGAAGATAAAGACAGAGTTCACCATAATCGACACGCCCTCCCCTTACAATGCTATCCTGGGAAGGCCATGGTTTCATGCAATGAAGGTTGTTCCCTCAACATTGCATCAACTACTGCGGTTCCCAATAGAGCATGGGATAGAAGAAGTCAGAGGAGATCAACTGCAGGCAAAGAATTGCTCCATGGCAGCAATGAAATCTACCTGCAGCGTACGAGAACCAGAAAGGGTAGAGATCGAAGATGAAGAAGTGGGAGTCCTAGAGGACGTCAGCAAGGAGCCAACTAAGACAAGTGAAAAAACACTAAAGAAAATCCTCGTCCAGAAGAGGGATAAAGAATGCTTCTTCCTTCTCGGCTCGGGCTTAGCCGAAGAAGAGGAAAAAGAGTTGGAGGCTTTCCTGAGAGCAAACATTGAAGTGTTCGCCTGGACGCCTTACGAAATACCTGGCATTGACCCCGAGGTCACTTGCCATAAACTGAACGTTGACAGGTCGGCCAAACCTGTAATCCAACGAGCAAGAAGACCGACATTGATGCACGTCGAAGCAGTGGAGGAAGAAGTAGACAGACTTCTGGAGGCCAGGGCCATTCGAGAGGTAAACTACCCGACATGGCTATCAAACATAGTAGTGGTGAAGAAAAAGAATGGTAAATGGAGGGTTTGCGTGGACTTTACCAGCCTAAATAAGGCCTGTCCCAAAGACAGTTTTTCTCTACCCAAGATTGACCAGCTAGTGGATGCCACTTCAAGGCATGGAAGGATGAGCTTCCTTGATGCCTACAGAGGGTACCACTAGATAGCCATGTACCCCCCAGATGAAGAGAAGATCGCGTTTATCACCCCAAAATGGTTGTATTGCTACAAAGTGATGCCTTTTGAGTTGAAAAATGCAGGACCGACTTACCAAAGATTGGTAACCAAGATGTTCAGACACCAGATTGGCCGAACGGTGGAAGTTTACATCGACGACATGGTCGTGAAGACCAAGCAACCTAAAGGTCATCTGGCCGACCTAAAAGCAGTATTTGAAATCCTTAAAACGTATCAGCTCCGACTCAATGCATCGAAGTGTGCATTTGGAGTTGGATCTAGTAAGTGTAGACACCACATTTTTGACCATCCTTAAGACTCAGGCGTCATCGATTGAGCGTTCGGTGATAGTACATGTTGTGCTCATTTCGAGTTTCAAAGTTTTGGCTGAGAGCCTTCCCTCCGGGTCTCCGAGCTCGTTGTGCTTTGGCTCGGTTTACGGACTGAACCTTGTTTCTCTTCCTAGAGAGAGGGAGAGGTCTTGTAGACCATCTCTTTGTGGTCGTAGACCACTCTTCGCGGTCGTAGACCACTTTTCCCATTTGGAGATCAGTTTGCGATTTTTCAGAGCCTTCGGTCGTGCGCCTTGTCTCGGGACCACTTAACGTTCTCTGTTTGGCACGGCTTTTGGAACACGCCTCATTTCCTCTGTCTAGAGGGACACTGTGGTCTGGGAGACCACTTTTGCGGTCGTACGCCACTTTTGATGCTCGATAGCTGGTTTTCAGGGCTCCCGGCCGCGTGTCTTGCCTCCCGAACCCTCGTCTTGCATCCGTTTTGGTTTGTCTTGGGTACAAACCTTACTTTCCTTGTTTGGGAAGTGATACAAGGGTGGGAGACCAGATTTTTCCTTGGAGACCACTTTTCTCCCCACTAGCCGATTTTCTAGTCGGGAAACTAGTTTTCTTGGTCTTTGGGCCACATTTTCTGGTTTTCCACCCTACCATTGGCTTGCTTTCAGTGTGGAGACCACCAATTTCCCCTGCCGACCACTTTTTTACCTGGGAGACCACTTTGGGTGGTCGGCTGACCACTAAAAGTAGCAGGCCGACCACCTTTTCTGGTCGACAGCTTTCTTTCTATTTTGGCAGACTGTATGGATGCTAGTTGTACCAGCTGGAGGGCACAGACTGTATCCTCCATACACGTGTATGAAGGGATTGCATCCAATTTTTAGCTTCTCCAAGAAGCTTGAACCTTGGTTTTTTTCTATAAGAGAGGCTCTCCCTCTCCATGATTAGGGTTCAGAAAATTTCCTAAGGCACAAGCATATATCTCCCTCTATATCTCTATATTTGGGGCCTAAAAAGTGTGTTGTTCCTCACTTTTGCACCACAACTCTTAACCACACACCCCCATCATTGAGCTAAGGTTCTTGGAGGACATGTTTTGGCTGAGAAAGAAGCTGTTGTTGCAGTGCTTCAAGGGTAACCTTTTTTTCTCCCTTTTAAGCTTTGTTTTGGTTGCTCTCTTGGTCCCATTTGCATGCTTATTTGGGCTTAGCTTCCAACTGAAAAAAAGTCTTGTTTTAAGGTGCTTGTGATGTTTGTTTAAGGCCTTTTGGGTGTTGAGGGTCTTCTACCCTCTTGCATGCTTTGTTTAGCCTTGTTTTGTGCCATGCCTTAAG
This sequence comes from Camellia sinensis, assembly GCF_055761805.1. NCBI lineage: Eukaryota > Viridiplantae > Streptophyta > Magnoliopsida > Ericales > Theaceae > Camellia > Camellia sinensis. Next base: position 66,532,426 of record NC_138967.1, read on the forward strand.
GCCTTTGAGCTAGTCCTTGCTTGGCCTCCTAACCACTGAAATCCAGTGGATTTTCAGTGGTAGGGATGTGGTTTTGAGGCCTCAAATTAGAGGGGGATGATCCTCTCTCGTCTTGTTTTGTTTGCTTGCATTTTTGGCCTATCAAAGGAGCATACATTTTCATACTTTTAAGGCTTGATTCAGGAACTTTTTGGGGACTTTTAGGGCCTTCCTAGACTCTATCCATGGTTGGTTTGGTCACCCTTGGCATGCTTCTCATATGCGTAATGTAATCCCATTTGTGGCTCATCAAAGTAGCATGTCAATCTAGCATGTATTAGCTCCATTTCAGTGGGTTTTTAGTCATCATTTGGCATGTCATGGCTCTATTTATGGCTAGTTTAATAGCCTCTTGCATGCTTCATATGTTTGTAGTGTAAATCTTGTTCACTAGCTTTGAATGCATGATGTTTTGGCTCACCATTCTAGCATATTTTGGCCATGCTCCAACATGATTTTGTTCATATTTTGGGCTGTCTTAGCTCTGTTTTGAGACCCCTTGGTCAAATGATGCTCGCCTTGCATGCCTCTAGTGTAATATGCTTCACTAGCTTTTGATGCTTGAGTCTTTCAACATGCATTACATGAGTTGTTTTGCATGATTCTAAGTCATCTTGCATGCCATTTCAGTGCTGAAACATATGCCATTGTACTCCATGTTGCATCCTTTCAATGCTTTTAGAAAGTTGTGTTTTGTGCCTTAGGCTTGGGCCCTTGCATTGTGCATGCTTGTATGTGTTTTATTGCCTTGGTTTCATCACCATTGGCCACTAATTTGCACATGGTTGAGGCCTATCTATCTTGGTTTAAGTCCATTGTGTATTGAGCATGCCATGTGGTTCATAACATTGAGTATGTCATGTTGTTGCATGATTGATCATTACACTTGTGCATGCCATTTTCATCGCATTATGTATGTTAGTCACCATGTGCATTGTGTATGCAAGTGTCATGAGCATTGTGTATGCCATGTTATTCATAGCATTGTGTGTGCTAGTTGCATGTTTGCATGTCCATCCCTTGCATGTTTGCATGTCTAAGTTGTATCACATTAGGTTGCATACTTGAGATCGCATAGTGCATGCCATGTTTGTTACATTGTGTTTGGAATAGGCATTAGTCCAAACACGGGAAACGAGGTACGTTTCATACTCGAAGTGATGAAACGTACCTCGATTCCCGATCGCCGACACTCTTGACTACACATGACGGAGTTCTAGGCTTTAGGTGTTTGTATGTGCATTTATTCCATATCGAGTTGCGCAATTCGGCCCCTCGGCCATCATGCATCGAGATGCATGATTGGTGGCCCGAGGGTCGAGACCTACACTCCCTTGAGCTTATGTAATGATAGGAAGGGTGGTCGCGCATACATGTGTTGCAAATACTTTGCCATGCCCCTTTCTTGCCCTCTGTTGCAGAAAACCAAAAACCAGCAACAAAAACTGGTCGGCTGACCAGATAAAGTGGCTCGCTGACCACTTTTTTTGGTTTTCACCACAAAAACTAGCCGGCCGGTGGTCTCTAAGGCCAATATCTGGTTGGCAGCATCCCTACAGATTCCCAAGGTGGAGTTTCATCTCTCTGGAGCTTGGTGCAAGTTTCTGAGATCAATTGCAAACAGAGGCAAATCGGGGCATCGCGAGGGATTTCAAAACAAGGCGACTCGAGCATGCATGCATCCTTTGTCATCCAAACCAGAGCTGAGGCAGCCTACATCATATAGTTTATACGCTTATTTAATTGCTAACTTAGTTAATTTGTTAATTAGTTAGAGTTGTGTAATAATTAACTGTAGCTTGTTATTCATTCTGTTGTGTAATAACTAGTTTAATTAGATTAGCTTATATTAGCTAATTGGTTCTGTATTATTCATTCAGACCCTCCGTCGAGAGGGCACAACTATTGTAAATAAGTGTGCGTGTGTGTGATGCATGACTTTCAACCCCCATTTCTTTCTCCCTTTTATTTACTAGCTTACGATGGTTAGTTTTAGGGCATTTTCAATTAGCATCCTTATGCTCGCACGTTCGCATTCATTCACCTATCTTGCATGCACCGGGCTCGGCGTATCATGCTAACTGCATTGTATTTCAATTCATGTATGAATACATGTATCAAATTGCATTTCACATGACATTTTAGAATAGCCGAGCCTATCTTAGTTGCATTTTGCATGTGTTGCATCAGGTATTCTTGACATGAACTAGGATCATGCATTGATTACTAACTAGCTTTTGTTTTGGCTTGGAGTACTCGATGAATGTTTATGCTTTAGCATCCTTGCATGTGTGTGAGTGACTGCCATGATAGCATGCTTGCCATGAGGCTATGTGCTTACGTGATATAACTGCTTAAATGCCTGTGGGTGAAGGTTGGACAACCTGAATTGGAACAATTCATTGATTGTCAGTTTTAAGCCCACTTGAGAGTGGCAAATCACCATGTTTTCTAATCCCATTTGAGGGTGGCAAAATCCGTATTTTAGCCTACTTGCGAGTAGCAAACCGCTTTGAAAAACAAACATGAAATGTTTTGTTCCAACTTAGGCGATCCAGTCTATACTTGTGTGTTGTGCGCATCACATAGTAATTCTAGCTAATAATTGGAATAAGAACACATGTATTTTCAAAAACAAGATATCATGTTTAGTAGTGACCGATCTTTGATCGAGCAAGCGGGGGTGCTCATTGCATGACCTTCACCTCTCGTACCCAAGTTCTCGAGCCGAAGCAACTTTGGTGATGACGGACACGTGACCTTAGGCACGAGTTAGGGTTTCCTAAATTTCTCCAAAATAAAATATTTAGGTGGCGACTCAGTATCTGGTAAAGCAGTCCATGTTTGGCACTTCTTTCTAAAAATCAGTTTTTCAAAACGATTTGCCGGATTTGAACTCTTTGGTGATTTATCGATCTTGCATTGCACTTTGTGAGATTAGATTTAGAATCGTGACATTGAGTCTGAACTGTAGTGAGAATAATGAACAAAACGAGATTTTCCCGGGACGTTCAGGCGCGTCTACAGTAAGTTCTTGGGATACCTGGTGACCAGAAGGGGCATTGAGGCTAGTCCAGATCAGATCAAGGCCATCCTGGAGTTGAAGAGCCCGACGTCGGCAAAACAAGTACAAATGCTGACTGAGAGGGCCACAACCCTAAATAGGTTCATAAGCAGAAGCTCAGATAAGTGCAAACCTTTCTTCAACTTAGTGAAGAAAGCCACAGACTTCCTATGGACCGAGGAGTGAGAAGCCGCCTTGTCCGACTTGAAGAAGTATCTGACCACAATTCCAGTTCTTTCAAATCCAGAACTTGAGGAGGAGTTGTTCCTGTACTTGGTAGTTTCGGAACATACGGTAAGTGTAGTAGTAATCCGGGAAGAAAAAGGAGAACAAAGGGCTGTTTACTATGTAAGCAAAATCCTGGCTAATGTAGAGACTAGGTATTTACCCCTAGAGAAGTTGGCGCTGGCCTTAGTAATGGCTTCAAAAAAGCTGAACCATTACTTTCAAGCCCATAAAATTGTGGTGCTCACTGAACATCCATTGAAGTCCCTGTTGCAGCAGGGAGACCTGACAGTGAGAATAGCCAGATGGGCAGTGGCCTTAGGCCAGTATGACCTGGAGTTCAGACCCAGAACAGCAATCAAAGGCCAAGTTTTGGCAGACTTTGTGACCGAGTTCACACCAAAATCCATCATAAATCGGGCTGCGCTGAGCTGAGGTGAACAATGTCATAACAAGCAAGGAGGAGCCCAACCGAAGGCGACGGAACAAAGAAAAGAAGAAAAACTCAGACCCTGCAGCATCTACATCGGCGACTCCTTCCGACTGTTTGTCAATGGGAGTTCAAACCGACAAGGAGCGGGGGAAAGAGTAGTACTGGTATCTCTAGATGGACAGATATTGGAACAGTCTATTCATTTGGGGTTTAAGGCCTCAAACAATGAAACAGAGTATGAAGCATTGATTGCAGGATTGAAACTGGCAGTAGCATCAGAAGCAGATGAGGTAATAGTCTTCTGCAACTCCCAACTCATAGTAAACCAGACGACAGGCGAGTTTGCAGCCAGAGATGAAAGGATGTCGGCCTATGCAAAAGAAGTCAGCAGGTTAGTGGCCTTGTTTCAGAATTGCCAACTACATCAGGTTAGCCGAGATGATAGCAGTCACGCTGATGCACTGGCCAACCTGGCTAGTGCAATACAACCTGGAAAAGCAAGGACAATAATGGTCGACTACTTGTCGGGCCCAAGCATTGAACCACTGATCACGGAACGAGAAGTAATATGTGTGGACATGGGACCAAGCTAGATGGACGCAATAGTAGCATTCCTGAAAGAAGGAAAACTGCCAGATGATCACAAAGAGGCACACAAGATCAGATTGAAGTCAGCAAGATTGAGTCTGACAACTGAGAGACATCTCTACAAAAGATCCTTCGGTGGACCCCTATTGAGGTGTGTACATCCTTCACAGGTTAAAGATTTTCTATATGAAATACATGAAAGAATTTGTGGGAGCCACGCTGGGGGCAGATCACTAGCTCATAGGGCCATCACCCAGGGGCATTGGTGGCCCTACATGCAGAAGGATGCAGAGGCCTATGTCAAGAAGTGTAAAAAGTGTCAAAGGTTTGCACCTCTGATACACCAACCAGTAGCAGACCTAAACCCAGTATCCAGTCCTTGGCCGTTTGCCCAATGGGGCATGGATCTCGTTGGGCAACTGCCCCAAGCAATTGGACAAAGGAAGTACCTGCTGGTAGCAACAGATTACTTCACCAAGTGGATAAAAGCTGAATCCCTTGCCAAGATCCGAGATGTGGATGTGAAGAACTTCATATGGAGAAACATCATCACCAGATTTGGGATTCCAGGAGCAATAGTTGCCGACAATGGAACACAAGTTGACAGTAAGCTAATCAAGAGCTTCTGTGCAAAATTCAAGATCAAGAATTATTTTTCAACCCCAAGCTTTCCTCAAAGCAATGGATAAGCAGAAGCATCCAACAAAGTCATCTTGGATGGGATTAAGAAGAGGCTGCAAGCAGCAGAGGGGAAGTGGGTAGATGAACTACCAAGTGTACTCTGGGTATATCGAACTACGCCGAGAAGATCAACTGGGGAATCCCTATTTGCCATGGCCTACGGCACAGAAGCAGTCATTCCTCTAGAAGTCGGCATCCCAGGGATCAAAACTCAGGGAGTAGAGAATGGGACTAATGATATATTATTAGCCCGAGATCTGGGTCTATTAGAAGAAACAAGGGAGAGAGCTGCAATTCAACTGGTAGCTTACCAGCAGCAGCTTGCCAGGGCCTATAACAAGAAGGTCAACCCAAGGGAGTTTCAAATCGGTGACCTCGTCTTGAGAAAAGTCGTCGGCAACAAGAAGGATCCCAGAGAGGGCAAGCTTAGCCCAAATTGGGAGGGACCCTATAGAATCATCTCGATGTTGGGCAATGAGGTAAATCGGCTTGAAGATAATGAAGGCAAAGAGTTGTCAAGGCCTTGGAATACTTACAATCTGAAAATTTTCTATCATTAGATTATCATGTTCTTTGTTATTAGCCGAAGTAATAAAATTCTAACTTGATTTTTCACACTTGCGACTGATAAGATAGTTGATAATATTTCTAGAATGCATGCATAATGAGAACCCAAGTGGAACTTAAGTTCACATTAGAGGGTAAAGAATTGGCAAATGGTTCCTGGAAAGATAGAATATACAAGTTAAAATTAGTTTAACACTTGTTGAAATTTGTGAAAAATTTACAAGTTAAAGTTAAACTGAGGTTACGTCTAACACTTGTTGAAATTTGCGAAAAATTTACAAGTTGAAGTTAAGCCGAGATCATGTTTAACACTTGTTGAAATTTGTGAAAAATTTACAAGTTGAAGTTAAACTGAGGTTATGTCTAATACTTGTTGAAATTTGCGAAAAATTTACAAGTTGAAGTTAGGCCGAGATCATGTTTAACACTTGTTGAAATTTGTGAAAAATTTACAAGTTGAAGTTAAACTGAGGTTATGTCTACCACTTGTTAAAATTTGTGAAAAATTTACAAGTTGAAGTTAGGCCGAGATCATGTTTAACACTTGTTGAAGTTTGTGAAAAACTTTACAAGTTGAAGTTAAACTGAGGTTATGTCTAACACTTGTTGAAATTTGTGAAAAATTTACAAGTTGAAGTTAAGCCGAGATCATGTTTAACACTTGTTGAAATTTGTGAAAAATTTACAAGTTGAAGTTAAACTGAGGTTGTGTCTAACACTTGTTGAAATTTGTGAAAAATTTACAAGTTGAAGTTAGGCCGAGATCATGTTTAACACTTGTTGAAATTTGTGAAAAATTTACAAGTTGAAGTTAAACTGAGGTTATGTCTAACATTTGTTGAAATTTGTGAAAAATTTACAAATTATGGCCAAGGTTGCATTAAACTAAGTACTTATGCACTTCCTGATGTAAACTGTTGGTGGGTATAGCTGAGGTATCTTACCCCAAGAAACATTACATAGCTCAGGTGTACATTGAAGATATGCAAAAAATTCTAAGTATGGAATCATACAAGAGCATTAAAGGGAAGACAAATATGCAAGCAAAACAAAGAAGTTGTATTTATAAGAAGGCACATCGGCCATATGAAGAGCTTACATTGTTTTAAAGGAAAACCGAAGTGCAAAGTACAGAAGCAAAAGAAAAACTTCAAAACTAAGACTCTTCAGCATCTTGAGGAGGTTGGGTTTGGAGTTCAGAAGACTGCTGAGAAAACATCTCGGCGGCTTTCGCAGCCGCGAGCTCAGCATCTATCTCTTGAAGGGTTTGATCGAGGCTCTTGTCGGCGAGAGGAAAGTCTAATGATGCCTTCTCAGGAGTAGCATCCTTGGGAACCTCCTCACCCTCCTCATCTTGAGTTAAGTCCAGGACTTGCTCAATTGGAGTAGGGGACTTGACCCCAGCAGCTTCCTTTGACTTCCTTACCAAAGCCTCCTCCTCAGACTCAGAATCATCTTCAGATTGGCTTGGAGTTGAGGGGAATGGCTGAGGAAGGATGTCGGTGTTCCTGAGGGGGGAGTCATCGGGGATTTCAAGCATTTTTAGCAAGGTCATCCAACCAAGGGTGAAACCCTTGTTGCATGCCTGTTTTACCTGTTTCTCATAATCCGCCGTGACGTCGGCTACCCCCTCATTGTATCCCTTCTGATCAGCGGCCTTGAGCTCAGCGTCCTTCGTGGCCATGGCATCTTGCAGCTCTTTCTGGGCCTCGGTCGTCTTTTCCTCGTCCTCTTTTCTCTGGGCCTCAAGAACCTTCTTTATGGCATCAGCAGCCTCTGCCTTTTCCTTGGCCACGTCTTTGGCTTGGACAGCAGCCTCGGCCTGATCTACCAGAGTCTTCATTTTTTATTGTAAGTTTTTGTTGGTCTTTTGTAGACTAGTGGCCTCCCTAGTCTTGTCGGCGAGCGCCTTCCTTGTCTCAAAAGATTGCATTGAGAAGGAATGGGCGTGCTGGATTGCCTGAAGAAAATAGACAAAACAAAAGTTGTTAGAAAAATTTTCTAAGTATAAAGGAAAAAAGAAAGACACAAAGTGTTGAGACTTACTTGAACAGAGCGCTGGAGCATCAGAGCAAAGTTTTCATACTCGCTCATCTCGGCGTTTCAGTTGAGACCTCTAGAGAGGCACAAAGCGGTACTAAGGGCAACACCGACATTAACATCATCGGCACTATCGCCAACTCTGACTGGCCTGTCCTCCAGCGTAATTTTGGGGGCTTAAGGGGAACCAGACTTCATAGAGCCTAAAGCTGTTGCAAATTCGAACCTCGGCCTCTTTGATTGAGTGGATTTGGACGGTTGGGCCTCGGCTGGCCTCTTTTCTGCAGCAGATGAGGTCTTCTCACTCTCAGTCTTTGCCAATTTTGAAATTGGCAAAGTGTCCTCAGTATCAACCTGAGTCACTGTTGCCCTAAGCTGAGCCTTCTTTATTCTTTTTGGCTTTAACTTTGACTTTTGTGTTGGGACTGCGCTAGTTGGGCATCTACGGTAAAGGGAATATTGGCTAAAAGATCTTTAGCAACTGCTTTCTGGCGGCCCATCTCAGCAGCAAAAACAGTTCGTCGCCGGCGTTGGCGCTGGGATATTAGGATCAGATATGGAGCCGCAGTTGACGGCTGCTCTACTGGATCAGAAGTCGATCCTTGATCTGGCCGAGATGTGGAGGCAACTTGAGGAGTTGTGGCGGAAGGAGGAGACAGACTCTTCTTCTTCTTCCTCTTTGGGACGTCGGGAAGAGCCGACTTATAGGTTGGAATAAAATTGAGTAGCAAAGGGGCCTTCCGTTTGTGGACAAGCAAGTCAAGTAGCCTCTTCAAATCCTTACTGGGGAAGAAAGACTTGCGGAAGCTCTTTGGTGGCTGTGGAAGAACTACAAAAAGAAGAGTACAGACATTAGAACTAAGTATTGAGAACTTTAGAAAAAAAAAAGAGTAAAAAATGACACTTGGCCCTTACCATCTCCTTCCCCGAAAACTGTTCGGCTTAGGGGATAAAGGTGGAGGTCATCGTTGGGCTGAAACTCCCAATTACCCGAGACGATGAAGTAATCGTCTCCAGCACCCTTGTTTGAGTCTGGGAGGTCGGCAATGAGCTTGTACTCGGTGGACCTCGGCTTGAGGTAGTAGATATGGCCTTTTTCTGATTTCAGGCGACACATGGTGTAACAATACTGAATATCGGCAAGGGTGACCCTAGCGTTTTCACTTTTGGCTAAGGTAATTATGCCATTGATAACTCGGTAAGAGTTGATGGCAAGTTGCATTGGGTTCAATTTGTAGTAGTGAAGGACTTCTCAGAAAAGGGGATCAAGTGGAAACCTAAGTCCACATTCGACAAAAGCCACTACTGGGAAAGGCATAAGGTTTACATCGGGCATAATAGAGTCTTCCTCCCCTGCCAACCTAAGGTGGACGTCGGCAGGAATACAAAACTCTCACCTAAAGTACTCTAGTTTGGTCGGGGTATCTACTCTATGCTTCCACATACCCATGATGTTGGCTTAGCTGAGGGAGTTAGGTTTCAGAATGAGGTGTTTATTAGGGTTTTAGGGACCTTGGCTAAAGCTCAAAAATACTCAAAATCTGTGGAATCGTTCCAATTTTTCCTAAGGATTTGTGGGTTCTACAAACAAATCCCAAACCTAGATCTACGGGAACGAAGATTGAAGGCACAAATCTGGAGAAAATGCAGAAAACACAAACAAAAGCGGTAATTCAGAGTCAAGAACAGTGATGAACTATCAAGAACACTGTGACAGAGTGTGTGCAAGGGTACAAGGCCAAGAACAATGGCAACAATCAACAAGTGTGTGAACAGTGTGTATTCAAGAAACGAATGTGGCAAAAACAGAATCATGAAGCAAACATGTGGTGGAAAACAAGATACAAATTGAAATATCAAAGATATGAACAAGATTGCAGAAGCAGAGCAGTAGAGTTCAGAAAAGCAAAACGAAAAACTGAAACAAGAAGTTAAATCGGGAAGAAACAGTAACTCACTGAAGAAATGAAGCCGGTGTGGAGATCACCGAAGTCAGACGAATGGCGACAAAGGAAAAGATTAGTAGAAACCCTCGCCGGAAGGGAGTGAACGGAAGTAGTTGTAGAAAGCTTCGCGGGAGCAACAATGGCGTATTTTGAAGAAGAAAGCTAGAGGGAGAGAGAATTGAGAGCTTGAGAATGAAAATACAAAAGTGAAGAGACGAAGAGAGAGAAATTGATTTTGATCAGAACGCAAAAACGGCGGCAAAGAGGCCATTAATGTGCCTAAAAGAACGTATGCGTCAGACGGAGCACGCGAGAAAAATTCGACTTACAGGCGCGTAATAGGTACGATCTAGTAAGGGGTAGACGCGTGTCCTAAACGGTTGAGTTATTATGCATGACAACTCATACGCGAGAAGGAGCTCTTGAAATTCTTGTTCTTTAAAAAGACATGTCGGCCTTTATAATGATCTCAGCTAAAGAAATTTTAAGCCGACGTATTGGAAGGAAGTTCTTATATAGGCTCCATCACCTCAGAGTGTCGAGGTAATAGAACCTAGGGGGCAGTTGTGGGGATATATTTTCTGAGGACCAACACGTGGCCAAGGTGACGCCGATGTGTCAGCCGAGGTGCCACGTGTCCTGGTCGTGATGCCGAGGTTATCTCAGCTAGGCCGAGGTTACCTCCGAAGATATCGGAATCCGAGATAAGCGGATAAGGCACAAGAGTCCTAGAATGAGGAAGGACTTCAGCATGGATAAGGATAACACTCTTAGGGAGTTTATCTTTATCTATTGAAGAGTCCATGATAAGCACTGAGCTAAAAGTCCATTGAAGCAAGACTTCCATTGGGACTAGGATTGAGTTAACTATAAAAGAAAACCACCCACATGGGTTAAAGGTACGCAATTTATATCCAGAACAGTGAGTTAAGCACTATTGATTATCTTTGAGATACTTTACTAACTTGATCGTCGGAGTGCCCTCGGGTGGACGAACCACCACCGGAATCTTCTCTTTCTGTTGCAGGTCATTCGGGCGCCATCTGTTCTGCCAGTGCTCTCCAGTTGAATACTGAGTTGACAGTGTGGTCGGAAATTAACACACACACTGAACAAACAATCGTAGCTACAATTTGAGACTTTATATTTCTTTTCTGTTTTTAAATTTGGTTTTTTGGCATTACAAAACTAAATGAATACAAAAAGATGGAATGGAAACATAATCATTGTCTCCCCTTATTACAAATCGATACAATGTCAACCATATACATATTTAAACTAACTTGTAAACAGAGCAAGAAACATAAACATATCTTGGATGCAATCTGACAATGACAACAAAAATTAAAAAATAAAAATAGAAAACAAACATAGAAAAGGAAAATGAGAAATTCAGAACATATCTCTGCCTACAAACAGCAAAAGCTAGAAATTTCAAATGTGAAGATTGAAGTTGGTAATGAAAGAGCACTTTTAGATCACCCCCTAGGAGCTTCCAACAGACTCTTAACAGAGGCTAGTCACATCCTATTTTACTCCTTCAACGGCTAGCTACAACTACTATTTTAACCAAACTCTTCCATGCTAGTAACATTTGGATTGGAGAGTCCTGAAAGGCTCTTTAAAAAGTTTGTGTGAATAAATTGGAAAGATAAAAAGTAGTGCCAGAACACATAAATAAAAATATGGTTAGATAAAATACAGTGCACCATTTTTGGTAATTTAAAGAGTTAAAATGAAGAGTAACGTTTATAGAACAAAATACCAAAATTTTATTCTCAAACATTCAGGCAAAGAACTCTCTCTCTAGGACTGCAGTTTTGGTGAGGGATTTGGTGGACTCCAATTTATGAAGGGTTGCTAGATGATAAGTGGGTGTGCTTATCATTTAGTTGAATCTTGTAGGGAAAACTACACAGCAGTGGAACTTTTACAATAATATTTACATATTAGTGAAAAAAATTATAAATTTAACTATTAATATTTACAAAATTTATCATTGATTTTGTACGGGCACGAAATATTCTTCCCGTATAATCCTGTTGATCAAGATTGCGCTCCTCCGTACGTAGTCGCTTTATTCCCTGAAAACACAAACGTGAGCTAGCCGGCGGATGTGTGCCGGATACCTCTCCGATGCCTAAGTCAGCAAAATAGACAAATAGCCAAAAAACTCTGTGTATTCGAGAATCAAAAGTTGTGTTACTTCTCCATAGGTGATGTTGTGAGCTTTTATAGGTTCCGCGTGGCACAATCCTACTAGGACTCTTACTCCTCCATGTAGAGTCCTCCTAGGAGTCATACACCCGAAAGATAATGCTTATCCTTCAACACCCTCCTCACTGCTTAAACCAAGTGAGATGGTTTTACCATGGTCAGACTCCAATATGACCGAGGTAAGCATGGCTATGCTAAGCCGCAGACTAGACCGAGCTAACTTTAGCTCGGCTCTTCCATTCACTGCTCTTACCCCGGTTTCTCCCGGTGCTAACCATGGTATGTCTAGACCAGGATAACCAATATCGTGGTCCCGACCGGGATAACTTCATGTGTGACGACCGAGCTTACCGTATGCCCTTTGGGACCGGAGCAACTTCAAGCCTCTTTTGGACCGGAGTAACTTTATGGCCTTTTTACTCAGCCCTTCGTACTGTGGCCCATAACGGCCCATTACCCAGCTCGGCCCAATTTTCATATAAATTACCCTCTCAATTGCCCCTTAATTCCATCTGCACAGCATGATAGGGATTACCTGTTACCAGCCGAACTAAAAAGTTTCAGCTTTCCAACCAAGCTACAAAACTTTAGTCGCACAACCGAGCTAAACACTTGAGCCTTTCCATCCGAACTAAATTTACACCGGGCTCTACCTGTCTGGTCATAACGTCTCTTCAATCACTGAATCGTTTCCCATTCCCATGACACACGACCCACTCTGATTGGCCCAATGCAGCTGTCACGCCGTCTTCGTACTCCATGCTTTTTGAACAGTCCCGCTCTTTTTTGTCCTTCCTTCTACACAAAACACACTCTTCATTTTGAATCTATCAACCTACTATTCATTTCCTTCATTCTCTCTCTCTGGGCTTCTATTTCTTCTCGACCCTGAACTTTGCTGAGTTTGTGTTCTTCACTGCCGTTGCTTCCATCTTCGATTTCTTTCTCTTAACCTGGTAAGTTTACTCAAATCTGCCTTGTTTTTGTTGTTTTTCGCATTTGCTTTTATAATACATGTATTTTGTGTGTTTTTTCAAAACACATACCTTTCTTTCGTTGAAGAGCCATGTAATAGAACCTCCAATTTTCCATGAATAAACTGAAAAACATTGATTTTGATCCAAAATCACAGTATAACCGAACTAAAAAGCTGTTTGTAGTTGATGTCACTTTAGCCAGACTTACCAACCGAACTAACATTGAACCAGTAGTTTCAACAAGTAAAACATCTTTTGATTTAATTTTGCCGAGCTAACAAACCATACTAAGTCTGCGTAATAGTGTGCTTGATAGTCTCGACCACGGCCGAGCTATAACCTGGGGCTAGACCAGCCTTCATAGTTCAGACCGAACTAAGAGCGCTGCCCCTAGAGGCTCAACCGGACTAACAAAACCCATGCACAAACCGAGATAACAAACCCCTTGCACAAACCGAGATACCAAATCCCTTCTACAAATCGAGCTAGGACTATATTTATCTTGCCTTTATTTCTTTTAGCACGGTCCCATGATCTATGCTTAACACTTTTCTTTTCACTTTGCAGACTTTAGGTTGCCCAGGCCCTCCTTTGAGCGCTTAACCGAGCTACTCAACACCTTTTTCCGACCAAGCTAACACCAGTTTAATTTATTCATAACTTAATAGACAATGGGTAAATATAGGTTTCTAGTAGACACACTTGGTGGCTTGGCCGAATTCTGAGGGGAGTATAACATTCCTGACGATGTCCATCTCACCTTAGCCAAACAAGACATCACACCATGGGGAAACCAAGGTTTTGTACCTTTTACCCTCCTGTCAATTATAGAAACCTAACTAAGATTCCCTGTATAGCCTTTACTTTGTGAATTCCTCAGGCAAACTAGGATATGCCCCACCCAACTCTCCACAAATTCATACCGCATAATATAGCCGAGCTAAACCACCGAGCTGGCATTAACCTCGGCTTAGCCAAACTCTTCCATCAATATTCCATAGGATCAAAAGAAGATGGTTGGGTCTATTATCTAAGAATACGCCGCCGCCGAGAGAAAATAATAAAGGACACACCGGACAAAGACCTAAATGATGATGATTTTTTCTGGGTATCTGGGAATTTTAAAGACCACTAGCCCAGATCCCAGGCCACAATATAAACTGGAAGAAAGGAACCCCGGTATAACTACCTCGGCTTCTTTGCATGCCTCCCTTTATTTCGGTTTCTTGTTCCTGAACCGAACTGACAGTTGTCTTCTTTATGCAGATTCAGCCCACCTCAAGTCACTGTACAGCTACCCCAATCTAAACATACTTCGCGCTGCACTACGATATCCTCAAAGAAGTTGGGCCAAGCTACTGAATTTTGAACCGACGTACAGATACAACAGTCGATGAAAAGCCAGAGTAACAGACTTCTTGCTAGAGGCATCTCCTGAACCGGATCCAACCTTGCCTGAAATCAACTTGGTCCGAATTACTGCTGAAGAAGAGATGGCAAAAAGGAACAGAGTAAGGGCCCTCCTAACCGAAACAAACCGAGCCGAGGTACCACCACCCAACCAGACTCGGGAAACTGTGGTGGCCCTTCCATCTCAACAACCCTCCTCATCTCGCCCAAGCAAGCGTGCCCGGACTACCCAAACCGAGCAACGCCTTGTTGATGAAGACGAAACCATTCTTCCACCAAGCCCGCAACCGGAGCTTTCCGACCGAGCTGGCTCCTCCAAGTGGGCTCCCAAAATCACTTTCCAGAACCGAGCTATTCAGGACACCGCCTCAGTGGTCGCTGAAAAAGATCACCTAATGGCATTCAATCTTGCCAAGAGTGTTTGCCTACCAGCAGACATGGAGCATCACAAGAATTTGACCGAGCTAAAGGCCATCCGTTCAGCCACCAAATCCATGGTGCTTGTAAGTAGCTTCCTTTGCTGATTTTTCTAATTTTGCACTACTTTCTGCTCGGTTTTACTACAAGTCACTTCCCATTCTTTTCCAGGCCTTGCAAAAGAACCACATTGCTCACAAGTGTGTATTGGAGCTTCAAAAAACCGCAAGGCAAGCCATGGCCGAAGTAACCGAGAAAAACGCCGAGCTGAAAGAGGCCAAGAAGGATATAGCCGAGCTAAAAACCGAGAATGGTCGTCTGACCGGTCTTGTTAGCTCGGCTGAAGCTGAAAAACAAAAGGCTGCAATCGAGCTGAAAGACAAGTATTTGCGCCAGCATGCAAAGCTTGAGAAGAAGAAGGACACCGAGATCACCAAGCTGAAGGAAAGTGTGAAGGATGCCGAACTCCAGGGTTTTAAGGAAGGTGAAGCCCTCTACGTCCAGCAGTGTGAGGCTGCGAAGGATCTCTTTTTTAAGTGCGGTTGGCGCGAGGCCGTGGTGCAGCTCGGTCATGGACCTGAGACCGAGGTATTCAATCCTCCTCAGTACTTCATACCGAGCTTACTAGCAGAGTACGTTGCTACCCTTCAGAAACAATTCCTTGAGGGTTCAGATGATGATGAAGAAATCGAGCCTAATGACACCCCGGTCGTCAATGATCCTGCTGATCAATCAGCTCGGTTGGAGCCAATGGTGAAAGACCTGACTAACGAGCTGCCGACTGAAACCATGCTTCCAGCTGACACTGAGCTCTCAACCGAGGCCGTGCCACCGTCTGAAATTGGGCTCCGTGTTGATATTGATGCTGATCTTGATGATCTGTTTGACTGATTTTGTTTTTTCTTCTTTTTGTTAGACAAAAAAGTTTGTAACCGGGCTGAGTCCCCAACTATTGTACCTTTTCCTTGCTTTTGAATGAAAAAACCTTGCATCTTTTTGTTCGATCTATGCTATACATGCATTCACTTTTGTACACAAACTAACATTTTCCTGTCGAGATAAATATCTCGGTCCTATACTTTGGAAATTTATTACAGCTATCAACCACTCTTTAGCCGAGATGCCTACCTCGGCTGAAGAGTACTACGAGTTGGTTTAATCCAGCCAACCACTCTTTAGCCGATATCCTTACTTCGGCTGAAGAGTACTAAGAGTTGGTTTAATGCAGTCAACCACTCTTTAGTCGATATTCTTACTTCGGCTGAAGAGTACTAAGAGTTGGTTTAATCCAGCCAACCACTCTTTAGCCGATATTCTTACTTCGGCTGAAGAGTACTAAGAGTTGGTTTAATCCAGCCAACCACTCTTTAGCCGATATCCTTACTTCGGTTGAAGAGTACTAAGAGTTGGTTTAATCCAGCCAACCACTCTTTAGCCGAGATCCTTACCTCGGCTAAAGAGTACTAAGAGTTGGTTTAATCCAGCCAACCTCTAAATTGGTTATTCCAGCCAACCTAGAGTAAAGTGTTTGGTTATTCCGACCAAACGTCCTGCAGCCTGGATCCTTATCCAGGGCTTAGGAGGGGTGTTGGTTTTTCCAGCCAACCTCTAGATTGGTTTTTCCAGCCAACCTAGAGTAAAGTGTTTGGTTATTCCGACCAAACGTCCTGCAGCCTGGATCCTTATCCTGGGCTTAGGACGGGTGTTGGTTTTTCCAGCCAACTATGTTTTTAATGCCCCTAACTCACTAAAACAATCTTTTACAGAAGGAAACAACTATACTGAAAAGAAACTACTTGTTTTATTGAGAAAGGAAAAAATTACACATACTTAAAAAAAGCTAAAAATAAAATAACTTGAGATTTGCAGTATTCCATGGTCTGGGAATTGCTTTGTCGTCCTCATCTTCTAAGTGGTATGCCCCTTGCCAGCTAATCCGACCACTTTGTAAGGTCCTTCCCAATTTGGCCCTAACTTGCCATCTCCCGAAACCACGGTGTTTCCCATTACTTTGCGCAGCACCCAATCTCCGATCTTGAATTGCCTTGGATGCACTGTGTTGTTGTATTTCCTGGATAACTCTTGTTGGTATGAGGCAATGTGAGCCAATGCTCTTTCTCTTCTTTCTTCGGTGAGGTCGAGTTCCAATGTTATGGCCTCTCCATTCAAGTCTGGATCAAAATTTTCACTTCTAATTGTGGGGAGGCCAACTTCCAGTGGGATTACCGCTTCCATGCCATAGGCTAAAGAGAATGGTGTCTCTCCAGTTGATCGCCGAGGTGTGGTATGGTAAGCCCACAGAACATGAGGCAGTTCCTCAGCCCACTTGCCTTTTACTTTTTCTAACCTCTTCTTCAATCCATCCAAGACAACCTTGTTTGATGCCTCTGCTTGGCCATTTGCTTGGGGATACGCCGGTGTAGAATTGTAGAACTCTATCTTGTATTCTTCACAAAAGCCTCTAAAGATTCTGCCATCAAACTGAGTGTCGTTGTCTAATATTAGGGCTTTAGGTATGTCGAACCGAATGATGATATTCTACCAGACGAACTTCTTCACATCTTTTTCCTTGATTGTTGCCAATGCCTCTGCTTCCACCCATTTTGTGAAGTAGTCTGTTGCCGCGAGAAAGAACTTCCTGTTTCCGGGTGCTGTTGGAAGTGGTCCTACTATGTCCAAGCCCCACATTGCGAAGGGCCATGGGCTGGTTAGTGGTAGGAGCTCTCTAGCTGGCTGATGTATTTGGTGTGCAAACTTTTGACATTTCTCACACTTCTTTACATACTTCTCCGAGTCTGCTTGCATGTAAGGCCACCAGTATCCTTGCGAAATGGCTCTGTAAGCTAACGATCTTCCTCTTTGGTGGCTTCCGCACACCCCTTCGTGTATTTCGAACAAGAATGCTTCCACCTTGCTGGGGTGAACACACTTTAAATAAGGTCCTGAGAATGATTTTTTGTACAATGCCATAGAAAGGGAGAGCCAAAATCGCTGCGACTTTGCTCTAATTTTGTTGGCTTCCTTCTTTTCTTCTGGTAAGATGCCATCTTTTAAGAATAGTATGATGGGATCCATCCATGAGCGGCCTAGTTCGGCGCAACATACCTCTTCTGCTTTGGGGTCTTCAATGCTTGGTCTTGGTAAGTAGTCAATTAACAACGGATGAGGGATGGATGTATCTGTCATTGAAGCAAAGCCTGCTAGTTCGTCTGCTCTGCTGTTTTCCTCCCTGCTAATCTATTCTATCCTAACTACTTCAAATTTCTTGATCTCTTTTCTGACCAAGTCTTGATACTTAGTCATCCTGTCATCCTTTGCCTCGTAGTCGCCTGAAATTTGGTTTACCACCAGCTGTGAGTCGCTATAAACCATTAGCTCGGTGGCCTTCATGTAGGATGCTAATTTGAGACCTGCAAGAAGCGCTTCATACTCCACTTTGTTGTTTAATGCTGGGCATCCAAGGTTGACTGTTTGCTCCACAACCAGGCCGTCTGGTGAGATGAGGACTATGCCAAGTCCTACACCATGCCGGTTGGATGCTCCATCCACAAAGAGCTTCCACATCTCTCCGACGAACAATTTCCAGCAAGTGGAGGGATCAGATGATGCCGTGGGGTCAAGAATGTCGCTGGTGTTTTCTTCAAGGTCCATACTTGCTGTCTGCCCCTCGCTATCTGATTGAACCAAGTCTTTATTTGTTGGTGAGACTTGGCTTGGTGTAGCATGGTTCGCTTCTACCTTGCTCTCTTTACTCTGGTCTGCCTTGGGGTCCGACTGAGTATCCTGCACCAGGGGTTGTGCTATTCCAGCGTCAACTTCCATCCCTAGTTCGGTTGTATTAGTCAGGTCGACTGGGCAGATATGATGACTTCCAGGAGTAAATTCTACGACAAAGTCTGCCAAAGCTTGGGCCTTTTTCGCGGTTCTGGGTTGGAACTTGATGTCGAATTGTCCCAGCTCTACTGCTCACTTCAAGATTCGCCCAGAAAAGTTCGCCCTCTCAAACAAAGCTTTTAATGGGAAAGCTGTAAGGACGACTATGGTATGGGCGTGGAAGTAGTGCGACAACTTCCTTGAGGCCATCATTAAGGCCAAGGCCAGTTTTCCAATGTCAAGTACCTCGTTTCGGCGCCCAGCAATGTTTTGCTGACATAATAAATGGGCAGATGTTGGATTCCTTCTGCACGGACCAATACTGCGCTAATTGCGTGCTGAGAGACTGCCAAGTACAGGAAGAGTTCTTCTCCAGGTATTGGGGTGACAAGTAGTAGTGGAGAAGACATGTATTCCTTCAAGTTTTCCAGAGCGCGGTCGCATTCTTCGTCCCACTCGAACTTGGCTTTCAATGCTAGAAAAAATGGTCGTAGCTTGTCTGACGACCGGCTAATGAATCGGTTGAGTGCGGCTGCCATGCCGGTGAGATGCTGCACTTCTTTTACTGAGTTAGGCCTCTCCAGGTCCTGAATAGCTTTGATCTGGGAGGGGTCTGCCTCTATACCCCGGTTGGTCACCAGGAAGCCCAGGAATTTGCCAGATCCTATACCGAGCGCGCACTTAGATGCATTAAGGCGCAACCTGTGTCTCTTCAGAATCTGGAACATCTCACCTAGGTCCCTTAGATGGTCATTCTCATCCTTGCTTTTAACCACCATATCGTCGATGTAAACTTCCATTGTTCTGCCTAACAACAGCTCAAACATCTTAGTGACCATTCTCTGGAATGTTGCCCCTGCGTTCTTTAGGCCAAAGGGCATGACCTTGTAGCAATACAGTCCTCTTGGAGTTGTAAAGGATGTGACCTCCTATTCTGGTTCGTACATGGCGATCTGATGGTAGCCTCTGTATGCATCCAAAAAGCTAAGTCGGTTGTGCCCCGCCGTTAGGTCTACCAATTGATCTATCCGTGGTAGGGGGAAGCTGTCCTTTGGGCATGCTTTGTTGACTGTCTTATAGTCGACGCAGACACGCCATTTGCCATTCTTTTTTGGCACCACGACTGTGTTGGAAATCCATTTGGGGTAGTGCACCTCTCTGATAGCTCCTGCCTCTAGCAGATTTCCCACTTCTTCCGCCACTATTTCGGCGTGGTGGAGTGCCAATCTACGAGTGCGCTGAATGATTGGTCTGGCGGATGGGTGGACATTGAGTTGGTGACATATGAAGTTTGGATCAATGTCTGGCATGTCGTAGGGTGTCCAGGCGAACACGTCGATGTTAGAGGTCAAGAATTCCAAGACCTCTAATCTCTCAGTGCTGGATAACGACGAACCGAGCAAAAAGAACTTATCCGGGTTATTTTCATCTATTCTTACCTCTACCAAGTCTTCCACCGCTTTTTGATCAGCTGCTTTGCCAACATCTACGAACAATTCATTGCTCTCAGGTTCTTCTACCGAATGAACATATATCTTGGCAGCGCGGCTGCCATTAACCGTGACAAAGCATTGCTTGGACATAATTTGGTCTCCAAAGACCTCTTCAATTACCCCGGCTTCGTTGGGGAACCGCATTACTTGATGGTAGGATGATGCTACTGGTTTCATGGCATGGAGCCATGTTCTTCCCAAGATTATGTTATAAGTGGAAGGGACCTTCAACGCCCAAAATTCCACTTGTTTTGTCACGCTTCCTGCCCTGACTGGCAGGATAATTTTGCTGACTGGTCATTCTGGCATTGAGTTGAATCCGATCAGGGGGGATACAGCTGGTGCCAGGTCTTTGTCCTCCAATTTCAGTTGTTTGAAGGTGTCATAGTACATTATCTCACACGAGCTACCTTACTCTATCAGAATTCGCTTGACGTCGTAGTCCTTGACGCGGAGGGTGACGACCAGTGCATCGCTGTGGGGGCAATATATTCTTTCCAAGTCCTTGTCTGAAAAAGACATGACGTTTGTGGCCTCCGTTCTTCCTTTCTTGATTATGGGTTGTGCACTTAGAACCTTCCTTAAGTGCTCATCCTTTTTTATCATGCCCCTGAGCTCACATACGCGCTCAGGTTCGCATATCCCATGTATTACGTTTATCACGCCTTGAGGTGGGTCGTCGATTGGCATTCCGTTCGGGTGGTTGTCATTTTGGGGGGCTGGCTGTGCCCCTCCTTCAATGTATTTGTCTAGGTGACCGACCGCCACCAACTCCTCTAGATGTTGTCTTAATGGTGTACAATTTTCAGTGCGGTGCCCCTTTTCTTTATGGAAGGTGCACCGTGATCTTTCGTCGTAGTCCTTCTGAGCCTTTCCTAACTTGGCAGGCCATCTGACGAAAGGTTCATCGCGTATCTCGCTTAGAATCTGGTAGATTGGCTTTTTGAATACCGTGGTAATGGCAGTGCGGACTCTTAACCATCTTTTATCCTGGTCTTCTCCGTTGTCCCGTCTGCCTCGTCCGTTTTTGTTCGGACATTCTACCGCGTTGACCTTTGCCGCGGTCTTTTTATCTGGTACTGCTATCGTGCTAGACTTTGCTTTAGCACGGGCACCATCTTCTTCAACCCGAATGTGCTGGTACACTCTCTCCATTAAGGCCTCCATCGTGAGAGGCGGTGTCATAGTGATTGAGTCCCTTAGTCTGTTCCCGACTGGAAGGCCTCTTTTGTACTGCGCGATGGCGAGATTGGTGGGGCAGTCCCCAATCTGGTTGATGGTCTCCCAGTAGCGGCTATTGTAGGATTTTAATGACTCTTTTTCGCCCATGTCGATGGAGAGCAGTTGATCAATTTCCACCAGGGTTTTGGTGTTCGTTCTGAACCTTGTTACGAACGCCTCCGCCAATTGCGCCCAGGAGGCTATGCTTCCTTCTGGAAGTTTTTCGAACCAAGTCAAACCTAGGTCCCCAAGGCTTGATGGGAAGATGATGCACATCAAAGCCTCGTTTCGTCGATATACCGCCATAACCTGGCGGAAGTGGCTTAGGTGCATGTAAGGGTCTGTCTTCCCTTCGTACATGGTAAATTTAGGCTGGATGAAGCCTGAGGGTAATGATGCGTTCTCAATCGCCGGAACGAACGGCGAGCTATGTAGTCTTGCCAATGCTTTATCTGTTGGTTCGTAGGCAAGGTGTGGTACTGGCATTCCAACCTCGACGCTTCCATGCGTCCGAGGAGCCAACCGCCAAAGGGCTGAAACTCTGTGTGGGTCGCGTGCCCTGGCATCCTCCTTCTGTCGCGCCCTTTCTTCAAGCACGGTCCGTAAGTCGGACAATCTAGGCAATTCCGTTTGCCTAGATGATGTTTGGTGCGAGTGTGAGGGCCGATAGGTACTTCCCTCTGTGTAAGACCTAGTGATCTCGTTCTCTCAGACCTGGAGTAACGAGTTCTGGAAGTTCCTGATTGAGTGTCGTTCGTCCTGAGGCTTCTACTCTCTGCTTGTAATATCGTGGTATGCCTGCTACGATCTTCTGAGTGGCGAGGAGGCGCATTGCCTTTGTGCCCCTCTCCTGTCGCCACCCCTTTTCCCTTGATCTGGCGCTTCATGGCCTCCATGTCCGCTGCCATCTTCTTTATTAATTCATCTTGCTCCTTCACGCGGTCCTCCAGAACTTGAGGATCAATCCTCCGCCTTTGTCTGTCAGGACTTTGTGAACGAGAGTGACGGGGCTGTTAGTCCGCCTCCTCCCCCTTGCATCCCTCTTGGGATTCTGTCGCTGTGGCTCCAAGTCCGCCATGGGAGGGATAGAAGGTAGGCCTTCACGCCTTGCACCCCCCTCTGGTGTTTGTCCATCGATGGCGGACTGCGGTAAATCTTCGTTGTGCACCATTGCTTCTAAAGAGGAAAAACTCTATCAAGAGGTTTTGTTCTAGTCTGATCTTCCCACAGACGACGCCAATTGTACGGGCACGAAATATTCTTCCCGTATAATCCTGTTGATCAAGATTGTGCTCCTCCGTACGTCGTCGCTTTATTCCCTGAAAACACAAACGTGAGCTAGCCGGCGGGTGTGTGCCGGATACCTCTCCGATGCCTAAGAGTATCTCCAATGGTTATTGCCATATTAGGGTTGCTATTGCTATAATTTGGCAATGAATAGTGTAATTTTGTCAAATTATAGCAATGGTGCTCCAATGGTCATTTGCTATTTTTGGCAAATCTCAACCAACTTTCCCTCCAAATTTGTAGGTGTTGTTTGTATATAAGTTTTATTTTATTTTATTTTTATTTATTTTTTGTCTTTTGTGACATTTTTTTACATGTTTGTTAAAAAAATTATATATTTATATTATTCTCATCTAGACAAATATTGAGGCATCACTATTTTTTGAATTTATATTTATATTTATATATTTATATTTATATTATATAATTTATATAAATATATATAATTTTTATATATTTATATATTTATATTTATATTTATATTCATATAAACCATTCCCGAACAGACCCAAAATTATATATTTATATTTATATTATATAATTTTTTGTTGAACAAACCAAACAGAGCCGAACGGCTCTTTATTTACACTGAGGCATCACTACTTTGCCATACATCTATCTACAATTTCTCACTCTCCTCACTCTCATCTCCTCCACGGCTCATTCTCACTCTTTCTCCTCCTCCATGGCCGAAATCAAACAGAGCACAAACCAAATAGAGCACAAGATCGGAACCCGATCTCCCTTTCTCCTCCAAGATCGGAACCCCCTCCTCCATGATGTCCTCCGAGATCAGAACCCTTCTCCTCCATGATCTCCTCCATGATCGGACCCGATCTCCCCCTTCTCCTCCAAGATCGGAACCCTCTCTCTCTGGTTTGACTCTGTCTCCCTCCGATCTGTGTACTCTCCGTCTCTGGTACGATCTTCATCTATATACATATATGTTTTGATCTGTGTTGATCTCCATTAAAAAAATATGTGTTCATGTGTTTTGATCTCAATCAAAAATCTGTGCATGTGTTTTGGGTTTGATTTTGATCATATATATATATATATATATACGGTCTGCTATGGCTTCATGGGTTTGATCATATATATATATATATATTTATATGTTTTGGGTTTGATTTTGATCTTGATCATATATATATATATATATATATATATACGGTCAGCAGAGGTTCATGGGTTTGATCATATATATATATATTTTGGGTTTGATTTTGATCATATATATATATACAAGCTGTCTTCATGGGTTTGATCATATATATATATATACACGATCTGTCTTCATGTGAAATTTGCTTGATTGTAAAAATTGGGTTTGATTTTGGAAAATAGCTTCCCTACTGGATTAATTCTGTTGTTTTCTCAACTAAATTTGGTGCCAATTTTTATTGATTTTTGCTGATCTGGCAAGGTTGGCATCTGCTATTTCACTTGCCATATTTGAGAACACATATGGCATCTGCCATCTTTGGCAAGTGAAATAGCAGACCGTTGGAGACTGATTTTTGCCATTTCTGTCATTTTTTAGCTTTGGCAACTGATATAGCAGCTCCATTGGAGATGCTCTAAGTCAGCAAAATAGACAAATAGCCAAAAAGCTCTGTGTATTCGAGAATCAAAAGTTATGTTACTTCTCCATAAGTGATGTTGTGAGCTTTTATAGGTTCCACGTGGCACAATCCTACTAGGACTCTTACTCCTCCATGTAGAGTCCTCCTAGGAGTCATACTCCCGAAAGATAATGCTTATCCTTCAACACCCTCCTCACTGCTTAAACCAAGTGAGATGGTTTTACCATGGTCGGACTCCAATATGACCGAGGTAAGCATGGCTATGCTAAGCCGCAGACTAGACCGAGCTAACTTTAGCTCGGCTCTTCCATTCACTGCTCTTACCCCGGTTTCTCCCGGTGCTAACCATGGTATGTCTAGACCGGGATAACCAATATCGTGGTCCCGACCGGGATAACTTCATGTGTGACGACCGAGCTTACCGTAAGCCCTTTGGGACCGGAGCAACTTCAAGCGTCTTTTGGACCGGAGTAACTTTATGGCCTTTTTACTCAGCCCTTCGTACTGTGGCCCATAACGGCCCATTACCCAACTCGGCCCAATTTTCATATAAATTACCCTCTCAGATTTGAATTTTTTTTTTTAAAAGATATTCTTACTTATAATTTTCCCAATCTTGTAAGCACGTCCCACTCTTTACTATGATGCGTGTGCGACACATCTGAAAAATGGATCAGAGGTAATTTGAAAAAGTTATTATATATATATATATATAGAAAATTTATAATTATAATTATTAGTAGGAAAAATTATTTATAGGTCCTATTAGGGAGACTTATGCTACATATGATCCTACTATAAAACTTATGTTCCCATAAGTCCTGTGGGAAGTTTATTGACACATTTACCCTCAATATTAATTGTTAATATCATAAATAATAGTAAAACCATATATAGGAAATTGAATGTTACCATAGATCATATCTATATAAACGTAACGTAACGTGACACATACGTAACGTAACGTGACACCTACCTAAACGTAACGTGACCCCTATGATCTATGGTAACATTCAATTTCCTATATAGATCGTATTTATATGAAATGCAACGTGACACCAACATAAACCAGCAACATTTTCACATTCAATTTTAAAAAATAAAAACTCATTAAGTTTGCGAAACGTAACGTGTCACGTTACGTTACGTTTATGTAGGTGTCACATTACGTTATGTTTATGTAAGCGTCATGTCATGTTACGATTATATAGGATCTTGTGGAATTAATTCCTATCTAAATAGGACTTGAAACTCTATAAGAAATTACACAGGACTTAAACTAACATAAGTGTCCGAAAAATGACTTATAAATAAGTCTCCCTTATTAGTATTGATAAAGATTAATTTATAATTATTTTTCAAGTTTTAAATTGATCTGAAATTTCTCCAATAAAATTTTTATACTAAGTGGTTGTTTGGGATGTACTATAAAAGTGTACTTTTTGACTTTTTAGCTAAAAAAGTAGAGAGAAAAAAATATATATGTTTGGGAAAAAAATTTAACTTTTTACGAAAAGATGTGTAATAAAATATTGTAGTAAAATCAAAATGACCATTTCACCCTTTTGACTTTTTGACTTTTTGGGTAGTTGAATTCAAAGGGCAAAATTATAATGACTTCCCCCACAAGCTACCCTTTAATAGTATAGAATTTTTAGCTTTTTTAGTAACTTTTTGACTTTTTTAGTTTATCCCAAACAACCCCTAAGTAACCATATAAAATAGTATGAAAATGACATTTTTCAAATTATAAGTGGCAATAATAATAATTTAGCAATGTTAGGAATCTCAAATGAATTACTAAATATTTTATACAATACACATATCGGTGTGAGACCTATACACAATAGGTGTGGAACCCATGTGATGTGAGTCCCACACTTATTTACATATTGTGTAAAATATTTAGTACCAACAAACTAACCAATCAAACCAACCCTTAAGTCCCATCAAATGGGATCGGTTATATGGATCTTTCTTCTCCACTCGACTCTGCCAAAAGCCATTTGGTTAGTCAAAGTAGGATTCATTTTCATAAGAGATCCGAGTGACTTTTTTACATGTTGGTTGTTGGCTACTTAACACACAACCCTCTTCCTTTACCCAAGCTTGAGACCAACGGAGTTGTTAAACAACCCTGACAAAGTTTGTGTAAAATATTTTGTAATTCATTTAAAATTCCTAACATTTTTTTGTAAATATTTTAATTTGAAATAAAATAATCACAAAAACTAAACATCATGTTGTATAAAAAATAAATAAATAATATATTTGTATAGTATTACAATAATCTATTTGATAACACTGACACTCAGCCACTTCTCCATCCTAACTAACCATAGGTGACCCTTCTCTTACTTGTCGCCACCCTACCTTGACCTCCCACACCTCTATCCCCTCAGATCTAGATCAAATCTTAAAATAAAATAAAATAAAATCCAAAATCAAAATCTCAAAAGAAGAGAGACAGTCCCCTCAGATCTAGATCAGATCAAAAAAAAAAAAAATGAGCAAAACCTTAAAAGAATAGAGCAAGCGAGAAAGAGAGAGATTATCGAACTAAATTTGGATGGCCCTTTTTTTTGGGGGGTACTTACATGTATGTCCTAATAAGTGGACTAATTGTCTTATAGGACCTATGGAAAAAAAAATTCATAAAAAAGTCACTAATTGTAAGTTTTAGCGACAATTTATAAAAATCATGACAAAAAAAAGTCACTAAATGTCAATTTTTAGCGACATATATAAAAAATTGTCACAAAAAAATTATTTTTAGCGACAATTTTACCAAGACTTATTTTTAATAGGATTTGATGGGAATTAAGTCCAACTATTACGACCTATTGGTAGTTTACCCTTTTCTTTTGTTTGGTCGGTGATGAACTAGATCTAGATGAACCAAATCAAACCAAAGAAGGTGTTGTGTGATGCAACAATGTTGTTGCATAAATAGCAGTAGAGGAAGAGAAAGGCGGTAGAACGGGATTGGGATCACAAGAAGGGAAGATGTGGTTATTTGCGATGGCCCTTTTCTTGATTCGAAGACAAAATAAAATTTCAGTGGTTGTATTGATTAACGGTAGCGGTGGCGGTGGCAGTGGCGGTGGCTGTTGCCGACATCATCACGACGAAAAGGATACAAGGAAAGAGGATAGTTTCAAAGATTGGGAGAGAGGCTACAATGATGTGGGGGAAGTAAATGAGTGATTGCCAATGACCAAGGTGATAGGGTTTGGGTTTGCAGCGAGTTTGGGTTATATGAAAAAAAAAAAAAAAAAAAAAAGGAAGAATGAATTTATACTGATAAATTTATGATTTTTCTATGTATTTACAATTTATTTTTTAATTTCCATATATGTTGCAAATTTCTTTTAATACTCCCTCTAAATTGCAATATTTTTGTCTTGTTGCCATTAATTTCCCAAAAAAAAAATAAATAAACAAATAAAAACTCATTACAAGTAAAAGTCATATTCAAAAACTTTTTTATAATAAAAGTATTTTACTTCTTTAGTAAAAATATTATATGACATGGGTAGGCCCATAAAGGCTACAGCCCACTATGAACAACTCAAGCCCACCACTTAGGGCCCAATACATAACCCAACTGATAAGGCCCAGCACCATCTGGAAATCAACATGGCATGAAGGACCAATGATATTCAGACACATGGCAGGTAAAGGGTAAGCCACATCAGCAGATAAAGATCTGCAAAGTTATTGCCACTGCACATCGCCATTAATGCAGCCCCTCACTGCATTTATTACAACAACACCTCTCCGTCGGGACAGCACGCCCTTACCCGGGACAGCTCGCCCTCACCCTGAACAAGGTAAGCTACAGCATAGACTTTTGGCCAAGGTGACAGGTCGGAAGGGACAACGAAATGATTACCAAAGGATATAAGCAAACGTTGAAGACAAGAAGAAGGTTAAGCTTTCTATCTCTAACTCATCTCTACACTCTACTTCTCTCTCTAACTTGCTCATCGGAGGGTTCGCTGGGGGACTCCCCGTTCCCCGTTGAACTCGTGTGTAGGTTCTCTGGTGGGTTTGATCATTTAGATACCGGTTCGAGAAGTATGGATCAGTCCGACCAGCTCTACTTGGAACCCGTTACATCATCACTGTATCATCAGTTGGCGCCGTCTGTGGGAACGCCTTGCTCTGCGCGCCAGTTGTGCTCATTGCCACCGAAGACCCTGTCCCAATAACCCTTTCCTACTACCCATCAAAGTGCATGGTCACGACTAGATCCATGGCTTCTCACTATAATGCTCCCGACCACCAAGCCAACCCCCCCAATCCAAACAACCCACCGTAGTATTTCATCGAGCTTACGAATAGCATTAACCGCATGACCGAGCAAAACCAAGCCCCGATAAACGCCCTGCTCCAAAGGAAACTTCCTATACCCCCTCCACCACCTCTCGATATTCCGCCTAACCAAGAAAGAGCCCCGAGCCATACTATCCCGCAGCCCTATCCACCCAACTTGGAAGGCTTGGGTAGACGTCCCCGAACGTCCCGGGAGGGAATCCCGTTTTGTTCATTTGGGCTCACTACAGTTCGGACTCAATTGTCACGGTCCTGTATCTAATCTCGTAGAGTGCAATGCAAGACTGATTAATCATCAAAGAGTCCAAATTTGACAAATCGTTTTGAAAAACTGATTTTTAGAAAGAAGGGTCAAACATGGACTGCTTTGCCAGATACAGAGTCGCCACCTAAATATTTTATTTTGGGGGAATTTAGGAAACCCTGACTCGTGCCTTAGGCCACGTGTCCGTCATCACCAAAGTTTCCTCGGCTCGGGAACTTGGGTACGATTGGGGAAAGTCACTTCGTGAGCACCCCCGCTCACCCGATCAAAGATCGGCCTCTACTAACCATGATATCAAATTTTTGAAAACACATGTGCTCTTATTCCGGTTTATTAGCCTAGAATTACTATGTGATGCGCACAGCAAAACAAGTATAGACTTGATTGCTTAAGTTGGAACAAAGCATCGCATATTCGTTTGTTTCGAAAATGGATTGAAGTTTGCTACTCGCAAGTAGGCTAAAACACGGGTTTCGACGAATTATTTCAGCTCAAGTAACCCAACCTTCACCCACAGGCATTCAGGTAGGTATATCACATAAGCACATAGCCTCATGGTAAGCATGCTATTATGGCAGTCACTCACACACATGCAAGGATGCTAAAACAAAATACTTACCGAGTATTCCAAGCCAAAACAGAAACTAGTTAGTAATCAATGCATGATCCTAGTTCATGTTAAGATGGCTAATGCAACACATGCAAAAATGTAACTAGGATAGGCTCGGCTATTCTAAACATGGCATATGAAATGCAACAGATAACATGTATTCAACTTGGAATTGAAATACAATGCAGTTAGCATGATGCGCCGAGCCGGTGCATGCAATACAGATGAATGATGCAAACATGCGAGCATAAGCATGCTAATTGAAACATGCCCTAAACTAACCATCAAAAGCTAGTAAATAAAAGGGAGAAAGACGTGGGGTTGGAAAACATACATCACACACACGCACACTTATTACAACATTGCCCTCCTCAGAGGATCCGAATAATACAAAACCAGATGAATAATGAACTACAACTAATTATTACACGACATTAACTAATTAACAAACTAGTTAAGTAAGCATGTAAACTAAATGGATGTAACTGCCTCGGCTCTGTTTTGGATGACAATGGATGCATACATGCTCGAGTCGCCTCGTCGGGAAATACATCGCGATGCTTCATCCCGCCTTTGTGTGCAATTTATTTCAGAAACTTGCACGAAGCTCCAAGAGGCTGAAACTCCACTCTGGAAAGTTGTGGGAGGGCTGCCGACCAGCCAATGGCATGGGAGACCACCTGCCAACCACCCCTTTGTGGTGGAAACCAAAAAGGGTGGTCAGCCTGCCAGAAAACCTAGTCGGCCGACCACTTTCTGCCCCTGGATTCTGGTTTTCCTTGAAGCTCAGCAACTCTAGCAGCTTTAAAGAAAAAACTCAGACCTTAGGACCTCTCAAGACCTTCCAAGAAGCTTAGGTTGGTGTTAGAGGTGTTGTGCTAGGAGGTGGTATGCAAAAGGGGCAAGAACTATGGAGCTTTGAAGCTAAAATATAGAGACAAAGGGAGAGATATAGTGTATGCCCAAAACCAACTTCTCAACCTTTGCAAATGAGGGAGAGGGTCTCTCTTATAGAGGAACAAAGGTCCAAGCTTCTTCAAGAAGCTTGTGCAAAGGTCCAAGCTTCTTGAGGAATCTAAAGCAAAAAGGGTCAAGCTTCTTGAAGAAGCTAGCCAAAGGGTCAAGCTTCTTCAAGAAGCTAAAGAGGGTTCAAGCTTCTCTTAGAAGCTTAGAGCAAAGGGCCAAGCTTCTTTAAGAAGCCAAAACATGGTTGCCAATCCTCCATACATGTGTATGGAGGATGCAATCTGTGGCTTCCAGCTGACACAGCTGGCACCAACTCAGTGAGACAGAAAAGGAGAAAGTTGGCTGACCAGTTCAGGTGGTCGGCCGACCACTCCCCCTGGTCGGCCGACCAGTTCAAAAGGTTCAAGTGAGCAAAAAGGGGTCGGCAACCCTGATTGGTGGTCTCCCAAGTGAGTGCAAGCTAGTGGTATGGTGGGAGACCAGTAAATGTGGCTCAAAGACCAAAGAGACCAGCTTCCTGACAAGAAAATCGGCTAGCGGGAGAAAAGTGGTCTCCAAGGAGAAATGGTGGTCTCCCACCCTTGTACCACCTCCTAAACAATGAAAATAGGGTCCATTCCAAAAATGAACCAAGACAGATGCAAAACGACGATTCGGGGGCCAAAACGCGCGGCCGGAGGCCCCGAAAACTGACTGCTAAACATCGAAAGTGGCGTGCGACCACGAAGGTGGTCTCCCGGGCCGTAGTGTCCCTCTAGAGAGAGGAAACAAGGTGTGTACCAAAAACCGGAGCAAACGGAGAAAGTTAGGCAGTCCCGAACTGAGGCGCACGGCTGACGGCTCCGAAAACCGGAAACTAGTCTCCAAACGGGAACAGTGGCCTACGACCACGAAAAGTAGCCTATGGCCACTAAGAGATGGTCCACGAGACCTCTCCCTCCCTTCGGGAAGAGAAAACAGAACCTGGTTCGTAAACCGAGGCAAAGCACAAAAAGGGTCCCGAGGTCCGGGGTAAAGTTCTCAGCTAAAACTCCAAAACCTTAGAATGAGCACAACATGCGCAATCACCGAGCGCTCAATCGATAACATTTGAGTCTTAAGGTCGGTCAAAAATGGGGTGTCTACAGTTGCCCCTCTTTGACAAAACTCGAAAGTCAGAAGTGACGGGAGTGAATGTCAAAGCCCAGAGATGACCCATTTTTGACAAGGCCGAAGACTTAGACAAACAGATGACATAAACAAAGAGATGTGCCCGCATACAGGGGCAAAAAATGCAAAATGTTATGCAGGAAGATTTTGATAATTAGACTTATACGCCACGCAAAGCCGGTTTGATAATTAGACTTATATGCTGCGCGAAGCCGGTTTGATAATTGGACTTACACGCTACGCGAAGCCGGTTTGATAATTATGGATGTAACAGATAGAGCAATAGATGCAAATGGGCCAACACACTCCAACCACGCTGGAATCGTGAGAGGAGGGAGAACAAAGAAAACCAATCAGGAGCGCATTTCACGCAGTCGCAGATAAATTCTAAACACGCTGAAATCGTGAGAAAAGGCCTGAAAACAACCGCCTAGGTGTATACACAACGCAACCTGAGATGAATTCCAAACACACTGAAATCGTGTGAGGAAAGGGACACTCAAACCACGCTGAAAATCGTGAGAGGAGGTCCGAAAACAAACCGCCCAGGTGTGTACACAACGCAACCTGAGACAAATTCCAAACACGCTGAAATCGTGTGAGGAAAGGGACACTCAAACCACGCTAAAAATCGTGAGAGAAGGTCCGAAAACAAACCGCCCAGGTGTGTACATAACGCAACCTGAGACGAATTCCAAACATGCTGAAATCATGTGAGGAAAGGGACACTCAAACCACGCTGAAAATCGTGAGAAGAGGTCCGAAAACAAACCGCCCAAGTGCGTACACGACGCACCCCGAGATAAACTCCAAACACGTTGAAATCGTGTGAGGAAAGGGACACTCAAACCACACTGAAAATCGTGAGAGGAGGTTCGAAAACAAACCGCCCAGGTGCGGACATGACGCAACCTGAGATAAACTCCAAACACGCTGAAATCGTGTGAGGAAAGGGACACTCAAACCATACTGAAATCGTGAGAGGAGGTCCAACAACCTATCAGGTGCGTGCTCGACGCAACCTGAGAAAGTCCCGGAGGACAACGATCCTAAACGCAGCTCGACGTAAAAGGATAAATGATACAAGATAACACAAGATGCAAATAAACGCAATAAGTGCGATGATACAGTACATGTTACATGCAATGTAGAGCATGATGTTTAGGGAATGAAATAAACAAACAAAGCGGCACTTAGAAAGCACCTCATGGAATGAGTGGCGGTAAACCGCTTTACTCTGACGGGGATCTCTTCTTGTATTCTTCGAATACTTACCTTCAACTCACAGTACAAAGGTCCCAAAATGCTAACAAGGGGTAGCTTCTGCATGCAGAAACCACAAATGTCGTTTTCCTTCCTGATCATATTCACAATTTTCCCTCATTGCAAACATAGCCGAGATAACTTTGACGGGGAGTGGTACTCAGGGAGAACACTTCTAATCGCCATTCTGGCCTGAAACAGTGAAACAGTCAACACAGTATTCTGTTCACTTTGAACACACAGCTCGGATCAGCACACTGCTCATTCTGAACACGCAGCTCTTAACACAGTATTCGGTTTATTTGACACACAGCTCACAACACAACACTTTGTTTGTTTGGCACGCGGCTCATAACATAATATTCCGTTCATTCGGCACGTAGCTCGAAACACAGCACTCTATTTATCTGGGCACACGGCTCTTTTGGGCACACAGCTCATTTCGGGCACGTAGCTCATTTTAGGCACACAACACATTTCGGGCACGTAGCACATCTCGGGCACACAGCTCATTTTAGGCACGCAACACATCTCGAGCACACAACTCATTTCGGGCACACAACTCATCTTGGGGGCACACAGCTCATTTCAGGGCACACAGCACATTTTTCGAGCACACAGCTCATTTCAGGGCACATGGCTCATTTTGGGCACACAGCTTATTTCAGGGCACACAGCACATTTTTCGAGCACACAGCTCATTTTTCGGGCACACGGCTCATTTCAGGCACACAGCTCATTTCAGGGCGCATAGCATATTTTTTCGAGCACACAACTCATTTTTCAGGCACACGGCTCATTTCGGGCATGCAGCTCATCTTGAGGGCACACAGCTCATTTTTCGGGCACACGGCTCATTTCGGGCACACAGCTCATTTCAGGGCACACGGTACATTTTTCGAGCACACAGCTTATTTTTCGGGCACACAGCTCATTTTTCGAGCACACAGCTCATTTTTTGGGCACACGGCTCATTTCGGGCACACAGCTCATTTTTCGGGCACTCGGCTCATTTCGGGCACACAGCTCATTTCAAGGCACACAGCACATTTTTCGAGCACATGGCTCATTTTTGGGGCACACGGCTCATTTCGGGCACGCAGCTCATCTTGGGGCACACAGCTCATTTTTCAGGCACACGGCTCATTTTGATTCTGAACCCATAACTCATACACTTCATGTTGAACACGTAGCTCACACATTTCAATTCTAAACACACAGCTCATACACTTCATGTTGAACACGCAGCTCACACATTTCAATTCTGAACACACAGCTCATATGTTTGAACACGCAGCTCACACTTTTCAATTCTGAACACACAGCTCATATACTTTATGTTGAACATGCAGCTCACACATTTCAATTCCAAACCCACAACTCATATGTTGAACACGCAGCTCACACTTTTCAATTCTGAACACACAACTCATATACTTCATGTTGAACACGCAGCTCACACATTTCAATTCTGAACCCACAGCTCATATGTTGAACACGCAGCTCACACTTTTTAATTCTGAACACACAGCTCATATATTTCATGTGCATGCAGCTCATTCTTAATACTGAATACGCAGCTCATAAATTTTCATTTCTGAACACACAGCTCATTCACTTCATTTTGAACACGCAGCTCACAAATTTCACTTTGAACATGCAGCTCATACATTTTCATTTACACGCAGCTCATTCTTAATTCTGAACATGCAGCTCATAAATTTTCATTTCTGAACACACAGTTCATTCACTTCATTTTGAACACGCAGCTCACAAATTTCACTTTGAACACGCAGCTCATATATTTTCATTTGCACGCAGCTCATTCTTAATTCTGAACACACAGCTCATAAATTTTCATTTCTAAACACACAGCCCATTCACTTTGTTTTGAACACGCAGCTCACACATTCCTCTTTGAACACGCAGCTCACACATTTCAATTTTGAACACGCAGCTCATAACACAACACTGCTCGATTTGAACACACGGCTCATAACACAATATTCTTTTAATTTTGAACACACAGCTCATTCTGAACATACAGGATGCGATGACGGAACTCGCTGAAGTTGAAACAAACTCAGATGCTAGACATTTTCCTTTTTTCTTTTGTTTCGAAGTCAGGAACCTATATAGCTTTAGATAGGTCCAGGTTTTACTGTTCCCACATGACCCGGGTTGAACCCTGCAGTTTTTAAAAGAACAAAATCTTGTTTTGCGCAAATATGGAGAACGGCACGACACTCTGAGCACAAAACGATTTTTTGAAATTGAGAGTGAGATAAAGTTCTTAACTGGGTATTGAGCCTACGACTGAACATAACACACCACGACTCAACAACAAAAAGAAAGACAAGGTAAGACAACCTAAACACATCTATAGACACCTGAAACGACTCAAAACAAGAATCGAGACAAACAAAACGACTGACACGACACACAGACGTGTTCCAATGGCAAGAGACCTCTCAATGCATGAGGAGCCAGTTTCTTCGAGTATTATTTCCCACCCTTTCTCATTTGTGATTCTCACATCACTCGGCCCTCAGGCTCTGTTTTTTTTTTCCTGAAAAAGCCCTTTCCTCACTTTTTCTCTCAGCGCACATCTCTCTATTCTTCAATCTCTCATTTTTTTTATCCCTCCCCTAGGTGGTTGATGGATAAAAAGATAGTTGTGGGTTAACATTATCAGCTCGCGGCTACTTCTTCCGGTGACGTCTAGTCGATGCCCTAGATGAGGGAGTGGAATGCATTGATCCATTCCAATTCGTGCTTCGCACTTGGCTTGATACCTCACTGTTTGAAGGATGAGAGAGCTTTTAGCCCTTCGTTGTTATCCTCAATTGTGCCCTTTTCTGGCAGATAGAATGCCCTTCTTGGCAAGTAAAGTGCCCTTTCTGGCAAGTATGGTGCCCTTTCTAGCAAGTAGAGTGCCCTTTTCTGGCAAGTATGTTGACAACGGGGAAAAGACAGAACACCTAACTCAACTGTGCCCCTAGTTCATTATTTTAACCATTTTTTGTTTTTGCTTTCTACTAAAACAATTTTGACCAATATGAGGGTTAGATTAACACACTTGTTCGATTTTCTGATTTGAAATCATGCAAGTTAGGTTATGAGCACTGAAAATTTTCCTTTTTGGGTCCAAGAAATGGTCCAGTTTTGGAAAAGTGGAATCATTTTCGAGAGAATTAGTCAACCACAGTAAAAATTCTCAAAACTGTTTTTGCAAACGGCCACTGCTCAACGAGCACAGAACCTACTCTCGAGATGCACAACCTCAGATCCGAAGGAGAATTGCCCCTTGTCTGAACGGCACTGCATGGCAACGGAAAGTTGCCCCTTGTTTGAATGGCACTGCAGCGCATCGTATGGCAACAGAAAGTTGCCCCTTAGTTTGAATAGCACCGCAGCACACTGTAACCAGTTTTCAAGGTGACGATCACAACCGAGCTCTCGGATGCAGAGAAGACAACGATGATCAGAACTATTACATAGACACAGTCAAATTTGAAGTGTTTTACGACTGGACTTCAGAACGAAGTTGCCTATGTATCCCAAACATGGGAATCAAGCCTTACATAGTTCGGGGGGTTAAGGTACACTCGGGTATTAACCTCTCCTTTTGCGCTCTAACTTTTGCCAAGGCCACCCTTTCTGGGTTTTCAACCTTGCGAGCTTTGTTCTTCTTTTCTTTTCATTTCTTTTCTTTTTTTTTTCTTTTTCATCTTTTCTTTTCATTTTCTTCATTTTTCTTCTTTTCTTTTTTTCATTCTTTGCATTTTTCTTTTTTTTGTTCTTTTTCTTCTTTTTTCCTTGCTCTAACTTTTGCCTGGGTCGCCCTTTCGGGTTTTCGGCTCAACAAGCCTCTCAAGGGTAAAAGTGTCACACCCCAAACCCGTCCCTAAAAGTTTTGGGCATGACCTATTCAGAAACGGACACTTAACCTGTTATACATAACATATGGGGCCTGAGCGGAAGCATTATCAGTATAAAATAACATAAAACATCATCCATGGAGCTACCACTACCATGCCAGGACCGCACACATTGCATTAGGTACATAATATATAGAAACATACACCCGAACTTCGGTTACACACTTATACATTCATACTTAGACCCACAATTGGGCGTGTAACGAAAATATTAATGAAAGACAACCAAAGCATAAATCAATAACCTAACAACACTTTACAAAATGCACGGCTTCAGGTGGTGCCTGGACGCATCAAAGTTGACAAGAGATAGATGAGCCTTAAAGGTTAGGATTGAACTCCCGGTTGATTACCTACAGAAATAGACAGACAAAATACAGAATGAGCGAACTCAGTGAATAATAGTACATAAATAATGTAATGTTTAACCTGAATGATAAAGCATATAACTGCAGATACATTTGATTAACTACATTCCGTAATTATTTCCAAAACAGCCATGGGTCTAGTTTCCGTAACAGAGTGGCTTTAAGCCCAGCATATACAAAACAGCCATAGGCCTACAGATGCAGAACGACCATGGGTCCAGAAATATCAGAACGGCCATCGGCCCAGAAATAACGGAACGGCCATTGGCCCAGAAATATCAGAACGGCCATCGGCCCAGAAATAACAGAACGGCCATCGGCCCAAAAATAACAGAAATAACAGAACGGCCATCGGCCCAGAAATATCAGAACGGCCATCGGCCCAAAAATAACAGAAATAACAGAACGGCCATCGGCCCAGAAATATCAGAACGGCCATCGACCCAGAAATAACAGATGTATGGACTCAAGAGATGGCTCGTACGGATTCTAGAGGTGGCTCCCACCAAGGTGTAGCACTTAGTTCCGTACAGCACTTTGTTCCATACCAGAAAACATCAGAACAGATTAACTTCAAAATCATGCAGAAAGTACACACATTCTTCCCATTAATCACATGATAAAACATAGATAATATAAGTTTAACAGAACGTTGCCGATAATTGTTAGCAAAAGGTAAACATATTTTACAGCTTGAACGCTCTCAGAAATACGTAGATACCACAGTTCCATAATGCATATACATCCCATTTGCTCATCATGTTTCAATGCCATTAACTAGCAGTTAACAGAATGGTAACATTAATTATCAATAGCAAACAAAACATATGGTACAATGTTGCGCTTAGATTTCCTCATGGTTCTTTGTAAGTAGACATACTTGTTTCGTAATTACCAGAACCTTAACATTAACAATAATCCAAAGGTAAATGTACCATTACATCAACAAGCCAGAACAATTCATATCATAACATGAATTACATAACAATGTCGTTGATACGCAATTCTTTTCTATTAACCAACTTCACAGTGTTAATAGTTTGTATGCAATTCTTATACAGAATCATAGGTAATTCTTAGGATGGTACATTGACAATAATCATTAGCCATAACCCAAAATACGGAGTAGGTTCAGAGTCATACCGATGTGTGCTAACTCTTTCAATGTTCACATCAATTCCCAATCAACACACATGTTAACATATTAGCTCACGGAGAATAGAATGTTGTTAACAATTTTATTAACGGTAGACCATGAACATTTGTAGTACTATTACTCACAGTGATCGGCTCCTGGTAGTAATGGGATGATGTCCTCCTCTCGACCTACAAGCACATTGCATAACACATTATATGAGATTATACTCGATCCTTTACTTATTCTCTTTGATCATTCAATCAATTAGCCATGGTGGTACCAAGCTCATTATTCTTTAATAAGTTATAATTCATGTCTCAGAAAATAGGAGAAATCGATGGGAAATGGTTTAGGTGAAGAAATGGTACAAAACTGGTTGACTGAAAGTGAACAGTCGTCACTAATTTGGGCATAACTATTACTGTATTTATAATTTTGGTGTGAGACCACCTCCATTAGAAATTAGACTTTCGGGGCTTGATTTTAGGCTCAAGAATCACTCAAAACGGAGTCCGGATGAAAAAGATATGCTTGTTCAAAGTTGGCTGGATAGAGCTGTCTCCGCACGTGCGGGGGAACAGTGCCGCACGTGCGGCCTGGACAGTTTGCAGTCCGAAAATGGCTGAAAAATTGGGGTTTCTCATCTCCAAAATCAAACCTTAATTACATGTAAATCAAAGCCCAAAACCCTTTAATATAAGATAAATTTCACATTCTTAGCTTCCATTCCAATTCATAACTCCAAAATACAACTCAATTTCTCTATCACAAGAACAAGATTACAAATTAGAACACAAAACATAAAATAACCATGGTTTGGGGTTCAAGCTCCCTTACATGGTGGAATCCCTTTTTAGCCTCCTTAAGAACCATAAAACTCCTACAAGAAATTAAATTATGACATGAATTCATGCTATATGCAAAGATTTAACACCTTTTTACTTGAAGGAACAAAACCCATACCTATCATCATAATTAATCCAAGAAATTCACTCTTTAGATTATGATCTTTAAATATTGAGAGGGAAACTCTTACCTTAAGCTTTCATCACCACTTATTCTTGCATAGCCATGAAGAATTCAAGCCAAATCCTTGATTTCCTCTTCCACTCTAACTCTTTCTCCCTTCTTCTCCTTGAGTTCTCTCAAGAACTCTCTCTCTCTCACGTTGCTTTCCCTTTTTCTAGATATTTTGGTTCAAAGAGTTGACTTCCACAACTCATAAAGCTTTTATGTATATAAATATACATACACACACAAGATTAACACAATGGAGAGCCAAACGTGGCCTTATGAATCGTACGAAATTAAATTTCAATTAAACTTTTCAGATGACTCTAAAAATTACTTTGATCATGAATATGTCCTCTATTCCGGTTTCTGAAGCCTCTAAGGCCTTTAATTTGCAGTATAAAATTAACCACCCAACCGTGCATTAACGAATCAGACAAATTAGAATTCCAATTAATTTTCCCAAATAGTTCTAAAAATTCCCATTAACATACCCAAGTACTCAATTTTAATTTCTGAACCCATAAAGGTCGGCAATTCAATGTTAAATCCGTAACTCAATAGATAATGCTTCAATTCGAATAGATATAATTAAAGGAAAACACATCATCTCATAGTTAAATAAAGATGACTTCTTATACGCATTTTAGGGTCATTACAAAAAGTGTAGCTTTGCCCATGTCGAATGGTTTTGAGATCCTGAAGTCATCTGAATCCAGGAGAACGGCTATTGTTCGCTGACGATGCAGGAGTCCATCCAATGGGGGGCTGAATTTGCCCCTAGTGTTGTGGATAGGAACTCGGTCATCCTTCAGCAATACTTTCTTCTTTCCTCCCTTCCGGGATTTGGAATTCTTGCCGATCTTCATTAGCTTGAGAAATGTCCCATTTTTTGACTCTTCGAGCACATCTGACATTTTTGCCCTTAGTTCAAGGGTTGTTTCTCATCCAGCTTTTGATGACGTCTGACCTTCTTGATCTGACTTTCTTGCCCCTAGTTCATGGGCTGTTTCAAATCTGGCCACCCAGGCCTCCTTCGATGGTTGACCATTGAACACTCTGAATTTAGGTTCAAGGTTTGGAAGCAAAGGGGTTGAGTCTCGAGGCTAAGAGCGATCCTAAGCTGCATAATCTCAAGAGCGATTCCACACAGGTCTTCGCAAGATAGCGCAAAACATTTTTTGAAATCTTTTAAGAAAGCGACTAATCGCTCGTGCGGAAGACAATGTAGAACCAATCTGGATCAAGCCAGGATCCTTCTCGGTACTCACACTAACAAGCGTGATTTCATTCATTAAGGGCTTAGCATGCCTCTCTTTCTCTCACTTGATCAAATTTTGCAAATCTTGAGAAATTCCTTCCTCTTTGTTTTCAACAGATTGTTCGAAAAGTTTTGAAAAACTTAGGTCAATACAATGACTTAAAGGCACAAAAGAGCAGGTGAAATGCACTGTCATTTCATTCAAACTTCTGGCACAACTCACGCGAGGCAGATGCAAACACAAGAGTGTGAAAATCCCTGTTGTTACATTCAGATCTGTTGGCACAACTGTCTCCACAGCAGAAACAGACTCAAGAGAAAGCAAAAAGACAAACACAAAACAAAATGGTGATGCCCGAGCTAACACCCCTGAAATCACCCGACCTTTGTACAACAGGACTGACTCGATACAACAAGACAGACCCTTAATAAAAAAGACTAACTCAAGACAATGAGACAGACTCAAAACAAAACTACAGAACTGACTCAACACCCAAGTCAGAAACTACAAAACTAGCATTCGCAAATGCTCAAAACAGTGCATGCCACACGCCACATCTGGAGTAAACTGAGCGCCGCCCGCAGGTGGTTCATCCCCCAATCACATACTCATACTATCCTCCAAGTTCACTAATCCAGTGACGATAGACTTCGCTAAGCTTGGTGGGAGGACGACCCGTTGTCAAACAAATCCTGTACTTCGTGGTGAAGACGGAAGCAATTGTCGATGCTATAACCAGTTTGTTGATGGTACACACAGTACTGGGTAGTATCATGGCCGGGTGAAAGACGAGCAGGGAGAGGCCGAGGCTCGAGGGGTTTAAGATGCCCCTTTTCAGCAAGGATTTGAAGAGCCTTGGACAAAGGCATATAAAGGGCATGGAATACCCTGCGACCTTGGGGCAGATACTTCGAGGTCTGTGGACCTTTCCTGGACGCACTAGCGAAAGGATCGGCAGGTGCCACCTTGGCTTTCTAATCTTTTCCAGGTGCAGGGTTAGGATTGGAAGGAACAGTTCTGGTACGACGGTCCTTATCCCGATTTTCCCCCTAGTTTGAACTGCTCTCGGTCTGAGTGGGGAATATGTCATCCACAGTCTTAGTAACAACCGCCAGTACTTGTTGCTTATTCAACCCTCCGGCTTTCAGAGCCTCAACAACTTGCTGGAGTTGTTCGTAGGGATCAGTGTCCACCTTCATCTTAGTCTTTCCACTAGCCTCAGCTTGGTGGAAGGTTTGGGTTGCTTGATCAGAGTGGAGCCTTGTTGTTGTCGACATGTCATTGTCGAAGCTTAGGATGGCTTCAGGTTGGCTGAGTTCGATCACAATTCGCCCCAGTAGCGGGGGCTCCTTCGGTATGAAGTTCCCGGCATACGATGTAGCTGGTGTCAAAGCCGACATTCCGTAGGCTAGATCAGCCACGGATCTCTGAAGATCGCCAATCATTCCCATCAACTCGAAAGTGGTGGGCTCACGGGATTGAAATAACTGGGGTTCCCAAATCAGATGTGCGGCAGGTGACCTGGGTAGGTGTGGCACTTCAACGTCGTTATCACCCTGTATGATGATTCCCTGGTTTAATGCGGCTTCCATAACCACTATTTCCTCTGAATTCTGTGTCATCACGAGTCTGCTGAACTGATCGGAGGTGATGTGACTGGTGACTGACGAATCAGATGAATCGGTGAGCCCTAACTGGCCTTTCTCTGCTTTGCCTCAACGAAGGAAGATACTGACTGCTCTGAACTGAATCTCCGAACTGAAAGAGAAAACAGGCAGCAGCTCAGCCCAATTTCACTAGGACAGATATAGGTATGGCTAGATAACTATATTCAACCACTGATCACTGTTCCCCAAATTACTGCCCCAAAAACTGAATCTGATACCCGCAGATAACTGATTCCCAAAATACTGAACTAGTGACGCCTACAGGCCTGATACCCAGACTTGTAAACTGATACATGCATTCCTGTAGAGACGCACTCTAAAAGCACATAGCAAACAAGTGAGAGCCAAAACACCCCTATGGAGGGGTAGGGTTTCCCTGTCCTATTTTGTTAGGAGCTAAGGTTTCACTACGCACGCAGCGGTTTCAAACAACCTATAATCGGGTGAGCAACCTGTCCTAGTTTGGGATAGTCACTATGGATTCCGAATATGCACTAGGTCAAATGGTCAAAAAGGGTGCCCCGGTAAAACCGGGGTTTGTGTTCCCATCCTGGCAGAGCCCGTAACCGGTCAGCCTTATGGCACGCTTCTCGAAGTGAGCCTCCGGCAAACCGTTCAGGAATAGCAGACGGCAAACACTGTGACTTAGGCGCACCAATGAAAATCCAATGCAAAGAAACACATAAGTGTAGTCAAAACAAGATATCATGAGTTCGAGTCAAGTTCTCTAACTCCCCAGCAGAGTCGCCAGAAACTGTAGACGTCCCCGAACGTATAAGGAGGGAATTCCGTTTTGTTCATTTGGGCTCACTATAGTTCGGACTCAATTGTCACGGTCCTGTATCTAATCTCGCAGAGTGCAATGCAAGACCGATGAATCATCAAAGAGTCCAAATCCAACAAATCGTTTTGAAAAACTGATTCTTAGAAAGAAGTGCCAAACATGGACTGCTTTACCAGATAAAAGGTCGCCACCTAAATATTTTATTTTGGGGGAATTTAGGAAACCCTGACTCGTGCCTAAGGCCACCTGTCTGTCATCACCAAAGTTGCCTCGGCTCGGGAACTTGGATACGATTGGGGAAGGTCACTTCGTGAGCACCCTCGCTCGCCCAATCAAAGATCAGCCTCTACTAACCATGATATCAAATTTTTGAAAACACATGTGCTCTTATTCCGGTTTATTAGCCTAGAATTACTATGTGATGCGCACAACAAAACAAGTATAGACTGGATTGCCTAAGTTGGAATAAAGCATCGCATATTCGTTTGTTTCGAAAATAGATTGAAGTTTGCTACTCGCAAGTAGGCTAAAACACGGGTTTTGACGAATTATTCCAACTCAAGTAACCCAACCTTCACCCACAGGCATTCAGGCAGGTATATCACATAAGCACATAGCCTCATGGTAAGCATGCTATCATGGCAGTCACTCACACACATGCAAGGATTCTAAAGCATAAATACTTATCGAGTGCTCCAAGCCAAAACAGAAACTAGTTAGTAATCAATGCATGATCCTAGTTCATGTAAAGATGGCTAATGCAACACATGCAAAAATGCAACTAGGATAGGCTTGGCTATTCTAAACATGGCATATGAAATGCAACAGATAACATGTATTCAACTTAGAATTGAAATATAATACAGTTAGCATCATGCGCCGAGCCTGGTGCATGCAATACACATGAATGATGCAAACATGCGAGCATAAGCATGCTAATTGAAACATGTCCTAAACTAACCATCAAAAGCTAGTAAATAAAAGGGAGAAAGACGTGGGGTTGGAAAACATACATCACACACACACACACTTATTACAACATTGCCCTCCTCGGAGGATCCGAATAATACAAAACCAGATGAATAATGAACTACAACTAATTATTACACGACATTAACTAATTAACAAACTAGCTAAGTAAGCATGTAAACTAAATGGATGTGACTGCCTCGGCTCTGTTTTGGATGACAATGGATGCATGCATGCTCGAGTCGCCTTGTCGGGAAATCCATCGCGATGCTTCATCCCGCCTTTGTGTGCAATTTATTTCAGAAACTTGCACGAAGCTCCAAGAGGCTGAAACTCCACTCTGGGAAGTTATGGGAAGGCTGCCGACCAGCCAATGGCATGGGAGACCACCTGCCAACCACCCCTTTGTGGTGGAAACCAAAAAGGGTGGTCAGCCTGCCAGAAAACCTAGTCGGCCGACCACTTTCTGCCCCTGGATTCTGGTTTTCCTTGAAGCTCAGCAACTCCAGCAGCTTTGATGCCAAAAACTCAGACCTTAGGACCTCTCAAGACCTTCCAAGAAGCTTAGGTTGGTGTTATAGGTGTTGTGCTAGGAGGTGGTATGCAAAAGGGGCAAGAACTATTGAGCTTTGAAGCTAAAATATAGAGACAAAGGGAGAGATATAGTGTATGCCCAAAACCAACTTCTCAACCTTTGCAAATGAGGGAGAGGGTCTCTCTTATAAAGGAACAAAGGTCCAAGCTTCTTCAAGAAACTTGTGCAAAGGTCCAAGCTTCTTGAGGAAGCTAAAGCAAAAAGGGTCAAACTTCTTGAAGAAGCTAGCCAAAGGGTCAAGCTTCTTCAAGAAGCTAAAAAGGGTTCAAGCTTCTCTTAGAAGCTTAGAGCAAAGGGCCAAGCTTCTTTAAGAAGCCAAAACAAGGTTGCCAATCCTCCATACACGTGTATGGAGGATGCAATCTGTGGCTTCCAGCTGACACAGCTGGCACTAACTCAGTGAGACAGAAAATAAGAAAGCTGGCCGACCAGTTCAGGTGGTCGGCCGACCAGTTCAAAAGGTTCAAGTGAGTAAAGAGTGGTCGGCAAACCCTGATTGGTGGTCTCCCAAGTGAGTGCAAGCTAGTGGTATGGTGGGAGAC
This sequence comes from Camellia sinensis, assembly GCF_055761805.1. NCBI lineage: Eukaryota > Viridiplantae > Streptophyta > Magnoliopsida > Ericales > Theaceae > Camellia > Camellia sinensis. The sequence continues at coordinate 66,577,358 of NC_138967.1, forward strand.
CAGTAAATGTGGCTCAAAGACCAAAGAGACCAGCTTCCTGACAAGAAAATCGGCTAGCGGGAGAAAAGTGGTCTCCAAGGAGAAATGGTGGTCTCCCACCCTTGTACCACCTCCTAAACAATGAAAATAGGGTCCATTCCAAAAATGAACCAAGACAGATGCAAAACGACGGTTCGGGGGCCAAAACGCGCGGCCGGAGGCCCCGAAAACTGACTGCTAAACATCGAAAGTGGCGTGCGACCACGAAGGTGGTCTCCCGGGCCGCAGTGTCCCTCTAGAGAGAGGAAACAAGGTGTGTGCCAAAAATCGGAGCAAACAGAGAAAGTTAAGCGGTCCCGAACCGAGGCGCACGGTCGACGGCTCTAAAAACCGAAAACTGGTCTCCAAACAGGAATAGTGGCCTACGACCACAAAAAGTAGCCTATGGCCACTGAGAGATGGTCTACAAGACCTCTCCCTCCCTTCAGGAAGAGAAAACAGAACCTGGTTCGCAAATCGAGGCAAAGCACAAAAGGGTTTCGAGGTCCGGGGGTAAGGCTCTCAGCCAAAACTCCGAAACCTCAGAATGAGCACAACATGCGCAATCACCGAGCGCTCAATCGATGACGTCTGAGTCTTAAGGTCGGTCAAAAATGGGGTGTCTACAGCTTGCAACCTCCTCCTCCTAATATGAATCCACCACCCCGGCCCCCGCATCCATCGCTCCTGGCACCAGCCCCTGAAGGGGAGGCCAGTAGCGTCCAACCCCCGCTGCCTTCCGGTGGTGATAACATCCCTCTCTGGGATGCAGAACTCCGAGCCATGAAGCTTCAACTCCAAGGGGTCATGCAGAACATCCAGCATAAACCCTCTACCATAGCAAACTCACCATTTGTCGCCTCCATCTGGGACAAACCTCTACCCCCCAAGTTCAAAATGCCCACCATCGACTCTTTTGACAGTACAACGAACCCAGTCGACCATCTGGAGACCTACAGAACCCTCATGATCCTCCATGCATTCCCTGACGAGATCATGTGTCGAGCTTTCCCCGTGACACTAAAAGCATCAGCTCGGTTGTAGTTTAGCCAGTTACCAGCAGACTCCGTCTCCACTTTCCAACATCTCAGTGACTCCTTCCTCAGCCATTTTATTGGAGCCCAGCGCCAACGCCGTCCGGCAACCCAACTCCTCAACATCTGCCAGACCGAAGGGGAGTCCTTGCGCAGTTTCGTTACCCGCTTCAACACCGAAGCCTTGCAGGTGGCGAAAAACGATGATAAGGTCATCCTTACGGCTTTCATGGCCGGACTACGGTCGTCTGATTTCCTCTTCTCCCTCTCTAAAAACCCCCCCACCTCCATGGCAGCCCTACTCTCCAAAGCCCAAAATACATGAACGCAGAAGATTTCCTAGCTGCTCGCCAAGACCCTACAACAAAAAACCTGACCTCCCGAGAAAAGCGAAAAGACCCAGAAACCAGAAATACCCAGTACAATAACCAAGCACCGCATTATACAGACCGAACCCCCCGAACCGACCGGTCGGCACCAGCCCGACCGCCCGGTCGGTTCGAGTGGTGCACACCCCTCAACTCCCCCATGGAGAAAATCCTCAACCAGATCCAGCGGGATTACCCCCTCAAATGGCGCCAACCATCACGAACCCCCTCCGGTCGGAAAGACCAGTCCAAATATTGCCGTTTCCACCAAGACCACAGCCATAACACCGATGAGTGTGTCAACCTCAAAGATCAGGTCGAGACCTTGATACGTCAGGGACGTCTTAGCCGGTTCACGGACACCCGCCCCCAGCAGAGGCAAAGGAATGAGCCCCTCAGAAACAACTGTCGGCGCACCCCCCCCCGGCAGCCAGCCCAACTTAACCCAGGCCATGATCGCCCTCCACAGTAGCCTCGACCGCAAGGTAATCCCCTCCCCACCTGTTGGAGAAATCAGAGTTATTTCGGGCAGCCTTGCTTGTAGGGGACCAGCCCACTCGACTCAAAAAGCAGAGCTCAGAAAGATAAGGCAGGGCTCAGACAAAACAGTTGCCACGGTAGACTGACCCTCCAAACAGCCCAGGTAGGGGAACGAGCCTATCACCTTCATGAACGCCGACTGCGCAGGCATCCACTACCCTCATGATGACCCTCTCGTCATTTCTGCCCTCCTCTCCAACTACAAGGTTAAACGAGTTCTCATCGACAACGGCAGTTCTTCAGACATCATTTTCCTCAACTGCTTTCGCTAGCTCAAGATTGGGGAGGAAAGTCTGTCTCCTCTCCAGACCCCTTTGGTCGGTTTTACTGGTGACCAAGTGACCTCCATCAGCTCCATCGATCTTCCTGTCACACTCGGCGAGTACCCGCGGCAAACCACAAAGTTGCTCACCTTCCTTGTTGTCGACTGCCCCTCCGCCTACAACATCATCCTTGGCCGCACCGCCCTAAACGCTTTTCAAGTTATCACATCAACTTACCACCTTGCCATTAAATTCCCCACCGATCTAGGGGTTGTGACAGTGAGGGGAGAGCAAACAGTTGCCAGGGAGTGTTATGTCGCCTCACTCAAAGAAGTCAAGCTGAAGGAGGCAATAATCATTGAAGGGCTTGACGTTCAAGATGAGGACGAGCTGGTCAGAGGAGAGCCTGTCGAGGAGCTCGTTGAGGTTCCCATTGACCCCGCCAACCCGACCAAAACTGCCAAAATTGGCAGCCAACTATCCCTCCAAGCAAAGGCCGACCTTACTGCCCTCCTAATCGAGCACAATGATGTATTTGCCAGGACCCACTCGGACATGCCGGGTATTGACCCCTCATTCATAACGCACCGCCTCAGCATTGAACCCCATTTCCGACCTTACCGCCAGAAGCAACGCATCTTTCATCCGGAGCGCAACACTCTTATTGCCGCAGAGGTCGACTAGCTCCTTGAGGCACAATTCATCAAAAACGTAGACTACCCTAGATGGTTGTCAAACGTCGTCCTGGTCCGTAAGAACAATGGTAAATTGCGACTCTGTGTCAACTACTCCGACCTCAACTGAGCTTGCCCCAAAGATAGCTATCCTCTCCCCCGCATAGATCTACTGGTTGACCCCACGGCCGGTCATCAAATGCTCAGCTTCATGGATGCCTTCTTTGGGTACAACCAAATTTTCATGCACCTATCTGATCGTGAACACACCTCCTTCATTACAGACCGAGGTACCTACCATTACCGTGTGATGCCATTTGGGCTGAAAAATGCTGGGGCCACCTACCAACGATTGGTCAATGCTGTTTTCCATCATCAAATAGGTCGGAATATGGAAGTATATGTTGACGACATGCTAGTCAAGAACAAACTCTCCGCTGATCACCTGACCAACCTGCGAGAGACCTTCGCCACTTTACGAAAGTACCAAATGAAGCTCAACCAGGAAAAGTGTGCCTTCGGCGTAGGATCTGGGAAGTTTTTGGGTTTCATGGTCAGTCAGTGGGGCATTGAAGCCAACCCTGAAAAGATCAAAGCCTTGATTGAAATGCAGTCACCCAAAATGGTTAAGGAGGTTCAAAGACTCACTAGCCGAGTCGCCGACCTCAACCGCTTCATTTCCCGCGCAACGGATAAGTGCCTCCCCTTCTTCAAAGTTCATCGGCAAACTTTTGAATGGACGACCGAATCCGAAGAGACTTTTCAACAGTTGAAGCAGTGTATGGCCAACCCCCCCTCTTTTCACAGGTGCTTACGGGCAAACCCCTTTTTCTCTATTTAGCCGTGTCAAGCACCGCAGTCAGTACAGCTCTTATCAGGGAAGACAGCTCTGTCCAACGGCCAGTCTACTACATCAATAGGGCTCTCAGGGGAGTAGAGCAGAATTACCCACTGTTAGAAAAATTGTCCCTGGCCTTGGTCACCGCCTCCAGACGACTCCGTCCTTACTTCCAAGCCCATTCCATAGTGGTCCTCATCGACCAACCCTTGAAGAAGGTAATGCAGCAACCAGAACTCTCTGGCAGACTCATGCAGTGGTCAGTAGAACTCAGCCAGTTTGACATCTCCTACCGGCCTCAAACAACGATTAAGGGGCAAGCTGTCGCCGATTTCATCCTGGAGTTCACTAAACCTACCCCAACCACGGCCCCTCCACCCCCACCAATCCCTACCGACCCAGAAGACCCTCACTCTTGGACTCTCAACGTCGACGGGTCATCCCGCAAGGAAGGCAGCGGGGTTGGTCTCATCCTCACCGCCCCTGATGGTGGTTATTTCAAATGTGCTCTCCGTTTCTTGTTCGAGGCCAGCAACAATGAGGCCGAGTATGAGGCATTGATAGCAGGTCTCCGCTTAGCCAGGGATATTGGTGTCAGCCACATCCGGGTGTTCAGTGACTCCAAGCTCATTGTCGGACAAATTACGGGGGAATTCGATGCCAAAGAGGACACAATGCGGGCTTATAAGGATATAGCCCTCCCCCTTGTTCGCCTCTTCAATACCTTCCACATCAAGCACATCCCTCGAGCGAAAAACTCCAAGGCCGATGAGATGGCTCAATTAGCCTCTGCAGATCAGTCAGATCTCAACCACGGTGTTCGCCTCGAATACCTGACCCACCCTGCCATCTGCCCCGACCAACAAGCAGTCCACTTCCTCCAAAATGAACCTATCCCCTGGGCGTCAGACATCTTTCTATTTTTGACAACGGGAGAACTACCAGAGGACAAACAGCAGGCCGCCAAAGTCAGGGCCCGGTCATCCAATTACATTCTTGTCAATGGTCTTTTGTACAAGAGGGGCTTTTCACGCCCATACCTCAGATGCCTCAATCCTGCTCAGGCGACTTACGTGATGAGAGAAATCCATGAAGGCGTATGTGGCAATCATTCGGGTGGCAGGTCCCTAGCCCACAAAATACTTCGCACTGGTTATTTCTGGCCCACTCTCAATCAAGATGCGACAGACTTCGTGCTCAAATGTGATAAGTGCCAACGTTTTGCCAACATCCCCTATGCTCCTCCTACAGAATTGATCACACTCTGCAGTCCCTACTCGTTCGCCAAATGGGGAATCGACCTGGTCGGCCCATTGCCCACTGGCCGGGGCCAAACCAAATTCGCCATTGTCGCCATCGATTACTTCACTAAGTGGGTGGAAGCAGAACCCCTTGCTCAATTACCGAGCGGAACACAACCCGATTCATATGGCAGTCGATCGTCTGCAGATTTGGCATTCCTCAAGCCATCGTCTCCGACAACGGTAAACAATTTGACAATGCCAAGTTCAGAAAATTTTGCGCAGAGCTCCAAATCCAGCCATGCTTCTCCTCTCCAGGCCATCCCCAAGCCAATGGCCAAGTTGAGGTCACTAACCGCTCTCTTCTGAAAATCATCAAAACTAAACTGGAAGCTGCTAAGGGACTCTGGGCTGAGGAATTACCGAATGTGCTCTGGGCCTACTACACTACCATCCGAACTCCCACCGGGGAGACCCCCTTTCGCTTAACATACGACGTTGAGGCAGTCATCCCAGTGGAAATCGGTCTGCCCACCCCAAGGGTTCTACATCCGAATCCACAACTAACTGAAGAGCTGCGTCGAGTAGACCTAAATCTGATCGAAGAACTCCGAGAAACCACTGCTGTCAGACGAGCCTCCTATCAACAGAAAATGAGAGCACACTACAACCGCAAAGTCAGACTAAGGGACTTCGCCGTGGGGGACCTTATTTTACGAGAAGTAACTCTTGCCACTAAAAATCCGACCGAGGGCAAACTGGCAGCCAAGTGAGAGGGACCTTACGTCGTGAAAGCCAGACCTCGTCCAGGCACTTGCCGGCTTCAGGACATGGAAGGCCAAGATCTTCCCCACCCATGGAACGCCGAGCACTTGAAGCGCTATTTTCAATAAAAGTCCAATTCTTGTATCAATGTTTTGCTGTATTTCATTTTTGGCCATTTGCACACTTTATTGTTCTCATCCTTCTCTCCTGTGATGTAAATTCCTGATTACATGGGTTACACTTTAATGACGACAAGTTTATATTCCAAATATGTGTGTGATTTTTCAAATAACGCTCTGAGTGCAGCCTCAGCCAGACTGAGCATAAAAGCCTCGGCCAGACCGAGCATTCAAAGCCTCAGCCAGACTGAGCATAAAAGCCTCGACCGGACCGAGCGTACACAGCCTCAGCCAGACTGAACATAACAAGCCTCCACCAGACCGAGCATGACAAGCCTCAGCCAGACTGAGCAAGACAAGCCTCAGCCAGACTGAGCATAAAAGCCTCAGCCAGACCGAGCATACAAAGCCTCAGCAAGGCTGAGCATAAAAACCTCGGCCAGACCGAGCATACAAAGCCTCAGCCAGACTGAGCATGACAAGCCTCAGCCAAACTGAGCATAAAAGCCTCAACCGGACCGAGCGTACACAGCCTCAGCCAGACTGAGCATGACAAGCCGCAGCCAGACTGAGCATAAAAGCCTCGGCCAGACCGAGCATACAAAGCCTCAGCAAGGCTGAGCATAAAAGCCTCGGTCAGACTGAGCCTACTTAGCCTCAGCCAGACCGAACATGACTAGCCTCAACCAGACTGAGCATAACAAGCCTCAACCAGACTGAACATGACTACCCTCAACCAGACTGAGCATGACAAGCTTCAGCCAGACCGAGCATGACACAGCCTCAGCTAGCCTGAGTTACTTCAAGCCACTGAATTACTTGCTAAGTCAGTTAATCATAGCTTGACCCCTACTGAGCACGCACGCAGAACTCGGTCAAGGCCATTCATGCAGAATTCATGCTTGTGGCATTAGTAGACACACTTGGTCAACATTCCAGGTCCATGCTATTACACCATTCTTCACTTAGTCAAATTCTAAAACTCTTGCAACATGATTTAAAACTTCATTTTTGGGAATAATTTGAAACTCCACATCTTTGACATTCTTACATGTTTCCTTTACAAGTCAAATTATTTTCTCACTCTTTCCTTACCAATCAAGCCTAACTTGAATCAACCCCGCCTCGCTCACTTCAGACTCACCAAAATAAAGACAGCAGTGTGGCAAACACAAACTTATAATTTTATTACATTTTCAACTTCACTCTGCATGGAGTTTTTCTTACAAGTTCAACTTCACTTAGCATTGTGTTCTTCTTAACTTTACTTTGCATTCAGTTTTTCGTTCATTTCACCCTTGGCTTTGCATTGAGTTTCAAGTCAACATTTTCATTCATCCCAGACACACAAGCAAAAACAATGGAATGAAAACACAACTCAAATTTTATTTATTCACAAACTTGTACATACGTTATTTACAGCAATCCAAAAAAAAAAACTTGTACAACTCACACCAATCACTCTTCCTCACTTGAAATGAGGTCTTCTTCTTCAACGCCCTCATCTAGGGGGGTCTGGGCCACGTCATATTCATCAATCCGTACACCACTCAGGTCCAAGTCTGGGAACAGTTCTTCTACCTTCCGCTTGAACATCTTCCAGCCACTGTCCCAAAACTCAGCCATTTCGTGTTTGTAGAAGTCCGACCGCTGGAAGCTCTCAATAACTTCTGCTTCAGTCCTGCCCCCAGCGGTCGTTCCCGACGGGCCCGCCCCCCAAACACCTCCCTTGCCAAGTTGCTGGCGACCGCGGCATCGACCGCTATCTAAAATTCAGCAGACCCCTTGAATTGCTCCACTGCTGCAACATACAGATTGGGGTATGCTGCCCTTTCAGAGGCGGCCTTGATTTTTTCCTCCTCTAACTCCTTCTCCAATCTCGCCTTCTCCTCCATGGCCTTGGCGCGCTCATCTTCTAGCTCCTTCTGCAGCCCAACAATCTTCAAGTCTGCTTCCTCCTTTTCTTTGATCTGCTAGGCACGCAGCTCTTCATTGCTGGTCATAGCCTCTTCAAACCGCTCGGTGGTGACCGTGCAGGCATTTTGAGCATCCCCCAGCTTCTTCTGCTCGCTAGCTAGCTGGAACTCGAGCGACACTACCTTGCGGCGTTCGTCCTCTAGCTCCAACTTGACCGCGAGCAGCTCAGCATGGGCTCGCGCGGCAACATTGCGCTGCACGATCGCCAGTACCTCCATCTTCTTGGCCTTTTCAGCCTCTTCCAACCCCCTTGCACAAATGCTCCGTGCGGTCCTCCTCCACCCCGCAGTTTCACTCCTCAAACTTGCAAGTTGGGCCTTTGCCTCCTCCAACTTGGTCTTCCCAGCCACCGCCTTTCTCAGCAGAGCTCCTGCTAAGGTGGTTACCTCCATCTGGGCGGAGCACAAACCCCTCAGCAGCTCAGCCTCATTGAGCCTGGCCACCGAGCGCACCACTGCGTTGTCCACAATCCCCACAAGGCGATCTGCAGTCGCCCTGGCTGGGCCTTCTTCTCCCTCCAACCGCTCAACCACTGCACGAGCGTGGTAGATAGCAGTCATCAGTCTGGCCCCTTCTCCTTGGGGCGCAGGGCCCTCCTTTGGCTGCTGCTCCATCACTTCCTTAGGACCAGCTGACCCACTCTCCACTGGCACTTCAGGCATGGCACTCAGGTGCTCTTCTTCCTCCTGGCCTCCTTGGCCTTTGTCCCCTTCCATGTCTGGGACAACCACACTTTCTAGGGTCGCCTCCACTCCCTTCTCCCTTGTTGCGGTCGACTCCTCCACCATGGGGGTAACCTCCTCCCCAACCCTCACCCTCTTCAACCTAGGCTCACCTGAGGCCCCCTCAGGGCGAACCCTTCATTTCTTCTTCTTCTTCAAAGCCTCTACCTCCCTGTCTGCCCTTTCCTTCACCGGATCCACGGGGGGCGGTCGTGGCTTAAAACTGCCCATGTCTTTTTCCCCCAGTGTCTTGGGGCGCGGTCGGATTCTCTCCCTCGCAATCGGTTTTGGTGGTGGGCCTAACTGCACCTCCTTGAATTTTTGGGCTCTGACAAAAATGGTCCGATCTTCCGCCTCCTGCGCCTTTCTTCTTGCCTCTAGTTCTTCCAGTGCCAGATCTCCACCAGTCGGCTGAGGGCCCAATCCTACAGCAAACAAAGCGGACGGCTGGACGAGATCGTCCCACTTGACGCCCTCCTTCTCCCTCCAGGCCTTCGCCTTTTTCACCCTTTCCTCCGCTGCGGCCCCCAGCTTTGGCTCCACAAACTTGGTAGGCACTCTTCACACCGTGCGCACCCCCACTCCCCTGTTCGCAGACACGTAGAACCACCGCGGCCTCCATCTCTTAATTGATGACAGCAACCCTGCCACCAGACCCCTTCCTGCCACCACCTACAAAGTGACCCAAGTTTCTTGCTGGCCTGAGGCCTTGTAGCACGCAAAAAACTCGACTACCGTCATAGCCGCCCCCTCGTTCGCTTTCGGCTACACACTTGCACAGGCCAGTACAATCTTCCACGTATTGGGCATTAGTTAACTTGGCGCCACTTCCAGTCTGTTTAAGACATCGACTACTACCTGCGGAAGTGGCAACCTCAACCCACCCTTCAACGCCTCCTCGTAGAGGGAAAACTCCCCCGGCTGGGCGTCGGACGGCCTCTCCATTGGTGTTGGTAGCATCAATTCTATTTCTGCGAGAACCTGGTATTTTTTGCACATACCCTCCAACTCCCCCGCAGTAACGGTCGACCTGTCGGCCTTCGTACGCCAGTGATCTGGCTCAGCCTGGTTGATTGGCTTCGGAGCCGCCATCAATGTCAACGAACGCGGCGGTCCCGCCGGCCCCCCAACTCTCTCCACTTGCCTCTCCGTCTTGTACTGTTCCGCCAACTCCACCGCATTATCGTCCCCTAGTGGATCAACCTTGGCAGTTCTAGCTTCTTCCTGGGCCATTTTTGTCGTGTGTCTGCGAATGGGTTCGGATGCGGGTGCAAGAAAGTTCAAAAAATGTGGCAAAGGTGTATCACTTGCAACGAAGGAGTCTACACTTGGAATGTTTTGATTTTTTAAAAAAAGGTAGGTAAAACGTATAATCCCAAAAGCCCAAGGCTTGCCTGTATTCCAGGGGTCACAATTAATTGCCGCCAATTTGAAAAATTTTCAACCATCCGCCAAAACTGTCTTTTCAACACCCATGATGACCTACCGTTTCACCTCTGGCCCAACGCCTAATCTCCTCCACCACGAGATGATGCCATGTGTACGACCATGATTCACTGCACCCTTCCCCTACCCTATCTTTTCCACTTCAAGTCACCACATGACCTGCCGCCTCTTGAGCCCCGCCCCTGCCACTTCCCCCTTCGCGATCGGCCCTCCTCATGGTCGGTCCCTCCACTCGGCTACCCCTCGTGGTCGGCCCTCCTCATGGTCGGCCACTCCACTTGGTTACCCCTCGCGGTCGGCCCTCCTCATGGTCGGTCACTCCACTTGGCTACCCTTCGCGGTCGGCCCTCCTCATGGTCGGTCACTCCACTCGGCTACCCTTCGCGGTCGGCCCTCCCCGTGGTCGGTCCCTCCACTCGGCAACCCCCTACGATCGGCTCTCCTCTTGATCGGCCCCTACGCTCGATCACTCCTATTAGTCGGCCCCCCTCCTGCAGATCTCTAACCATCCTCATTTTCTTCATTATTCCCTTCATTGAACTAAAGCTGCACTCGGGAATGGGGGACTACTGACATGGGTAGGCCCATAAAGGCTACAGCCCACCATGAAAAACCCAAGCCAACCACTTAGGGCCCAATACATAACCCAACTGATAAGGCACAGCACCATCTGGAAGTCAACATGGCATGAAGGACCAATGATATTCAGACACATGGCAGGTAAAGGGTAAGCCACATCAGCAGACAAAGATCTGCAAAGTTATTGCCACTGCACATCGCCATTAATGCAGCCCCTCACTTCATTTATTACGACAACACCTCTCCGTCGGGACAGCACGCCCTCACCCTGAACAAGGTAAGCTACAACATAGACTTTTGGCCAAGGTGACAGGTCAGAAGGGACAACGAAATGATTACCAAATGATATAAGCAAACGTTGAAGACAAGAAGAAGGTTAAGCTTTTTATCTCTAATTCATCTCTACACTCTACTTCTCTCTCTAACTTGCTCGTCGGAGGGTTCACTGGGGGACTCCCCGTTCCCCGTTGAACTCGTGTACAGGTTCTTTGGTGGGTTTGATCATTCAGATACCGATTCGAGAAGTGTGGATCGGTCCGACCCGCTCTACTTGGAACCCATTACATCATCACTGTATCATCATTATATTTAAAATTTCGATTTTGCAAACAAATGTTCCATAGCACAATAAAAAAGACAAACAAATTTCAAAGCCAATACAATTCTTATTAATTCCATATAATATTTTTTACTTATTTTAAATTATTTTTAAAAAGGTTCACCATTTCCAAAACATCTTTACATAATCCCAATATTAAACAATATCCATGAGACTTGTTAAACGCCTAGTCAAAAAAGAATAATGTTATATGTACCAATTAATATACACACTAAAGTACTAATAAATGATGTGGCATCATTTGTATAGTTTTGAATATTTGTAACTTGTATAATAAATGTGATCAATAATAATATTATAATACTAGTTGGTACGCTAATATGTACATTAAATGGTGCATCTAACACCACTAGTCTAAAAAAACATAAAAATTAAGAACCAAAAAAAAAACATTAAAAATAAAAATAAAAATAAAAAACTAAGTTAAAAGCTTTGAAAAATGAGGAGGTGCATGAAAGTTACACCAACATGGCTGCGTGTTGGGTTGCAAATGGGCCGAGCTAATTCAAGCATTAGTATGTTTGGGCTTGTTTATTAAGATTTTAGTGAGCTTGAGCTCAAGCTCAATAAAAATTTAACGAACCGAGCTCGAGTTGAATTGGTTTAGGCTTGACTCGAACTGAACCATGTTTGCGAACCTTAATGAAACAAAGAAATTATAAATTCATAGTTGCGTATGAGACTAAAGTTACTAACTTTTGTTAACAAAACGTGTAAATTGACCTTTTTACCCCCGTCTTCTTTCTCTCTCTTCTAAATGAAACCTCTATATATATATATATATATATATATTCTTTCTTCTTCCTCCTATTGCTGCCAACTATAGCAAATTCCATCCCAACTTCAGTAAACACCCAAGCAGCGCCAGTACACCCGCAAATCTCTTTACCAATTTTGATTTATTTATGTTGCTTTGGCACTAATGATGATAATAACACACTACCTTTACTTAGCCAAACAAATAATCTCCACTGTGTGTTTTGAAAGAATTGTTTTCTATCTATTAAATACACACACATATATAGTTTGGCAACAAAGAAGTATTAGATTTATACAATTAAAATCAATGAAAAATAGATAGAAAAAGAGGGTGAGAGATTGATGTGTCACTCGAGGAGTAGAAGACCAAATCTACGTATTGGCCTTTTTAAGAGTTTGTAATTGATTAAACATTTGTTGAACTAGAGAAGAAGAAAAATAGAAATGCAAAAGAAGAAATAAAAATTTTGTCAGAATCCATGTGACGCCCCAAAATTTACTCTAAGGTGGAAGTCTATGAAATATCACTAATGAGTCATTTGGTCAATAACTAGGTAAGATCCTAGAAAAGATCGGAGGAGTCAAAATAGCCTCCTTCTAAGTCCAATCTCCTTAGATAGCAAAGCTACCTTTTTGACAAATCTTAACAAAGTATTAACACAAGGTCTACATAAGTTGATGGAAAATAAGGATAGGTTACAAAGATATATATAGATACATAAGTAGTATAATAATTACAAGATCGTGTCTTAATTACAACAAGAATTTTGACATTTACAATCCCAAAACATGGTTACAAAAAGGGATTTAACAAAAATAGTTTCTAATTTTTTTAGGGTAGCCATACGTATTTAGATGCTTCAGCCAGCTAATAGTCTTCAATACCTAGCATGAAATACCATGAGCTTGGAATGCCCAGTAATGCATTCACACCCCATCCCTTTTTCCATATCCAATACACAGTTACGATTATAACAAGTAATGAAGCATGACATTCAAGTAAACAAGCAAAGGGTTATAAAGTTAGATAATAATTTAGAAATCCCCCAAAGAGATTTCATCCTCCCAACCGCAATAATTGAACTTGGATTATTTGGTATGCCCCATCTTTTGCTGCTTTGCAGACCTTACCCTGGATACCTACAACGGTTTAAATACCTTGTAGCACAAACCGAGGTCCTCAAAAGATACGGTAAAATAAGGGTCAACACCCATAACCTCCTCCAACCTTATCCACCATTAACCACCTAGGGTCCGAATACAATCGGTCTATCCAAGGGTTCTAAAACAATCACTTGCACAAGACTTAATCTTCAATTATGGAACGCATCCCATCAATCCAAACTTGAAGCTAACACATCATTATCTCATAAAATTATTGAAGTGATCAGAAACCCAATACCACCAATGTTAAGTTTCCCATTAATTTAGGTACATTAATCAAGGTCATTACAAGTAATTGAAATAACAATTTCTACACAAGTATGAACATTTCATGGCATAAATTTAAAGTAATATAACCAAAAACACATGTATATGTGATACTAAAGCTTGAGAAACCAATAAGAAGCATATTAAGTCAACTAAGAACATGAAACTGATAACAAGAACAAATCTCCAAATTCAGTGTACTTTAAAGATAACTATTAAAATGGAATTTTCAGATTTTTCCTGAACTCGAACTTTTTAAGGTTTGTAGAGAAATTTGTCTGGTTTCAAAATCAATTTACGGAAGTGGGATAGCTTTCCTAGATTTTTAGTTATTAGTGAAATACTCCAGCTCTGTCCAGATTCGTCGACTATTACAAAATCGATTTTTATCCCAAACCACCCATTCATTTTCAATAAAACCAATCTCCCTTTAGATTTAACACTTAAAGAAAGGCTTTGGTATAAAATTGAGATCAAGAGGATTTTTCTACATTTCTCTAGAATTTTTGAAAGTGGGCTGAAAATACCGATCATTGGTGCACAAACTCGAAATAGAAAGAGTTGTAAGAAAAAGGGGCAACCATAGGTTATTTCCCACTTATCTTATGATGAAAACATGATAAATAATATACTAATAACTCATATTTTTAGATTGAAGGTGTTCCTTTAAAATTAATGTAAGATATAGGAAGAAAAAGATGACTTTGCTCCAATAAAGAGAAAATACAAGCATGGAAGGAAACAAGGCCCCACTTGTTTTATTCAAACAGAAGAACACCATGCATACACATCTGAAAATAATATTCTAAACATATAATACCATGTATTTGGAAGAGTAAATAAAAGAATAGATTGTGTTGCAACTTACTTGTTTGCCTAGTATTGGTGTTGTGCAAGCTTTCTCTCTTTTTCTTCCTTCTCCCCCCAAAAGCTCACTCTTGCTCTTTTCTCCCCCTCTCTAGACGAATTATATGAGTTTGTGTGTGTGTGTCTGCGCAAAAATGCTAGGGGAGAGCTTCTATTTACAGAAAAAATTATGGTGAAAAGTTTAAAATGCCCTTGGTTGGAATTGGATGGAAAGAATTTGTATTTGATTGGAATGAAATGGGGGTTTATTAAGAAGGTTAATTATGGTTTAAAATATGATCTAGTCTTAGTTTGGTCAAAATAGAACTAGATTGAAAACTAGTACAAACACTTCTCCATGATTTAGGGATTTAGTCAAAATTCCTTCATGAAATAAAGCATCCATGTTCCAAAAAGTACACAAGGATTTCCCCCTAGGGTGGCCGGTCCTGTACATGAGGTTTTGAGGGGATTTTTCCTTTTATTTTATGTACAAATTCATATATATAAGTGTAGATTTTGTGTGCAAAAAGATTTGATAAGAAAAAGGTACAACTTGAGTACTTGATTGGGGCTAAAGTGTAATTCAATTAAAGTGTGAGGGCTAGGGCTCAAATTTATGAATTGGAATATCTAATTTAATTTTAGAATTTATTTAAATTAGGGTTACGGAAAACAATTTGGTTTAAGTCACTACGCTTTGAATCGAAAGACGAATAATCGAATAAAAAGATGAAAATTGAAAATTAGGATTTTAAACGATCAATCTATAATTAAGGGTTAATTAATTAGTATTAGGTGTTATAAATAATTACTAGACTACCGAGGTCGATTAGGGTATATATGAGTTCATCCACGAAACGTTTTCAGTTCTAGGGTTAAATTTGCGATTAAACAAGGGATTTAGATCTTTTGTTGTAATAATTTAGAAGTGAAGGCCTTAACAGGATTTACAAAGGTTTGGCGTCTCACAATCCATGGCTCTATCAGCATTTAGTGGTTTTCATATAATTTTTTTTTTTTTTTCGTTAATGGTTAACCCCTCCGGCATTCTACCAATTTCTCAACAATGGTGCAGTGTATATGGGTTGGTGAAGTGATTATGCAGTGGAAGTGGTTTGATCATGGGGGAAGCTAGAAAAAATAAAAGAAGAAGAGAAAAGGAAAAGATAAAAAAGGAAAAGAAGAGAAGGTGCTAATGGCCAAGATGAAAAGAGTAAAGAGAAATAATTGAATGGCATTGTTTATAAATTTGTGCCAAGGGCATTTTCGTCTTAAAAATAGTGTTACTCTCCCTAAAAGCGCATGACTCTCACAATGTGTTATCTTGAACAGATAAGTTAATTGTGCGTTTTAGTCCGCAAACCACATGGCGTTATGTGATCATTCCTAAATGTTAAGGGACAAATCCTATATGGCTCAAATTACATAAGGTAAAGTGAAATTTGTCTTAATAATAATGATCAAAATTATACTAATAATAAAAGTAATAAATGTGGCCAAGTTCATTATTTAAAAATAGTTTATGGTTTGATTCAACAAATCATAATTGATAGGCCACAATCAATTAAATTATATTTGGCCCCAATCAACAAGTCACAATGGACAGAAAAATTAAATTATGGTGTCAATAATACCCCTCATTTAAATGAATTGAAGATACATGAAATCCAATTGAATTATTTATAAAGCTGCATGCTACAACCGACAAAACACAATCATGAGCCAAATTAAGAAAAAGACAACCTTAAAATTCTACACATGTATTTAGCACCGTCAACTCCTATGCTTATTGCTGCCACCACCTCTAACAACTACCCCAGTCACTCCCCAACGTCGGCCGCCACTCTTGGCTCCTTTTCAGCTCCTCCAGCCCCTCACCAGTCCCTCCACAATTCTTCATTCTAGTTGTGAGTCTCTTTCTCTCTTTCCCTCATCGTATCTCTCTCTCTCTCATTCCCACCGCTCACAGATTTCTTTTTCTTTTTTCTTTTTTTTTTCTCTCTCTCTCTCTCTACTCGCGTGTTAGGTAAGGAAAAAGAATGCTAGGGAAGGGTGGGTGGGATGTTTAAAGAAAATTTTAAATTTGATAACAGAATGTTCAAAGAATTAAGAAAATTCATCAAGAGAAAATATCTTTCGATTCACAAACAAATCATACATAATAATGAAACCCACTAATTTAGATTCAATAAATCCAAATAAACTAATTCAATGCAATTAATTTTCAAATCTATTTAATTGATACATATATATACACACATGCACATTTTTTTTTCTAGATATATATATATATAGCAAATTTTCATTATTTATTTCTAACAAAGAACAAAAACCAATTCAACTAAAATATTGTACTTAGTAGAGCTATTTTCTAAAAGTGACACCTTCTGATATTGAAATTGCTTCGTAAAATTTGAGTAATTGCTTAAGCCATGTAACATGTGTGGATTTGGTGGAGGTGCATTAGTGGAATTCTGCATATTATGCTTTAACAAAACTATTTTTTTGATCTAGGTTTGAAGCTTTTAGATCTTGAACACTTCATGTTGTTGGTGATGGTTTGTGGGTAAGAGGATGATGAATCTAGAATGTGTGGTGGCAGTGGCAACTAATGATGGCAATGGTGTGGTGGTGATGGTTGTTTGGCTGAAAGAGGAGAGCAGGTAGTTTGGGTGAGAGAGGAGAATAGAACTGGTGAGTTTAGATCTACAATCTAAATTTAGGGACCAAATTGTAATTTTATTTTTAACTTTTTGCATTTAAATATGACGACGGGAGCAAATTAATCACTATTTAAATAGGTGAGGGGGTAAATTGATAATATTAAAAGTTCGGGTATAAAATTGATTAGAGAGATATAGTTTAGGAGGCAAAATGAAATTTCCAAACCAAACCAAACCAAACCAAGCCTTAACTCCCATCAAATGGGGTCAGCTATATGAATCTTTTTTCTCCACGCGGCCCTATCAAAGGCCATTTCATTAGTCAAATTAAGTAGATTCATATCTCTATTTATAACGCTAGTCAACGTTAATCTAGGCCTACCCCGTCCCCTAACACTTCCATCTACCGTTACAGCATCGCATTTCTTCACTACTGCCTCTGTTGGTCTCCGTTGAATATGACCAAACCATCTCAAACGATTCTCTCTCAACTTATCTTCTATCGGTGCTACTCCTACCCATTCCCGAATACACTCATTCCTAATCCTGTCCTGTCTAGTCTTACCACACATCCACCTTAGCATCCTCATCTCAGCCACACTCATCTTATCTACATGTTGTTTCTTGGTTGCCTAACACTCCATCCCATACAACATAGCTGGTCTAATAGCCGTTCTATAAAACTTACCTTTTAGTCTAGTGAGTATTCGTTTATCGCACAATACCCCAGACACACTTCTCCACTTACACCATCCCGCTTTAATCCTATGGGCCACATCTGCATCAATCTCTCCCGCTGTTGTGATAATCGACCCTAAATAATGAAAATGTTCACTCTTAGGCAGTTCTTGGTTCTCAATTTTCACTTCTCCTCTGCTTTCATTGTTACTGTTACTAAATTTACACTCCATGTACTCTGTCTTAGTTCTGCTTATCCGAAATCCTTTAGATTCAAGAGCTTTTCTCCAAATCTCCAACTTTGTGTTAACTCCTTCTCTAGTCTCATCCACTAACACAATATCGTCTGCAAAAAGCATACACCATGGCACGTCGTCCTGAATATTTATCGTCAACTCGTCCATAACTAAAGCAAAAAGATAAGGACTTAAGGTAGATCCTTGGTGTAACCCTACAGTGATAGGAAATTCATTTGTTTCTCCAGCTGGCAATCTAATAGTGGTCACCACCCCTTCATACATGTCCCTAATCACGTCAATGTAGCCTTTTGTCACCCCTTTCTTCTCTAACGCCCACCATATTATATCTCGGGGCACTCTGTCATATGCTTTCTCAAGTTCGATAAACACCATATGAATGTCTCTTTTCTTTTCTTTATACTTTTCTATTACTCTCCTCAAAAGATAGATCGCTTCTATTGTTGACCTACCGGGCATAAACCCAAATTGATTCTCTGACACCTCTGTTATGTCTCGCAATCGGCGTTCCATCACCCTCTCCCACACTTTCATTATATGACACATTAGCTTAATTCCTCTATAATTATTACAGTTCTGGACATCACCTTTATTCTTATAGATTGGCACTAAAATACTCTTCCTCCACTCATCTGGCATGTTCCTAGTCAACAAAATTTTGCTAAACAACCAAGTCAACCAAGCAACTCCCTTTTTACCCAAACACTTCCAAGCTTCAATAGGGATATCATCAGGTCCTAAAGCCTTATTTGATTTCATCTTCTTAAGTGCAATCTCCACTTCAAAGTTCCTAATCCGGTGATAGAACCTATAGTCTTGGTTTATCGTATTACTGATTATTTCTTCCCCTATTGTCGTACTACCATGTTCCTCATTTAACAGTTTTTCAAAATAATTCTTCCATCTTTCCTTAATCTCATCATCCTTCACCAATACCTTAGAATCCTCACTTTTGATGCACTTTACTTGATTAAAATCTCTTGTTTTCCTCTCCCGTATCTTAGCAAGTTTGTATACCCTCTTCTCTCCCTCCTTACTATCTAGTCTAGTGTATAGGTCATCATAAACTTTCAACTTAGTCTCTCTCACTACTTTCTTGACCTCCTTATTAGCCAATCTATAGCTCTTAAGGTTTTCCTCAGTTCTATCCTTCTGTCACTTTTTAAAGTACTCTTTTTTTGCCTTAACTACCGCTTGGACCTCTTCCCTCCACCACCAAGTTTCCCTAGAGCTGGGTCCCGTTCCTTTCGACTCCCCAAGCACTTCCCTTGAGATTCTCCTCATATAATTGGTCATCGAATTCCACATAGTGTTAGCATCACCTTCTAAGTCCCAAGTACCTTCCTTATCCATTCGATTCTTAAATATTTCTAGTTTATCCCCTTTTAAGTCCCACCATCTCGTCCTACGACGCCCACCATCCTTCCTAGCTTGGTATTGCCCTCTAAAACATAAATCTAGTACCAAAATCCTATGTTGAGAGACCAGACTCTCTCCAGGAATCACCTTACAATCATTGCATTTTAGGCAGTCCACTTTTCTCACTAAGAAATAATCTATTTGGCTCTTAACTAATCCACTCTTAAAGGTTATAAAATGCTCCCCCCTCTTCTTATACATAGTATTAGCCACCACCAGGTCAAAAGCCAATGCAAAATCTAAGATTCTCTCTCCAGCCTCATTTCTGTCACCAAAACTGTATCCACCATGCACCCTTTCATAACCTACTTTATCTATGCCCACATGGCCATTAAAATCTCCACCTATAACCAGGTTCTCTCCTACGGGTATCTCCTGTAAGATCTCATCCATTTGCTCCCAAAAATCCCTCTTAGTCTGATCATCTAACCCTACTTGAGGGGCGTAAGCGCTAATAATGTTCACTATATTTCCTCTAATAACTAGTTTAACTAACATAATCCTATCTCCTTTCCTAGTGACCGCCACCACACTTTCCACAAGACCCTTGGCAATTATGATTCCTACCATATTCTTGCGTCTATCCTTACCACTATAATAAAGTTTAAAACCAGTATCCTCAATTTCCCTAGCTTTCTCTCCCATCCACTTAGTTTCTTGTATGCAAGCTATACTAACTCTCCTCCTAATCATAACATCTACCAATTTCATCGTCTTACCAGTTAAGGTTCCTATGTTCCAAGTGGCTATCCTAAACCTATAGTCTTGGACTAGCTTCTTTACCCGCGCTCGTCCAGAAAAATGCGGAAACCTTTGCCCATTTTTCACCGCACCCAGGCGTCGATGCGGCGCCCCTTGCTCACTTTTCGAAACACCCGGAGGCAAGCACAACGTATCACTTGAGGGGAACGACCTAACATTTAAACGATTCGAAGTAGGATTCATTTAGGCAAAATGAAATTTCCAAAAAAAAAAAAAAAAGTAGTTACATTTTCTCATTATCATGTTTAGATAAGTAGGAAAGTAATGTACACAAGATTTTTTTTTTTTTTCTTTTATATTTTAAGGGATAATCTCAATATTATAAATATTTTATAACTAATGGACATGTTACTTATTAAATCTTACCACTTTTGGTATAAAAAAAAATTCTTAATAAAATCGTTCCTAAAAATAATTTTTTGCGTGTCGCTAAAAATTGACAATTAGTGACTTTTTTTTTGTCATAGTTTTTATAAATTATCGCTAAAACTTACAATTAGTGACGCTTTTTGGGACATTTTTTTAAACTATCACTGAAAGTTAAAATTTAGCAACACTTTTTTGTAACGATTTTTTAAAACTATCGCTACAACTTATAATTAGTAATATTTTTTGTGACAAAATTTTCTAACTATCGCTGAAAATTAACAATTAATAACGTCTTTTAATAATATTTGATGAAAAATACCATTAATTATCATAAAACCAATTGGATAATAAATTCATCTACTAGGACCTCCATGGAAGCGTCACTTCTCTTTTTCATTAGGGTAAATTACACTGACACCCCCTGAGGTTTAGGTTTATTACAATTTCCCCCTCACCTTTTGGAAATTACATATCCTCCTGAGGTTTAAAGTTTCATTACAGATTCCCCCTTTCAGCAATTTATTTTTTTAAAATACCAATTTTGCCCTCATTGTGTAAATTTCATTAACACCCCTCACATTTTAGAAATTACAATCTCCTTCCCAAGGTTTAAAGTAGCATTACCAATTGCCCCCTTGATTAGTATTAGTTGGAAAAAAAATTCATTGAAAAAAAAAATTAATTGGAAAAAAATTTATTTGAAAAAAAAAATTAATTGAACAAAAAAATTGTTAGTAAAATTTTTAAATTTTTGTTTAAAAATCAACGTAAACTCATTTTTTGAATTTACGTTTTTTTCTCAAATTTACAAATTGAGACAACCATTTATAAACCAAAAAAATTATCAAACAAATTTTTATGACAGTTTTTAAAATTTTTGTAAATATAAATTAAAAATTGAAAACAAAACGGTTACCACACAGGCCTCAGATGGTAAAAATATGGTAAAATTAACAAATAATTAAATAAGTTACCAACGTAAGAAATGACTTATCAAAAGATTCTTAGATTATGTATGGTTTGATTTTTAGAATTTTTTTAAAAAAAATTAAAAATTAATTTGGTTAAGAAATAAAAAATAATTATCATTTAAGGGTAAAAATAATTATTATTTTAACTTTTGGGTAGGCTATATACATACGTATAGCTGTTTCAATTTAATTTGTAAAAAATTATTTCTAACCACTCAAAAGATAAAAATTATATAAAAATGATAATTATTTTTTATTTTTTATTTCTTAACCAAATTAATTTTTAATTTCTTTAAAACAAATTCTAACAATCAAACCATGCATAGCCTACGAATTTTTTCATAAGTAATTTCTTGCGTTGATAACTTATTTAATTATTTGTTAATTTTACGACACTTTTATCATCTGAAGCCTGTTTAGTAACCATTTCGAGCCTGTTTAATAACCATTTCGTTTTTAGGTTTCAATTTATATTTACAAAACTTTTAAAAAATTGTCGTAAAAACTTGTTTGATATTTTTTTTGTTTTATAAATAGTTGTCTCAGTTTATAAATTTGAAAAAAAAACGTAAATTCAAAAAATGAGCTTACGTTAGTTTTTAAACATAAATTTAAAAATTTTACTAATAAAATTTTTTTTCAATTAATTTTTTTTTTCAACTAATACTAACCGAGGGGGCAATTGGTAATGCTACTTTAAACCTAAGGAGGGGATTGTAATTTCTAAAATGTGAGAAATGTCAATGTAATTTACCAAATGAGGGCAAAATTGATATTTAAAAAAAAAATAAATTACTAAAGAAAAAATCTGTAATAAAACTTTAAATCTCAAGAGAAAATATATAATTTCCAAAAGATAAAAGGGAAATTGTAATAAACTTAAATCTCAGGATGTCAGTGTACTTTACCCTTTTCATTATGTTCACCAAATTACTCCGTCCAAACCGAGTGTAAGTTCACCGACAGTTGCTTTCACCTCTCTCACACGCCCCTCTATTGATTTCAAGGCATGTGTTTTCCAAATTCAGTTGATTTGTCATCTTTTTATTGGATCTTCCTATTGATTTGTGATTTTCTATAGATGAATGACAAATAAAGATGAATATGACTACCACACATAATCATTCTACAAATAAAGATGAATACGCAAAAGAGAGTCACTGAGTATCCATTTCAATGACTCTGCTTTGCAATGGTAAGATTTTGGTCTAGCTCAATATTAAACTCTTGTCACTCTCTCTCTCCATCTCCCTTTTTCTTTTCTTTTTTCTTTTTTTTCTAATAGATACATACATTTGTATAAATATACATATATTATTTGGCATGTGTTTGGTTGATTTTGTTGTTGTAGATGCTGCTTGAGGAAAGGAAGAAAGGGGTTTGGGGGTGGGGATGACAGAAATTCAGGTACTGAATTTATTAAATTTAACAGATTATTTTACATAATATTTTTCATATATATTATACTAATCAATTAACAGGTTGAAACCGCTCAAACCGCAGTTTGATTACGGGTAGCAAAGTTATCAATCTGTTATCCACGATTTGATTATAATTTTATCGTCAAATAGCATCAAACCGCACCGCGCATACACTTAGCATGGAGTATTACTCTGAGAACATTTGATAATTTCTCACAAAATAAACAAAAAAAAGTCCTAAAACTTTTATAAGTAAAAATAATTCACAAAATATTATCTATGTTAGCCATAACCTTCCTTGACAAACAACTATACAAAATAGGCTAAATAACCAAAACAATAATAATATTACTACCTTAAGTCTATATAGAGGCATTTATAAAGTACGAACACCTCTTCGGAGGTTACATACGGGTGTCAGACACAGGAGGAAGTAACGTTAGGGACACACAGTGTCCTATTTATTTATTATAATTATTTAAATCATTAGAGTAACATACCCAAAGTTAATAAATTTAATGAGAATAAATATATAATATTCAAATATATAACATATAATAAAATTATAAAATTATATATTTAGCACATGTCCTTTGCATTTCGTATCTCACGTGTCCATAAGTCCGTATCTATGGTTCGTAGCTTCATTCTACTATTCTGAAGGTCTCCTTGTAAAATACTCCTAAATAAGCCACATCTCTATGAAAGGCGGGAGCTTCTATATACACACACCAAACACCCTCAATACGCACACTTAATGAAGGAGGTGTGTAGGAAGTGTAGTGAGGAGAGATGTGTAGAGAGTGGATGTTATGTGTGTAAATAGAAGCTCCCATGAAAGACCCAATCCGTTTTTTGCAAATTCCTCTTCAGCCCAACATCTCAAAAGACATCTCTACCCACACCCCTAAAATAAGCTACCAACAAGGCTTCTTTATCAAACCTAAGAAGCACAAACACTCCTAGGTCATATTTGTTTGGCTCCATAGGCGGGGGGGATTGGACTACCAATCCTGTAGGCCCTACATAGCCCATGTTTGGTTGACAAAAATAGAAGGGGACTATATGAATACCAGCACATAAGGGAATTAGCTTGGCTAGATTTTGAGTGGGATTAGCAAAATAGTGAGGGAATTGAGTCTATTTTATATAAATATTTTATTTTATTTTTACCAAGTGCATCTGTTTGTTTTAATATTTGTTTTAATTTTTTTTTAATATAGAAATTTTTTATTTATTTATTTATTTTATATAAAAATAATTTAACAATCCCATCACTAATCATCTCCCATACTATCATCAAAACAAATACACTTTTACTTAATCCCCTCATTAACAATCCTTACATTAACAATCTCTTCACTAACAATCCCATCCAACCTAATCTGCCAAACAAACGTGGCCAAGGTGGAGTGTCGACACTCAGTTGCTACCCAACAGGTGTCGTATTATTTGTTTATTTTTTAAGATTTGGACAAACTTTGAACAGTTGGACAAGCATATAATGATTTATTTTTGTAAGATAAGTACCTAGTCACACAATGATAAATGAAAAACAAAGTAGATTTATATAAATTAATCCCTCCTTTTGACCTTGAGTTAGTCTGTATTTATCAATGAATAAGATATTCATATAAATGACATATAACTATCTAAGGTATTCATTTTGTATCTTCCTACATGTCATGTCTTGTATATTTTAAGAGCTATTGTGTCACGTGCCCGTATCTATGACTCTTAGTTGTCAACAAGAAGAAGAAAATAGCAAGAAAGGCTCTATCAAGAGCCCCTTCTCAACACCACTTTGTTTCCAAAACTTCACTCTATTCCCTTTAGATGTCATTAAAAAAAGTTACACAATGACCTATGGTACACAAATTTGGATTCTAATAATAAATTTCCAAGATGCATATTTTTCATTTCTTTAAACTACAGCACTTTTTATTTGTCTTCTGCAATCTGCATTTTCAAGCTTCAGAATTTAACTTTCCAAAACCTATCTTGCCCTTAATATTGCTAAAAGTCTTTTTTTCCTCCTAATAAATTCTGAGATTGCATTCTTAAGCCATGACACCAGCTAGAATGATATAACAGTATACTCTTTATGTCATGACACTAGCCAGAATCCTGTTGTGTGAATAATTAGAAAAAAGAGAAGTAACGTAGAACCAATTTGGTTATGATAAAAATTCACAATTGATCAATGCATCTCCTAAAGTCGATTGAAACTAGATGAATTATTTGTGTGAACTACAGATATTGTTAAACAAAAAAAAAAAATACTTAGAATGATTGCAGAATAAAAGATCAGAAAAAGAGATAGAACACTGTGCAATGATGTTACAACAAAGGACTGGATGACCTTATTATATTTGTCTAAATCAAACATCACATAGTTATTAAAAATAACAAGGCATACTAAGAGAAATCCACACATGTTGTCTTGGTCAACAACAACAATAATAATAAAACATAAGAAAGAACCATGTTGATTTTGGAGGGAGGGAAGGAGATGCCATTTTTTTCTCTTTTCACACTGTAATTGAATTTCCTTCAACCTTCTGTGTTGGCAGTAAGACCAGAATCTGTCAACTTCGACGCACATCAATATTTCCTATGACAAAAAATGCAACAAACATTAACAATGGAAAGAACTAAAATGAAAATAAAAAACATATCATATTAAAAATACTAAAAAAATTGTTTCAGATTTCAGAGTATTTAGAGAAAATACTTTTAAATGTTCTAGAGAGAAACCTTGACAAAAGAAATTTGTTGTATTTAGCATCGTGGAATCTGAATTGGAGTTCATCCAAGTTTCAAATCCAAGAATGAATTATGTTCCCTAAATTGGATTTATAGTGGCTAAATCAAGTTCACCTATAATATCAAAACATGTCGAGAAAAATTATTCATGAACTGAGAAATTAATTGTATAGCATGAAAATTTAGGGAGCAAACCTCTGTCTTTCACGTGTGACTTGGAAATCTCGAAGACTATAGGTTTTGTAGTACAATCCTCTAGACTTGAACGAGAACTTGATATCGGGTATATGCTGAATAATCCAATAGTCTTCTCCTTCGTCCGGTTGCATTCTATCTAAGAACTCCATTGGCATATCATAAAAGGAAAGAGCTGCGAGTCTTTTGAGGTGGTGGAAGCCAGAGGGTACCTCCTTCAGTTGCGGGCTAGGCCCAATCCATATTTCTTCAAGAAGAGGCAACGCTCCATCCTCTATTACCATGGAATTCAATCGCTTCAAGCCTTGTAGATATAACACCTTAAGTTTTTGAAACCCTCCAACCTCAAAATGCAATCTCTGTCCATCATAACCCTGATAGATATCAAGCTTTAGTAAATTAGGCAACACTTGAAGGGATTTTATTGCATTAGCGGTCAAACCTGTCCAGTGTAGACGTATTGCGAGTAGATGTTGTAGTTTTGGGATCCAATCTGGCAAAGTCAATAAATATCCCCCCAAGTAGAGACGTTGAAGATATTCAGGTGGTGAAGAAATAGAATGTAAATCCATAATCTCATCTTCACTTTTAGCCCGTATCCCCAAAACCCTAAGGTGTTTCATCTTCTCAATGGCAGCACAAAGAACCCTCCCATTTTCTCTTCTCACTTTGAGAACGCCCAACTTCCTCAACTGCCTCAAATTTTCCAGCTCTTTGAAAACAAGGTTGCCCCATTCTTCTTCTTCTTCAAGTGCCTCCACAACCCACAACTTTTGCAACTGTTCTAAATGCCCGATCCCTCCTCTTATCTTCACTCCTCTTATACTATCCAAACTTATATCAATATCATAGTTAAAAGAAAAGCTTAGAAGATGTCGCAATTTATGGAGCCTATTGATCTCGATTGGTAGCTCAAACACGAGAGAGTATTTCAAATTCAAAGTTTGCAGGTTTTGTAGCTTACCAATAGACTTTGGAATTGTCTTCACACTTGTATTCTTCACACTTAGGTATCGCAAATGAAGTAGATTCCCCACTTCTTCATGTAGTTGATCTAGAGGAGCATCTTGAAGATCTAGTACTTTTAAAAGCTTGAAATTTGCAGCTAGTTCAACCAACAAGGACTTGTTTGGCAGCTCTCCCCCTGCAAAAAGAAAAAAAGAACGAATTCGGGAAATATGTGTGCTTTCCAGAACCTTATCCATTCTGTTCTTCATATGCATTGATAGTCGTCGACTTTGATTATTGAGACTTGAATCCTCGTCTGCTAAAACATGGCAGAAACTCAACTCCTCGGACTTTGAGAGGATGATCTCACGCACTACATCGTGAACCCGACAATTCTTAACTCTTCCATTAATTTTTGTACTTGACACTTGAACCAAGTTTCTAAGGATGAGCTCAATCAAGTATTCTTCTGCAACTTCTTCCAATGTTTTGCCTTTTTGTTCTTCAATGAAACCCTCAGCCATCCAAAGTCGAACTAGTCTTCCACAATTGATGGAATAATCCTCGGGGATTATACCCAAGTACAAGAAACATGGTTTGAGGAAGTAAGGCAAATTGTGGTAACTAAGCAACACAATTTTTTTGATACTTGTAAGATTAGGATTCCTTTCTAACTCAGAACCAAGGCTATCGTAGAATTTTTGCCATTCGGATACAATCCTATTTTTAGTGGACAACAGACCGCCTATTGTCACAATTGCAAGGGGTAATCCTTCACATTTTCTAACAATTTTGCGAGACACTTTCTCCAATTCGGAGGGACAAACACCCCCAAAGTCCCATTGGAAGGCTTTCATACAAAAGAGTCTCCAAGCCTCGTTTTCAGGTAGGGACTGAATCTCATAGACATAATCAAGTGAAGATTCTTTGCAAAATCTAGCAACTTCTTCGTTGCGCGTGGTTATAATTACCCTACTTCCTTTGCTAGTTTTCGGTAAAGCATGTTTTATGAATCTCCAAAAGTCTGTTCTCCAGACATCGTCAAAAACAATTTCATACCTCTTTTGAAGTAAATATCCTCTGACGTTGTCAATGAGCGAGTTTTGGTCCATAGCATCGATTCCCGGAGGTGGAGGCTCATTTCTTGATTTGTATAGCTGCTTTATCATCGTTCTGAGGATCTCCTCTATCTTGTATGATTGAGAAACAGTGATCCAAGCGCGACAATCAAAGTGCGCAAGCACTTTTTGATTGTCATGAACTTTCTTAGCAAGAGTGGTCTTTCCAACACCGCCCATACCTACTAGCGAGATCACCATCCGATTTGTCTCTCCGCTTACCAACATGTCAACCAATTCTTCTCTGGTGTATTCAATACCCACAACTTCATCTTCCTCCACGAAAAGTGAAGCGACACGAGGATCATCTTGATCAGTTTCACTGTTTGATGAATCATACCCACTAGCCTTTTTCTTGATCTCAACAATGGTTTGTTTAATTTCTTGAATCTTAGAGGCTATGCCATGTTGCGGCTTTAGTTTAACGATCGAGTGAGCGACTTTGTTGAGAAAATTGATGAAGCCGCGACGCTGACGACGTTCTGACAAGTGAATCGTGTATTGGTCGAAGACATCCTCAATCTGTTGAGCCAACTCTCGAACTTGTTTCACCCAAGTTTTTGCGTTTTCGTTTCCTGTTTCAGCCCTCCAATCTGCATCTTTTAGTATTGATTTTATGCTCTCCAATTCAGATTTGATTGTGGAAACTTCTCTGCGGACCTTCCTCAACAATTTTGGTTCATCATGCACTAACAATGCCTCCAAATTGTTGATAGTTGAGCATACTGCAACTTCTGCCATATATTTCACTATTTTTTTTCTTCTTTTTTTGGCTTCACTCAATACATGTAACACATATGATTAGCTTGCTATGATCATATATGCATTCAGAGTTTGGTTACAATATTGTAGGTTTTTATTTAAAGAATTGCTGATATAATAATGGATTTGACAACTTGAAGGAAGACCAACTACCTCACCTTTTAGCCATTGGAGGAGTAGTTGGCCTATTCACATCAATGCTTCTAGATAGTGAAAAAAAAAATATTTATGAATAAAATTACAAAAATAAAAATAATACGTGATTCAAATTTAATGGAGTTAAGATTTCAACGTTGAGGGTCGAACATTAATACTAACAAAAATTTACAAGGAAAAAATGGATGAAATGAAATATCAATTTTTTCAGGCATAGAAATTGAAAAATAATATGAATATATATATATAAGAGTTTTTTTTTTTTTTTTAATCCACATTGATTGAGTTATAAAAGACAATAAATGTAAGACAATCTAAAGTATATTAAAAACATTTATAATAGAATTGATATTAAAATTTTAAATAATGTATACTCATTTTAATCCACATTGATTGAGTTATAAAAGACAATAAATGTAAGACAATCTAAAGTATGTTAAAAACATTTATAATAGAATTGATATTAAAATTTTAAATAATGTATACTCAAATAATGTGATCAAATAATTGATATTATTCGTCTTTTTTCTTCTTCGCAAGCTAGTGATTTTAATTCAAACTAGTTATGAGAAATAAATTTCTTTTATTATATATATTTTATAATTTGACCCTCATGTTTTCACAGATATAGAAGGACAATTACTTATTTTTATTTTTAAACGTAGATGACACTCCACTTAATTTTTTTTTTTAAACAAAACTTGAGACAATTATGTATAATTTAAAAATAATTAATAATTAATAATATAATAGTAGGGCCAAACACCCAATTTCTTTCCTTTTTATCTTATTATTTTTCTTTGTCCACAAAAGTAGTCAATAATACTTTTGTCTTTGTGGATTCTAGACTTCAAGGAAATGAGTGGGCGGCAATTGCTAGCAGGTGAGTATAGTCCTTTGTGTGTTGTTATTGTCATTGGTTACCCGAGGAAGTGGCCAACTTTTGTGAAAATTATATTTGTGTGGGTTTTTAAAAAAAAAAATGGACAAATGACGCAACATAAATGGTATGAAAAATTATTTCAAAATCATCAATATAATCTCTCTAACTTTTAACAATAGCTATTTATTAGCACCAGGGATGTAAAATTGGCCAGTGCAGACCCGGTCGGGCTTCAGCCAAATTCAGGACGGGTTAGCCTAGGGGTCCTTTGGCTTTTGGCCGGGCCCGGGCCCAAGGTTGATTTATTTTATTTTTCTTTACCAACTTAAGTACACAGTGGAAATAAAAAATGATAAATGTAAATAATAATTTTGAAAAATGAAATGAAATATTGCAAATTTATGATAGACGGTGGAGAAATTATGACATTATAGATCAAGTACATCCCAGCTAGGTTGGAACCTACAAGTTTACTAATTATTTACATTATACTGTACCTCAAAGAATAAAAAATATTACGAAATTACATACTAAAAAGAAAAATTATTCATCAATCATTGAAGTTAGACAATTTATTCGGATTGCCCATTGGGATAGCATCCAAATCAGCTTGAATCCTTATTTTCTCGTTAACATTTTGTTATCTTTCAGTTGCATACAAATAATTTCTTGTTATCATCAGTGTATTAACCATTTCGGGTGTAAGTCTACAACAATAATCGCTCAACAATCATTCACTTGCACTAAAAACTATTTTAGAAGCTTCTGTAAAAAAATAAACGGTTAATATATCACGAATCATTTGTGCAATATGTCATAGATGTTCAAGTTGTTTCCATCAATCTAAAATATCAAAATCTTCTTCCTCACTTTCATCAACATAAGGTTGATCCAAATAACATTGTCACTTAGAACTATAAGTGCTTGCATTTTGAGATGTTCTTCTATTTTTTTATCTGTGATCAAATATCAAATCCTCCACCACAAGATGAGCTTGTTGTAGTGTGTGCAAGTGGTCTAATTACAACTACAACATTCTTATATTTCTCAAACAATAATTGTTTGAGTGTTTCAACAATAAAGCAAATTGATCTTTGTTACCAAAAATAAGTTGTAAAAAAATTTGTAAACTAATATCTTTACACCTAGGATCCATTACGATAGCTAAACCAAAAATGTGTGGTAATGGGTCGAAATATTTATTAAATTTTACTTTCATTGAAACAGTAATGTCATAATATATTTCATTTGAAACTAATTTGTGAAAATCATCATTATTTTTGTTAATTGATGTAAAACAAATATAAAAATAGGTGTATATATATATATGAAAATCTTTTTGTCGATTGATCAAAAAAATTTTAAAAAATCTTTATATAAGGTTAAGTGGGCCCAATCAGCTTGTTCGGGTAATTCCTCTAATTGTCATCAATTAAAAAAATAAATTTACTAACTTTTCCTTGTTTTAAAGTTACATTTAACATATTGTATGTTAAATTTCACCTAATTTCTACGTCTGAAGGTAATTTTCTGCATTTCATTTGTTGTTGTTGACATAATTTTCTACACATCAAGCCATTTAACAGAATTATTAATTGCAATAATCGTATTTCTTATTGCTATTATAGAATCATCATACTGATTCATAACTTTTTTAACAATCAAATTTAAAACATAGGCACAACAATAAATATGAAATAAAGTAGCACTAAGAGGTAATGGTAAAGTTAATTTAAGATTTGATATAGTTTGATTATAATATATTTTTTATTGTTATCCCAAGTGAATGACCATTATATGGAAGTTCAACTAATTTAAATGAAATTATTCGTTTATTTAATTTTCAATCATTATCTATATAATGTGCAATAATGCATTGATATTCTAATCATTACTTTGACTAAATAAATTTTTTCATTCAAAATTTTAAAAATATTAAATAATTCAATTTTGACCTTTTGATAATTCATTAATACTATGTTTCTAGTAGAATTTTTTTGAAAAACCTCGATATTGAGGTATATAGCTCCTTGAACTAATTTAGAAAAAGGGCAAATTACAAACACTCCCCTCGAGATTTGGTGAAAATACAGATTCTCTCCTGGAGTTTGAGAAATTACATCCCGTCCCTTGAGATTTATATTTTCATAACAAATTACCCCTGAGGTTTTTATTTTCATACAGATTCTCCCTTAATTTTTTCTAATTTGTTATGAAAATTTGACCCTCAAAAGACAATTTGTAATTTTTCAAACCTCCTGAAAAAATTTATATTTTTACCAAATATCGAGGGGAGTGTTTGTAATTTGCCCTTAAAAAAATCACTTCATTCACTCATACTCAAAGGGTGGCTGATAATTTATGCTGATAATTTATTTAAAGCTTCTGACATTTTTTATTTTTGATTGATTGAAATAGTAACATTTAAGACTTGTGTGCTAGCTGACGAGAAATAAAAAAATAAAAACTACCAAAAACCTCTCCAACTTTTGGCAATTGATATTTCATTAGCACACTTTAATCCTGTACCCAATAATTATATGTTTGAATAATATTTATATTATAAAAAATTATGATTATTTTTAAAATTATATTTATTGTTTATTATTGTAAAACAAATGTGATTCAAATATAGAGGCCGCATTTGATTTCCTCCTTAGAAATTTATTTCAATTTTTTTTCTAAAATATTTAAAATTTGTTTTGAAAAAAAACGAAAAAATTAAAAGCACTTATCATTTTATAATTTTATCTTTTTAGAGAATGGAAATAATTTTAAAAATTTAAAAATATTTTTTTAATATTTATTTTTGTCAAACTAATTTTTATTTTTTCAAAACAAATTCAAAAAATAGTTTCTGAAATTCAAAACAAACAAGACGATGTTGACTCCAAAATAGGCTCATCATACCCAAACCCTCTCTTAAATTAAATTGCCAACTTAAGAAAATTCAAACTTTTTTTTATATATATTTATATTATTACTGTTATAAAAAACACCCACTTATACATTATTCTATTTTATAAGTGTGTGTGATGGTAACATAATTGTCCAGATTGTTTGACCTCATGTTACGTGGCAACCTTTTCGGTGCCCGCCTCAGATATAGGCCGGCAAGGCTGCCTCCTAGGGTCTTAAATTTTGTTAAAATTTAGGGCTCCAAAAAAGTTGATCTTGCATTATGTATACATTTTTTTGGTATACTTATTATTTCTCAAGTAAAAAAAAAAAAAAAAAAAAACTAGTAACTCAAAAACAATTATTTAAAAGCTAATAAGGAAAAGTGATGTGTAGTCGAGATTCAATTTTTATATAATGAGAACTACACTTAAATTAAATCTTAATCACACAATGTTTTTAGAGGTGTTTTTTGTGTGTAAATTTTCTAGGTACATTACAAGAATTAAAAAATTAAAAAATCCAAATCCAAAGGAAAGAGTTCAAAAATATTGTCAAATGTACACACTAGTTATAATTGCTTATGGGGACATGTTTCTCAAAATTAAAGTTGATCAAATCTTATCTTTGATCAACCATGTCAAAAGTAAAGTGTTTATTAGTGGTTGTGCTTAACCAGATCCAAAAAAAGAGAAGAATGCTTTAGGAGAAAGGGCACAAGATGGGAGCTTCTATTTCACATGCCATTTCCTCTTTCTTTAAACACTTAGTGATATATTATTTTATTACAATTTTGTCCTAAAATAAAATTATCAAAATGCCCTTATCTTCTCCACCAAAATCTTAACTTCTTAAACCTAACCCTAGCCACCAACACCACAAACTACCATTGCTGCAACTTTGCCACCTCAAAATCCCCATTGCCACGAGCTTCCCACCATTGCAAACTCAATCCACAGCCTCTCTTTGGCACCCTCGCAACCACCACGCTTCATTATGTCAAAATCATAGTCGTAGCCCTCTTGCTCTCTACGAAACCATAGCCACCACGATTTCTCTCTTTAAAACCCTAGTCGCTGACGATCTCTCTTTATTTCAAAACCCTAGTTGTGCGATCTTTTTCTCTGTGAATGTCTCTATATCGTGGCCGTCAGAGTGTAGGAAGGGTTGGTGTGTTACAGGTAAGGGAGTTGCGAGCAACAAGGTTTGCAAGGAGGGTATTAAAGAAGACTAAGTGGGGGCGAAGGTGTGAAGGGAATGGTGGAAGAGGGTGTGAGGGGGTTGAGAAGGACCACTAGAGATGGTAATAGCAACGAAGATGAGATGGAAGGCTCGTGATGGTGGCCAAAGTTTGCAGTGGTTCATGGCGATAGTGGTAGTGGCGAGTGGTGTAACACTCCGTACTCCTTGGACTAGTAGGATTTCTTTGACCCTCTTATCATTGTACTTGAAGCCTCTTTGATTGATTTTAGAGTATTGATTAGGGGTGATATCATAATGGTAAAGTAGGATTGAACCAAAAATATTGATTCAGATAATTGTCCTATGAGCAGTTTTCACTCTTTTTCCTTTTTCTCTTTCCACACTTTAAATCTGGATGTGAGGCTAGAATCATTGGAAAACTTGTTTTCAGGACTTCGATTTGGATACAAGAATGACGTAAAACAGAGTCCGAACGAGGAAGTTATGTCCGTTTGAAATTTGAGTACATGTATTGGAAGTAAGTCCGCTCAAGTGAACTTTTGACTACTCGAGCGGGATTTTGAGATTTTAGGAGTTTAATTTGCCTGCTCGAGCCAAGCTTTGACCGCTCAAGCGGTCTATTCGAAGTCAGGAACTTTAAAGTCACTTTTTAGCCCAAACTTTTCATTCTTTCTTCCTCTTCTCTTTCTCTCCTCCATACCCGAAACCCCAGACCTCCGAACTGTGATTTCATCTATTTTTCACCAAGAATCCACCATAGATCTTATATTAAAGATGAAGAACAAGTGAAGACCAACATTTCGACCGATTGGATCTTGGATTTTTTGAAGGAATCTTCTTGATCTAGCTTCTCTACTTTTATCTTGGAGGTAGGATTACTTTTAATCTTATATCTTTTTATTTTGATGATGTTTATGTGGTGCTATTATTATATTGATGCTATAATTTAATGATTGAGTTTACAAAATTGGATTTTGTTTCAAAAATAAAATTTTCTCTACATTTTCTTAAAATTTCTATTAATGGCTATGGATTATGAAGATTTTAGTTGGGAAATAACATTTAACACGATTTAGGGGTAAAAGCCCCAAATTTATGAAAACTCTTGTTGTAAAATTTGGGAAAAAGATGAAATTGATTTTTAATTCTTTAAAATTGATGAATGGATTATGATATTTGAATATGTGTTGATTGAGACTTGTGAAATTGGAACCTCTTGAGATTTTTCTTGAATTATGAATATTGTTGCTCATTACTCCATTAAATTACTTGAGTGGTGTACATTACCCTTTACCTAAAGAATGTATGAATACTTGGAAATCTTGGAAAGATTGTTTAAGGAGGTGGTAAGTAGCATATGAGTCTGGGTAGGGAGTCGATTTTTGGAAAAAGTTATGTGTTGGTACCCGCGCGGGGGAAAGTTTAAGTGCTCAATTGCCCTATCTTGAGCTTATTGTCGGACGAATGTGAGAAATTGTTTTTGAGTGTCCACTGGTCCTACTGTATTATAGTTGGTAAAAGTGAAAAAAAAAGATGACTTTGGGTGTCCATTTCCTACCGTATTAATAGCTGGTAAATGTGGGGATATTTTGGATATAAACCTATGTATGTGTATGTATTGGGACTCTCTTTAGGGATTTCATAGCATATTTACCCCCGATGTTGAATTGTGTAATTGTGAAAGCTATGAATTCATGCATTCTTTCTTAAATTAATACTATGAGTTGAATTAAATATGTTTGATTGTGATAATGTCATATGAATTTTCGAATAACTAGATACTTTGATAAAAAGTACTTTACTGTCATCTAGCTCACTCATATCTAATAATTTCAGGAATTTGTGATGTGCAACCACCCCTACGAGAAGGAGGGGGAGTCTTTTGTTTTGTTGGGACGGGCATATGTATTTTGGAACCATGTGTCCATTTTGTTGTAACAAGGTCTTGCCTTAATGTTTATACGTCATTAAGACATTATTATTTTTATCCTTTAGTTTCTTGAACTTTGTTAATGTTGTTGTAACTAAGACAAAAATCTGAAAATTTATAATATTTGATATGTAGTTCAATAGAAAAGAGGGCTTTTGGGATTAATGTTATTGTTTGGCATGATAAGATTTCAGATTAATCATGTTATGAGTAATGTTTTAATTTAATTAATTTTGGGGTGTTACAAGTGGTGGCTTGGGTTATGTTAGGTTTGGTTTGAAGGAGTTACGGGTATTTTTGACAAGGAAGGATGATGTGCACTAAACAAAACTTGATGTTTAAAAATCATTAAGTGTGTACCTTAAAAAAACTGAGAAGATTTAGTGTAAAAATAGAATTACCCACACAACATAAATGGAGTTGAATTTTCATAATTACTTTCTAAAACTTGAAATGATAAATACGTTAAATTATACAAATTTAATTAGTACTTGCGTTGTTGAAAGTGCCTGAGAGTAATGCTAACATTTCACTCATTTTATTTAACTTTTTATTAGATATCATAGATTTATATTTATTTATTTTTTAATACTGTAAATTGAATTTTGATATCTATATATGTAAATTTTAGTCAAATATATATGTAAGTAATTTTTTTTTCCCTGTAAATATATAAAGGTCTCATGTTAAGATTTCGCTAAGGTTACTTAAAAATTTAGGGTGGACCCTGAATTTTTGCATTTTTGACGTGGTGGCATAAGTTTATATTATGTTTGATATGAGGAAAAATAATGGTGGAGAATTTTAATAAATGACGAAAAAATTTCCTCAAAAAATGGTCATATACAAGAAATGTTGGGGAGAAAAAAAATTAATTACACTTCTTATTCTTATAGTATGATTCAAATTTTACTTTAATCTCTATTATTTAATTTGAATAATTCGGTCCATATATTACAGTGTAGGCTTAATTTTAATTTGATTTTTCTGTCTAAATTTTTGTTAATTTTATCTACGCATACAACTTTTGAAAATTAATGAGTGTCCCAAAATTATTGGTTTGAACTGAAGAACTAAATTGAACCTACACTTTTAACCAAATATCGGATTAATAATTTTATTGGACTATTAGTCCAATCCCAAGTTTATGTCCACCCAAACAAACATGGCCTAAGCGTTAAAGTAGAATTTGAATAAAACTACAGAGATAAAAAAATATAATTAAACCCATAAAAAATAAAAGAGAGAGAGAGAGAGAGAAAAAATAAAATATAGCTCATAAATGTAGGTACAAAGATATAAAAAAATAATTATTTGAATAATTATATTTTTGATTCATAGCATAAATGAATTTAAAGCCAAACTTTTCTTCCCACACATGCATTCCATGCCTCTACCGTGTTTTTCAATGTTTGAGTAATGATGCAACGAACTATGTACCAAAGCAATAAAAAGATTCAACGACCTCTTGATTATGGAAATTATTTGGTATATTTGGGAATCATGTGCCATGTTACTTACCCATCATTAAACATTATGCTATTTGTTATTTTTTTGTATCTCAATTCAAAATCGTGAATAACACCTCACTCTTTACTAATCATAACACGCCTCACTATATCCCAATATCACCAAATAACTTCTCTTTCAAGATGGCCCACTCATTCAATTTCTTCATTTCTTCATGTCTCTGTCCATCAACTACCTCTATGTACCAAAATTCATCAAGGGTTATTTAGACAAAGACACCACAATTATTAGTAAATATTTTTTTATTTTTTTATTTATGAATTTATATATATTGAACTTCAAATTATAAAAAGAGAAAATATCATTTTGCGTCTCAAATTTTTTTTGCATTTTTCAATTTGACTCTCACACTTCGATTAATATCAATTCTACATCCAAACTTTTGAAATTTTAATCAATTTGACTTCTACCGTCACATTCTGTTTACACAATTGAATGAAATGTACTGATGTGACACCAAAATTTAAATTTTTTAAAAAATATAATTTGATTGAACCGAACTTAGCCGAGCTTGAGTTTAAAAATATTTTAAACATTTAAATATATATATATATAATTTGATCGATATGGCTCTTGTCATTATATTCCATCATATTTAAATATTTTTATTTAAATAATATTTTAAAAAATCTTATCGAGCTAAGCCAAACCAAACTCAAATTTCATTAATATTAACTAGCCAAGCCGAACTCAAGTCTGGTTACTTATCGAACTGAGCTTAAGCTCAATAAATGAGATCAATAAATAAACGAACCAAACTCGAACTCAATAAAACTTGATTCAACTCGATTCATTGGTAACCCTACTAAGAGGGGTTGCCAGAGTCAGAGGGTGGTAGGGTTGCAAGGGTGGCTGGTGGTTGTATGTAGGTGTGTACTAAGAAATTAGGTTCTAGAATTTTGTTTTAAAATATAATTTGATTGAGAGACAAAATTGTAATAAAATTTTTTTTTGAAAGACAATAGACACTTAAATGAGTGGTGTGCATATAAAAATGCCCAGAATGTAAGGAGATGCTTTTGTTGGGTAATAAAAATTTATATGAAGACCCTCAAAATTATTTAAAAGTTTCACTTTAACTATCTAAATTATAAAAGCATACAAATAAATTCCCTAAATTATGCAGAAGTATCAATTTAACTCCCTAAATTATAAAAGCGTACAAATGGACCCCCTAAATTGTTAAGAAGCATCACTTTGCCCCCTAAGTTAAAAAATCGTACAAATAAACCCCCTAAACCTTTAAAATGTACAAATTAGGGTCCTAATAGAAGGGATCAAAGTAAAATACACCAATAATTTATAAGGTCTATTTGTACGCTTTTATCGTTTAGAGAACAAAACAATACTTCTCAATAGTTGGTCGAATTATACTAACAGTCCCTATAGTTTGAGACTTGTATCACTTTGGTCTCTGACTTTTCAATTGTGACATATTTGACCATGAATTTTAAATCTTATTCCAAATAAGGACAATTGAATATATCATTGCTTAATTTCAAGGGCAAAATCGTCAATTTGATAAAATATAAACTAATTTGACAAAAATAAATGTCAAAAAATATTTTTAAATTTTTAAAAAATTATTTCTACGAATTAATGAGAAAATTATGTAAAATTGATAAATCTTTTAGATATTTAATTATATATTTTTTTACTAAATTAATTTTTATTATGTGTTTGGATTATGATCATGTAATGAGTAGTTGTTTTTATTTTAATTAAATTAATTTTTATTTTTTTAAAAGTCAAATATGGCAACAACTTTAATATAATTATTTAACCAATCCATTAAATCAAAAAATTTAAAACTAAAAACATTTCATATATTAAATGTATTGATTACACATTAAAATTCTAACAACCGCCCATTACACAATCATCATCCAAACACATAATAAAAATTAATTTGGTGAAAAAATAAATAAATAAATGTTTAAAAGATTTATCAATTTTACATAATTTTATTTTTGGTGGGTAAAAATAATTTTTAAAAATTTAAAAATATTTTTTCGACATTTATTTTTGTCAAATTAGTTTATATTTTATCAAATTGACGATTTTGTCCTTGAAATTAAGCAATTGTATCTTCAATTGTCCTTATTTGAAATAAGATTCAAAATTCAGGGTCAAATGTGTCACAATTAAAAAATCAGGAATCAAAGTGACATGAGCTCCAAACTATAGGGACAGTTAGTGTAATTTATCCTCAATAGTTTAATGAGTCTATTTGTACGCTTTTATAATTTAAGAAGTCAAAATAATATTTTTCAATAGTTTAGAGAATCTCCGTGTAAATAACCCTCATAAAAACTCTCCAAAAACTAGTACTTTTTCAAAATTATCAATGATTTTAGGATAAATTACAAATATACTTGACATTTACGTAAAATACAAATTGCCCTTATAATTTTGAAAATTATAAATACTCCCATCCTGTGTAAGAATTGATCATTTAATAGAGTAAACAGAAAAAAAAAAAAAAAAAAAAAAAAAAAAAAAAAATCCTAACCACCCTCCTATATAACAACAAAAGTACTACAAATATTAATTAAAATATATTTCTAACATTAAAAAATATTAATTGACTTCACAATTTATTAATAAAAAGAATCATTTGTTATACCAAAAAAAAAAAAAAAATTTGAAGAAGCAAGATATAATTTCAAGAATTATCAGAATAATTAATATTTTAAATAAATTTCATAGAACGTATTTATAATTTACCTATGATTTTATTATGACCTTTCTTCTTTTTTGTTCAAACTTATTTGATCAATCACTCCCAAATAAATGGTATATGCTCGGACATAGCGTACTGAACAAACAATCGTAGCTACAATTTGAGACTTTATCTTTCTTCGTTTTTTTTTCAATTTGGTTTTTTGGTATTACAAAACTAAATGGGATGAGCAACAGATATATTGATCCGTCCAAACCAATCGAACCGAACTAATTTGCCGCATTTTGGAAGGATGCATGATAATGAACGGACAGTTACGAATTGATTTTTTTCAATCTGCCTAATTTTGGACGGATGAAGGATTTGAGATTAATTTGGCCGCAACCAAATCGCCAAACCACAAGCACCCATAATAATTTGTAAAACTTTATGTTTTTAATTTGTTTAGATATTTTGTTTGTGTTTTCAATTGAAAAAAAAAATTAAATATTTTTATTGAATATATTTTGTTGAAAAAGAGTTTTCATCTTAAATATATTTTTTGAATTGAAAAAAATAAACGTATTATTTGTCTATATTTTTTGATTTTTAAATCTAACTCTAAAAATAATAAATAAAAAAGATGATATACGTTGGTTGATTTTTATTTTTAAAAATAGATATAAATGTAACAATACAAATGCATACAATCTCTACTACTGCTCTGTTTATAATTTTGATTGTTTGAATTGTTTTTATATTTTAAGAACCACAACATATTGTAATAATTTATATGAATGAGACATGCTGATTGTGATATGTGAATAAAGCATGTAGTGATTGTAATATTTTAAAATTTCAAAACTTTCTTTGGATAAGACATGCAGTGATTGTAATACTTTTTTAAATCATTGACTGTAATATTTTATTTTTTTTAAGAAAGTGCACAAATTGAATTATGTTAAAAATTTATAAAATTTTAAACCGTCAAACCGATTTGTATTCATCTGTCAATCCGCTCAATCCACATCCGCCGAATTGATAGACAGATGTAGATTGATTTTCTCCAATCCACCTTTCGATTCGCCAATTTATCAAACGGATAACGAATTAAAGATTCCGTGATCGTAACTGACCCGCACCTACCCCTAATGAATACAAAAAGATGAAATGGAAATATAATTGTTGTCTCCCCTCATTACAAATCGGTCCAATGCCGACCACATAGTACTGAGTGCTACTAGTAGCACCTTTCTTCTTTTAGACCCCACCTCATCATACTATTTTGTATTACAATTTTATCCTATTATACAATTTCAATTTTGTTCTCATCCCTATTCTCCCAAAATCATCCCTACCTTTCAATTTTGTTACCATCTCTAAATCTCCCAAGACATCTCCTCCCCAAACTGCCCCCCCCCCCCCCCCCCCCAGCCACGCCTCAAACTGTTCAGAATTGGGTGATGGAGAGACAAGTGTCATCGTTAGAGTTGGGTGATGGCGAGCTAGGGCTGTATGGGTGTTGTGAAGGCACGAAAAGGGTTGTGTGGCTATGGGGGCGCTGCACAGGGGAGGAAGGTAGACACCAAAGGTGAGGAGGATTGGGATAGCACCGGAGGAGGACTAAAGTCTGGGAAGGTGGCCACTGAGGCGGGGAGGGGCTAGGAAGTAGCTACCAGAAGTAGGGAGGGGGGCTGCCAAGGGGAGGAGGGGCTGCCGGATAAATTATATTAAATTTAGCAAATTATGCATTACCATCGTGTGTACCACGACTTTTAGCATATACATATTTAAACAAACTTGTAAACAGAGCAAGAAGCATAAACATATCTTGGATGCAATCTGACAATGACAACAAAAATTAAAAAATAAAAATAGAAAACAAACATAGAAAAGGAAAATGAGAAATTCAAAACCTATCTCTGCCTACAAACAGAGAAAGCTAGAAATTTCAAATGTAAAGATTGTAATTGGTAATGAAAGTACACTTTTAGATCACCACCTAAGAGCTTCCAACAGACTCTTTAACAGAGGCTAGTCACATCCTATTTTACTCCCTTCAACGGGCCAGCTACAACTATTTAAACCAAACTCTTCCAAGCTAGTAACATTTGGATTGGAGAGTCCTGAAAGGCTCTTTAAAAAGTTTGTGTGAATAAATTGGAAAGATAAAAAGTAGCCCCAGAACACATAAATAAAAATATGGTTAGATAAAATACAGTGTACCTTTTTTGGTAATTTAACGAGTAAAAATGAAGAGTAACGTTTATAGAACAAAATACCAAAATTTTATTCTCAAACATTCAGGCAAAAAGAACTCTCCTCCGATAAGTCGTGTTCAACATGTTATAAGCAAGCTCTACATATAAATGGAGGATTAAACCCAATTCTCCCCCATTAATCAGAGCATGTAATGAATAATAAACAGTATGATTCGACCAAAAACCTCCCCAACCAATAACGCAATATATTTATACACTATCAACTGATAACAAATGAGTTCTTTTTTTTCTCTTTTGTAAATGTAGTTTCACTCTCACCAAAAAATGTCAACAGCCACCACACTGCACTTGACGCCTACCCATATATAGTGACACGTGACAGAGCCTGTAAACCACTTTCCTTGTAAACCAGATACAAGGGTTTCTAAATCTATATTAACCTAGTTTGGGAATATGATCACCATAAAATTGTAGCTACAAGGCACACATCGAGGCAAAAAAGGCACCTTCTGCCATAGAATAGCCAACCCACCAGACAATGACTTACCTGAACCCACACGCTCAGCAGCAAATGAGGTGCAGCAGAGTTCCCTACTCCACGTTTTGCTATCATTGGAACCTGAAAGACTGTTCAGGGTTGGTTCGCTGACTACCATATCCAGTGAACCAACCAAAAACTCCATCCAGACTTGGCAACAATTCTTGGCAAATGAACGGTTTTACCAAAGAAGTTGGAGAGAGAAAGCAAAATTCAAACCACAAGATTGTTTACAGTAACTGTAATCATGCGGCAGCAGCCACAGCAGATGCAGATGATGCCTTCTCCATTTTTTACTTCTCAATCTCTGCTCTTCTCTGCTCAGCATGCTGAGCAACACTATTTGCCACCGCCTGATACTGGAAATCGAGTGTCTGTGTGAGGTTCTGAAACCTCAATGGATCGGATGCTTGCAAAACTTGTAAGAAATTGAAGAAAAAAATTCATGTCAGTCAAACACCATCCCAAAAGAAATTTCTGATTTCCATAAAGGGACAAAGTAGAGATATTTGCACTTTTTACCTTTCACAGTATCCACAAAGAAAAGAAAAGGGTCAATCTCATCAATGGGCGATTGCAACTCTTCATCATCACTGTAGTCATCATCCGAATCGTA
Organism: Camellia sinensis; assembly: GCF_055761805.1. Taxonomy (NCBI): domain Eukaryota; kingdom Viridiplantae; phylum Streptophyta; class Magnoliopsida; order Ericales; family Theaceae; genus Camellia; species Camellia sinensis. The sequence goes on from NC_138967.1 coordinate 66,620,567, forward strand.
ATCATCATCATCAATTGGACGGAAAGCCTTTGCCTGCAACCCAAAATATCAAAGTATGAACAGGTGAAAGACTAAATGCGTCAGTTGTACATGCAAGAAAAATGATAAAATATCAACTGAGGCAGTAAGTCAAATGAAAATAAAAAAAAATAAAAAAAAAGTGATATCAAGAAATGAAAATTTTATAAGCACATACATTCACATTTTTTTAGTAATATAGAAACATTTATTATTACTTTTTGATAAGTACGAACACATATAGAGAGACACATGATATACTTAAAGGTCACCCATTTTTTACACTTAAAGGTGGTCCACAATTCCTGTTTTGTATTTTGTTTGTTATGCTATCATTTTGTTTCTTCTTCCTCCCTTATTCGCTCCCCCCCCCCCCCCACACACACACACACACACAGAGAGAGAGAGAGAGAGAGAGAAGCCCTGTTTGGCACGGGCCTAAAAGTAAGCTTTTTAGGGTAAAAATGCCAAAAAATGTTCTTTTGGGGGAATTTTTAGCCTAAAAGGCAAACGAAAAAAATAAAACAGCGTTTAAGCTGGTCACCTAGCAAGAGAAGATGATAACATATACCAACCTCTCATGTTCACCTTTCCGCTTTCAACATCACTACCCATAGCTCAATTTTATAGATTTTTTTCATGGCTTTCTTAATCTTCAATTTTTTGTTATAAGAAACAACCATGCAAGAGAAGACTTCCGTAAGATGGTAGCATAAACACATTTAAGATCAAGAAACTATGTCAATTTTCATTCCATCATTCGCTTCTCTTAGTTTACTGCATTCTAAATGATTGTAGTGGACAGAAAACGAAATGAAATGATTTCATTTTCATGCATATGCTTTGATTAAAAAGAAAAAGAAGCAGTAATTTCAAAAGATTGATGAAACCGTGACTTACTTGGGCAGCTAATTTTTGAAGTGTAATACTGTCAGCTTCATCCCCATCCTCAGCATCAATTCCCATTTCCTTGTCAGACCCGTTGCCATCATCATCTCCATAACCATCCATATCATCGTCGTCTTCAGCCTCTTCTTCCAGTGAAGCTTCTGTCCACATTGGATCAAAACGAACATAGAATTATATAAAGTGACAAGAAGTGGAAGAACAACGGTAGAATCATTTATTTAAAGATAAAATTCTATTTTTATTTTTTTTAGGAAAACTCAGCAGTTTAGAATCATTAGAAAATAATAGATGAAAAATTGGGTGGAGAGAAAGAACTTTATACTGGGGATGAAGAAATTAATAAAGCACCTGCCACTTGTTCCTTGTAGGCAACAAGTAGATCAAGAGTAGCCCTAAAAACACGCCCTAAAGCCTCCGCTGGTAATTGATCAGCAGGAAGTGGAAGCAGTGAAGTCAACCCCAAGCAGCAAACTTTTTTATCATGTTCTCTGCAACACCAGCATAACATGCATGAGACACCAAAGGAGAGACTCGTTTTTCTTTTTTCTTTTTCTTTTTGTTTGTGGAAAAAAAAAATAAAAAATAAAAAAAAGAGAGAAGAAGAAGAAGAAGGTTTTGGGAGTTAGTTCATTGAAAAAGAATGAACACAAATGAAAATCACCTTTTGAAATTAGCACGCCCTCCACTCTTCTTAGTTTGTTGCAGCATCTGGAACCAAAGGTTAAAGATTTCCGTAGCAACAGTGAGCTTTTGCAGTATGTTGAGAGTCAAAGATGCATTGTAGTAAAGAGCATCAGCAATCTGCAAAACAACTTAAATACTAGTGAGCACAAAAAAGTTCACCACAAGGAAATCTTCAAAGCATAATAAAAAAACTCCAAAGCATATCCCCAGTAAAATTTATGTACATGCGGTATATGATACTGTATTAGAAATGCACATAACTATTCACAACATGCACGTCAATGTGCACTATAAAAACAAACAATATTTTAAAAAAATCATAAATGCAACAATTCTTCCTTGCAAAACATGCTTAGTTTACAGGAATCCTTAATATCTATCCTTTTCCTATTATAGGCACAACTCTCGAAGACTCTCAAAGTCACCCAAGTTAACTGGAAATATTACACCCAGAAGTTTGTGTTTGAATGTATACAGTTTTTTGTAAGGACAGAATCCCAATGAACAAGCCTTCCATCTTTTTTGTCTGAACAAATAATGTCTGGAATTATGACATTACCATGTCAATGATCATGTAACTGATAGAACCAAAGCTGATTCACCCACTACCATTTTCTGAAAACATGCACAGCTTTCTTTAAGATCAGTTCAATTAAGTTCTAAACATTAAGCGACATTCCTCAGATTAAAGAATTAGTTACCGAGTGGCTACAGAGATAACTAACCAGAATATCAATAAACCTAATTCATTGCTCATACAATCAAATTTTTTCAATATATAAGAAATATACACTCTGTTCAGAAGAGCTGTACATATATACCCACCCTGCAAAACAGATAATTTAACCCCAACTTCTCATCAGTAGAGTACTATACAAAAATTAGAATACATAAGTCAGCGTACATAGAGAATGATGGAAAAGTAAGGAAAAATTGAAAGATCACCAGAGCAGCAGAATTCACAAAAGAAAAATGGTGTTCTGAGGGATGCCTTCAGTTTCCAGAAGAGAGAAACTCGATGTTGCTTACCACTTGGAAAAAAAGGCATTTCAAGTATGGTTTCTCAGTTCGACGCAACCGCTCAACTGTGATCCTAAGATATGGCTCAACCCATTGATCCACTTTCCCTCTGCAGTTTTGAAACACCACTTCAATAAGCTTAGGAGCAGGCACAACGTCACTGTCCTCCAAATTTTTATCTCCCATGATCTGAGTGGGGAAAAAAAAAAAAAATAGAATGCAGCCCTTGTTATCCAAAAGAGGGAACAGAGAAAAATCATAAAAGCAGAAAAGCGGATTGTAAAGGCAAGTTGTCCAACAAGCAGCTGATCCAGATATGTATGTGTTCTTGTTTCATACATAATGCTGACAATATAGCAGCTACTGGTCAAAGGATATTTCTGAGAAGGATGAAGTGACTCACAGATGAATTCATATTCCAAAGGCTTTGCTGGTAATCTGGTTCTCTGCATGTCAGAAAATGTGCAGTACTTCTGGATATATAGTTGTCCAAAGGAACCAATATATCTACACAAATATAGAAATCCACAAGAACCAAAGTGAATAAGGGACAGGCACATGGAAGCTGCTTCTACGAGGAAATGCATATTCTAAGTATAAAAAAATACAATATCCACCTTCAGAAAATTCACCCAGTAGTTCCAACACCATCAACAACAAAACGAACAAAAAGAAATGAAAAAAAAAAAAAAAAATCAGACATTCACAAAGATGCAGCACACTAGGGAATAGATGGCAAGCTTCAGAACCCATGCAGCAAGATTAATCTCATCCACATAGATACACAAGTAACTACAATCCCATAAATTCAAAAGTCAATTGCATGGGTTTCAAGATACACAAATCATTTATCACTTTCCAAGCCCCTCTCTCTCTCTCTCTCCAAAGAAAATGAAATTCAATTTTTTCTTCTCCGTGGAAGGTCCAGATCTATAAGACCCAACATCACACACTTTCAAATACGCATGCTTTTTATGATTCAAGCATTAGAAACAAAACAGGTTTGTAAATTCTTAACTAACCGAATGGTCCAAACAGCAGACATCTATATGTGGACTTCAATCTAATGATTTAAAATATGCAGATTCAGAATACAAATTCAAGTCCATGCGTGCTGTTTGAAATATGTGGATTTAGAATCCAAATCCCAAAACTCAATACAGTCATCAGAAAGTACTCCAAATAAATAAGTGACACAATCTAGCAAAATAAATAAATAAACAAGTGAAGCGGAGTGTGTGCACACCACGGTGATTTTATAATTTCGTCTTTAATATTTATTACTTAATTTGTTTTAGTATCTATTTTAATTAAAAGATTTACTTGTTTACGATTTAATTATTATTTGTTTCCACATTCTAATAGGATTCAGTTTCCTTTTAATATTAGGGTTTAAGCCTATACAAGTATTAGCTTTGCACTGTATTATTCAGTTATGACTAACGAAAATTTGAGTGTTAAAGGCTGTGGCCATTGTGTTAGGGATGTGGCCCTCTTCTTCATCTCCTCTCTTTCTTCTCTCTTCTCTTTCTCTAAAGCATCCTACATCAATAAGTTATACCTAGGATTCTGGCATCAATATAAGGTTGCATTTAGATTGGTGGATTTGAAATGAACGAATTTAGGTCTCAAATTCAAAACAGAGTATTGAAATTGTACTGGGAGACTTGGTGGAAGGGATGAAGTGGAGATATGAGATTTATATCAAACTAGAGTACTTGTGTTTATGTAGAATCCTTAGCAGCATGGGTTTCAAATAACAAAATCATGTTAATTCTAATCCACAATTGATGGGCGTTAATTCCAAATGGTTAATCTATCAGTGGAGCTTCTTTTGGCATGACCTAAAGAAAAACTCTACAATGAAGCACAAATCCAGTCATTCTAAATCCATTAATTGAAACATAACCTAAGTGCATTTGTGACCTTTCCTTGCGTAACTTAATTGTTTGACCTTTTCTTATGAAAATTAAACTACGTGTTTGTGTATGGGAAAGCATTATTAATTTGTTAAACCAATTGCATACCATACATACTCATTATTGCAACTTGTACTTGGTCAATAACCAAACATTAGTCACCTAAAAGTTTTTGGTTGCATAGTTCATGTTCCTATTGTACCCCCACCCGATCTCGGCACAACCCACCATCTACCATTATTTATATTGAGCCACTAACTAGTGATGTCTTTAAGGCGCTCATATTTGATACTATTCAGCATTATGAGTGGTGGTCTATATAAAGAGGTCACACCATATCAAGTTGAAATGATATACATGTACGACAAAGAATTGGATGATCCTGAAGATTAATCTTTGATTGTTCCTAAAGAACTATTTCTCTTCATTTGTGATTTGAACTTTTCTATTCTCTTGAATACTTCTTTAGTTTCATAACAAAAGGATAATTTTTGGATAAAAATCAGGAAATCAAACCAAGCCATAAGAACTAAATATATATATACTGATAAGGATTAACAAGATGCCAATTATTGTAAATTAAGCCAAGGCAATATAATGTATATAAACTTACTGGGAAAGAAATCAATAGCCCAATCAGCCAATGCTTCCATCATCAATGGCCAGAGGGTCCACATATCCAGGGATATTGTGGGTGAAAAAAAGGTCATATATGACACAATTTCTAAAACTTCCTCAAAGACCTCTGCAAACACAAAAATATATTAGAAAAAAGATATATGAACATCTAGCAAAAAATATATATGATTTTTTGCTGAATACAATTACATAATCATCAAATGAGAAATTGGAATAAGATAAAAGAATCAACTAAACCTCTTACTCATTTAAAGGATAACTGAATTATATCCAGGGGAAAACCAAAATGAAACAACTAAACAAATTTCATATTTTTATATTTCTTATATTCTTCTATCCCCCCACCCCTCTCTCTTTTTGTACTTACATAACCAATCAATGTTACATGGAACCAATCAATGTTACATGGACTATTTTATTCCCGCAAACAAATTGGACACTCGGATCTTAAAATATTTGATGAACTAAGCAAGAAAACGAACAGTGGATATTGATACAACACAATATAGAAACACCTACACAACTTAAAAAAAATCAACCGCGAACACGATGTAGACACATTAACAAAGAAATTTACATTTTTATGTATATAAATGAAAATATTAACAACTAGATCACAGACTCTGCACTTGAATCAGCCACACTTCAAGAAACCACCATATCCAATGATTCCGAACGCTAGAATCCTTTAACGGCACCCCAAACTCCTTCAGCCGCCCCACCAAGCAAGAAGCCAAGAACTCAAGAGCTTTGCCATCAAAAGAAAACTGATCCCTCTCGCCTTTTTCCACTCCAATCTCAGGCATCTAAACCTTTTTCAAAAACTCCTCCAGAAGATCTTCAACCTGAACTCCCTCCCCCACCCTTATGTGACACTCCCTTGCTTTTGACCTAGCAAAATTATGATAAAGCAAAGGCGGAGAACTTTTGTGCACCCCTTGTCACTATATCAATACCTGTTGCATCCTACATTTGTTCAATATTGATGTACCTTGGCCCTACCACTAACTCCTCTGCATAAAATTGTATGCCATGGTATATTTAAGTCATTTCCTTGATGTTTCCATGAAGCAATACTAAGAAAGAACAAGAAACTTTTTTTGGATTGCTAAATTTGCATCTTGGAACGATGTGTACCTATTTAAGAACTTGCATTCCAAAACAGAAATCAGTAGGGCATTTACACTTTCTAGCAACTCTAATCCACATGCAAGCAACCAACCAAGCATCTTTCATGTGTACTGTTAAAACCTACCAAAACCTACCACTACAACTACTCCACCCACTTCACCTACTACCAAAACCTACCACTACACCTACTCCACCCACTTCACCTACTCCACCTACTACACCTACTACATACCTACCTCCTCTAATCTTCTATATATAGGACTCATTGTAAACATAAACAAATAATCAATCAATAATACAATTCTCTATTTCTCTATTTCTCTTTATACATTAAATTTCTACATGGTATCAGAGCCATAAGATTTAGGCCCGTATTTTGTTTTCTCACCGGCGGGCAGCCGGCCGGCAACCTTGCCTTCGCTGCCCGCTGGAATTTTGTACACATACCTTCACTTTCCTACATCTTCCAACTTTCTTACAACTGTTGTCCCATAGATGGGCTTCATATCTACCAGTTCATCTATGCCTTGTGACACCTCTATACTGTGAAGTCCTCTGTCCAAATGTATCAATGGACTTCCTATGGCCAACCTGCTTCTGATCAAGCTTCTCAGCCTTGAATGGTGTTTGGTACACCTCATGGCCTCTAAATGCATAGTAATCTGAGTATTGCTGGGCTTGAATCTGCTGTTGTTGACTATTGTTGGTCTCATGATCTGGGTTGTGGTGGTAGTACATGCTCTCTTCTTACATGAGAAGGTGCGTCACTGTCGGAATACGGGCTGCCACCTCTGGCCCCTTAAGCTTCTGCTGCTTCCGCCCTACTCTTGCTAACGGCGCCGCACCTGTGCTGAAGGTTGCCCAATTTAGGCGGAAAGTTTGCTCGGTATTTGGCATTGTAGTACCATTGAAGCTCTGCAGAACTTTCTCAGCTGCTGCGTGAGAAAGGAACTCAATAAACCCATATCCCTCTGACTGACCAGTCTGCTTACTGCGAATAACCTTGACAGCGTTAACCTCGCCAGTGTGAGCAAAGCAGGTGTTGATGTAACCTTTGTCCATCCATTGTTGAAGATCACCAATCCAGATCGTCCTATTCTCATCACTCGAACCTTGAATCTGCTGTTGTTGCTATTGATGATGTATCTGTTGTTGCTGTTGAATCAGCTGCTGCTGCATCCACAGCTGCTGTTGCTGCTGTTGATTCAGATCAGCACCGTTGGTTGTCGATGGCATCATCTTCACAGCCTCAATCTCTCTCCTCGAAATCACAGTGAATTGAAATTCGGCAACAAATGGTAGAGAGAGAGTGTGGTTGGGGAGAGAGAGTGGTAGTGGTACTGTTTTTGTGCGAAGGGACAGAAATCATCACATTTCTCACCTTTTTCTTTTATTTTGTCCTCCACTTTACACCTCACATGCCTTCTCTCTGTCTAAACAATAATTTTCCACCACCCAACTTTCTTTTTATTTTATTTTCTTTTCTTTTATTTTATCACCCACTCACTTCTTATGATGAAAACACAATGGACCCAACTTCATGCCAGCCACATGGGCCTGTCCCTCCGCCAATGCTCTCATCCTTTTCCTTTTTCATATATATATTTATTTCGCCAACCAATACCACTTTTTTTAATTCCTTAATTTATTTTAATAACATGAGTGGCCTCCCTTTTCCACCATCTCCCTTTTTTTCTACACAATCTTTTTGTACCACCGCCCACTCCATGATACCCATATTAATATTATTATTATTATTTTCTAAAAAAAAATTCATTCCAGTTGATTTTTCTGCATTACCACACCTACCATTCGAGTTTGCCAAACACACTTATTTTTTTCATGTCAGGATCAACCCTGATCACAATTTTACACAAAAAAAAAAAAAAAAAAAAACAAACAAACAAACAAACAAACAAACTACCACAACACACCCAACACCCACAATGGGATTTTTCTTCTCTACTCTGCTGCAGGTCTCTTTTTCTTGCCTCCGTCCTGGACGGCCCTTGCCGGTGTTGCCTCCGTGTTTCCCACGCCACCGAGCACATTCACTCCCCCCTGCTCCTCCACTGCAGCATATGGCGGACCTCCAAATCGGAACATAACGGTGGCCTTCCGCTTCAGCTCCTTATTTTCCGCCTTTAGCACACTTATCTCTGCTCGCGCATCCTTATACATGCGTTGGAGCAGAGCCAGTTGGGCGTTTAACTGCTGCACCTCATTTGTCCTACTCTGAAGCCGGTGCGACAAGTTTGTGACTGCCGTCATGGTCTCCACGCATGACTTCAATGTATACTGATTGGCTTCAATATCCGTTTGCACTGCCATTTTTTGCTCCACAGACCGCATCGGAAAGTTCAACGGAGCAAAACCCGAGGTGTTTTGTTGAGGTTCGCACCAGTTATCTCTCTTGTTGACTCGTTGAGGTCGGGAAAGAGAGTGAGCAGACCACGGGAAGACGAAGCCATTTTCTGGGCAACAGAGTGTTACAGAGTATCTCTCTCAGCAAAGGAAAAGTTTTTCAGAGGATTTTCAGAAGTTTTTTGTCTGCCTCAGCCTCAGCCTCCGTCTTGGTTAAATAGCCAAGGCAGACACGCGCATCATGCGCCGCTCGGCGCTCGACGACAACATGGGCGCGCCTTTTGATGGCACGCCTTTTGATGGCACGCCTTTTTATGGATTGGGCACGCCTTTTGTTGGCACGCCTTTTGAAAGATTGGGCACACCTTTTGAGGGTGCGACTTTTTAGGGGTCCGACAAGACTCTGTAAACTGTCCCGACATTGATTCCGGTTAACTTCTACAACGGTCCGACATGACCCCATAAACTGTCTTCTACATCGGTCTGACACGACCACACAGTGTCTGCTACATCGGTCCGGCATGACCTCGTAAACTGTCCTGCTACAACGGTCCGACACGACCATACAGTGTCTTCACCAACGGTTTGACACGACCATACCGTGTCTCCTATCCTGTTTTCTTTTATTTATCAGTTTACTTTCTTGTTTTGTTCCTCTCTCCAAACTCAAGTTGGTTAGTTCCTATCCCCCTTGAGTTTGCGGGGGGCTGTTAAAACCTACCAAAACCTACCACTACAACTACTCCACCCGCTTCACCTACTACCAAAACCTACCACTACACCTACTCCACCCACTTCACCTACTCCACCTACTACTCCACCTACTACATACCTACCTCCTCTAATCTTCTATATATAGGACTCATTGTAAACATAAACAAATAATCAATCAATAATACAATTCTCTATTTCTCTATTTCTCTTTATACATTAAATTTCTACATGTACCTTCTACGTATGGGGCACAACCAATGGGGGGAAAAAGAATAAAAAAATCAGGTCAAATACTTTTTGAGTACATAGCATTGGAAGTGTTAAAGGAATAATTCCATGCTAGGTGCTAACCAAAAGGACGTATAGTAAATGCTTATCTATTTTTCTACAACCGATGCTTCATGTTTAATTTTCCTTACATAGTGTCTACTTAAATGTTTTTCAATTCATCAAATGTAAATTACTTGAAGCAAATTCAGTTTTTTACTTTTTCCAATGTGCCGTCACACATTGTGTTGTAAGAACAAGAGAATTAATTAACACTGCCAGATAGGTCCTTTTTCCTTTGAGTGAACATCTAGCTACTCATTCTTTTCATGTTCACTTCAGGTCTTAGACAAAGGTGGTTTGCTAAACATTGCAAAATGGTTATCTTTTTTACCCTAATTAATATGTTTGGAGCACAGTTCCCGCTGCATCATCTTCTAGATAACAATAGTTTGTTATTGTCTTAATGACCATCATTGAAGTGTTGATAAACAATCCTACAAGTACCAATAGATTACGCACATCAATAAAGGGAAATTTTTTTTAAAAAAAAAATACTGCAAATATATATGTTGAGATATATGATATCAACTCACCAGGGCATAGCACAAAAAAAAAAAAAAAATTGCAGCAATATAAACAAACATGCTGAAAGTAGTATGAATACCTTGTCCATCAGTAGTCAACATCCTACGCATTATTGGAAGCAGAATTGGCTCAATGTGGACAAAAAGGTGAGGAAGCCGACTCACTGATTCAAGAATTGTGCTTATGGCACGCAAACAACCAACTGCTGCCAAAGCACCAGGATCATCAGCCTCATCATCAGCTTCTGCATTGTTCGTACATTTCCAAAATGCAGCAGCCTAAAGACCAAACAAAAATACAAGAAATTTGAGAATATAAAGTTGAAATGCAGCATCAATGTTCTCACAGACAAATGATGAATCACCAGATTCTGGCATAGTCCCAGAGCATACGGTGCCATCTCCTCCCCAAACTTGTTCACAACAGTCTCTAGTGTAAACACCAGATCCTCGTTTTCAACTTCATTCATAAGTTTAAAAAACTCTGAAATAATAAGGAAAATTGAAATTCATTAAAGGAGTCACAAAAGTTAGTGTTAAGACTACTGAACATAGTTTCATAAACCACATACCATCAAGTAGCTGTGGAAGAATTGGTCGGATTTCATTCAAATCTGTGCAACAAAAAAGACAATCCGTTTTATGAAACCATGAAACATTTGAAGTAATAAAATATAAAAAATACAAATAAAAAATTAAACAGAATATCAAGCAGAAATGTACCTTTGCAAGATTCAACAAACGAACGCAATGCAAAGACTGAATCAATACGAACTGGAAGCTCTGGATCACGCAACCCCGCAACAACACTATGCAATGCTTTACGAAAATTGTTTGGGTCTAAAAAGTTTATATGGGCATATTGTCCTGCAACCCATGCCGCCTAACATTCCAGACCATATTAGCAAAGGATAAGCTAAAAAATCTCAAAGATGGCAAAGAGAAGAACTTCAAGATAAGTTGTGTAAATTTGAAAGACAAGGGAATAGCCTCTACGTTGGGGCAGGGTGTTACATTCCACCTAAGAAACACGGACACGGACACGGACACGCGAATTTTTAAAAAATGTAGGACACAACACATTGGGGCACATGCAAAACATATAATTTTATATAATTATTATGTCATATTTTTAAATATTTTATATTTATTTTATATCAAATATTTAATTTTATCAAATTTATCAACTTTAGTATGCTATTTTAGTAAAAAAATAAAAAAATTTAAAAAAATGGTCCTTAGAGTGTCCCCCAATGTGTCCCCAACATGTCCTCAACGTGTCCACAGCATGTCCCAACGTGTCCCAAGTATCCCAGTGTGTCTGACTCTCTATAGCATGTCCGACATGTGTCCGGAGTGTGTCCGACATGTGTACGTCACCTCCAAAGACGTGACCATGATTCATAGCATTCCACCACCATAGTCATCAACAAACTCCCCATTACAAGCAAGAGAATAACAAGACAAGTAGAAAAATAATGTGCCCACGCACCATACTGTTTTTTCAACAAGCTTCCAAGAAAGACGTTGATGATATAATAATTGTGGAGGTTATAGAAATAACATGCCCTGTATCACTCATTTTCTCAAAACAGTTTCCAGAGATAACACAACAATATATTTCTTGTTGCGATTAAGATGGACATACTCCCTGCATCACAGTTGATCAGACAATACTTAGAACTATCTAGCTAGTTTGAATAGAACTCACCATAAAACTTTAAGCTTACCGGCAAATAGTATTTTAGACTAGACTATGTAGGTATGTAACCCAATCACTAGAATACATTCTACTTGACGAAACGTTATCCCAACTATGGGCAGTGCAGAAAATATTCATTTAAATTCATGCTCTTTTGCTAGTGAAATGCAAGTGAAGGCAAAAGGTACAAGTAACAGATGTTTCGAATGTAGCATTTGGTACATTTAGGAAACAACCATATACAATGAAAATAATTAATAAAGAGAGCATAAATTCATGACAAAATGTGATATCTAAACTAACAAAGCCACCCAAAAAAAAACCTAACAAAACAAAATAAAAGGCCAAAGAACAACCCACCTTGGCTCTAAGATGGCCCACAGGACTGCTGAACTCAGGGAAAACATGTTGTATTAACATACGCTCGAGTTCAGACTTGTAAGGTTCAGTTTGTTTTAATTTATCACATAATGCCCCAATAGCAAGAAGAGCACCATCTTTCTGTCGATAGGGTTTATATCCCACAGATGCCTCATCATATCTGGAATAGAAAAAAGACATGAAAAGATGAGCTTACTGCATGCATGTACATCATAACAGTAACAATAGTCCACCATCTAAGAAGTATGGACACGCGACGCGACACGACAATTTTCGAACAATGTAGAACACAACACATGGAGGACATGCACAAAATATGTAGTTTTATATATTTATTTGTCATATAAATGAATATATCATTCAAAGATAATAAAAAAAATGTAACATAACATTAACTCCTACAAATTTATATTGTTTTTCTTTTATTATTGTATCCTATGTTATTTTGCTCAAACTTATAATTAGTTTCATGTGTGTCTAGTCGATGGACACATATGTCTAAGCGATAGACATGTGTCCCTTCAAGTGTCCGAATAGTGTTCAGGTCTACAAAACCTTTTAAAAAGTAGGACACATTTTGATGAATGTCAGACATGTATTGGGAAGTATCCATGTCTATATCCGACACTAACACGCTGCCTTCTTAGAAGTGTATGTGCTTCTTAGTCTACCATAGACGGAAAAATGTGAAATACCTCCTAAAAATCTCCACAATGAATAGTATAAACTTCTGAAGGTTCTCTTTCCCACGCTTTCTTACCAACTCACTCACAAAATCCATTGCAGCTGTCCTAGGACTATACAAATCTTCAACTATATCTGCACCAAAGAAACGGAGATGATAACCCAAAAATAAACTAACAATAGGATTTTAGGTGACAAAATTAGACTCTGATTACTCACCATACCCCTTCCTCACATATTCATGTGGATCTTCATCCCAAAGCTTTTGATCATTGTCATTAAAGCACATAAGTGGAAAAATTACCTCAAAAAGAACAATATCAAGTCTTGGTTGCAGCTGATTGTACATACTGATCTTCGAAATACTGCATATTAAAAAAATTTGAGTATGATCCACACATCAAACTATCAAATTTAAATAATCTTTTTCTTTTTCTTTTTTTTGATAGGCCAAAATATTAGCTAAACATAGGAAGCAACATGGCCACATAGAAGATATGACTACTTAGAATATATCTCCATTGCAACATCATCTGACACTCATTGCAGGAGTGTTCAACTAAAGAAAAGTAGCAAGCCTACCTTATCCACTCTTGGTTTCGATGATACTATCCAAGTTTGTTCCTATGCTATATTTGAGATTTACCCACTTTTAACAAGATGCTTTGCATCAGAATTTCACTTTACTAAGTGGTTGGAGGATTGATCATGGTGATAACTAAATCACCCGGACACTTAAACATAATAGACTTGACATGCATGCATGAAACCATGTAAAAAAAAGCCAGATAAGGCACTTCAAATTCCCTGATCAATAAAGCAGTTATTTTTCGGGTCTCTGGCTTTCTGCGGGACATTGATCTTCTATTTCAAAAACTTGTTAAGCAATTGGATGCAATAAATATTGTATATCAGGCTCAGCATTGCCTAGGCAAGTTCAATGTATAAGACCATAGAGCAACAATTAGAGAGAAGCAGAAGCTGTGAGAAGCAGCACCCTAAATAGAACCTTTCTGATTTCAAGAAAATCAAATTTTAATTCAGTATTTTCCTGTGTTATGCTGATATTATTCTCTCTGTCAATTTTTTTTCCCACCCTTTTATCAGCTACAAAGAAATATAATATCATTAATAATGGTAGGAAGAAGTACAAAAAAGGAAGCAAAGGAGAAAAAGTCCTCCAAAAAGAAAAGAAAGGAAAAGAAAAGTACAACTACAAATCACAAACCACTCTCCAACCACTATTAATCAAAAACAAACAAATCCCTTTAAAAGCCATGGAAAAGGACACCCAAAAAGGAGCCAAGAAACACAATTTTTCCCACAAACTCTCTAAATCTTCATATTTATTCTAAAAAATTCTCCAATTCCTTCCCAACCAAATTACCCAAAGCACCACACAAACTACACAATTCTAAGGCCAAATCCTCTTCAATCATTTTGCAACATTTGAACACTTAAGGAAGGTAGAACTCAATCCAACTCTGCCAGCAGCAATTATTTTATGTCAATGTACAATAGCCAGCTAAGTTAGACGTAACCATACTTCCAAAAAAGGAAAAGAAGAAAGAAGAAGTTTGCAAAAGCCAACTTAAAAATTGCCAGCATTTAGCACATAAAATTCTAGACCCCGATTACTTCAAAACAATTATCAACAAAGAAAATTGTCTTAGAAACATGCAGAGGAAGCACAACCCTTATGCAACCAAAATTACTTTAAAAAAGCTCGTTGTTTCAGGTATGAGCTATGATCCCACATAAGGAAAACAACAAAAACTTGTTCAAATTACAGTAAATACACCAACAGATGATACAGTGGAGAAAATCATGCAATGGAATGGAATGGAATGAACAAAGGGTCATGTAACACAAACCTGTTGCTTAGATACTGCAAAATAAAATTTGTAACTCTATCAGGCAAATAACCACCAACACGGATCACATTCAACAAATTCAAATGGTACTCCAAAATTTTCCCTGCATAGTTCTTCTGGAACATTTGGGCAAAAGTTCTGTTTTCTGGGTTTTGAAGTTTCAAATCTCCAAATCTACAAGACACAAAAAATCTGATAAACCAATTGTTATCTTTAAGCCATTACAGGTCAAATAAGTTCAAAAAGCAAGAGAACTCACCGGGTGTACAGGCGATTTAAAATGTGAACTGTCCACTTTTTCACCTTCCACCATCCCCATGATTTCCTGAGCTCTGGATCAGCAGGTTGGCCTTCTACTGGGACAGGCCTCTCCAATATATTTAAGAAAAGAACCATCCAAGCATTGAAGACATTTGGATCAAATAACTGCTTTGGAATCTCCAACTGAAAAGATTGAAAGATTACCAAGATAAGAAGATTAGCATACAGGAGATTTTCTTAAATGAACAATACAAAACTGACAATCTTATTGAAAGGCTGCAGCTGGAAGGTAAAAGGATGCAATTTGGATTTTATTCACACATTGTACTGCGAAATGTCAATAATCATTACTGAAAACCAACATATCTGTGATTCTCCCAAATGTTGGCTCATTGAAAACAAGAATACCTGAGAGAAACACAACTCCCAAACCTAAAGCCTTACAGAAAAACAAAAAATAATGTACTTCAGCTACAATAGTTAGCTAAATGAATAAGGAAAACATAATAGATTCCAAGTCTCCACACACACATCATAACATGCTTTTGTTGCAAACATTTTGATGAGAAAAAGTATTTTATCCCCTGTTAACATGAACAATACACCATCCAACAAAGAAGGGAAATATTAATACATTCTATGAAACTTTCCATGTGAGCACATACATATATTGATGACCAGAATATTTTGCAGATTAGCTTGATCAAGTCTGCTACTTCCAGTGAAGGGTTTACAATTTGAACAAGCCTGTCAAATATTATAAGCAAATGAGGAAATGTCTCTTTGACAATGAGATAAACTGGTGCTCTCTCTTCATCTGACTTGAACCTATAAAGAACAACAAAAGAATCGAAAATGCTTAACAAATGAAACAAAAATAACAAAATAATCTTGCAAAAAAAGAAAGCTTCAGTAAGACAATATTCACTCAATGATTGAATCCTTCAATAATCAAAGAAACAATTACATGAAGCCAATATATGTGAAAAATGGAAACCTATAATAAATGCGTAATTTATTATTATCCCTAAATTCAATTGCTTGCATTTCGCGAATTCAATTTTTTAACCCCCACGTAAAAAACCCAAAAGGCAGCTGCATTTATGTGGTGCATGTATGTTTGGTAGAAATACATGCATCAGATACACATCATGCTTATTAATATATATCCAGATTTAAAAACAGGGTGGTATGGAATATATACAAAATAACATCCTATTAGCTTTAATACCACAATGATACTGGACGTCGCTTAGATTTTCAAAACTATTTTCGCTACGATAACTGAAGGAATAGGGATTAATGCTTGCAAATTGAAGTTCTATTAGGGATTGTGGATGTAGAAGGTAACAATGGTTAGCAAATGGGATTGAACCGAAATATATTAGGGTTGATGGCTATAAAAAGAATTATGAATAATAAAAGTATAATGGGGAGAAAAATGTAAACTAAGACGAAGAAGAAGGGAAATCATCACTGGTTTTCCTCAATTAAGGTTTTCATTGTCATTTTTATCTTGTTTAGGCGTTCTTCCAGAAACAGGGAAAAAAATAATTACAGAGAGAGAGAAGCCTTTCAACAAGCTGTCCCACCCGTTAAAAGTCAGAGAGCGGGAAAACTCAACAGTCAGAGCCACAGAAGTGTCAGCAATTAATAAGTAGAAGATGTGCCAAGTCCAGAAGGATCAGTTCAAGGAGGGAAAGGGTGGAATGAAAACTTAGAAAAGCTAAATAAAGAAGAAAAAAAAATTGAATTCACACTAAATGATGTTTATTTTTGAGAAATAAAAAATAAACAAGACTCTCAACCTATCCACACACTAGAACATGAATGCAGCATATGCCAACACCATAACTCTATGTACCATACCAAGTGAAGGGCAAACACGTTAAGATCTTATAAATAGAACAATTGACATGGTCACTGAAACTGGAAGTATGTGGCAATATACCTAGTCAGCCACATTTACATTTGAATGTAAATTTACATAAACATAGATATACAACTATACATTCTGTGAAATATGTTATGCTTATGTTCTTGTTATTTAGTTTAGTCATTAAGGGTAGTTTAGTCGTATTATCTGTAATTAGGCTTTTAGGGTTTTGGTTGTTTTCCTGTTTATATTGTACTTCAGTTTTGGTTCTCATTCATTCAATACATACGTAAATTTTGCTCTCAACTTTGTATCACATATGTGTAAGTTTGTAAATTTTTTATTAAAGCTCTCATGCATTATGTGCATTGGCCTGCTGTAGTAGGATGAATCAGTGTTTTTAAGGCGAAAAGCGAACTGAGGCGACAAGGTCTCCTAACGCCTAAGCGCGAGGCGACAAGGTGAGGCGAGGGCTTCATCAAAAACACAAAGGATATTTTTTTAATATAAATAGTATAGACAAAAATATAAATATTTTCAAGAACTATCATGCATTTATCATTCTAAATTCTAAATATCCTTAAACAACAGAAAATATCCAACAAATCTAACATTTTGAGTACTAAATATTCATCAAAAACATCAAACATCAAACCAATCAACCATCCCAAATAATTCTTCCCCCTTCTTTAATCAAAAATCAATGCAATGCTTTAATAATTTTTATTATTTTTTTTATTCGATAATGTGACGCTTATCTTATTATTAAAGTGAATTATATTTTAAATTTTAAATTTTTATTAGTACATGACATATTAATTAGTAAGACAATGTTATAAAATTTATTAATCTGTATAATATTTTTTAGCAAAATAATTATACGATTAACACAGTAAAATAATTACACAATTGTAAAATCAATTTAGTAAAATTAATTGAAAAAAATTTCAGCAAAATAAATAGAAGAGAAACAAAACAAGAATCAGGGAAGGGAAAAAAAAAATCCCAGAACCATAGCGAGAAAAAAAAAACAGCGAATAAAAAAAACAAAAGGGAAAAAAAAAATCTACGGAGAGATGAAATAAAGGAAAGAAGAAGAGAGAAGAACAAGAGAAGGAAAAAAAAAAAAAAAGACAAGGCAGGAAAGACGAAAAGAAGAGAAGAGGGAGAAGACGAAGCAGGAAGAAAGAAGAAAGAAGTAGGAGAAGAAGACTTACCTTAGAAACGATGCCGAAGAAGAAGACGAAGCAGGACCAGGTTTGTTTCTCTCCTCTCCTCTCCTCTCCTCTTTCTCTGCTTGTCGTCTCTCTCTCCTTTCGATACCCCCAGAAACTAGGGTTTTACACTCAATAAATAGTAGAAAGCAATTCTAAGGTGCAATGCATGTCCACAAAAAACACAAAATCAAGAAAAATGAAGGGCCCAGATCTTAGAAGCAAGAAGCGACGCTTTGTTTCGCCTTGCGCTTCATCGCCTAAGCCTCGCTTCACTCGCCTCAACCTTGCCTCTCCATATCACCTCGCTTCGAACCCTATGAAGCGCAATAGCCTCGCCTCGCTTCGGCGAGCGCTTAGGTGCGCCTCTAACAACACTGGGATGAATGGCATGAAAATGCACTCATTAACCATTGCTTGTCATTCATCCCAGTACCTCCCACCATTTGCAGTTGGGCATTCACAACTTAGCACGTATCTTAGTGAAGTATTAAGCTCCGTCAACTAGTCAAATCAGAGTGAAAAACATATATTAAGCAAAGGATAATGATTCTTTACCAGGACCCGCAGAATAATCATCATAAACGTTCTTTATTATATGTTTTGTTTACAATATTAAAAGAAAGCATATGCTAAGCCAAAAGTATATCAAAAGTTGTACCACAATTATTAAAGTTGTATTGACATAGTGACTAAAAACTTTTCACAGATTTATTAATTATACACAAATTCACTAAGCGTCAGTGTGTCTAATTGAGGGCATCTTTCAAATGGTAGAATATCATAAACGAGGACATCTTTCCATGTCTTGGTGTCTAACACTACCTCTACATCTTTCAAATGGTAGAATACCATAAACAAGGCCATTACATGCATTTTCTGGTCCTTGCATTTCAACTGGTAGAATCCTAATTTTTCCCAGCAGAAAATGTAACAAGTGCCCGTAATTTAATCCAAGAAGCATCCTTTGCAAGAAAAGAAGACTTCAGAGAAATTCTAAACTCAATGCGGAGGAACTAGATGTTTCCACATTGTCCGGTGAAGAGCAGATCCAGAAGGTTACCATTGAATTTAATTATATCTTCTTTTCATGCAATTCATTCATTTCCCTATGGTTTTGCATAATAGAAATGATGCTCAGTGAACTCTGACCCTTAGATAGATGGGATTTTAAGCCTTGAGGAAGATTTTATTACCGACTCTAATAGAATTTGGACCATCTCTTCAAGCCTTAGAATCCTAAGTAGCTTCCCTTTATACCAAACTAAGTCTTGCGCCCCAATCTAGTGGGGTTGGCTACGTGGATCTTTTTCCAACATTCCACTTTGTCAACGGTTATATGGTCAGTTAAATTAAATAAATTTATATTTTTTAACTATTACATCTCATTTCAATTTAGGTCTTCCCTTCCTCTAACATTTACATTTATAGCGATCATATCACTCTTCCTAGCATTGCATTGAGAAGCGAAATCCCATATCATCTAAGTACTAAGTAATGTTGAGCACATAAGCGTGAGGGCACCTTCACCTTAATAGCTAGCTTTTGAGATTGAATTCTACCCAAGACCGTATAACATGATATCAGAGCCAAAGTACTCAGGAATGAGTAGGGTGTGCCCTAGCTTGCACATTGCAGGTGCTACCAAGTGAGCACGCTAGTCGTAAGGGAGGGTGTGAAGCAAAATCTCACATCGCCCGAGTAGTAAAGCAATATCAAGCATATAACCACGAGGACACCCTCACCTTAATAGCTAGATTTTAGAGTTGAGTTCTATCCAAGACTATATCTGTCTTCATTGTACATTACTAAACCATCTTAGCATGTCCTCTCTCAATTTATCTTCACTTGGTGCTACTCTTATCATTTCAAAAATATATTCACTTCTAATTTTTTCTTTCCAAGTCTTACTACAAATCTATGTAAGTATATCCTCATTTCAAAAACACTCGTTTTATACAGGTTATGATTTTTAATAGCTCAACATTATTTCCAGCCTTTATAGTTGTTTTATAAAATTTCCTTTCAATTTTGTTAGTATCCATTGCTCACATAATATGTCAGAAGCACTCGTCCACTTAGCAACCCATCTAAGAAGTATGGATATAGCTCACATAATATGTCAAAAGCACTCCTCCACTTTAGCAACCTATCTAAGAAGAATGGATACAACTCACATAATATGTTAGAAGCACTCCTCCACTTTAGCAACCTATCTAAGAAGTATAGAAACAGATACAGATACAGACACAAGTACCAGATACAGCAAGTTCCAAATAATTAGGATACGAACATATCAAGCATATAGCAATATATACATTTTTTTCATTTTCTACGTACATGAATATTATATCCACAAACAACTGAAAAAAATGAAAAACAAACACTAATTCAACAAGATTAAATCACTCAATCTATACTTTAAACTTTATTTAATATAGAAAATACTATTTTATCAATCATAAACCATTACATCAAAGTTGTTTGCTTTCATCAACATCAAAAATTATGCATGCATTACTGACACAAGTAGAAGAAGACAAGTTTTTCTATAACCATTATAGATTGGAAGTAAAAAAAAAAGGAGAAAATTAGCAATTTCAGCAATTAAACACTAATTGAGAATGACAATTTAATATTCAAACACAAATTTAGAAATCAAGGAAGAAAATGCTATTTACATAATAGTGATTACAAAAAAATTATGAGAACACTTTTTACAACTCCTGGCAAGATAATTATGTCTTGTGGTGTTTCCAGAGGTAGGATACGTGTGTCCATGATTTGTCCGTTAAGTGTCCGGGGTGGAGAAAAATTAATTAAAAAATGGGACACACCACGTCGCGTGTCCAAGGGTGTGTCAATGTCTGGCAAGTGTCTGACACGACAACGCCAACTAAGTTGAAATGTTCATGCTTCACAGCAACCTACTTTGATTCGATGGATCTCATTTTCTCCAATCTCTCCTTATCCTTATTAATATTCGAACCTAAGTAACAACAATGTCCACTATTTGTTATCTCCTAGTTTCGAATCTTCACTTCTCTACTATTTATACTTCTATTGTTACTAAAATTATATTCCATATATTCAATTTTATTTCTACTTATTTTTAAACCATTTTGACTTGAGTGTTTCTCTCCAAAATTTTAATTTATTGTTAATTGCTTCCTTAGAATCATTCGCAAGAACAATATCATCTGCAAACAACAAACACCATGGGACATCATCTTAAATGTGTTTAGTTAATTAATCCATGACTATGACAAATAGGTAAGGACTTAAAGTTGACCATTGATGCAATCATACAGTGATTGAAATTCCCTAGTTTCTCCTAAAGGTGATCTAATTGCAGCCACAAACAATCTCATCGCACATGTAATTTATCACATCAACATACCTTTTGATCACACCATATTTCTCCAACACCTACCATATTATATCTCTAGGCAGGCACTCTAAGGTAAGTTTTTTCTAAATTTATAAAAAGCATGTCTATCACTCATTTGTTCATTGTACTTTTCTATTAATATTCTTAGTAAATATATAGCTTTCATAGTTGATCTACCGGTTATAAATCCAAACTCATTCTTTGACATTGTTGCAGTAATCCTTGAGGGATGCTCACTCTCCCCCACAATTTCATTATACAACTCATCAACTTAAAAACTCTATAGTTGTTACAATTTTGGATATCTCCTTATTTTTATATATAGGTCATTTTCCTACTCATGAAAATCTTATTAAAGAACTTTATTAACCAAAACCCCCCCTCCTTACTTAAGCATTTCCAAGCATTACTAGGGATACAATATGGTCCTAATGCCTAATCTAATTTCATCTTCTTCAATACAAATTCCACCTCAAAGTCCCTCATAATAAAACTTACAAAGACTATTATATTCCTATCCTCTTAAATTTTGCAAATATTTTTCATTTAATAGTTTCTCAAAATAATTTTTCTACATTTCCTTAATATTCTCATCATTTACTAACACACTCAAATCCTCACTTTTTATACATTACATTTAACCTAATAAAAGTCTCCTGTTTTCTTTTTTCTCAATTTAACAAAATTGTAAATATTCTTTTCTACATCTTTACTATCTAATCATAGACTCTTAACTTAGCATCTCAATTTTTTCTTTATTTTCTGTTCAAAAGAAAAAATTTGCATTTTCTCATCTATTATTTTACTCAACAACGAAGAAAATTGTATTAGCATCTTCTTATCAACGTAAGTATGGAGGCAGAAGCGCCTTTGGTGGTGTCTCATCTTCTGTATGCAGATGATGCTATAATCTTTTGTGGTGCTGTGGCGGCTCAATTAGGATACCTTTGTTGTGTTCTTCTTTGCTTTAAGGCAATCTCAGGTTTGATAGTGATTTGGCAAAATCAGAACTGATTCCAACAAGAGGAGTGGTGGGTGTTCATCAGTTGGCAGTTATTTTGGGGTGTAAGGTTTCTGTTTTGCCAGTGACTTGCTTGGGTTTGTCTTTGGGGTTTACTTTTATCGCTACAATGGTGGGGGATGGGGTGATGGAACGGGTACAACACCAGTTGGCAGGGTGGACGCATCAATATTTGTCCAAAAAAGGGAAGTTGACATTGATTAAGAGCACATTAGGGAGCATTCCTACATATTTCATGTCAGTGCATGTTATTCCAGTGTCGGTTGCACATTGTTTGGAGAGGTTGTACCGTGATTTCCTTTGGAAGTATTTGGGTGATGTTTTCAAGTTCCATTTGGTTGATTGGAATAAGGTGTGTAGTCCGAAAGAGGGAGTGGTTTGGGATTAAGGAAGTTGGTGGCTTTTAATAGGGTGTTGTTGGGGAAGTGATTATGGAGGTTTGTGGGGGAAACGAAGCGGCTTCGACATTGGTTGGTGGTTGTGAAATATGGGTCTGGTTGGGGTAGTTGGTGCTCTGGGGAAGTGAGGGTTGCTCATGGAAGGGGTTTGTAGAAAGGTATCTGGCTAGGTTTGAAGGATTTTTGGAGATGGGTTAGCTTTCAGGTGGGTAGGGGTGTGCGAGGGCATTTCTAAGGATAGGTGGTGTGGAAACCAAACTCTGGTGTTTCGGTTTCCGCAAATGTTTTGACTTGAAGTAGATAAGGATGTTGTGGTAGCTTCTTGTCTTTAGCTGGTGGTGTGGGATGCTACGATCCGGAGGCAAGTCTATGATTGGGAGGCTGCTCAATTGGTGGATTTATTGGCTATGTTGTATGGCATTCCGGGGGGGTGCGCAAATTTGGGGAGGATGGGTTAGTGTAGAGTTGTAATGTAAGGGTGCTTAAGGGATTTTCTCGATGTTCTATTATCAGGCATACGGATTTTCTCGGTGTCCCATCCAAAGTAGGGTTTGGGGTATTGATGGTTGTGCGTGATAGAATTTTGACTTTGGATAACTTGATCTGTTGTGGTCAGATTCTAGTTAATTGGTGCCGCATGTGTTGTCAGGATGCTGAATCCGTTTCGCATCTTCTGTTTACCTGTCCTATCCTATGGCTTTTCAACTTTGGAGTTTGATTTTTGCAATGTTTGGTTCAGATTGGGTGCAGCAGGGGACAGTGAGGGAGGTTATGTGTAGTTGGAGGGGGGTCGGGTGGGGAAGAGGCATAGAAAGGCTTGGGTTTTGGCACCTTTGTGTTTAATGTGGCTGGTTTGGTTAGAACAGAACCAACGGACTTTTCAGGGGTTACAAATTTCGGTGTCGTGTTTGAAGAATAAGTTTTTGCTAGTTTTGTCAAGTTGAGTGTTGGGGAAAGTGGAGCAGGATTTATTTTCCTTTCTAGATTTCATTGATTCTTTATTTGTCTAGATGTCATTAGACAAGTGTGGGAAGCTTCCAATACATACAACTATAATTGACGTCTCCAACACAAAGAAATACAAATTTATTTATTTTTTTTCAGGCCAGCACAATTGGCAGTGAGATTTGTTAAACAAAATCAAAAAGATCAATAACAGAAATGCTATCAACAATTTTGATAAATATGGGAAATAAACTTACTCATATTTTCTAGAAAGAATCCTCAGAACAAACAACGCTCCAAAAACCTGCTGATCTTGTAAATTATGCTTCACCCACTGTAAAAGACTCGACCATTGCTCCGGGTAATCTGTATTGATAATGGTCTTGAGGCACTCACCCAGCTGTACTCTGTCAAAAAACAAAAAACAAAATGAGAGTTATACCACCGAAGAGCCACCAGAAAAGCAAAAAGATCAATAGCTAAAACATCAAACCTCAACAAAGGAGGGACTTGGGCTATAAAGACAAGAATGTTCTGCCTGATCATGTCTTTATCATTGGGCAAGATCTTCGATTGCTCATCTATATGGACAAGTAAATGCATAAAGTAAACATTGGAAAAGCAACAATTCAGTACAGACACAAATACACACATAATAAATCTCGTCAAACCAAGTATACGTGGTTCATGGGGTGACCAGTTCTTTGCAATAAAGTTCTTGAAATGAATACTGGCGACTTGTCGTACTGCCATGTCGCAATTCTCATCTACTATGATCTGCAACAGTCTCACCAAATGCTGAGGTGTGTACTGAAACTGCAAACAAAAACAAACACAAAACATTAAAAAAAAAAAAGAAACTATATCCAAGTGAATTTATCTGCAAAGGGGTTATGATCCTCTTTTTTTTTTAATTTAGCAAAAAATATATACACTCTACAATTTATAGCATCACCCACCATTGAAAAACCCATTAAGCAAATGAAACAATTACAAAATATAAAAATACAAATCACATGAATAAATATGGGCAACAAATTGAATTTAAATTTTTCAATCAAACATTGATAAAAAAAAATTAACAAGTGAATGAAAATAAAAATACCTGATTGAGGCTGTGTTCAGCGGCTTTGAGTTCATCGGGATTAGGGCTAAGTGCAGATTGAAGGATGACGCAGAGACTAGGAAGATCCATATTTTTTTTATTTTATTTTTTT
Organism: Camellia sinensis; assembly: GCF_055761805.1. Taxonomy (NCBI): domain Eukaryota; kingdom Viridiplantae; phylum Streptophyta; class Magnoliopsida; order Ericales; family Theaceae; genus Camellia; species Camellia sinensis. Next base: position 66,645,783 of record NC_138967.1, read on the forward strand.
TATATCTATATATAAATTGTGTTTTTATATAGATGATTGAGAAAGGAATTGGAGGTGAAATTCAAGGATCGAAGCAGAGACAGAAGTGAATCTAAACTCTATAGCTTAATTGCAGTGTGTGATGATTGAAGTGTTGTACTAGGGTTTATGAAAAGCTAGAATATATAAGAATACATAGATTATTCACCCAAAAAAATGAAAAGATATGTAGTATACATATGGAAAGAGAGCAGTGTGAGAGAGGGCAGGGAGGCTGCGGAGAGAAACAGGGATGCAATGAGTGTGTTTTTAAAAGATCGTCATGCCGACGGCGTTGCGCTGTTATTAAAATGGGTAAAAAATTTGAGTAAAAACTTTTTGTTAAATCAAGTGGTTCAATGGAGTTTCATTAAATTATCGGAAGATTGAGCGGATGTTCGGCCGATTGATCGGTTTGCTTAAATTTTTTATAAATTTTTATTTTGAAGTAATTATTTGGAGATATTTGGTGGTGAAAATTAAAGATAATAAATTGTGATTTGATGAAAAGCATATCCGTTCTCAATTTGATGAAATATTTGACAAATTTTGAATTTGATGAACAGTAGAGTAGTAAAAAGTAAGTTTTTGTTATCAAAATTAAATTAATGATCTATTTAATGAATCATTGAAGATAGTTTTATAATGTCTTTTTGTTTTATTTTTAAAAATTAAAATAAAAGCAAAAAAATGTAATTATATTAACAACAATTAAAAATAGGAAAATTTAGTCTAACGTCCCTCTCTCATTTTTAGTAATAAAAAAGATTCATAATATTATTTTATAATATCTAAGGTCCTTCAACCCCACATCCATGTATTACAAAGAAATTTGACTCCTTCAAATCAACTCATCGATCTCGATCTCATGATCATCATGTTGCTGACTCCGGCGAATCGAGGACAGAAGAATGGCGTCGCAGTGGATCGAGAGCGCCGAAACGAAGGCTCGGTGTCGCTGAGGTTCGCCATTGTTGTAAAGCTCTCTCTCCAAGCTGTTTTCTAGGTTTATGATCCTTAACTTCAGGAATCTCCATATCTTACTCAGTCTCATTTCTTTGAGCACAGAGCTTCTCAGTATAATCATCAGGTAAGGAAACTCTCATCTTCCTTTTCACTTCCTCCTTATCTGCTACAGTAACATATTGATCAATTACTTCATATTTCCTAGTAATCGGAGGAGCAATTTTGGGTTTGAAAAACAGAGCACAAGAAATCAAAGAAAACCAATAATCACAACAATAGAAGCAACAGTAGTAAATTGGGTGACTCATTGAAGAGAAAGCTATTAGGGCTTGGGAGAGAAGTGGTGGTGAAAGATCATCGATGGAGGAGCTATGGTAGCCGAGGAAGCTGGGGGAGGAGGAGCAAGCAGCTGTGCTGTTGAAGTATTTTGGTAAACTTGGAGAAGATTGCTCAAAAGAAGTCAATGAAATCTGTTTGATTGCTGAGAAAGTGCAGGAAAACAAATAGAAATTAAAATTCAAAAAACTTTTCAAATTTTCTATGAACACTACTTCAGTTAGTGAATCTAAAACGACATACATTAAGCATTGCTTTGATCTTTTTCCCTTCTTGTAATTTTTTTATTCATATGATTCTGAAAATCTCGTTGGTCAAAATAAATAAATAAATAATTGTGAAAATCTCATAAAAGTGTTTGTTATGACATGCTACTTTTATATAATTCAAAGTTTAATCTTCCGTGAGTTCATAACTGTACATAATCATTAGTAGATTTTATCCTCTTAATGCTTTTGTACCAATTTGAAGAAATTTGATTTCCACTAATTGTTTTAATTCCTGCAGCAAGTGAGGGTGGGGTCATTTTTGTTAGTGGAGTACATGAAGACGTAGAACATGAGGATCTACTGAACATATTTCTCAAATTTGTCAATTTTTTGAGTATCTTTTTTTGAATTTCTCTAAGTTTTTGTGATTTTCTCTGGGAATTTATCAGTGAATTTCTCTGAGTTTATGTGATTTTCTCTGGGAATTTATCAATTGACTATCTGGGAAGTCACAACATTTACATTTCAAATTCCCCTACAACTGTTTCACTTTTTTATTTCAAATTTCAAATATTTATAGCTTCTTCACTCAAACCTAAAGAAAATTCAAATTTCTCGAGGTTCATTTTGACAATTTGAGATTTTCAAAAAATTTGAGGCACATATGAAAATTTGTTTTTACCAGACTTAATTAAGTTGTTTTTATCATTAGGAAAATGCTCATATGATGCACATTGATACATTTGTTTCTCCTTTTCTAGGAAACAAGTACTGGAGTGGGCTTCTACGAGATTACTATGGCCCCAGAGCAGCCACATATTTCAAATTTCTGACAGAGAGTTCGGAAAAGGGTGATGATTTTTGCATAAAAGATTGGAGGAAGGAATGGATTAAGCTTACAAATGATTGGCAAAGCAGTAGGAATTTGTATCCGGTGCAAAGCAATGGAGATCCTCTCGACACACCCAAGTGGCTTTACAACAAATACTTGAAGGATCCAGACACATACGACCACTAAATGGCACCAACTTTGTGCATAAGAAGTGGTTGATATGCGATCAAATGAATCTTTGGTGAAGAGGCAAGTTCCATTCCAAAAATATATATATCATGTAATTGTGTTCTATCTTTGCTTTGCTGATAATATCTCTTGGTTTCGCTCTCCTTCAGTTTTATTTGTGCTGATCCACTAAAAAAATTCACATGTGCCTCAAATTGTCAAAATCTATAAAGATTTGAAATTGTCAAATTTCTCTAGATTCATTTTGACCAATTGAAGGCCGGTGAAGTTAGAGAAATTTCAAATTTCTCTGGAGTGTTGAGTCCAGGAAAGACATGGAGGGCAGAGAAATTTAAAATTTCTCTGGAGATGTAATTTTGTGAAAGGCAGAGAAATTTCTTTAGGAGAGTGGGAAGTATATGGAAGGCAAAGAAATTTGGAAAATGAGAGGGCAGAGAAATTTACAGTGGAAAGTTTAGGAAAAGTCAGAGAAATTTTCAAAATTTCTCTGGACCAATTTTCTCTGTGACGTGAATTTTCTCTGGATCAACTTGAGGGACCTTAGACATTATTAAAATATTAAATATCCTTTTTACTATAAAATCTTAATACTAGGGACCTTAAAAAAAATTCCCTTAAAAATAAATAAATAAATAATATATTTTTGAGGAATTATTGGAGGTAATAATTGGTAGTGGTTGTATCTAGAATTGAGGGTAAGAATATCAGCCAAAGTTGATGGGAGATCGAAAGGTCATTAAAAGATAGTCGAATGTCACAAATGGTGTTTGTTTGATCATTTCAGTGCGCTCAAAGCTCTTTGGAGATTTGCTAGTGGCTGGTGCTGATTAGTTTTGGCTGGTGGTTAGGGTTATAGAGAAATTGGGTTCTTCATGAGTTGGTTCGGTTCGATTTATTAAGGATTTGGTTTAGCTCGTTTAGTAAACGAATTGAGCTTAATCTTGAATATTAGACTCGTTTAGTAGCTGAGTTCAAACTCGAATAAGTTCACATTGTTTATTTTTATTTAAATTATATAATAAATATATTATTTATATATTAAATAATAGCATAAATAATATATTAAAAAAAAATCTTCTTGAGCCGATCCTAGCTAAACTTGAGCCTAATTAGTTATCAAGCTGAAGTCAAGCTCAACAAAACTCGATTCAGTTCGTTTGTTGTCCTATTGGTGATGAAGGTAACAACGGAGAACATAAATTTATTTTAGAAATAAATGAAAATACTTTTTTTCATTTTGCATTTTTTTTTAAAAAATAAGTCCTTTATTTAAAAGCAAAAAAAATATATACCAAATATTTTTAATTTTCAATTTCTAAAAAACATAAAACAAAAAACAAAACATTGTGATGTCATTTGATAATATTTATAGTTTACAAAAAAATATTAAATATATTTATGTTTATTTAAAACAAAACAAAAAAATAAAACAAATCGTTTAGATATCATTTGATAATATTTGTAATTTATTATTATTATTATATTTTATTGTTTATAGAAAATATTAATTATTTTTATGTTTAAACATAAATAATAAACATAATTAGCACACACGTTTTTATAAATTATTTCGAAAACAAGTGAGAGAAGTGGCCAACAGAAGGTGGTTTGTTAATGGTCAGAGATGGTAGTTAGCGGGGCATTTATCCAAATAAGCCAAAATAGTAAGTCAATTCCCAAACTAAGCCTAGTTTTGAAAGAATTCTCAAAATAGGCTAAATCGCGGTTGTGAACCACGATTTCAACACATATAGGCCTCTCTCGCATGGAAGTGGGGAAATCTTAAAATCGTGGTTATAAAACACGCTTTTGATTAATAAATCGCGGTTACAAAACGCGCTTTTAATTAATTTTTTTTCCTTTTGAACTCGTTGTTACAAACCACGATTTTATCAAAAAAAAAATTTGTTTTGAATTCGCTGTTTCTAACCACGATTTTATCAAAAAACATTTTTCTTCTGAACTCTCTTTTCCTAACCACGATTTTATTAAAAAAAATTTCTTCTGAACTCGCTTTTACTAACCACGATTTTAACAAAAAACATTTTTCTTCTGAACTCGCTCTTTCGAACCACGCTTTTTTGGCCAAAATTTTTTTCTTCTGAAATCGTGATTATGAACCACGCTTTTAGCGTAAATTTTTTTTTTTTGTTTCTATTGTCATTATTTTGGTGATAATGTATTTCAGAATAATTTTTTGGGTTACAATTGTTTTACTAAAACCGTTCTCATGTTAATTTTTTTTTCTTTTCTTTTGTCTTTATTTTGGGTTAGAATGTGTAATTCAGCATTTTTTTTTGGCTTGACTAAAGTAAATTTATTTTGTTTTTCCTTGTGTTTGTTTTGGGTTAGAAGATAATAATGTAATTCATAAATTTTTTGAGCTTTAGTAAAGCCGTTTTGATGTAAATTTTTTATTTTATTTTATTTTTTCTTTGTTTTGGGTTAGAAGGTGTTATTTAGTAATTTGTTTGGGCTTTAATAAAACCGTTTTCATTTAAATATATATATTTTTTCTTTTGTCTTTGTTTTGGGTTAGAAGGTGATAAGATAATTCATAAATTTCTTTTCGCTTTACTAAAGCCATTTTTATGTGAAGTTTTTTATTTTTTATTTTTTTTCTCTTGTCTTTCTTTTGGGTTAGAAGGTGATAATATAATTCATAAATTTCTTTTCGCTTTACTAAAGCCGTTTTCATGTAAAGTTTTTTATTTTGTATTTTTTTCTCTTGTCTTTGTTTTGGGTTAGAATGTGTTATTCAGAAATTTGTTTTGGCTTTACTAAAGCCGTTTTCATTTAAATAAATTTTTTTTTCTGTTGTCTTTGTTTTGGGTTAGAAGGTGATAATGTAATTCATAAAACCTTGAGAAAAAACACACAAGTCTCCCACAAAAATACATAGGTAGTACAGACATAAGTCTCGGACAACAATATATTGTGGACACCATGAACTGAACACACAATACATAGATAAACATAACAGTTAGACAGACAAATATTAGCCAGACAATCTGACAAACTCATTACGGAAACACTTACTCTAACACAGACATTACATATTAATGCATGACCTAATATTGCCGAAGTGTAGACATTAACACCTAATTCGCGCTTAAATCGGCAAGTGGCTCAGAGTCTGAATAATTCGAAAGCTCAGCGTCAAAGACAAGTTCAGGATCCTCCATGATACCCTTGATAGCCGCAACATTTGGTTCTATTCTGTTCTTCTGGGCATCCTTCTTAACTATGTGTAGCTGCATATCGCGGGCTAACCTACGGCCCATTTGAGAAATCTCACGTTGTAGTCTTTCACATAGTCGATCAATAGTATCAAGATCTTCCTTTTGGATCTCAACAGAACGTGCTTTTGGCACCTTTAGTCGATTTTCCCGACATAATCTTTCCATTTGCACTCGCTCTATAAATAGTGCGGCCCACTTCAGAAGTCTAGCGTTTGCTAAACCATATCCTGTTTGATTATCTGATGGATCCTCCACCAAACCACATGGATCTCGATAGTACTTGGGCATGACAAAATGTCGCTTCCCAAACCTATCATGATAAGCACAAGAGGCATCTAACAAAGGAAATGGAGTTTCATCTTCAGCATTGTCACTTCGTCTTCCCCCTCCTCGTCGTGAACTGTCAACCCTTTGCAAGTTCCTACCACCTCTGCGATTCCCACTCCCTCCCATGAACCATGTAGCCATGCTAATTTTTTAAAACAAATGAATGATAATTTCGTAGGGCGAAATGAGTTGTAAGGTTGTGTCTTCACCTTTAGTTGTTTATATAGTTGGTTATGAATGGCTTTAGAAAGATGCCTCTGCATGACAATCCCACATATACGAACAAGGTATGAGTTGTCACTAGAATGAAAAACAGAGTAAAGCAAATACTGTGTACCAAGTCATGTGGCTTGACAATCCATCTGCATATACGAACAAAGTAAAGGCATGCTCACTGTAAGGTAAATCAGTGAATTCAGTGTTGGCATGTGACTTTTTGAATTGAGAATCCCACATATATCAATAAGAGATGAGTTGTCACTGTAATAAAAAAATCGAGCAAAAAATTGAGAAAACCAAAGCATGTGCACCAAGTCACATGACTTGACAATCCATCTGCATATACGGACAAAATAAGGGCATGCTCACTGTAAGGTAAATCAGTGAATTCACTGTTGCCATGTGACTTTCTGCATTGAGAATCCCACATATATTAATTACAAATGAGTTGTCACTGTAATAAAAAAATCGAGCACAAAATTGAGAAAACCAAAGCATGTGCACCAAGTCACATGACTTGACAATCCATCTGCATATACCGACAAAATAAGGGCATGCTCACTGTAAGGTAAATCAGTGAATTCACTGTTACCATGTGACTTTCTGCATTGAGAATCCCACATATATTAATTACAAATGAGTTATCACTGTAATAAAAAAATCGAGCAAAAAATCGAGAAAACCAAAGCCTATGCACCAAGTCACATGACTTGACAATCCATCTGCATATACCGACAAAATAAGGGCATGCTCACTGTAAGGTAAATCAGTGAATTCACTGTTGCCATGTGACTTTCTGAATTGAGAATCCCACATATATCAAATTGGTATTGAGGTAAATCTATTTGTGTATAATTAATTGTAAATAGTGATTTTGACAAGCAAATCAAGTAAAACCAATTGGGTTTTAAATTTAGTTCCCCAACTGGACCAACCACTTGGCTTTGAGCTTGTTTGTCCAGCCCCCCAAGTTTAGTTATCTGTCAACCCCCAATTCCTTACCACAGTCATCATTTTGACTGGACTTCCAGGAATTGGAAGGCGACTCTTTCTTCTTTCCCGATGGAGATTGAAATTCGTTACGTACAGGATCCCTATTTCACGAGCCCAGTTAAGGAAAGCTTTTCACCGAGCTACCTGTTCTGTTTTATGTGTTGTTCAAGGCGGTAGTTCGTTTGTATGAACTTTATTTAGTTCCCCAACTGGACCAACCACTTGCCTTTGAGCTTGTTTGTCCAGCCCCCCAAGTTTAGTTATCTGTCAACTCCCCATTCCTTACCACAGTCATCATTTTGACTGGACTTCCAGGAATTGGAAGGCGACTCTTTCTTCTTTCCTGATGGAGATTGAAATTCTTTACGTACAGGATCTCTATTTTACGAGCCCCAGTTAAGGGAAGCTTTTCACCGAGCTACCTGTTCTGTTTTATGTGTTGTTCAAGGCGGTAGTTCGTTTGTATGACCTTTATTTAGTTCCCCAACTGGACCAACCACTTGGCTTTGAGCTTGTTTGTCCAGCCCCCCAAGTTTAGTTATCTGTCAACCCCCCATTCCTTACCACAGTCATCATTTTGACTGGACTTCCAGGAATTGGAAGGCGACTCTTTCTTCTTTCCCGATGGAGATTGAAATTCTTTACGTACAGAATCCCTATTTCACGAGCCCCAGTTAAGGGAAGCTTTTCACCGAGCTACCTGTTCTGTTTTATGTGTTTTACATATTTAGATCATTCAACATACATTAATCCATTTATTAATCCAGAACATTCATTAACTCATTGCAATTCAATAAAGAAAGTCATGAACTAATAAATGTGCAGTTATAAATGTAGTTATTTCATAAACTTCAAGTTCATAAAACAAATACTTGAAATACATCCGTTCGTTAGATGAACAACAACATTGTCTTACACTCCAGTAGCGAAGATATGAGACAACATACAAACATATATGACAGATAAAGGTGTTTGATTTCTCATTCCTCATCTGACATGTAGTAGTCAGAGAGATATTTTTCATTGTTTAAGACATTATTTCGCTCAATCACTGTCAAATCTCTGTTGCTTGCTTCTGCCATTTCGGTGGCTAGCTGAAGCATGAAATGTCGACCTCTCCGTATCAACATTCTATTGTTCTCCTTCTTAATTCTACTAACTGCTTTTTCATAGTCACTCATATTTCGTCTAGCCATGGTCAATGAACGACGATGAGGTACCGGTGCCCCAAAGTTACGTAGATCATTAAACAATCCTTCTTGCTCCGTTACCCTGAACGCCCATTCTGCTCGGATACCAGCATAATAGTCCTTCGGACTCGAGTATTTTTCGCTCTTGTAGTCATAAGTAAATGGAGGTAGCAACCACACTTTCGGATTTCTTTGCTAGTGTGAACTTCCTGCACCTCTTGAAGACATTGTCCATAAAATAAACAAACAAATAATAATAGTAATTGTAGATATATGACTATTATTATGCCTTGAAGAAACATCATACTGGGGGTGTCGCTATTTATAGACATCATACTGAGGATTAACTAGAGATGATCTAGTGACGAAAATGCATGCTGGGGCACTATGGAATAAGTGACACCCGTGATATTATTTTTTAGCTTTTCATTTCATGCAATCCTGAGTACCCGTGACTTTGTGTACCTGTGATGTAGTCACGGACGTGGTTGTTAGATAAAATCATAATTGTAGGCCAGAGGATGACAATGCAATCCCTTCATATTGGAGCAGTGAGTTGTCAAATAAAACAACATGCAGTGAGTTGTCACATCGCCACATGAAACTATTTTTTCATGCTTACTTTTTTAATACATAAGTAGTCACTTGGAATTGACGATTTCAGTATAAATTGGTGTTTTCAACAAATTATAAATGAAATTAAATGCTTAAATTTTCTTTGTTTTAAAGTAATATTATTCGTAAACAGCCTATATTTTATCTTATTTTCACTTAGTGAACTTCACAGTCATCCCATTTTCTCATCTTTGCATTTTTTGCTTCTTTTTATATTCGGTAAATTACACTTTACTCCTTCAGTCCATCACATAATTGTTTATAAACACTATTGCCATGTGGTCGTATTGATGTGCCATGTGGTCGCAAAGTCAGAAAGTCACATGCATTACTGCATCACTGCACAAAGTGACATGCATCACTGCATTACTGCACAAAGTCACATGCATCACTGCATCGCTGTACAAAGTCAGATGCAGCACTGCATTACTGCACAAAGTCACATAGCATCTGAGGAAAAAACAAAGCATCCAAATTATTACATCTGTTCAAGTCATTGGCGAGCATCACTGACAAATGTTAGACGTATCATTGCGCCGAGCTACAATTTATTATCGTACCATACCTACTGTGCCCTTGTGAATTATGCAATCCATTAAAATTTTGAGGGGGTGTCATAACAAAATAACATTAAATTAATAAATATGTCAATACACCTAAAAAGTAAAACAAATTTGTGAATAAATATTTCTAAAAATTTAAAAATATTTTAAAGATTTTTAAATTGTGAGTTCACATTTATTTTTAAAAAAAAAATTTAGGCAAAGAAATTTGACTAATTCAGACGTTTAGTCGGTTGATCAGCTTGGTTTTTATTTTATTATTATTTTTTTATGTTTTTACTTTTTGTTTTGGAATAACAGTAAATTATGCAATTCATAAAAGTCGAAATGACAACTCCTATCAAGTTGATGCATAGTTGTTCAGGTCATAAAAGTTGACGTGACAACTCTGATGCATAGTTGTTTACAATAATTTCATACATACAGCTACCATGTGTATATATGGTATAAATATCGCATCATATCACAACAAAAGTTTTACAGCTATTTCGAGCGATATCATCATGAGATATACGGTGGTTGATCTGTATTTAGCAATGGGTCGGTATTGGGTTGCAGATGGAGATGAATTTGAATACCCAATAAATCCAAATTTGCGTTATTTACATGCCACCGTCAATACCATGAGAGTTGAGTGGGAATTTCGCAAAACTCGAGCAAATGTTCTCGTTGAGCTATGTCGTGAAGTTAATCTTAAATTTCCTCGCCGTTTAGCCATACATATGCCAACTGACACTCCACAGTTGTTGCAAAGGGCATTGCATCGTATCCGTGACGAGGTTAATCGCATGACCCAACGTTTGCAAAGGTCCGAACTAATGAAGACCACAAATGAGCGTACCGAAGATGGGTTAATGGATGATGCACAACAGTACTACGCCTGGAGCATGGATGTTATGTATGAATCTGATATTCAGATGTTAGATGATGATGATAATGAATGAAATTGTTTAGATGAACGCCCAAACCATTTCTGTAATGCATGCAATTTTTAATGCTTATCCACGACTTATCAATGAAGGGAGATATTTCAATTGCTTTCGAATAGTTCTTGTAATTCTACCTTTACTTTCTCTCCGTTATTGTTATTTTGAAGAACGCTACTTCAACTAAACTTTCATGATTTCATGCATTATTGATGTGGAATATAATAATGATACTTAATGAAGTACATGTTCATATAACAAATAGTTGAAATACACGTTTAAGCTATATGAACAACAAATATATATGTCTACATTTTGTTTGGTTATCATTGGTTTGTACATGAAAAGAAGACAGTGAATGCAATCATTCAGAAAAGTGAAAGAAAAGGGAAAACAAAATTATGTGTTTGTTTAGATATTTGTTTTGTTTCCTGTTTACTCATATTTTTCCTTACAACTATCCATTATGCAATGTTTACATTTTTTTCCCATATTTTTTTTGTATAAAATTTTTAGTAACATGTAGCAACATAAGTGGTCCTCCAATATCGCTCAATAATAAAATCCTATCAATTCTTATCATTTTTTTCCTGTTTTCCTTTTCATTTTTATGGAAATCATCAAAACAAGTAAGAATAAAAAATTGTAAAATTATATTTTTCGAATAAATAAGTATGACACATTTACATCATCTGTACAAGTTTGATTTACAAAAACTATAACAAAAACTATAAATAAAATAAACTATACACTCCACATCACACCCGCTGATGCCCTAACCTGCCCCCAGTCCCACAATCCCGACCGTGGACCTCCCTCCTCGATCTCCTGCGGTAGACTCTCTGAATATCTGGCTCCCCCAATCGTAAATGCGTATCCTGTGGAGCCTGTGAGTGTGACCCCCCTCTACTGCATGTGCTGCCCTTGATCCTGTCTGTGGCGGAAGATCGGATACTGCTGTGAGCTGTGAACCTCCATCATCTGGTGCAACTGTATCACGATCTGCAGCTGGAGCTCGACCTCTGCTTCTGCCCGCACCCCGACCTCGGCCGCGACGTCCGCCACGACCAAAACCTCGGCCTCTCCCACGCGCTCTGGGTGGGGGCTCAATATGGGCCTCAGCGTCAACGTTGGAGATGTCAGTGAGAACTGCATCATGTGTACTCATGGTCGCGGTCGAACTGTCTGGTGGTGGTAACTGGGTGGGTGGGGTAACAACGTCATGCATGTATCGGGGCGGTGTCCAATCAGGGTCAGGCACATAAGATATGCCAGTATGTTGCGTAGGAAGTACGTCGAAGGAATCTGCAGATATGTATGGGGTAGTATGTGGTGGGGTGACTGATGTCGAAGGAGCTGATGTGGCAGACGCTGAAGTGAAAGGCGCTGACGTGGACGGCGCTGATGTGTCTGGAGCAGCTGCTGAAGTGTGTACACCGTAGTGGCCGTAATGCAAACGATCTCCCCGATGGGCAAGCTGGAATGCCTGGTACAATAACTCCCGGATCTCTGCAACGGCCTACAAGGCATGCAGCCCATTACGTCTCAAATGGGCGTCCTCAGCCAAGTGAAACGACCTCCCAGCTCCAGCCACCTGAACAAACATTCAGACGTATTATTAGGCTACAGTTGACTGAAAGTAAATAAAGTATGATTTTAATAATTATCTGACACATAATATGATATTCATTAATGCCTCAAGATAAGGGCCAACTCCCCGATATCCAGACTCAGACACGTGGCTCGGATTCCCGACTAGTAGGTGTGTATGTCGCCGATATCACAACATGTAAGGGTCGGAAGAGGGGATCACCTCATCGCTGTAGTCAGCCTGTACAATACTATCCCGGCGGGTATCCCATAACCGTATATATCGCATATAAAACAGATGCCAGTCAGTGCCAGCTCGGCCACGCCTATCAGTGACGTGTAACTGCCACTCAGTGTCGAACCGATCCAGCACGGACTGCACCCGACCAAACTGTCGGAGGACACGATGGGGGAGATGCCACTCAACCACGTCAAAACAAATAAGTGGCACTCTCGCCATCCATATCTCCTGACCCAGTCGGCAGTAGTCGAGGAGCGTACCGAGGACCCCAGCGTAAGGCTGCCAGATAAACTACAATGACGACAAATAAATTAAATTTTGCTCGTGAACTCAAAATATATACAATGAAGAAGACAACTAAAACGCAATCAAAAAATTTCATACATCGCCCTCGATCATCCGGTCCAGCTGGTCTCTATAAACTACCACTACGTGGGTCGAGACGACCTCGTGGCCCATGTCAACCCTCCACCGGCTACCTCGCGGTCCGGTGGGCAACTGCATGTCCCCCTCACCTATAGGTAGCTCACCAGGACCAACCAGTTGCCGCCTAGACGGGACAATGCGAATCAATCTCTCCCATGCCCAAATCTACAATAGTTTGAACACAATTACAATACTGATATATGGCATACAATATGAATTGACATGTAATAAAATTATTACTAACCTGTAGCAACACAAGTGGTCCTCCAATCTCCCTCGTACCCACTTGAGCTGCTCGACATAGCATCCTATACAACCATGCCAGAGCCGCGCTACCCCAGCTGTACTGCCCAATCTCCTCAATGTCTCTCAGCAATGGCAAGTACATCAGCTTGACCAGGTTCTGTGACTTATCAGGGAGAAGTACCCCCCCAATAAGCCACAGAATATATGCTCGGGTATGCTGCTGTACCAACTCATCTGGAGCATGATCTGGAAGATGAGCAAAGTGCTCGGCCAGCCACCTCACCCTCACTCTACCTGCCTGTAAATCTACTGGTGTAGGTGCTACTCCCAATAGCTCAGCACATAGGGCTACCCACTGCTCCGTCGCGACAGATGGGTCAACTCTAGTAACTGCTCGGCCATCAATCCGAAGACCATATAGGACGAATACGTCCTGCAACGTGACGGTGGCCTCCCCGATCAGGAAATGGAATGTATGAGTCTCTGTGCGCCACCTCTCGATGAGAGCAGTGATGAGTGCGTGGTCCAGTCGAATATGCTCGATACGATACATACCATAGAATCCCGCGCGTAATAGATACTGCAAGACTCTATGGTCTAACAGATGCTCCCACAATCCAGAATCTGCCCGACGGCATGTCAACACGGTGCGTGCCTCATCCTGCACAATAGAATGACCAATTTAAATAATAACATTATCATGAAATATACAACAGAATGCAATGTATTTTAATTGTAGGCGTAAAGTCCGACAAATGTTATTGCATACCGGACGGTCCCACATACTGTCAGCCCGATGTGTCTGTCTGAACAGTGGAACCTCCTCAGGTACATGTGCCATGAAGCCTGTACAACTGAAATATTAGATCATCCATATCAAAATCTCATTTAATCATAACATAATAACAGAGAAAACTGTAATTATTGATTTTGTACTTAACGATGTAAAATACAATGAAGTAAATGTTATGGGTTCGAGAAAAGACAAATTTATGAGCCACTTACACGAAAACAATTCGAAATTAATGATTACATTTATGGCATATTTGACAAAACTTAAATATTGATTTTGTAATGCTAAAAGTTTGAATAAATTATAAATTTTGCAAAATACATATACAATTTTGTAATTGTGAACAATGACTGCAGCATTCCAATTTTTAAAATTTTAATTTATAATAGGTTAATTTTTTTAAAATTTGTATATTTTTTAAATTATACAATGTGAACAGTGATTGAAGCATTCGATATTTAATTTATTCAAAAATATGAAATTTTGAAATGGTAGAAGAACTACGTGATTAAGTATAGAATCATGTAATACACATTTTCAATCAAGTACACGGTGAAAAACTAGTACACATTTTCAATAAATTATACAAGTTTGAATAAATTATACATATTTTTAATTTTGCATTACACATTTTTGAATCAAGTACACATTTTGTAATACACATTTTAAATGTACGACCCTGTTTACAAATACAGAATTTAAAAATACATAATTAAATGATCTATTACAAATGAAGAATTTCAAAATGATATATTACAACATGTAAGTATTACATAGTCTTCATCGACCAAGTCGCGCCGGACATGTTCGCCTGTCATGACCTGTCTGGTGGCACTCACTGCAACGAGCTGTCAAACGCCTGTCTGATATATCCATCTCATTCGGAATACGAGCCATAGATGTACGACCCCGTTTTACTTCTCGCAGACAAACTTCATTAGGCAATAAGGTCCACTGCGGATCATCTCAATAATCTTGATGCGGTATTGGATTGAATTTAGTTTCCCAAACCCTCATGTATACAGGAAGCCTATATATTGGATCAACGTACTGGAATGGATTGTCACCGCATTCAGACATTACAGCGAGCATATGGGAACATGGATAGTGTCTTATCTCATATTTCCCACAACTGCACGTGGGTTGATTCATCCGCACAATCTGTCTATTGCGACCTCGTCCACGGCGAAAAGATGTTTACACCTCAAATACACGGCGGGGCCTATAAGACAATATTGATACAAACTAATCAAGTTCATGTTTTTAGGTGTAATTAACTTAACAACATAATAATAACAATTTTTTGACATTACAAACTAACCTGTCATACGATATCAACTTGAAAGTATTTCCCCTTGCGATACCCTCCTCCATAGTTCTTTGCATCTCTCTAGGGTATTGGAACTCATTGCGTACATCTGTTTCAGCTTGGGCTCCCATCTCGTCAAAATATTTGACGAGTCGTCGAAATGTAAATTCAACCATAGCTGAAATAGGTAAGTTCCTTGCACCTTTCAAGACGCTGTTGAAGCACTCTGCATCATTACTGGTCAATACCCCCCAGCGATATCCACCGTCATATGCAAGGGCCCAGTCCTCAGGATTCATCTTGTGGACCCAATTGATGGCTTCTTGGTTAATAGCCTGTATCTGATCTAAGTAACCATTACACTTTCGTCGGTGATTAGCACTCCCTGCTTTCCACAGAAGTTGTTTGAGCTCCTTATTTCTGAAATGTGTGTTAAAGTTACTGCAAACATGTCGAAGGCAGTGCCGATGATATCCAACAAATTGGAGCGACGGATTCAGCCAATGCCGCCTCACAGCAGCTAAAATACTCTCAGCTCGATCAGATATCAAAGTCACTCCCTGTCGGTCCATGACAATATGTTCCTTGATATTTTGAATGAAGAACGACCAAGACTCCAAACTCTCCCTGTCGACAACAGCGAATGCAAGCGGTAATATTTTGCCATTGGCAGTGATAATCGTTGCTACAAGCAACACACCAGTGTATTTACCGTATAAGAATATACCATCTATAGTTATAACAGGCCTACAATAGCTAAAGCCATCGATGACGAGTTTGAAAGACCAAAAAACAAAGTGGAAGACGGGCATAATGGTTGTATGCCCGGTATATCTGTGCTTCCATGTCACGATGGTGCCAGGATTCGATGTCTGTAATGCATGCATGAATTTAGGCAACTGCCTATATGATTTATCCCAATCACCGAATACCATTTTAATTGCCTTTGCCCTTGCATGCCACGTCTTCTTGTATGATATACTATAGTTCATGGTCTTTTTTATATCTTCGATGACATTCTTAATCGGCATATCAGGTTCATTCTACATACGACAATCAAATATGAGTTGGATTATCTGGATGTGAACACTATAAACAAACAAATATGTATATATATGTAAACATTTATTTTTTATACTAACCGCAACTTGTCCCAAAATATGAGAAGCAATGTAACTGGAGCTAATATTAGTGTGGTCCCTGTTCATTCGTGAGTATAAACAATGGTGAGGACCCCTGTACTGCTTTATTTCAAAAAGACCATGTTTCCTACTAAGAGATGCACGCAACCACCAACTGCAGTCGTGCTTGCAAGCAGACACCCAAAGGTCTCGCTTGGAGGTTACGACCTTATACTCTCGATTATTTGTTGCATGGTACAATTTCACAGCATGTAGAAGTTGCTTCTTATCAACAAAAACCATTCCTCTGTCCAACTCGGGATTTTCAGCGCTCCAGATCCGGTTACGGGGAACGACATCACGGGTACTAATGTCAAAATCACCACCCATGTGAATGTTGTCATAGAAAGGGATTTCAACTCTAGGTGGAATGGGGGCATTTTCAGGGTCAACGGGAGCCTGGGCATCATATTCTTCATCATCATCATCATCATCTGATCCGCCTAATAAATTTTCTTCATCACACATGTCATTGTCATCATCGTTTAGGGCGACATCAGGACCGTACATGTCACTGTCAGCAAACTGCATCTTGTTCACTGTTGCAGCCATATTACTAGCAACTTCAACCGGAGTGGTATGATGGCTGCATGTGGGCACATCTTGTGTGTTACTATCAAATTCATACCCATATCCACCACGTGAACTTGATTCTACACCATGGCCCTAAAATGACTGTTGTGTGTAGCCCAGTGGATAACATTGATCTGATTCATACATAGGAGACTGAAACGCTGTTATGTCAATCCCATGCGTCAGCAATGTAGTGAACGGACGAGAATCCATTTGTGTCATGTTCGGGATATTGTGTACAATCTCTTTATCAATGTAGACTTCCAAACAATTTGGTGCTTGAAAAGTTACACCGATACTTAATATGGTGTTCAATGCCTCATCGTCATTGATTGGTAATATCTTGTATTTGCTGTGTGCTTGCCACTGGCGATAAGGATATCTACATTTGAAGGTCAATCGAACACTTTTCCCGTAACTTGCCACCTTTGACGTAAACATCTCCTCCAAATTGCTAAGCGTGGTGCTAATTTCCACCGCATATATCCCTTTCGGCTCAGCATCATATGATACGCCTTCATTAGGATCTCGAATTATGTTTCCCTCCCAGTAAAAAATAATTGGAACAGTGTCCATATACTTGCTTCAATTAAGACAAAAAACATTAAAATAGCAACAATATACTTATATCTCCTTGTACTCGTAAAAGAATTATATGAATTTTAATTCATTCAAGTACAATTACTTGTGACGCAAAAACTGTATTTAAGTAAACATCAATTATAATCCAACAATCATTATTGATTTTTTAATTAAGATATGAGTTAAAATAATGATAATGCTTTAGATTTTTTAGCTTTTTAAAAAAAACATCTTACAACACATACAAAATTAACATCATGCTCTTCTGTTATGCTTTTTACATTACTTATTATGATTAAGATCATGCTCTTGTGCACATTAAATGTAATTTAGCTAAGTTTTAGGTCTAAAAATCTTTTATTAATTTTGGATTAATTTTGTATAAATTATAAAAAAATGATTATAAATTACAAAGTAACAACATTTGTAATCATTAAATAAATATAATTGATGTAAGTTGATTTAGGTAATTGATAAATTATAAATCTAAGTAATTTACATAAACTTATAAGTGTAAGTTGTTAATCTTGTTACTTTGAGTGTAGGTAAACTTATGAATGTAGGAAAATCCAACAATCTTATGAGGTAGGTAAACTTATGAGTGTAGGTAAACCTAACTTTACATCAAAGTAACAATATTTCTAATTTACCTAAATTTCACATCATGACATAAATTATGAGTGTAGGTTGTGACTTTATATAAATTATAAAGTGTTGGTAAACTTGATTTATACATAAAGAAAACTTATTTATACATATTCGTGACCACGCTTGTAAGTAAAATATGTAAAAACGTGTTTTCAAAACACATTTTGAAAAAAAATTCAAAACCAGCACTCACTCTTCTTTGTCACAGACACTGACACTCACTCTCTCTATCTCTCTCTCTGACACACACACACACAACACTTACACTCACATGAAACATATATAATTTTTAATATATATAAATTTTATTTTATAAAATTCAGAACAATTAATTTTTTTTAATTTAATTTTTCTTTTGAAATAAATTATTTTTCCAATTATTTTTATTTTTTTTCCAATAAATTTTTTTTTTCAAAGGTGGGGGAATAACTGTCATAAATATAAACCTCAGGGGTGTCAGCGTAATTTACCAAAAATAAAAAATTACATTTTAAGAATTAAAGTAAAAAAATAATCATTTTATATAGTTGATTATTATTTGCTATTATCAATTATTATTATATATATTTAATATTGGTCTGAATTTTACAAAATAAAATTTATATATATTAAAAATTATATATGTTTGATGTGAGTGTGAGTGTTGTGGGTGTGTGTGTTAGAGAGAGGGATAGAGAGAGTGTTTGTGAGTGTCTGTGACAAACAAGAATGTGTGCTAGTTTTGAATTCTTTGTTGAATTTTTACATTTTGATTAGAAGTGATTATTATCCACGGGTCAACAGTAAAACCGTGGTTTCCAACCACGTTTTCTGAAGATAGAAAGAATTACTTAACAAAAGCATGGTTATGTATAAATCAAATTTCCTTCATCAGATTTACTTTAAAAAAATAATTACTTCAAAATTTATGTATAAATAAAATTTCCTTAAAAACGTGATTTGTAACATAGACAGATATATCAATAATTTTGAATATGAAGACATTACGAAGATTCTTCTTTTATTTTTCTGTTCATATAATTTTATAGTATAATTTGTATCAAGTATTGTATTTATTTTTTCTGTTCATATAATTTTGTAACAAGTCATACAAAAATCTTAAATCATAGTGTAACTTTTTTCTATGAAATTATTATTTTTTTCATTGAGTTTAAATAACTCGACTGATTTTGTATGACTTGTTCTTAATTTTTATTTCAAACATTGTTCACGTCATTTTTTATAACTGGTGGTTCAATTAGTGAGATTTATGGACAATTAAAGAGAAGTTAATTTTATTTGCTCAAGTTTCTGCCAATAGGGACCTTAATGACAAAGTTATTTGGTAGGTTATTTCCTATGACATTATTCCCTAACTTAGGGAAATAACCTCATCCGAAATAATGTAGGAAATAACTTAGGGAAATAACGTACGAAATAACATAAATAAAAAATTAATGAGCTCTCATAATTTTAAGCAATATAAAAAACATAACAAAAAAATTATCGACCTGAATCGAGTCAAACTTGAGTTTCATTAATATTAAAGAGCTCTCACTATGTGTTAAAAATTAGGTATGCTCCTTTCAGATCTCAAGTTGAACTCTCAGTATGTGTCATGTTTATAGGTATTAATTGAGATTTGTCGAATCTACGCGGAAGGGACGTTTGGTGCGGATTGTAAGATTAGTCGATAAATACGTAAACTAATTCAGACATCCGACTATCATAAAAAGTTAAAACTTAATTGAATAAACATAATACAGGCGCATAGAGAATAAGTCATATAGCGATCCCGGGTTTACCCTTGTTATACCGTGATCCGGACATGTGTCCGTGGATGTTGGTAGTTGTTTATTATCTTGTTTACATCCTTTTTACTTAGTATTTGAGTTATGGGATGTGTTGGGCGGGTTTGTTACAGGTTGGTCGAGTTTAGAAACCAAAGCTAGTTGCCCAGATTTTGGCCTGTACGCTCGAGCGGGGGTTTTGGCGCTCGAGCGGAGATTACACCCATTCAGTATTTTTCCTGTGCAGCGTTGTACGCTCGAGCGTGGGATTAGCCGCTCGAGCGGGGTTGTCTGAGTGCCGCTCGAGCGTAGAGTTGGAAGCTCGAGCGGAGGCCTGGTTCTGTATAAATGCTGGGAGAGTGCATCCGGCGCTCGAGCGGAAGTTTGGACGCTCGAGCGGGAGTCTGTGAGTGACGCTCGAGCGGGGTGTTTTACGCTCGAGCGGGAGACTGGGTTTATGTCCCGAAATTTGTGACTTTTCAAATCACTTTTTACCTTCTCTTCTCTCTCCTACTTTTCCAAAAACACCATTGTTGAGCCTCTCACTCTAGACTCTACCTTCTCTCTAGGTTTTGATCTAGTAGGAGTGATTTGCTCACCTTTGGCCTTTACAAAAAAAGTTGTTGATCGTCGAGGGCTACATTTTAATCTGAAAATCTCGGGTTTTGGAGCACGTTGGGTTTTGTCGTCTTCTCTTTTGGGGCTCCGGATTTGAGGTAGGGATATCCTACTCCTCTCTATGGGTTTTGTCTTTAAATTTTAGTATTTTGAGATGTTGGGTTTGGTTGGGTAATTTTGTGAAAGTTTGGGGCTTTTTGTGTGATTTTACAAAAGTTGGGGGTTTTATCTATAATAAACCTAGATGCATGTTTGGCATGGAGAAATGATATAAATGTTGAATCATTGTTGAAAATGGAACCTTAAGGGTTGAAATGTTAATTATGGTAATTGATCTAATTACATGGTTTGATTAATTGAGTTAATTAATCGTGAGAAATGAAGTTATGAATTGGAAATGTTGAGATTGGGAATGTATGGGAAAAAGGGTGTAGTTGAATTATTTATCACTCACCGAATTGAAATGTTGATTGAATATCCATTTGTGCACTTATTTTCTGTCTAGAAATAACTGCTTGGGCTATCGGTGGAGGATAGTCGTGATTGTTATAGACAACGCATGATGATTAGGCAAACGAAAACTAATCAATAGGAATGTGTCATGGAATTTGACGGTTGATAGAATACACTAACTGTATGTATTGAATGATTGTATATAGAACCAATGTGTTTGTATACGTTATGTGTAGAGGAGGAGATGGGGGATGTACTCCGCGGTTTAGGGGAAGATGGGGGATGTACCTCTAAACCGGATAGTGTTGGGAGAAGATAGGGGATGAACTCCGTAGATACAGCTCATATGCTTGTCTAGAGAAGTGAAGATAGAGCTCATATGCTTATTTTTGTGAAGTGAGGATACAGCTTATCTGCTTATCTGTGAATATGGGATATTGTTGTTATACATATCTGTTGAGAATGTGGATATAGCTTATATGCTTATCTGAATGTGGGATATAGTTTTTACACATATATGTGGAAATGATGATAGAGCTAACATGCTTATCTGTTGAAAAAGGGAAAAGGGAAAGTAACTTGGACTCGTAAGTCGGATGACATAATTTGTGATTTATGTGAATGTATCAGTGTTGGCCATCTATAAATTGCTAATCTTTTAGTCATTGTTCATGGTTGGTTTAGTGTATTTCTACTGGGCTGTGGCTCACCCTATATGGGAATATCATTTTCAGGTACAGGTAGCATGCCACCTCCAAGGACATAGCTTGGGAGGCTAGAGGCGGACATACTTATGTCGTTTTATTTTTGATGTATTACATGTAAATTCAAGCCAAGGGCTTAATGTGTAAATGAGTTAATACTCTTTGTTGTAACCAAGTGTTAACTTGGAAAGCTGTAAGCCCGTAGGGCATTTTGCTTTTGTTGTTAACATGTAATACTTTTGTAATGAAACTCTGATGAATAGAAGAATGCGGTTATTTCATATGTTAATGAATGTCTTATTCGATGGGTTTAATGTTATTACTTTGAGGGCGTTACAAGTCAATTGGATAATTCAAATGGGTAAAAATTATTGAGAATGACTCATTTTATAAATCAAATATTTTAATTTTTTCAAACATAATTCCTAAACAATTTTTTTTTTTTTTATATCAAATGTTTTCATAATAGCATTTTCCATGACAACTTAAAAGGCCTCTTTTGGCAAAGAGGTAAAAAGTGATTTTTTGACTTCTAATTTTTTGTGGATCAAATTATTCGACCTCTAATGTTTATATCAATTTTTTTGTGGATCACTTCTAAAAAGTCATTTATTTATATCAAATTTATAAAAGGGAATGTCATGAAATTTAAGGAGGAAAAACTCGAAAATGAAATTCAACCCTAAATGGGGCATGAAATTCAAGTAAACTATACTTTTTATATTTAACCACGATTAGATTTGAATTTAGTGCATAAATTTAATCAAACCATTTTTTCTTATCGTAGGGCATATGGCATCAATGGCATATTTTAAAGTTTTCTTTCTTTAAAAATTTTTTTAGTGTACTACTTAAAGGGTCACCCATACAAAATATTAACAATCACAATCACTCTTTAAAAAAATTTAACAAGAAAACGAAATAAGGCCTACACCGACATAAAATTCAATTATCTGACTTTTCTATTTTGCCATATCTCTATCTCCAAAATATATATATATATATATATATATATTTGTTCCTGGCCAAAATGACGAGAAAACTTCCATAGCAATTTCTTATCACAAAATTTGTTCCTTACTTTTCAATTTCTTGTTCTTACTTAAAAAATTGAAATTTAGAACAAAAAATATTTTTGTTACTCTATTAATTTTAAGTTATTACTACTCCACGTCACCTAATTAATAATAATTTTTACTGCCAAATTAACGTTTCTCTTTCTTATGTAATTAATTAACAGCATTAAAATTCAATAAATTATCTATAATTAAACACATTCAACAAATTCAACAAATTATCTATAGCAAAAGATTTCACATTCAACATATTATCTATAATTAAAATTCAACAAATTATCTATAATTAAACACATTCAACAAATTCAACAAATTCTCTATAATTAAAATTCAACACATTCAACATTCACATTCAACAAATTATCTATAGTTAAAATTTCACAAATATAAACCCTAACTCTAATTTATTATTTCTGATTTCACAACATTTTATTCACAAATATAAACCCTAACCCAAACCCCACATTCATGAACCCTCACCCTAATTTATTCACATTTTATTCACAAACATAAACCCTAATCCTAACCCCACATTCATGAACCCTAACCTTAATTTATTCACATTTTATTCACAAATATAAACCCTAACCCTAACCCTAACCCTAACCCCACATTCATGAACCCTAACCCTAATTTATTCACATTTTCATAAACACAAATATATTCACAAATATGTAAAGTAGATGATAGAAGCCATACCAACGAGAGAGAGACGGTATTGAAGCAGAGGGAGCTCGACAGAGAGAGAGAGCAGGGAGCACAGTGACAGAGAGAGGAGTAAGAGCGAGAGAGAGACAGCAGAGGGAGTTCGACAGAGAGAGGAGTAAGCGTGAATGCAAAACACGGGGTTGGGGGAGATTATATACAAGTTTTAAAATCGTGGTTGTGAACCACGAGTTCACTTAATGGAAAAAAATTTGGCCAAAACTCGTGGTTAGAACAAGCGAGTTCAGAACAAAATTTTTTTGCTAAAATCGTGGTTTGGAAAAGGGAGTTCAAAAGAAAACAGTTATTGATAAAATCGTGGTTACAAATAGCCAGTTTAGAACAAATTTTTTTTTTCACAAAAGCGGGTTGCGAACAGCGAATTCAGAACATAATTTTTTTTCGATGAACTCGTGGTTTGTAGCAGCGAGTTCAAAGGAAAGAAAAGTTAATTAAAATCGCGTTTTGTAACCACGATTTATTAATCGAAAGCGCTTTTTGTAACCATGAATTTAAGATTTCCAACTTTCACGCGGGACAGGCGGAAATATGTTGAAATCGCGATTATGAACCGCGAGTTAGCTTATTTTGGGAATTCTTTGAAAACTAGGTTTAGTTTGGGAATTGATTTACTATTTTAGCTTATTTAGGGAAATGCCCAGTAGTTAGCTGCCAAAAGTAGTTTCCAGTAAGAGGTGATAGCTAAAAGTGATTGCTGACAATTGGTGATTGTGGTTGAAGGTAGTTGCCAACTGCCAGGAATGATGACCGAAGGTGGTAGTCAAAGGTGATTCACATCGATGAGAAGTGATTGGCTATACCAGAGGTGATTGCCAACAACAGTAAGAGGTGGTAAACGGAGGTGGTTGTCAAAGGAGTTTGGAGAAGACAAAAAGAACGAATAAAAACAAAACAAATTATAACACCAACTTCTTCCTTTTCCTTCCAGAATTTCATTAAATCTGTAAATTGTTTACAAGTTTTTGTAAGCAAATTCAAATACCAAATGATTTTTATTTACAGGTTTCTAACATTGTTATAAATACAAAAAATAATAATTATAACTATAAATGTTACCAAACATGGCATAGTACCCACATGTGTTTGAAAATAAGTGAGAGGAGATGGTCAGAGAAGGTTGATAGTGAGAGGTGGTGGCTAACAGCTAGAGATGGTTGCCAATGGGCGAAGGCTGTTGCCGGGCACCAAAGGTGGTGGCCAACTGCTAGAGGTAGATTCCTGATATGATGTAGTGGCCATAGGTGGTTTTGTTCCCAACGGGAGGTAGTGGTCAAAGGTTGTTATTGTCAATGGAGCTCAGTTGCTAATGACCGACCACATGTGGTTGTCAGTTGTGGGAGTTAATAGGTGTGGGTGGGAGTGGAATAAGAACTAATGAAAATTTATTCGAGTCACCAAGGGTGTTTTCATTTTGGAGTAGAGGGAGGTTTTTAGGTTATGGAGCCAAATAATTTACACTTGTCGATTTTGTGAATTAACTGCTGATAGTGGACTGATCGTCACAAACACAAATCTAAGGCCATGTTTGTTTGGGCAGACTGGATTAGATTGGATTAGCATTCCCATGGCTAATAGTCTTAAGATTACGAATTCTTTAGATTATGTATCCTATCATATGTTTGGATTGAGTTAGGATCATAAGGAGGACTAATAGTCTAGACTTTGGATTAGTCTTTCAATTTATATCCCACCTCCTTTTGTGGGATTGAATAGTCCATCATAAGTAGGATACCATATCCAGGATTGAATAGTCCATCATAAGTAGGATACCATATCCAGATGGATTGTTAGTCTGTACTTTAATTGTTTAACCAAACATTGGATTAATAATTTTATTAGACTATTAGTCCAATCTCAAACTCATGTCCACCCAAACAAATATAACCTAAGTACAGACGTCGAAATTCTCTTCAATACCAATTGATTGTAAGTTAACTATGAAAGTATAGATTATCACGAATTAAAAATATCTTCAATTAAGATGTCAAATCTTAAGTGAGTTCAATACCAATTGATTGTAAGTTAACTATGAAAGTATAGATTATCGAGGCTTTTCCCAATATAAGCCTTTTTTACATTGTATTTCCAAAACTAGGCCAACTTCTGACGGAATTCCAAAACTAAGCTAAAGCGCCATTACTATTCGCGCTTTTACTGTTAGGAGCGCAAAAGTAGATGAACAGGAAAATCGCTATTACAAATAGCGACTTTGATTAAGAAGTCGCTGTTACGAATAGCGCTTATAGCGTTAGTTTTTTTCCCAATAAAAACGCTGTTCTAAACAGCGCTTTTTACACAAAATTTTGTTGCCAAAAAAACGCTATTGCTAATAGCGATTTTAACAAAAAAAAATTTCCAGAAAAAACGCTATTTCTAATAGCGATTTCAGTTCAAATTTTGTTGCCAAAAAAACGCTATTGCTAATAGTGATTTTAACAGAAATTTCGTTTTTAACACAAACTTTGTTGGAATAAAACGCTATTTTCAAGATAAAACAAAAGAAAAAAACATAAAACATATTTTAAAAAATATATTTACACTGTATATTTTAGTACTTGGCTTTACTAAAGCAATTATCATGTTAAAATATGTTTTTTTTTTTCTTTTGTTTTTGTTTTTGTTTTTGTTTAGAATGTGTAATTCATAAATTTTACATAATATGAAAAAAAACCTCTTTTCATATATTAATTTTACATACTATTTTTCATATATATAATTTCAAAATCATATTCATGTAGATATTATTAAGCCAATCATGTTCATTTATTTGGCTTTACTGAAGCCGTTGTCATGTTACATTTTTCATTTTTTCTTTTGTCTTTGTTTTGATTTAGAAAATGTAATTAAAATTTTTTTTTCGTCTTCACTAAAGTTGTTTTCATGTAAATATTTTTTTTGCTTATTGTTTTGTGTAATTAATTATTTTTTTTTTCGCTTTACTAAAGTCGTTTTCATGTAATTTTTTCTTTTCTTTTGTCTTTGTTTTGGGTTGGAAGGAGTTATTTAGAAAATTATTTTGGCTTTACGAAAGCCGTTTTCATTTAAACATAAATATATATTTATTCTTTTGTTTTGGGTTAGAAGGTGATAATGTAATTCAGAAAATCAGTTTAGTAAACCAGTTTAGTAAAACCGTTTTGTACCCGTTTTCATTTATAAAATTTATTTTTTTTGTATCGTCTTTGTTATGGGTTAGAATGTGATATGCATGCTGTACAGTTCGAAGCACACCCACACACTGTGCAACTCGACGAGCAACAACGAAAGGTGAGACGCGAAGACCACCGCGGAGTAGGCCAAGAAGACAAAGGCCACAGCGAGAGCTCCTAAAATAAATTTTCTCAACATTTTTGTAATAATACTTAATACATAATATACGAAGTCAGTACTTTACAAAATACTCATACGGGTATGAAAACAACATAACTGAAGTTGCAAATGTAATAGTTTTCAGTTACGTAGGTAGTACAGACATAATTCTCCCACAAAAATACATTATGGACACCATGAACTGAACACACATTACATACATCCTGGACACTCTTAACTGAACACACAATACATAAACATAACAGTTAGATAGACAAACACCTAATTCATGACCTAATATTGCATATTAATAGCCGTAACATTTGACAGACACAATACATAAACATAAACTTAAACATAAACATAACATAACATAACAGTTATACTTACTCTAAAACAGACATTACATATTAATGCAAGTTGTTATATTGCCGAAGTGTAGACATTAACACCTAATTCGCGCTTAAATCGACAGGTGGCTCAGAGTCTGAACAATCCGAAAGCTCAGCGTCAGAGACAAGTTCAGGATCCTCCATGATAGCCTTGATAGCCGCAACATTTGGTTCTGTTTTGTTCTTCTGGGCATCCTTCTTAAGTATGAGTAGCTGCATATCGCGGGCCAATCTACGACCCATTTGAGAAATCTCACGTTCTAGTGTTTGACATAGTCGATCAACATTATCAGGATCTTCCTTTTGGATCTCAACAGAACGTGCTTTTGGCACCTTCAGTCCTCTTTCCCGACATAATCTTTCATTTTGCACTCGCTCTATAAATAGTGCGGGCCACTTAAGAAGTCTAGCCTTTGCATAACCATATCCTGTTTGATTTTCTGATGGATCCTCCACCAAACCACATGGATCTCGATAGTACTTGGGCATGACAAAATGTCGCTTCCCAAACCTATCATGATAAGCACAAGAGGCATCCAAGAAAGGAAATGGTGTTTCATCTTCAGCATCGCCACTTCCCCTTCCCCCTCCTCGTCGTGAACTTTCACCCCTTTGCAAGTTCCTACCACCTCTGCGACCCCCACTCCCTCCTATGAACCATGTAGCCATGCTAATTTTTTAAAACAAATGAATAATAATTTCGTAGGGCGAAATGAGTTGTAAGGTTGTGTCTTCACCTTTACTCGTTTATATAGTTGATTATGAACGGATAAATGAGAATCCCACATATATGCATGCTGACTGTAAGGTAAATGCATGCTGACTGTAAGGTAAATCAGTAGATTCACTGTTGCCATGTGACTTTTTGAATTGAGAATCCCACATATATCAATACGAGATGAGTTGTCACTGTAACAAAAAAGTTGAGCAAAAAATGGAGAAAACCAAAGCATGTGCACCAAGTCACATGACTTCACAATCCATCTGCATATACGAACAAAATAAGGGCATGCTGACTGTAAGGTAATTCAGTGAATTCACTGTTGCCATGTGACTTTCTAAGTTGAGAATCCCACATATATCAATAACAGATGAGTTGTCACTGTAATAAAAAAAATCGAGTAACAAATCGAGGAAACCAAAGCCTGTGCACCAATTCACATGACTTGACCATCCATCTGCATATAAGGACAAAATAAAGGCATGCTGTTTGTAAGGTAAATCAGTGAATTCACTGTTGCCATGTGACTTTCTGAGTTGAGAATCCCACATATATCAATAACAGATGAGTCGTCATTGTAATACAAAAAATCGAGCAAAAAATCGAGAAAACCAAAGCATGTGCACCAAGTCACATGACTTGACAATCCATCTGCATATAAGGACAAAATAAAGGCATGCTGACTGTAAGGTAAATCAGTGAATTCACTGTTGCCATGTGACTTTCTAAGTTGAGAATCCCACATATATCAATAACAGATGAGTTGTCACTGTAATAAAAAAAATCGAGCAAAAAATCGAGAAAACCAAAGCCTCTGCACCAAGTCACATGACTTCACAATCCATCTGCATATACAGACAAAATAAAGGCATGCTGACAGTAAGGTAAATCAGTGAATTCACTGTTGCCATGTGACTTTCTGAGTTGAGAATCCCACATATGTAAATAAGAGATGAGTTGTCACTATAATAAACAAATCAATAAAATCGAAGACTGTGCACCAGGTCACATGACTTCACAATCTATCTGCATATACTGACAAGTCTCTCCCCGATTTGACTACCCAATGTGTGAAAAAATGAAGCTTATGAAGCTTACGACCCGCTATTTGTATTTCATTGAAAAGTATGACTATTTGAATTGTTCTTGTCATTTGGGAAGCTATTCACCGACCTACCTGTTATGTTTTATGTGTTGTTGAAGGCGGTAGTTCGATTCACCGAGTTTAGTTTTTTGTCAACCCCTCATTCATTACCGGAGTCATAATTTTTACTGGACTTTCAAGAATTGGAAGGTGACTCTTTCTTCTTTCCTGATGGAGATTGAAATTCGTTGTAATTTCATCCCTATTTCAGCAGCCCCAGTTAAGGGAACCTTTTCTCCGAGTTGCCTGATCTATTTTATGTGTTTTAAGTATTCACATAATTGAACATACATTAATCCATTCATTAATCCAGAACATTCATTAACAAATTGCAATTCAATAAAGAAAGTCATGAACTCATAAATGTGTACTTATAAATGTAGTTATTTCATAAACTTCAGGTTCATAACAAAAATACTTGAAATACATCCGTACGTTACACCAACAACAACATTGTCTTACACTCCAGGAACGAACATATGAAAGATAACGGTGTTTGATTTCTTCTTCGTCATCTGACATGTAGTAGTCAGAGAGATATTTTTCATTGTTGAAGACATTATTTCGCTCAACCATTGTCAAATCTCTGTTGCTTGCTTCTGCCATTTCAGTGGCTAGCTGAAGCATGAAATGTCGACATCTCCGCATCAACATCCTGTTGTTCTCCTTCTTAATTCTGCTAACTGCTTTTTCATAGTCACTCACATTTCGTCTAGCCATGGTCAATGAACGACGATGAGGTACCGGTGCCCCAAAGTTACGTAGATCATTATACAATCCTTTTTGCTCCGTTACCCTGAACGCCCATTCTGCTCGGATACCAGCATAATAATCCTTCGGACTTGAGTACTTTTCGCTCTTGTAGTCATACATAAATGGAGGTAGCAGCCACACTTTCAGATTTCTTTGCCGGCGTGAACTTCCTGCACCTTTTGAAGACATTGTTAATAAAATTAAAAAAAATAATAATAATAGTAATTGTATATCTATTACTATTGTTATGACTTCAACAAACATCATACTGGGGTATTTATAGACATCATAGTGGTGCTAGGGCACTATGGATATGGAATAAGTGATACACGTGATATTATTTGATGTTATTCATTTCATGTAATTTTGATTACCCGTGACTTTGTGTACCTGTGATGTAGTCACGGACGTGGTTGTAAGATAAAATAATAATTGTAGGCATAGAATCACAATGCAATCCCTTCATATTCGAGCAGTGCGTTGTCAAATAAAACAAAATGCAGTGAGTTGTCACATCGGCACATGAAACTATTTTGTCATGCTTACTTTTGTAATACAATAAGTACTCACTTGGAATTGACGATTTCAGTACGTATAAGTGTTTTCGAGAAATTATAAATGAAATCGAAAAATGAAATTTTCTTTGTATTAAAGTAATATTGTTCATAAACTATCATTGTTTTTCTCACCAACATAATAAAATGGTCACCTGCTAGGTAAACACGATTGGAACTTTGGTGCCTATATTTTATCTTATTTTCAGTTAATGAACTTCACAGTCATCCGATTTTTATTGTCATTACACAACCGTCCATCATATTTTTTTACCAACATAATAGCATTTTCTGCTTCTTTTCACAGTCGTAATAATGTGACTTAGATGAATTCTGAAATGTGCGGAAAAAACAAAGCATGTAAGTTACACTGCAGAAGTCACATGCATCACGTAATGTCAAGAAAAAAGTCACAACGTATACAAGCATGGCAAAGTAAGAAAGTCACATGCATTACTGCATCACTGCATAAAGTGACATGCAGCATTGCATCACTGCACAAAGTCACATGCAGTGATGCAGTGATGCACAAAGTCACACGCATCACTGTATCACTGCACAAAGTCAGATGCATCCCTGCATCGCTGCACAAAGTCACATACCTCCTACGTACTGTGCCCATTGCAATTATGCACAAAGTCACAGGCATCATTGCATCTGCGGCACAATAGCCGATGCTACAGGCCGTTGATTCGTTCATGACTGCACAAAGTCGAGTCCTGACAGCCGTATGCACTGGATAAGGTCAGTGGCATGCATGTGATCGAACAGGAAATTGCATACATACAGCTACCATGTGTATATATGGTATAAATATCGTAGCATACCACAACAAAAGTTTTACAGCTATTTCTACCGATATCATCATGACATATACGGTGGTTAATCTATATTCAGCAATGGGTCGCTATTGGGTTGCAGATGGAGATGAATTTCAATACCCATTAAATCCAAATTTGCGTTACTCACGTGCCACCGTCAATACCATGAGAGCTGAGTGGGAATTTCGCAAAACTCGAGCAAACGTTCTCGTTGAGCTATGCCGTGAAGTTAATCTTAAATTTCCTCGCCGGTTAGCCATGCGTATGCCAACTGACACTCCACAGTTGTTGCAAAGGGCATTGCATCGTATCCGCGACGAGGTTAATCGCATGACCCAACGTTTGCAGAGGTCCGGACTAATGAAGACCGCAAATGAGCGTGCCGAAGATGGGTTAATGGATGATGCACACCAGTACTACGCCTGGAGCATGGATGTTATGTATGAATCTGATATTGAGATGTCAGATGATGATGATAATGAATGAAATTGTTTGGATGAACGCCCAGGGCATTTCTGTAATGCATGCAATTTGTAATGCTTATCCATGACTTATCAATGAAGCGAGATATTTCAATTATTTTTAGCCTTGAACAAACATATTTTTTATAGCTTCTTTACACGTTTTGTTCAAACCAAACGCGTTTGTAATTTATGTTCTCCGAAATTACGGATAATGAGAGAGGGGTAGAGATGTGAAACAGATTTGTGTGATTCATCAATATAAATAAGAATAAAAATTTGTGAAATTATAATTGCAAATAAATAAGTATGACACTTACATCAGCTGTACAAGTTTGACACATACAAACAAAAAAAAGAAAAAAAAAAACCTATATAGTCCATATCGTAACCGCTAATGCCCTAACCTGCCCCCAGTCCCACAACCCCGACCGTGGATCTCCCTCCTCGGTCTCCTACGGTAGACTCTCTGAATATCTGGCACTCTCTCCCCTGCATGCGGCCCTCCACTGACTGCCTGTGGAGCCTGTGAGTGTGAGTGTGACCCCCCCTCTCCTGCATCTGATGCCCCTGATCCTGCCTGTGCCTGTAGATCAGATACTGCTGTGAGCTGTGTAACTCCCACTCCCTCGTCTGGTGCAACTGTATCACGATCTACAGCTGGACCCCGACCTCTGCCTCTGCCCGCACCCCGACCTCGGCCGCGACGTCCCCCACGACCATAACCTCTCCCTCGCGCTCTGGGGGGGGCTCAATATGGCCCTCATCATCAATGTGTGAGATGTCAGTGAGAACTGCATCATGTGTACTCCTGGGCGTGGTCGAAGTAGTCCCCATAAAAGCAGGTGGTAACTGGGTGGGTGAGGTAGCAACATTATGCATGAACCGGGGCGCGGTCGAAGTACTCCCTAGAAAAGTAGGATGTAACTGCGTGGGTGGGGTAATAACATCATGCATGAAGCGGGGCGGTGACCAATCAGGGTCAGGGTCAGCATGCTGGGTAAGATGTACGTGTGGGGAATATGGAGAAATGTATGGGGTATCATGTGGTGGGGTGACTGAAGTCGAAGGACCTGCTGTGGCTGGCGCTGAACTGGAAGGCACTGACGTGGACGGGACTGATGTGTCTGGAGCAGCTGCTGCAGTGTGTACACCGTAGTCCCCAAAATGCAGACGATCTACCCGATGGGCATGCTGGATCCCCTCGTACAATAACTCTCTGATCTCTACAAGGGCCTGCAGACCAAGCTGTCCATCACGTCTGAAAATGGCGTCCTCAGCCAAGTGATATGACCTCCCAGCTCGAACCACCTGTAAAAAAAATAGATATATTAGGCTATAGTTGACTGAAAATAATCAATTATGATATTAACAATTATCGGAGATATAGTACGCTACTCACCAATGACTCGAGAGAAGGCCCAACTCCCTGATATCCGGCCTCGGACAGGTGGCTCGGATTACCGACAAGTAGGTGTGTATGTCGCCGATACCACAACATGTAAGGGTCGGGAGAGGGGAGGACCCCATCGCTCCAGTCAGCCTGTACAATAGTGTCGCGACGGGCATCCCACAACTGTATGTATCGCATATGATGCTGACTCCAGTCAGTGCTGGCTCGGCCACGTCTATCCGTCGCATGCAACCGCCACTCGGTGTCACACCGATCCGGCACGGCCTGGACCCGACCAAACTGTCGGAGGACACGATCAGGGAGATGCCACTCAACCACGTCAAAACAAATGAGTGGTACTCTCGCCATCCATATATCCTCACCTAGGCGGCAGTAGTCTGGGAGCATGTGGAGGACATCAGCATAAGGCTGCCAGATAAACTACAATAATGACAAGTCTATTAAAAATCGCTCATAAACATATACAATCCATATGACAATTAAAATTTAGGTATTTAAATTTGATACCTCGCCGTCTATCATCCGGTCAAGCTGGTCTCTATACACGACCACTACGTGGGTCGATATGACCTCGTGGCTCATGTCAACCCTCCACCGGCTACCTCGAGGTCCGGCCGGCATCTGCATGTCTCCCTGCCCGATAGGAACCTCACCAGGAGCAACTAGTTGCCGCCTAGACGGGGCAATGCGAATCAATCTCTCCCACGCCCAAATCTGCAATAGTTTGAACGCAATTACAATACTGATATATGTCATACAATATGAATTGACATGTAATAAAATTCTTACTAACCTGTAGCAAGACAAGGGGTCCTCCGATCTGAGTCACACCCACCTGAGTGGCTCGATATAACATCCTATACAAGCATGCCAAAGCCGCGGCGCCCCAGCTGTACTGGCCGATGACGTCAATGTCTCTCAACAGTGGCAAATACATCAGCTTGAGCAGGTTCTATGACTTATCAGGGAGAAGTACCCCCCCCAATAAGCCACAGAATATATGCTCGCGCATGCTGCTGTACTAACTCATCTGCAGCATCATCTGGAAAATCGCCCTGAAAATGCTCCGACAGCCACCTCACCCTCACTCTACCTGCCTGTAAGTCTGCAGGTGTAGGTGCTACTCCCAATAGCTCAGCACATAGCACTATCCACTGCTCCGTCGTCAATGATGGGTCAAGCCCAGTAACTGCTCGCCCATCAATCCGTAGACCGTATAGGACAGATACGTCCTGCAATGTGACGGTGGCCTCACCGGTCGGGAAATGAAATGTATGAGTCTCTGTGCGCCATCTCTCTACGAGAGCAGTAATGAGTGGGTGGTCCAGTCTAATATGGCCTATACGATATACACCATAGAATCCCGCGCGTAGTAGACACTGCAAGACTCTATGATCCAATGGACGATCCCACAGGCCGGAATCTCCCCGTCGGCATGCCACCACGGTGCGTGACTGGTCCTGCATAACAGAATGAGTATTTTAAATTATAGCATTATCAAGGAAATGAAAAACAAAATGCAGTGTATTTTCATTGTACGCGTAAAGTCCAACAAACGTTATTGCATACCGGGTCCTCCCATATACTGTCAGCCCGATGTGGATGACTCAAAAGGGGGACCTCATCAGGTAGATGTGCCATGAAGCCTGTACAGTTGAAAAACAAATACATTTTGAAAAACTGTATTGGTGAGCATGTAATTTAACTATATCAATTAAGCTCAAATTATTATGTACATGACGACTTGGAAAATAAATGTGGTCGATTATTTTAAAAGTATAAATTTGTGTGCCATTAACATGGAAGCAATTAACTAAAATCAAAATTTTGCATATTATGTGCCATTAAATATGATAAGCAATTCAACATAACCTATCGTTATCTATGCTTCGGACTAATATAAAAATCTTTTACAAAGTCATTTTACGATCTCAGTTACATAAGCTTAATAATGACCAATAACATGTGGATAGTTTTTGTATGTCAATATTTACAAACAAAATGGAATGATCATTTTTTTTTCAAAACTTCATTATTGATTTTGGCATATTTGACATAACCTCATTATTGATTTTGACATATTTGACAAAATTCGTTACATTTATGGCATATTCGACAACTTCATTATTGATTTTGTAATTTTTGTTTTGCAATAAAGTAAAAAATTTGTAAATTACGTACATGTAATTCATAAATTCTAAATGTACAAAATGCTTGAATCAGTCGAAATATTAAAATCTTAAAATGAAAGAAGAACTATGTGATTTTAAATAAAATTCTGTAATAAACATTTTGAATGAAGTAGAGAATAAAAACTATGATAGTTGTAAATTTTGTCAAGCAAATAAAACAATTACAATATATAAAGAATTAAACAACAGAAATGATCTATTACAAATAAAAAATGTTCTATTAAATGTATGACCCCGTTTACAAATAATGAATTACAAAAGAAAAGAAAATGATCTATTACAAATAAAGAATTACAAAAAGATCTATTACAATATGTAAGTATTACATAGTCTTCATCGACCAAGTCGCGCCGGACATGTTCGCCTGTCATGACCTGTCTGCTGGCACTCACTGCAACGAGCGGTCAAACGCCTATCTGATATGTCCATCTCATTCGGAATACGAGACATAGATGCACGACCCCGTTTCACTTGTCGCAAACGCAGTACATTAGGCATTAAAGTCCACTGCGGATCAGCCCAATAATCTTGATGCGGTATTGGATTGAATTTAGTTTCCCAAACCCTCATGTATACAGGAAGCCTATATACTAGATCAACGTACTCGAATGGATTGCCACCGCATTCAGACATTACAGCGAGCATATGAGAACATGGATAGTGTCGTATCTCATATTTCCCACAACTGCACGTGGGTTGATTCATCCGCACAATTTGTGTATTGCGATCTCGTCCATGGCGAAAAGATGTTTGCACCTCAAACACGCGGCGTGGCCTATAAAAAAATTGTAATAGAAACTAATGAAGTTCATGTTTTTAGGTGTAGTTAAATTGACAACATAATAACAATAATTTAATTTATATTACAAACTAACCTGTCATATGATATCAACTTGAAAGTATTTGCCCTTGCGATGCCATCCTCAATAGTTTTTTGCATCTGTCTAGGGTATTGGAACTCATTTCGTACATCTAGTTCAGCTTGGGCTCCCATCTCGTCAAAATATTTTACAAGCCGCCGAAATGTAAATTCAACCATAGCTGAGATAGGTAAGTTCCTTGCACCTTTCAAGACGCTATTGAAGCACTCTGCATCATTGCTAGTCAATACCCCCCAGCGATGTCCACCGTCATACGAAAGGGCCCACTCCTCAGGATTCATCTTGTAAACCCAAGTGATGGCTTCTTGGTCAATAGCCTGTATTTGTTGTAAGTAACCATTACACTTTCGTCGTTGATGAGCACTTCCTGCTTTCCATAGAAGTTGTTTCAGCTCCTTATTTCTGAACGTAGTGTTAAAGTTACTACAAACATGTCAAAGGCAGTGCCGATGATATCCAACAAATTGGAGCGAGGGATTCAACCAATGCCGCCTCACAGCAGCTAAAATACTCTCAGCTCGATCGGATATCAAAGTCACTCCCTGTCGGTCCATGACAATATGTTCCTTGATATTTGAAATGAAGAACGACCAAGACTCCAAACTCTCCTTGTCGACAACAGCAAATGCAAGCGGTAGTACTTTGCCATTGGCGGTGACAATCGTTGCTACAAGCAACACACCAGTGTATTTCCCGTATAAGAATGTACCATCTATGGTTATAACAGGCCTACAATGTCTGAATCCATCGATGACGGGTTTGAAAGACCAAAAAACAAAGTGGAAGACGGGCATAATGGTTGTATTTCCGGTATATCTATGCTTCCATTGCACGATGGTGCCAGGATTAGATGTTTGTAATGCATACATGAATTTAGGCAACATCATATATGATTCATCCCAATCTCCGAATACCATTCTAATTGCCTTTGCCCTTGCATGCCACGCCTTCTTGTAATGTATAGTATAGTTCATGGACTTTTTTATGTCTTCGATGACATTCTTAATGGGCATATCAGGTTCGTTCTGCATACAACAATACTTATGAGTCAGATTATTTTGGTGTGAACACTTAAAGACACAATTTTGGTGTGAACACTTTAAATAAACAATGTGTATATAAATGTAAACATTTATTTTGTATACTCACCGCAACTTGTCCCAAAAGATGAGAAGCAATGTAACTGGAGCTAATATTTGTGTGGTCCCTGTTCGTTCGTGGGTATAAACAATGGTGAGGACCCCTATACTGCTTTATTTCAAAAAGCCCATGTCTTTTACTAAGAGATGCACGCAACCACCATCTACAGTCGTGCTTGCAAGCACACACCCAAACGTCTCGCTTGGAGGTTACGACTTTGTACTCTCGATTATTTGTTGCACGGTACAATTTCACAGCATGTACGAGTTGCTTCTTATCAACGAAAACCATCCCTTTGTCCAACTCTGGATTTTCAGCATTCCAGATTCGGTTACGGGGAACGACATCGCGGTTACTAATGTCAAAATCACCACCCATGTGAATGTTTTCAAAGAAAGGGATTTCAGGTCTAGGTGGAATGGGGGCATTCTGAATATCAACGGGAGCGTCGACATCATCTTCTTCATCATCATCATCATCTGATCTGCCCAATAAATTTTTTTCATCACACATTTCATTCTCATCATTGTCTAGGGCGACATCAGGACTGTACATGTCACTGTCAGCAAACTGCACAAAATTAACCGTTTCAGCCATATTACCAGCAACTTCAACTGGAGTCGTATGATGGCTATAGGTGGGCACATCTTGGGTATTATTGTGAAATTCAGTCTCGTATCCACCATGTGAACTTGATTCTCCACCATGGCCATGAAATGTCTGTTGTGTGTAGCCAGCTGCATAACATTCATTTGATTCATACATAGGAGACTGAAATGCTGTCGTGTCAACCCCATGTGTCAGCAATGTAGTGAACGGATGCGAATCTATCTGTGTTATATTCGGAAGATTCTGTACAACCTCTTTCTGAATGTACACTTCCAAACAATTTGGTGGTTCGAAATTTCCACCGATACTTAAAACGGTGTTCAACGCCTCATCGTCATTTATCGGTAATATTTTGTATTTGCTGGTTGCTTGCCACTGGCGATAAGGATATCTACATTTGAAGATCAATCGGACTGTTTCCCCGTAACTTGCGACCTTGGACATAAACATCACCTCCAAATTGCCAAGTGTGGTGCCAAGTTGCACCATATATATCCCTTTCGGCTCAGCATCATATGACACACCTTCATCGGGATCCCGAATTATGTTTCCCCCCCAGTAAAAGATAATTGGAACAGTTGCCATATACTTGCTTCAATGAAACAATAAATATTAAAATATCAACAATATACATATATCGAATTGTACTTGTAAAATAAACATTAAAATTTGCAGAAGCCACAAATAAAAGCAATCCTCTAATTTTTTATCAATTTATATTTTCCAGGGTTGAAGGAACTGTAGAGGTGAAACATTAATTCAATTTGTATTTTGTCAACTATATATTTGTGTCTCAACTTGATTATTACTGTTTATTTTCTCATTTTTTTCACTTATTTTTATTCGTATAACAGAACAGCTGAGATTTCATCTATACGTGGAGTTATAGATTGTGTCTCATTTACTTCCTATGTGAAGACTCTTATCTTTTCAACGTGAATGTTCTTTGTTGTCATTGCTCTATTGTCTTAATCTAAAAAACACATAACAAGAAGTATACTTGTTGTCTTAATTCTTTCGAATTAGTGGCGAAAAATAAAATAGGTTGAGAGATATTTAGTAGAGGGTGACGCGATTGATTTGGACAATATAAAATACAGGGTGCAAACATTGAGAGAGATTTTTTTAACCTGGTGATGTAATTGTTCAGATTTATGGAAAATATAAGTTAATTTGATTTACTCCAACTTGTGCCATTACGGACCTTAATGACAAAGTTATTTCCTATGTGAACTAGTAACCCTCGTCCATTTTGTAGAGGGCATAGAGGCTTTCTTATAAAATTAAAACAACAAACTGATTTTGGATCATTTTGGATTGTTCTGAAAAGTAAGAAAAAAATTAAATTTATTTACTCCTTTTTTTTCTTACACATACAAAAACAAAAAAATAATTACAGAGATAATTTATAATGGCCAAAAATTAGAGATAATTAAATTGAAGTTGGTGGTTAAATGTATGGACTACATTTTGGATAGTTATCCATGTGAATCTATCGGGCCATCCGTACCAATTATTTGGTATTACAAAACACATGCTTACCCATCAAAGTGCCAATTTTTTTTTTCCCCTTCTTACGTACGAAATTGCTATGGACTATTAATTAAAATAATTTATTACTCTTTTCATGCATATATGTCTGCACACCTCTATGGACAGAATAATTATGATATTTGCTTCCGCCAACCCCTAATTTTGTAAATCTATTTAAGTGGCCTTCGGTAATCTTAGGATTACTGGCCGGTCATACCTATAGTAGCGGGTTTGGGTCGTGATAGAGTGGTATCAGAGCACGAGTTATACCGTACACATGAGTCTATATAAGCTACAAGATGTCCTAGAAAGAATTAGGGGCATTACATCAGCATGTGCTAGTGTATGTGAAATTATATGACATGTCTGAAACAATTAGACATGAAATGAAATTGAGCATTGTCAAAACTATAAACGAGCTATTTGCCTATGTTTATTAATGCTCTATTTACCTATAGCAAATGGAGAGAACAAGAAGTGATGATGTGATTGAATCCTTTGATGCTAGAAACTGAAAAATTATTTGAAGTGTTTCCATGTTGGATCATTTTGGATCGTTCTGAAAAGTAAGAAAACCTGATTTTGGATCATTTTGGATCGTTCTGAAAAGTAAGAAAAAAATTAAATTTATTTACTCCTTTTTTTTCTTACACATACAAAAACAAAAAAATAATTACAGAGATAATTTATAATGGCAAAAAATTAGAGATAATTAAATTGAAGTTGGTGGTTAAATGTATGGACTACATTTTGGATATTTATCCATGTGAATCTATCGGGCCATCCGTACCAATTATTTGGTATTACAAAACACATGCTTACCCATCAAAGTGCCAATTTTTTTTTTCCCTTCTTACGTACGAAATTGCTATGGACTATTAATTAAAATAATTTATTACTCTTTTCATGCATATATTGTAACTACTCTAAATTTATTACTCTTTTCATGCATATATTATACAAACATGAATAAACATTATTAAAACATAATGTTTAGATTTTCCTTTTCAATGGTAGTGGACAATCACAAAGTGAAAAAGGCGATAAGTTAGTTCGTTCAATACCCATTTCAAAAACTTTTTCAAATTTTCTTCAGTTTTCTCAGAAAATTTTAATTTGTACTAGAATACTATTATATGTATTACAAATTCAGCTCATTAAATGTTTTAATCATATTTTGGCTGCCTGACCCCAAATATAGTGAAATAAACCAAACGAAATTAAACCAATTTTTTTTTTTAAAAATCAAATAGAGTCAAATTTAAATATTTTGAGAAACCAATAAAAATATTTCTTTTTAATAAAATAGAGTCAAAATTAAATATTTTGATAAACCAATAAAAATATTTCTTTTTAATCAAATAGAGTCAAAATTAAATATTTCAGAGAACATGATCTTTTATTTGAGAGAACATGATCTTTTCATGGAGAGAAAATTAAATATTTTTTTAATACATGATACATTCAAAATTAAATATTTTTTTGTTTAATAATTATATTTTGTAGAAATTAGACATTAACAATTTCTGAACCATAATTTGATTCAACAAATGTAGACATTTTGATTCACAAGCATAATTTCAAAATTCTAATTTCTGATTTCAAATTTCAAAATATAGACATTTCATAATTCCAATTCAACAATTCTCAATTACATGAATTTCGTAATATGACATTAACAATTACGAATTATATGAATTACAATTTTTACTATTTTTATTCTTAATTAAACAAAATTACTTTTAAAACCATAATTTGAAACCCTAATTTCCTTTTAATTCCTGTTAACAAGCAAAAAAAAAAAAAAAAACTCACAAGCATCATTTCAAAATTCCATTTTCTGATTTCAAATTTTAAATTTCAAAATATACACATTTCATAATTTCAAATCAACAATTCTCAAATACATGAATTTCATAATATGACATTAACAATTATCAATTATATGAATTTCGGATTTTTTAATCGCAATTCTTAATTAAAAAAAATTACTTTTAAAACCCTAATTTCCTTTTAATTCCTCTTCACAAGCAAAAAAAAAACAATTTCCAATTCAACAAATGTACGTTGGTTTATTCAATATTCAAAATATAGACATTTTGATTCACAAGCATAATTTCAAAATTCTAATTCCTGATTTCAAATTTAAAAATATAAACATTTCGTCATTTCAATTCTCAATTCTCAATTCTCAATTATATGAATTTCATAATATGACATTAACAATTATCAATTATATGAATTGATGATTTACGAATTTCATCATTCCAAATTTCAATTCTCAATTCTCAATTCTCAATTCTCAATTATATGAATTTCATAATATGACATTAACAATTATCAATTATATGAATTGATGATTTACGAATTTCATCATTCCAAATTTCAATTCTCAATTCTCAATTCTCATATTTATGATTTATTTAAAAAATTCAAAAAATTAAAAAAATTCCAAACCCGATTTATGATTCAAAAGCATAAAAATTCAAAAGCATTACAACCCTTAATAATGTGAACCCTAAAATGATATCCTAATTTGAACAATCCTAATAATGTGAACAATCTGATATCAAACCCTAATTTCATCACCACAACCACACTGACAAAGCATAAACATTCATAACCATATTCAATTTCATAACCACAATGATAAAAACCCTAACATTGACAAAAAAATACATTTAATAATTCCAAAAAATTCAAAAACTAACCCTGATTCCAAAAAATTCAAATACATTTAAAAACCCTAACATTGACAGAAAAACCCTAACCCTGATTTCAAAAAATTCCAAACCCTAATTTCATAACCACAATGATAAAAACCCTAACACATTTAATAATTCACATGTAAAACCCTAACATTGACAGAAAAATACAACACATTTACAAACACAAAAACTAAATACATAAAATTAGGGTTAATGTCATACCACGGAGAGAGAGAGAGAGCAGAGACAGAGAGTGAGAGCAGAGACCGAGAGCAGAGAGCGAGAGCGAGCTGAGATGGAGGAGGGTGAGAGATGGAGGAGGGTGAGAGATGGAGAGGCTGATAGATGGAGAGGTTGAGAGATGGAGAGTGAGCTGAGAGCGAGATGCCGAAAAACCTAAGTCTGAAAAACATATTCTGAAAAACGTATGCAAACGAGGGGGGGCTTCGTATATATGAGGACTGAAATCGCTATTAGAAATAGCGTTTTCATTTAACTGAAATCGCTATTAGAAATAGCGTTTTTTCTGGAAATTTTTTTTTGTTAAAATCACTATTAGCAATAGCGTTTTTTTGGCAACAAAATTGTGTAAAAAGCGCTGTTTAGAACAGCGTTTTTATTGGGAAAAAAACTAACGCTATAAGCGCTATTCGTAACAGCGACTTCTTAATCAAAGTCGCGATTTGTAATAGCGATTTTCCTGTTCATCTACTTTTGCGCTCCTAACAGTAAAAGCACGAATAGTAATGGCGCTTTAGCTTAGTTTTGGAATTCCGTCAGAAGTTGGCCTAGTTTTGGAAATACAATGTAAAAAAGGCTTATATTGGGAAAAGCCTCTAGATTATCACGAATTAAAAATATCTTCAATTAAGATGTCAAATCTTAAGTGACAACTCAGAGTAATATTTATAAATCTATAAATTTTAATCAAAATGCCATTTCCTCAGTGGCATTTGGCATATGAAATAACACATAAGAATTGTTTTATTTGCTGTGTTTGTTATGTAGGATCCACATTAAATAGGTTTTGTCTAAAAATTTGAATAAACAAATTGAAGTTAAGTAGAAAAAAAGAAGATTTAAAGTAAAAATATAACGAAATAATAAAATTTAACATATTGGGTGGAATATTTATTTTTAAAGATGTCAACATGCCACTTAGGCTTTCAAAAAAAATTAGCAATTTTATATTTGAAGGTTTGGTTGAAGATAATCTTGAAAGGTTGTGACTATTATGATGAAACAAATCCAACAAAACAATGTCCCAAGTACTCAAATCTAGTTTAAGGAAAGAACACAACACTTGCTTTGTCTCTTTTGACAATATCTAAAAAAGTTAATTTATTGACTTATTGGCTTATTTAAATTCTATTATCTCTTTACTTTTATGTACTTTTTTTCACAAAAAAAAAAAAAAACCTTCTAAACCATATCCAAAACAAAAATGACTTGATCCAAATCACTACAAATTAAACCAAAATCCAAAAATAGATAATTCATGTGTGAAAGTTATTGGATCATCAATATTATGACAGTGAATAATACCACATATTGATAAAAAGAACTCAATTAAGAAAAAAAATCGTCTACACAAGTTTGTTTTGTAAATAGGATTAAAGGATAGTAAATAAGTACTTTTTTAGTATCATAAAATTATTTGAAGTTATTTATATATCACGAATTATTTGGTTAAAAAGTAAGATAACGAATGAGAGAAAATTCAAGGAAGAAGATAATCCAAGAGGGGAGTCCTAATCCCTTGAATATTCCCTATATGGGCGATTAATAATCTGGTTCTGATGGCTAATCCGACCAAATAAAACTTAGGATTGGTAGTCCCTTGGAGACAAATTCTAAACCATAGGCCTCACATGCTACCCTTAATTCAATACACCCCTCTAATCCCTCCAAACAAATACAGCCTATCTATAACAAAACAAAACTAAACAAAGTTTACTTCTCATTCAAAAGCTAGGAAGAAAATAACGAAAAGGAAAATAAAAGAATACCAAGAAGAAGAAATAGGAGGTAAAATAAAAGTTTAAAAGAACTAACCGCCTAACAACATTAAAAAAGACCGTGATTTCACGAAAACAT
Organism: Camellia sinensis; assembly: GCF_055761805.1. NCBI lineage: Eukaryota > Viridiplantae > Streptophyta > Magnoliopsida > Ericales > Theaceae > Camellia > Camellia sinensis. The sequence goes on from NC_138967.1 coordinate 66,690,072, forward strand.
TACCAACAAAAGTAACTTTTTTCCATTTCTTCTGATATTTGATCTCAAGTGGCAATGAAGGCCTACTTGTATATAGATGTACTTTCAGAATCACAACATAAAGAGCAACGTAAGCACTTTGCCAAGAAGCTATTACTTAAAATGGCATAGACACCCTAGCAAACTAGGATTGCAATTAACAAACCTAACATTACACAACCAAACACAAACTCATTTACAGTCCCAGCCAGCACTCAAAACACGCTCTTGAGTTACCTAAAACATGAAGCTCTATGCACAGGCGTCACGAAGTCTGCCTTTAACTAACTGGATCTGGAACCCCAGACAAAACCGCTTCGCTTCCTTCAATGGTTTCCACAGCAGATAGAGCCACTGGGCTACTACTTACAGGTGTCATGTCAGTGTCAGTCATCGTAACTCTACCAATGTTGTTGATGGGGTCAATATTGCCTCCTGTTATCAAGGAGCTCATACCAGGCAAGTCGGAACCAGAAATACCATTTGGATGTTTTGACCCATTCAGGGCATTGCAGTGGGGGCAATAGTACGTTATGTATGGGAAATCTTCCTTCCTTGCAAGCCCTATGCAAAAACAAAGAGGACAAATTATTTCGTTCTTTTCACCACATTCTGCAACTAAACTGTATATGGTTGGCAGTGTCTCTCTTTTCTTTATTTTAACACAAGATTTTTTTTTTTTTATTTGAGAAAAAAAGGTTATCCTATGTTAGGTTGCATCATTGAAATTAATGTACTAATGGATGCATTAGTGGCGGTGGTGGCAGCAGTGAAATGGAAGTGATGGGGTAGTGTGGCGAACGTGGTGGTGGTGGGGCGATGGTGATGAAGGTCGTGGTAGTGGTGGTGATAGTGGTGGCAATAGTGTGGTGACATTATTAAGACTTCAATTTGAAAAACGTTTTCCACCTTTAGAAGGGGAAACAATTTCTGCCCAAGTAGACATTTTTCGTTGGCTTTTGATTTCAGTTGTACCAAATGCCAGAAAATACAAAAAAACATTTTCCAGCCTAAACAAACAGTCCACTTACCATTGTGTTTATGACAGTTCCCACATATAAGTGCATAACACTGTGTTGGATCCTCACCCACGAGCAATGCTGCAATCCGAGCAAACCATCCTCCATCAAGTGCGGTGGTCGATCCTGGATGATGTTCAACAACCATCTGATTAAGATTAGAAGTAATCTCAGGACTGTTATTCCCTGTATTATGGAGTATTTCTTCTTCTTCATCCCAATGTTGTTGTAATACAGTACCCCCTGTGCTACTGGATCTTGTAAGTGACTGTTTTCGATTTCGGAGCCCACTAGAGTGAACAAATTCGACATCATTGCTCTTTCCTATGGGGGCATGGGCATGGAGCTTAGACTCATCTCCCACATACACTTTCAAGCCAGAATCTGAACCTAACTTGAATGCAAGGACAGTTGCAGCAGCTGCCTTCGCTGCTGGGTCAGTGTCATACCTCTGCATTCAAAATTTTGCAATAAGCACACAATTCAGTTTTAGGTATAGCAAGTTTTACATTTGCAGAACATTTGTACAGTAGACAACACGATGCAATGCTAAAAGATAACCCCTCAAAGATCAACTGTACAAGCATGAATATAGAGACATACCATTAATAGTAAAGAAAAGTAGGCCCCACCCACTAAAACTAATTACACAAGGGGAAATTTCTAATAAGTCCTAATTTTCTCATGAAATTTCCATTTAGTTCTATTAACACATGGAACAGACCTCTCAACCTGGTGATAATAGGGGACTAAATCAAAAATTCATGAGAAAAGTACGACTTATATGATATTTTCCCAAAACAAAATGATAATAACTCAAATACTCTCAAGTCCATCCCAATTCATTTTCCTAAATGAATTTCTCCAACATTTCATTTTTATGAGCTATTTCACCTTGAATATATAAATTCTCATTCCTTCTAACACTCAAGATTTATTTGGTAGATATCTAAAAAACAAAAAATAAAAATCATCAACCTACAATGCATTTCTTCATTAAAATTCTTCACAAAATATCCAATCTCATCTATTAATGTAGATAGAGCAAAAAGAGCCAAAAAAGATGATAAATCTTATGCACTTGAAAACTAATTGCAAAATATAAATATTACAATAAATCTCCACAGGAAGGATTTATCAAATAGTTGCAGGAAACAACAATGAAAGAATAGAACACTACTTGCTCCTTAGTTATATCACCTGAATCAACTGTTGTGTAGTGTAGTAATTTGTCTTCTCTTTAAGATCATTAATTTTTTCTTGCCTTTCAGCCCGAAGCCTTTCCAAGGTTTTCTGGTCTTTACGGTCGCCTATATGATCACATAAGAATACATGAATAAATGAGAACGTCAATATCTAATCACGATACCCTTGTATGGTATTCCACTAAAACATCAGAAATGTGACACATATCAAGCCCTAGACCAAAAGCATCAACATGCAGATGCACAGGCAAGTATCTTTTGCATATCAAGAAGCAAAGGAAAAAAAAATCTTGAATCAATATCATTTTTGGCATGGAAATTGTTCCCATAAACTATTAGAAATAACAAGTACACACAATGACAAGCAATTTAAGAATAACAGGGCAGCACCCGTTTAACCTAGCTCCTGAAATAGTAAGTATGATGAGGGTAAAACACTCGATTATTTAAGATTTGGCAGATAGCAAGATGGTTGCATAAGATGGAGAGTCAAGTTTAGTAGCTTGTGGCAGGAATTGGATTACAGTGAGAGTTCTCAAGTTGTTTGCTCTCAAGATGCACTGATTTTTCAAAAGATGGTAGAGAAAGAACGAGTTTATGACTTCCTTGTTGAACTTAATAAGGAGTATGATCAGATCTAGGTTCAGATTCAAGGTCAACATCCTTTTCCTACAGTGAGACGGGCTTATGCCATTGCTATGCAAGAGGAGAGCAGATGCAGTGCTATGGTTCATGCTTCTACTCAATATCACTCTGCTTCGGCAGTTTCTCCTACCACACAGAATGGAAAGCCAAATCAGCCCAAGTCAAGTGGAAAGAGTAACAATAGAGATCATGAGAGGCTGAAATGTGATTATTGTGGGAAGGATCGTCACACTAGAGAGTACTGCTGGAGATTGAACGGTCATCTTACCCGAGGGCATAGTGGCATTGTGTGTTCCCATGTGCATGTCTGAGGCTTCTTTGAGCACTTCTTGTTCTAGTGATGACTATCAGGTGCATGACGGTTAGGCTTGATTCTTCTACCATAGCTTCTGATCCTACCCCTTCTTCCCACTTTGTTCGTATAGGTATTCTTATGAGTGCATTTAGTGCTTCTTCATCTTGTCCTCGGATTATAGATTCTGGAGCTACTGTCCATATGACAGGTTTGTCTAATCTCTTCTATTCTTACTCTCCTTGTTTTGGTAAGTATAAAGTAAGGGTAGTTGATGGCTCCTTATCTTCAGTGTCTAGAGAAGGTTTCATTCATTGTTCTACTCTTTCCCTCTCTTCTGTTTTACATGCTCCTAAATAATCTACTACTTTAGTTTTTCTTAGTAGTCTTACTCGTTCTTTGAACTTCTCAGTGATATTCTTTGTTGGAAAAATGGTTTAATATAGGCATATTTTTTAGCTCAAATTTGAGTGGGCCCCAAACATCTTTTGGGGTGGGTTCGAAGAGGTGATGTGTTCCTTGCCGCGTGGCAAGTCACAAGTGGGTCCGAAGAGGTGATGTGCTCTTTGCCGCGTGGCAAGTCACACGGTAAAGACGGAACGTCAAAACCATTTATAAGTGAATGGGAAGTTGACGTCGTTTTCAGATTTAACATTAATTTTTTAGATAAAAATTCTTTTGAATTTTTTCAATAAAAAATTATTGTGGGAATTTAATTAAATTCTAAATTCAAATTTTGGATTCCTAAGTGGTTTCCTAAAATTTGTAATTGTGGGAATTTAATTTAATTTAATTTAATTCTAAATTTAAATTTTAGGTTCCTAAGAAGTTTCCTAAAGTTTGTACCTCTTTATTTATTTATTTAACTATTTCAATAGTTTAATATATATATATATATATATATATATATTCATTTAGTATATTATATATATATCTCAATATTTGAGATAGTTTAAATAAATTCATGCTCCAACAGGTTTGACTTGGTCCACCATCAGTAAACAATTTGAAAAAGAAAGTGTTTAAACTATTCAAATAGTTTAACAGTTGCTTTCATTTTGTCTCCAACGGTTTTCTTTTTTTTTTTTTTGAATTGTTTAAATAAATTTGAAACTGTTGAATTCAAATCAGGTGGCACCTGTTGACCACTGTTCATGCCTGTTCGGGCTGTTCTAACAGGCATGAAGTTGCCTATTTATATTGATCCTTTTCCAGCAGTCCGGATGAGATCAGAAAAAAAAAAAAACAGTCTCCAACTTTCTATTTGCTGTCCAAATTATTTTTGTTTGCATTTCTCTACATTCTAGTTTTAGAATTAAAATTAAGAGAGTATAAGAACACAAGGTTTGGTTCGCCGTACAAATTTGTTTGGTGTGCTACAACAATTTTGTGAAGATCATTGTATCCTGGGAGATAGACGCCACTCAACCGTAAGCACCGTAGCGGGGCGAATCTGTCTTAAGGACAGAGTGTCACACACTCGACTTGGTCTTGTAATTTTTATTTGGTTCGACAAAATAAATCCGGTATGTTATTTATTTATTTTGTTTGAATTTATTTCTAGTTATTTTATTTACACAGAAGATTGTTCTCACAATCTTAAGACAGATTCGAATTATTCTGTTTACAGAATTTTTCGTTTGTTTTCCTTTTTTCTTTCTTCGTAAATAATTTCGGAAGAAAATTATTTTCTGTGAATTTACAAAATAATATTCTGATTGGAAAAACAAATAGTGATTATATGCTATTTGATAGATAGTAGTAATATACTGTCTCTTTTCTTTGACAACTAGTAGTACGATACTGGTGTCATTAACAATTCAGAATATATTTTTGTGGAAATTTGTCAGGAAATTAATTTTGATTTTTTAGAAATTATTTTCTGAGTTTTCATTAATTAAAATTCTGTTTTCAGTATTTTAATTATTGAAGTGTTACTGAAATTAATTTTCTGTGTGGAATTAATTTGGTTAAATAAAATTTTATTTTATTTCCAAATTAATTGAAAAATAAAAGTTATAGTTTTATTTCTTTTATTTTACAGAATTTAATTTTCTGTGTGGAATTAATTTGTTTAAATAAAATTTTATTTTATTTTCAAATTAATTGGAAAATAAAAGTTACATTTTTGTTTCTTTTATTTTTACAGAATTTAATTCTGTGAATTTGGTTTAATTTTCTATGTAGTGTAAATTCTAATTATAATTTTGTTTTATATATTAGAATTGATGGCTACTGAAACTAATGCCCAAACAAGTACTACTGTGGTGGCTGCAATGACGCCAACCCCCTCTCCTGTTGTAACAGTACCGGTAAATCACGGTGAAAAGCCAGAGAAGTTTTTAGGAACTGACTTTAAAAGATGGCAACAGAAAATGTTGTTCTATCTTACAACTCTGAACCTGGCTCGTTTCCTCCGTGAAGATGCTCCTATCCTGAAAGAGGATGAAACCGACCGGCAAGTGGTTGCTGCGGTTGATGCCTGGAAACATACCGATTTCCTTTGCCGGAATTACCTCTTGAACGGACTTGACAACACATTATACAACGTCTACAGTCCAATCAAGACAGCAAAGGAACTTTGGGAATCGTTGGAGAAAAAGTACAAAACAGAAGATGCCGGCTCAAAGAAATTTGTGGTTGGCAGATTCATGGATTTTGTAATGGTTGATTCAAAAACTGTGATCAGTCAAGCTCAAGATTTCCAACTCATTCTGCATGACATTCACGCAGAAGGTATGTCTCTCAGTGAATCCTTTCAAGTTGCAACCGTAATTGAAAAATTACCAAAAGGCTGGAAGGAATTCAAGAACTACCTCAAACACAAGGGCAAAGAAATTTCTATGGATGAGTTAATTGTGCGTTTGAGGATTGAGGAGGACAACCGCAATTCTGAAAAGCGGGCTGGTAAGCTTCCTATGGAGTCTAAGGCAAATGTGGTGGAACATGCTTCAAAAACCAAGAAACGAAAGTCTTCTGGAGAAAGTTCATCACAAGGCTCTAAAGGGAGGGAAAATAAAAAGTACAAGTTTAATGGCAAATGTTACATCTGTGACAAAAGGGACATCGGGCCAAAGATTGCCGTAGCAAAGGCAAAAGCAAAAGAAGAACAAGCAAGAAGCCTGCTCAAGCCCACATGACTGAAGTGGACAATATTTCCAATGGTGTCGATGACATCAATCTTTCTGCAGTGGTTTCCGAGGCAAATCTTGTCGGAAATCCTAAAGAATGGTGGGTGGACACTGGTGCTACTCGTCATATTTGTGCCGACAAAAAGATGTTCACATCTTATTCTTCAGTGGACAATGGTGAACAACTTTTTATGGGCAACTCCTCAACTTCCAAAGTTGAAGGACAAGGAAAGATTGTACTCAAGATGACATCTGGAAAGGAACTCACTCTCAACAATGTGCTGCATGTACCGGACATTCGCAAGAATTTAATATCCGGATCTTTGTTGAGTAAGAATGGGTTTAGGCTAGTTTTTTAAAGTGACAAGTTTGTACTTACCAAAAACGGGATGTATGTAGGAAAAGGTTACATGTCTGATGGCCTTTTCAAATTAAATGTAATGACCGTTGTACCCTCAGTTATTAATAATACATCTTCTTCTTACTTGCTTGAGTCTTCAAATTTATGGCATGGTAGACTAGGACAATTATGGATCTTTGCGTAGATTAATTAATATGGAATGTTTACCTAAATTTAACATTGATTCAAATCATAAATGTGAAATTTGTGTTGAGGCAAAATTATCTAAAACTCCTTTTCATTCAATTGAAAGAAGTACGGAACCACTTGAATTAATTCATAGTGACATTTGTGATTTTAAATCAATTCAAACCAGAGGTGAGAAAAAGTATGTAATCACTTTTATAGATGACTATACTAGATATAGTTATATTTATTTAATTCGAACCAAGGATGAAGCTTTGGAAACTTTCATTCAATATAAGAATGAAGTTGAAAATCAACTTGGTAAGAAAATCAAGAAACTTAGAAGTGATAGAGGTGGTGAATATGAATCACCTTTTGGTGAGTTTTGTAAAGAACATGGAATAATTCATCAAACCACCGGTCCTTACTCACCTCAGCAAAATGGAATTGCTGAAAGGAAAAATAGGACTTTAAAAGAAATGATGAATGCCATGTTAATCAGTTCTGGATTACCTCAGAACTTGTGGGGGGAAGCAATACTTTCTGCTAATTATATTTTAAATAAAGTACCCCGAAAGAAAGTGAATCAAACACCTTATGAAATGTGGCATGGTAGAGTACCATCCTATAAATACTTAAAAGTGTGGGGGTGTTTGGCTAAAGTAGTTATTCCTAGTCCTAAAAAGACTAAGATAGGTCCTAAGACCATTGATTGCATTTTCATTGGTTATGCTAAGAATAGTAGTGCATATCGGTTTTTGATTCATAAATCAGAACATATCGAAATGCATGTAAATACTATTATTGAGTCTCGGAATGCATAATTCTTTGAACATGTATTTCCAAAGAAGACTGGACAAGAGACTAGTACTAATAAAAGATCTTTTGATGCTATTACTAGTCAGGATCAAGAACATGATCAAGAATAAGAGTTAGATCAAAATGAGGAAGAGGAACTTAGACGTAGTAAACGTACTAGAACCTCAAAATCTTTTGGTCCAGATTTTCTAACATATTTGTTAGAAAATGAGCCTTTAACTTTTAAGGAGGCTATGTCCAGTCTTGAAACTCCTTTATGGAAAGAAGCTGTCAATAGTGAAGTTGAATCCATCTTGCAAAATCACACTTGGGAATTAGTGGACTTGCCACCAGGTTGTAAACCTCTTGGGTACAAGTGGATTTTCAAAAGAAAATTGAAAGCGGATGGATCAATTGACAAATACAAGGCAAGACTTGTGGTCAAAGGGTTTAGACAAAAAGAAGGTCTTGATTACTTTGACACATACTCACCGGTTACTAGAATAACATCCATTAGAATGCTAATTGCCATTGCATCTCTATACGATTTAGAAATTCATCAAATGGATGTAAAAACCGCTTTCTTAAATGGTGAGTTAAATGAGGAAATTTACATGGAACAACCAGAAGGGTTTTCTGTTCCAGGAAAAGAAAAAAAAGTGTGTAAATTGGTTAAATCATTATATGATTTAAAACAAGCGCCAAAGCAATGGCATGAGAAATTTGACAAGGCAATGATGTCAAATGGATTTAAAATTAATGAGTGTGACAAATGTGTTTATATTAAAAACACGGACAAAGGTTATGTCATTGTATGTCTTTATGTAGATGATATGCTCATCATAGGTAGTAATAACGACATGATTAAAACTACCAAGAAAATGTTGAATAAACATTTTGACATGAAGGACATGGGCATTGCTGATGTAATTCTTGGTATGAAAATTACCAAAATATCAGAAGGATATGCTTTGTCACAATCTCATTACATTGAGAAAATACTTGACAAATTCAACAAAGATGATGATCATCTTGCTAGAACACCTGTAGATATTAATTTGTATCTTTCTAAGAATGTACAGGAAAGTATTTCTCAATTAGAGTATGCCCAAATTATTGGAAGCTTAATGTACTTGATGAACTGCACTCGCTCAGATATAGCTTATGCAGTAAGTAAATTAAGTAGATATACGAGTAATCCGGGAGTAGAACACTGGAAAGCAATTATAAGGGTTCTAAGATATCTCCGATTTACTCGTAACATTGGGCTGAATTATACTAGATATCCAGCAGTACTTGAAGGATACTATGATGCAAATTGGATATCGGATACAAGAGACTCAAAGTCCACCAGTGGGTATGTCTTTACTCTTGGTGGGGTGGCTGTATCTTGGAAATCTTCCAAACAGACGTGCATTGCTAGGTCTACTATGGAATCAGAATTCATAGCTTTAGACAAAGCAGGGGAAGAGGCAGAATGGCTTCGCTACTTCCTTGAAGATATTCCAATATGGCCAAAACCGGTGCCTGCTATATGCATACATTGCGATAGTCAATCAGCTATAGGTAGAGCACAGAGTCATATGTATAACGGTAAGTCACGACATATTCATCGTCGACATAACACCGTGAGACAACTACTCTCTAATGGAATTATTTCCATAGAATATGTTAAGTCAAAAGACAACATAGCGGATCCACTAACCAAAGGGTTAGCAAGAGAGTTAGTTGAGAATTCATCGAGGGGAATGGGACTCAAGCCTATTAAATAAGAGTTACCACAATGGCAACCCAACCTAGTTGACTGGAGATCCCAAGATCTAGGTTCAAAGGGACAACCGAGTTGTGAATGACTCAGAAGGATCACTGGGGGGTCTTACTCCTACACATTTCTTTGATGAAATAGTGATGTCTACAGCGTTTGAGGTTAAGTAAAATTTTAATGATTCTTATATCTAGGTAAACCTAGTGGAGTATGGCAGGATACTCTTCATAAGAATTACCTATGTGAGTGTGAACTGGGCCGGTTCTATAAGACTTGTGAAGGGCTACAAGTCTTTAGAGCACTCATGAAGACCAGGTTGTTCAGGGCCAAAATGAACACAATAGTGAGAACTAAACTGTGTCTAGAGATATACTGTGTGAGTTCTATTGTCTTGGTTTACACAAACGGCTGAACAGTTCAAGACATCATGTTCACTGGTTAGCTAGTAAATCCGATAGTGTCTCACAAGGGAAGGTTCAAAGCCAAAAGCTACCTATCCTTTGCAGAATATTTCCAATTTCTGTACTCTCTGTAATAGATCATGTTGTTGCATTTTCTCTCCGTCAAATTCCACTCATGTGGGGGATTGTTGGAAAAATAGTTTAATATAAGCATATTTTTTAGCTCAAATTTGAGTGGGCCCCAAACGTCTTTTGGATTGGGTCCGAAGAGGTGATGTGTTCCTTGCCGCGTGGCAAGTCACACGGTGAAGACGGAACGTCAAAACCATTTATAAGTGAATGGGAAGTTGACGTCGTTTTCAGATTTAACATTAATTTTTTAGATAAAAATTCTTTTGAATTTTTTCAATAAAAAATTATTGTGGGAATTTAATTTAATTCTAAATTCAAATTTTGGGTTCCTAAGTGGTTTCCTAAAATTTGTAATTGTGGGAATTTAATTTAATTTAATTCTAAATTTAAATTTTAGGTTCCTAAGAAGTTTCCTAAAGTTTGTACCTCTTTATTTATTTATTTAACTATTTCAATAGTTTAATATATATATATATATATATATTCATTTAGTATATTATATATATATTTGAGATAGTTTAAATAAATTCATGCTCCAACAGGTTTGACTTGGTCCACCATCAGTAAACAATTTGAAAAAGAAAGTGTTTAAACTATTCAAATAGTTTAACAGTTGCTTTCATTTTGTCTCCAATGGTTTTCTTTTTTTTTTTTTTTGAATTGTTTAAATAAATTTGAAACTGTTGAATTCAAATCAGGTGGCACCTGTTGACCACTGTTCATGCCTGTTCGGGCTGTTCTAACAGGCATGAAGTTGCCTATTTATATTGATCCTTTTCTAGCAGTCCGGATGAGATCAGAAAAAAAAAAAAACAGTCTCCAACTTTCTATTTGCTGTTCAAATTATTTTTGTTTGCATTTCTCTACATTCTAGTTTTAGAATTAAAATTAAGAGAGTATAAGAACACAAGGTTTGGTTCGTCGTACAAATTTGTTTGGTGTGCTACAACAATTTTGTGAAGATCATTGTATCCTGGGAGATAGACGCCACTCAACCGTAAGCACCGTAGCGGGGCGAATCTGTCTTAAGGACAGAGTGTCACACACTCGACTTGGTCTTGTAATTTTTGTTTGGTTCGACAAAATAAATCCGGTATATTATTTATTTATTTTGTTTAAATTTATTTCTAGTTATTTTATTTACACAGAAGATTGTTCTCACATTCTTTTCAACACATCACATCTTTCAAAAGCTAGGTACGGGGAGGATAATTAGCAGTGGTGACGCACATGGTGGCCTATACTTTTTAGATGCTACATCTCCATCCACACTTCCACCTTTGTCCTCTAGGTAGACTCTTTTCACATATACTAGTTCAACTTTGCATCAATCACATCAGTGCCATCAATATTTGGGCCATCCTTCTTTTGATGTTTTGGAGAAGCTCTAAGGGATTGTTTGGGGTGTTCTAAATAAGTGCACTTTTTGACTTTTTGATAAAAAAAGTAGAAGAAAAAAAGATGTATGTTTGGGATAATTTTTTGACTTTTTACAAAAAAATGTGTTTTAAAATATTGTATAAAATAGAAAAATTACCATATTACCCCTAATATAGAACAAGGCGTATTGACAGTGATTGAGACTTATAGCCAGTACGGTGGGCAGCATACTTCAGAACATGTATAGGAGAAGCTTGCCTCCAGTCCGAGATTGGATTGAATGGTGCTGTTCGGTCCGTAAGGGCCCACCACGGGTCCCATTTTAATAATCAGAACCGTTTAATGTGTAAAACTCGTTGAATACTATATGCTTGTAAAAAATCACGTTGATCGGATATTGATAGCTATCTCATCGGATTAGTTTTTTGTGAACTGTTAATTTGTTCACCGTCTTTTTTTATACAAAACTGATTTGATCATATAACTATCGATATCCGATCAACGTGATTTTTTATAGGCATATATTAGTCGACGAGCTCTACACATTGAACGGTTCAAATTATTAAAATGGGACCTGTGATTGGCCTCCACGGGCCGAACAACACCGTCCTGTTTGTGCACCCGCCTGTGTAATTTGTACAACCAAGTCAGATTGTACCATCACTTCAGAAGTGAGTTGGCTTGTATTTTTTTGTGTAAATTTATTTTTTTTATATTTTTAATTTGTGAATAGTGATAACATTTTGACTTTTTGTCTATTTTAGGTTTACCCAAACTAGCCCTTAGTTAAACTTTTTTTCATAGGAGTTGTATGTGATGCATATGAATTTGCAAAAAATAGATGCTCTGTTTATTCTTCAGTTAATAGAAGTACTTCTCTTTTTATGATTATATATTCTGATGTGTGGGGCCCTTTGCCTATTACTTCTATTGATGGTTATTGATGGTTTGTCATATTTATTGATTGTCATTCCCGTGTTACATGGTTCTATTTATTTCATAACAAAAAGAGTCTTTTCTTGTTTTAGAGCTTTCCACAAATTGGTAAGCACTCAATTTGATACAAAGATGAAAATTCTTCAGAGTGACAATGGAACAGAGTATATTGTGGAGCTTTTTGAGCCTGCATGGATGAACATGGCAATCCCTTTCAAACGAGTTGTGTTGATACTTCTGAACAAAATGGAATTGCTGAACGTAAGAATCGTTATTTTCTCGAAGTAGGTCGCTCCTTTTTGTTTACCATGAATTTTCTTAAATCTTCTCGGAGTGAAGCAGTTCTTAGTGTTGCCTATCTTTATTAATCGTATACCGTCTAGTGTTCTTCAGTTTAAGACTCCCTTTGTGCTTCTCCTTGGTAATCCCTCTGTTTCTTCCCTTTCACTTAAGATTTTTGGTTATGTGTTTTGTACATGTCTTTAAACACCCACGTGGCAAACTAGATTCAAGCATTGTGAGATGTGATTCAATGGGTATTCCGCTACTCAGAAAGGGTATAAATGCTATGATCCTCTCACTCAAATGCTTTTGATTGAGTCCAAGGGTTTTGGGAGCAATGATAAAGCATTATTCTTGTGGATTGTATTTTTTACGCAATTTTTTTGGGTAACTTGGTGGGAGCTTAATAGTATGATCTTTGAGTATTTGTTTGACGAGGAGGGCTCTTCATGGGATAATATCTGTTACTTGACATCATCCTGATTTACTTCACGACTTGTTGTCTCTTTCAGATCGTGCCTTTGTTTCCTCCTTGTATTCTATGTCTATTCCACAAGGTTAGAAAGAAGCACTCACAGATCCTAAGTGGAAGGAAGCTATGGTAGAAAAGATGACAACTCTAAAGAAGAATGGCACATGGAAGTTAGTGTCTCTTTTAGAGGGAAAAAAGCCTATGGGCTGTAAATGGGTGTTTCCTGTGAAGCAAAAAGCGTATGGAATAGTTGAGAGATACAAGGATGGCTTGTTGCCAAGGGATTTGCATAGACTTATGCATTGATTATCAGGAGACCTTTGCTCCTATAGTAAAGACAGCCTAATAGCTAACAAACCTTCTTTGCACCTGATTTATATATTGCGTGCCAATGTTCATCAACACTGATGCTGATTTGCTTATTGGTTCATATGCTGCCATTTTTCTCAATCATCCATCTTCTCTCTCTCTCTCTCTCCCTCTTTTTTATTTTTTATTTTGTTGTGCTAGATGGAACGAACAACACGCCTAGTATGCCCAAAATCAACTGAGATAGCTGAGATATACTAACATAGTCCGTATATACATCAGAATGAAATTGGAGGTGGTGTATACAATTTTTCTGTCATAACAGTATATCTAAAATCGTGTCTGGCAGTACAGTATGAGATTCACAACATTGGTTGAGTAATATGTTATTGGTGATAAATTGCTATTTTTGTAATGAGAGTTTACTATATTCATGCTTAATAGTTTAAGCGGTAATGTAAAATGTAGACTTTATCATACACATTATAACTAAGCAACAAAAATATTTTATATACAAAATTCATTAATGTTCCCTAAGGCACTCCCACACTTACTCTTGTATGTTGCTCGCTCCCACTTTGTGCAACTAAGTTATAAATATTTTTTTAGGGGATCTTGGTGAGACTAGATGTTGGTGAGTGTGCATTGGCAATGCTTTTAAGTTTGCAAGTAACCTTAGTTTCTAGTTGGGAAATTGTTAAACATGATTTGATAGAAGTTTTTGCAGAGTTGAAAAAAGAATGCAGTTGTTAATGATTGTACAAATGCATCATTTATATGTTTGATTCTCAACAAGGCCAACTGTTATAGGGTAGGGTTTAGTTTAGTTCAAGAGGCATTTATGTACTTTAGATCTTACTAATAAAAATATAAACGTCTACGGAGAGAATCCTAATTTTTTATGGGTTTCTCGCATTAGCCATACACTGTGTTCTATTTGCTTTCTTCCTCTTCTCTTTATTTCTTCTTTCTATTGTAAATTAAATTGCAACTCTTGAAGATTATGAATTTTAGGCCTATCAACGTAGTTACCTCATAGTATAAAATTCCTGCTAGTGTTTTAGCAAGGCGGTTGAGAGTTGTTTTTGGGGGGACTATATCTTCTTCTCAAGGAGCCTTTGTTGAAATGTTGTCGGATTTTGAAAAAGCATATGATCGTGTGGAGTGAGTTTTTTTTTTTTTTTTTTTTTTTTTGGCAAAAGAAGGGATTTGGGGTTAGATGGAAAAGATGGATTAAAGATTGTTCATCATCATGTAATTTGTCAATTATAGTCAATGGTAAGGTAGGTGACAATTTTAAAGCATCTAGATGTCTTAGGCAGGGTGCTCCTTTATCCATTTTTTCATTTACCTTAGTGGTTGATGTTTTGGGTAGGTCTATTGATTGGATCAAGGATTTGGGCCTAGCGGATGGCTTCTTTGTAGGGAGGTATAGCATTTTTGTGTCTCATTTACAGTTTGCATCTGATACCATTTTTTTTTCCTCTTATGGAGAGAAGAATAAATGGGTAATCTATTATCTATTTTGAAAATTTTTTAATTGGTCTTTGGGCTTGAGGTAAACATGAGAAAGAGTACCATGGTGGGAATTAATTTTCCATGTCACATCACAGGTTGCTTAGATTGGCTGGTTTGTCGGGATGTTCCATTGAGTCTTTGTCTAAAGTATTTTGAGTTGCTGATAAAAATAAGTATAGAAAGTATTTAGAGTTACTTGAAGGGGGTAATCCTATATGCGAAACCTTTTGGAATCCATTAATTGACAAGATTGGGAAAAGATAGAGGGGTTGCAAAGGCTTTGACTTCATGAGGTCAAAGATATACTAGGTTCAATCTATTTTGTCTAGTGTACTTATTTATTATTTATACTAGTTCAAAGTTCCAATGATAGCTAATAAGATTGAAAAAATAATGAGAATTTTTTTTGGGGAGGTAGTGATGAGGGAAAGAAAGATCATTTGGTTTGTTGGGATGTGGTTCCCTTCCAAAAATGAAAGCGGTCTCATTTTCAGTAACACTGTAACTAAGAATATGACTTTGCTTGAGAAGTGATTATAGAGATTTCCAATGAAACATAACTCTTTATGGCATTCGTTATCAAGAGTAGTAAGGGATTCAAGCCAATGGATAGTAGTGTACGATTCAAGCCAATGGATAGTAGTGTACGATTCAGGCCAATGGGTGGGACTCTCATGTGATTACTTGGGGGAATTCTCGTTCTCCTTGGAATGTATTTCTCAGGATCTTAATTTTTTCGTTTCATTCATTTTTCACCTGCAAATGGAGAGAGTATTCGCTTTTGAGAGGATGTTTGATAGGAGGAGATTCATTTGATCTTTTGTTCCAGCGGTTGTATCTTTGTCTCACAATGTTCATTGTTTCTGTGGCTTCTTCTTGATGCCAATTACTTGGAAATTTGATTTTTGCTATGAATATAAACGATTGGGAAGATGATGAATTGGTTTCTTTGTTGCCTACCTTGAGAGAGTGTCTTTCAGTGCAAGGCTATTGACGAAAGGGTGTGGATTATTCATTCTTCAGGATTATTCAATTGCAAGTCTTTTTTGAAATATTATTGACAATCTAAATGTACCTCTCACAAGTTGATTTGGGCAGCATGTGTGCATCTTAAGTTGAAATATTTGCATGGTCTCTAGCTCATAAGAAGCTTAACACCAATGACATGATTTAAAGGAGACCTAATTATATCTTACTACTTCCTCAATGGTGTGTCTTGTGTAGAAGGGATGAGGAAAACATGGACCGCTTATTCTTTCATGCCTTGTTGCTTACATGAAGGAGATGGAATGTGTGGCTTCACTCTGATGTATTCAAATACTTCACATTGATTATAGGGGCTTTGACAGTAATAGGAAAGCAGGAGTTCTTTGGATGTGTGAATTGGAGAGCTGTTTGTGAGATGAAATTTTGTTTTCTTCTTTCCTTTTTCTTTGGTGGACTTCTTATCCTCCCTCTTGTACTCTTTTTCACATTTCCTTTTATTAATAAAATGTCTCATTGTTGATAATAATATATATATCCAATAACAAGTACCTATGTTGGATGGACTCTTTTTTAATTGTATGGAGTACCTGTATCCAGCACTCAACACTTGGGTAAGTGTATAGAATGTGTCTGACATATACAAATGAAATTTCGCCTAGCAAGCATATTTTTTAATTCGAGTTAACCATATATGTAGCACGGACACGTCCCCTAAGGCAACGTTTGGGTGTCAGACACGTGTCGGACACGGACACGCGGTGGACACGTGTCCTACACTCTACCCAACGTGTCCCTTTTTTTTTTTGAATTTTTGCAGCCGGACACTCGTTTGGACACTGTTGGACACGCTATGGACATGTTATGGATAGAGAGGGAGAGAAACCCTAACCTGTTGAAGACAGAGAGAGAGAGAGGGTGAAGAACCTGTTGAAATGGAGCCCTAGATCAGGTATGTTCTTCGATTCTTCAAATCTCTCCTTCGATCTTCTTCTTTTCTTTTGTTTTTCATCATTTTTCTTCTTCTTTCTTCGTTTCGTCTGCGTCGTCTTCCTCGTCTGTGTCGTCCTCCTCGTCTGTGTCGTCTCCCTCTATGCTCTCTCTCTCTCTCTCTCTATGGTGTTTCGGCCCTCTCCTTTGACTATCGATCGCTATCTGCTCTCTCTCTCTCTCGCTCTCGCTCTCGCTATCGTGTTTCGGCGTTTGACCATCGATCGCTTTATATATCATATACTAATAATATACATACATATATATATCATTCACTAAAAATATATATACATATATATATTTATATCCTAATAATAATAGTATATATATTATATACTAGATATATATTTGAATTTTTTTTTTTCTTTTTTTTTTCTTTTCCTTTTTTCTATTTTTTAGATATTATTATTTGTTTAAATAAATTATTTTTATTTATAAAAAAAATTTAATTTGTGAATAATATTTGATATTAAAATAAATAAATAATATTTATATTTTTTAATTTTACATATAATAAATAAATAAAAATATATATATTGAACGTGTCCCCAGCGTGTCGTGTCCCCTATTTTTTGAAAATTTGCGTTTTCGCGTGTCCGTGTTGTGTCCGTGTCGTGTCGCATGTCGGTGTCCGTGCATATAACACATGAAATCCTCTACGACACGTGAAAACCAATATACCTAGAAAATAAAATAAGTATATTAAAATATGAAGATTTTATCATGTCTTCTCAGTCTCTCAGTCCTCTCTTGGTGTTCGAACTCGCCTCACACCTCGCTTCTTTGGTTGCCCATTTCAGTGCAGACTCGGATCGGAAAGGTGGTTCTTTGGCTGCTATTCTCTGTTTGGCTTGTTGGGTCTCTGCTAGTCTTCTTACACATCCAGCTTTTCTGCCTTCACAACATGATTGGCTTTTGCTATAGCATCCCGAGCAGCAGTCCGATAATCAAATGGACACTCATGTTTATCAGAGTAGCGATGAACTGTGCAGAAAAGATTTCCACACCTGCAACTGAAACCTGTTAAACCCACACGCTTGCGGCAAGTGTTGCACCTATTTGGACCCTCTTTTACTTTCACCTCTGAACTCTGGCTTGAGGATGAATCACACAATGCTTGTGTTCGCTTCCACTGGTCCAGCTTGCACATCTACAGCAGCACCAACTACAGGTTCCTTCCCATTGTTGCCTGAGCCACCATTCACAATATTGTCGAAGGAGGTAGCTGCAAGTTTGGCCTGCTGCTGCTTCAAGATCATGTCCTTGTGGCACTTGGAACACATGTTCATGGTGGCTGCACTGCCAAAAAAAAAAAAAAAAAAAAAAAAAAAAAAAAGCCACAGTTGTTGATGCAAAGGATGGGTCCTTCTGGAGCTTGGCATCCTGTCTTATCGGAAGACTCCATTTATTCAAATGTCCTGTTTTCAAAACGAGAGTTTTTGGCCGATCTTGACTCGCAAAAATCGAACCAGGTTGTTCCTTAATCGAGGTTTAATAGTGCGATGATCGGAGAAATTGAGGGGTATATCAGAGACACACGGCAGCAACCTCTTCATCATTGAACACACACACAGGTAGCAGCACACACAGAGTTTACAGAGAGATACCCCACTCAACTTTCTTTTTCTTTTTTTTTTTTATTATTTTACTCCATCTTTTGCACACACAGTTTACAGAGAGAGAGCCCACTCAACTTTCTTTTTCTTTTTTTTTTATTATTTTACTCCATCTTTTGCAATAGCAAACGAAACACAAATTGATTTGCACATGTATCTCCACTCTCTTTTTTTTCACTTTCCAATCCCCCGAGGCACATGCTTTCGCCATTAATCTATTCTTATTATTATTATTAAAAAAAAATATATATATATATATATACAAACACAACTACCAAACCCATTGCAGGTTTTCACAAAACCGTGGGCCACGAAACTTTTTTTTTTTCCTTATTATATCTTTGCAACACAAAAAAAAAAAAAAAAAAAAAAAGAAGAAGAAAAAAAAAGCAGAAGAAGAAGACGAACTGCACACCACACTCATTTTATTCCTGTCGGGGCTCACCCCGATCACAATTTTACAACATAAAAAAAAAAAAAAAAAACAAACAAACAAACAAACATCACCCCCAAACACCCATCCACAGGCGGGATTTTTCTTCTCTACTCTGCAGCTGGTCTCTTCTTCTTGCCTCCGTCCTGGGCGGCTCTTGACGGTGCTACCTCAGTACTTCCTTGTCCACCGAGCACGTTCCCTATTCCCTGCTCCTCCACTGCAGCATATGGCGGACCTCCGAATCGGAACATCACGGTGGCCTTCCGCTTCAGCTCCTTGTTTTCTGCCTTTAGCACACTTATCTCTGCTCGCGCATCCTTATACATGCGTTGGAGCAGAGCCAGCTGGGAGTTTAACTGTTGCACCTCATTTGTCTTGCTCTGCAGCCGGTGCGACAAGTTTGTGACCGCAGTCATGGTTTCCACACATGACTTCAGAGTATACTGATTGGCCTCAATATCAGTTTGCACCGCCATCTTTTGCTCCACCGACCGCATCGGAAAGTTCAACGGAGCAAAACCAGAGGTGTTTGGTTGAGGTTCACTGGCCACCGCACCAGTTATTTCTCTTGTGGACTCGTTCAGTTCTGGAAAGAGCGTGAGCAGACCACGGGACGAGGAGGCCATGTTCTGGGTAGCTGGACGGGAAGAAGAGGCCATGTTGCTGAGTGTTTTCAGAGACGGGTTGGTTACCGAGTATTACAGAGTTTCTCTCTCAGCAAAGGAAGAGTTTTTTTCAGAGGATTTTCAGAAGTTTTTTGTCTGCCTCAGCCTCAGCATCAACCTTGGTTAAATAGCCAAGGCAGCCACGCGCATCATGCGCCGCTCGGCGCTCGACGCCAACCTGGACACACCTTTTTATGGCACGCCTTTTGATGGCACGCCTTTTGATGGCACGCCTTTTGATGAATTGGGCACGCCTTTTGATGGCACGCCTTTTGATAGATTGGGCACACCTTTTGAGGGTGCGACTTTTTAAGGGTCCGACAAGACTCTGTAAACTGTCCCGACATTGATTCCGGTTAGTTTCTACAAGGGTCCAGCAAGACTCCGTAAACTGTCACAACAACTGTCACAACACCTTTTGAGGGTGCGACTTTTTAAGGGTCCGACAAGACTCTGTAAACTGTCCCGACATTGATTCCGGTTAGCTCCTTCATGGGTCCGACAAGACTCTGTAAACTGTCCCGACATTGATTCCGGTTAGCTCCTTCATGGGTCCGACAAGACTCTGTAAACTGTCCCGACATTGATTCCGGTTAGTTTCTACAAGGTCTAGCAAGACTCCGTAAACTGTCACCACAACTGTCACAACATTGTCTGCTACAACGGTCCGACATGACCCCATAAACTGTCTTCTACATCGGTCTGACACCGCCATCCAGTGTCCTCTACACCGTTATGACACCACCATACAGTGTCCTCTACATGGTTATGACACCCCCATACAGTGTCCTCTACAAAGTTATGACACCACCATCCAGTGTCTTCACCAATGGTCTGACACGACCATACAGTGTCTCCTATCCTCTTTTATTTTTATGTATTTTCTTGTTTTGTAACTCTCTCCAAACTCAAGTTGGTTAGTTCCTATCCCCCTTGAGTTTGCGGGGGGCTGTTAAAATCCACCCACTACACCACTACCACCTCACCTACTCCACTAAACCTAACCCACTACACCACTATCACCTCCACTTCACCTACTCCACTAAACCTAACCCACTACACCACTACCACCTCCACTTCACCTACTCCAACTACCACCTACTACCACCTACTCTTCTATATATAGGAATCATTGTAACATATCATAACAATCAATCAATAATATACATCAATTTATTTTACACCTGATGAATCAGACACTTAGATATATACCAGTACCCTAGTTCATGTAACATAGCTGGGTACTGAAGTTGCAATCCTGAATTGCTTCAAAACAAACTAAACAATTTAAGCATGGCTTCTGATGATCATTGAAAAACAAAAGGATTCAAAGAATACAATTTGAAATTATGGGGATTCAGCATTCTATATTTACTGCAAACTCAGCAACAATACAAAACCCAAAACATAAAGACAGGACCCACATCAAATAAATCATTAGCCACGTTATTTTAAGGGAAAAAACAAGAGAGAGAGAGAGAGAGAGAGAGAGAGAGAGAGAAAAATTTAAACAAATTAATAAAAAGAAAAACTACAATGAACCTGTAAGATACACCTTAAGGTTGAAACAAAATTCTGGAAGAGTTTTCAGATACTCACAAATTCTTGTGAAGGTGACTACTGCTGAGTAAGTAATAGAAGATAAAACTGGCAACAGAAACATTGGCAGAACTCGTAATGCCCTCATTTTCCAGTTTAATTCTAACGACCTTGTTGTCATGATAGCATAACCCACTGCAATAAACTGACGATGGAAACTATCTTAATACAAAGCCTCAAAGACCAAGGGAAAATACTGCATAAAGTATAATATGCTATTGCCAAGCAACAACACTCTGAAAACCACAATAATAGAATAAATAAATTTCGTTTTGTCAACATCAAAGGAAAATCAAGCACTCCTCTATCAAGGAAGATTAATTTTTAGTTATCAAAGTCAAAAAGTACTTCTAACTTCGAGCCCCTAGTCTACTTAGCGATGCAACTTGGGCAGGCTTGGGCGGGTTGAGAGTTTGTCCAAGCCTAGCCTGAGTTGTGCTAAGAGCTGCCTAAGACTGCCTTAGCCAGAATTGTTACTTGAGATTGTATGTCCAAGCCCGACCCAAGTTAGGCCTAAGTTGCCCAAATTGTCATAAATTTGAGTGTTTTTTTTTTTAGCAAAGTTAATTAATTTGCTAAAATTAGACTCTATTAACATTTTCTTAATAAAATTATTAATAACATTAAACCAAATAACAATGTGCGAGAGATAAGAATTGAAGAACAATATGCCGCTATGGCGGTCTTTATAGTTTCTAAACGAGAAAAGAAAAATGTAAGGTTTTGTGTTATGTTACTTGTGTATATAATTATATTCAATATGATCTAACAACTTAAATTACTTTAACATCATCCAAAAACAAATAATTTGTATGTATATTTAATATTTTATATATTTATAATTTAGGTTTCAGGTTGTTTGGTGTCTTTACCTAAGCCCACCCAAATTTAATTCAGCCTTCTAAATTTTTGCTAAAGCCCACATTAATTCAAAAATATTTTGCACAAGCCTTAAAAAAATTCGAACTAGGCTCGGGTTGAACCTGCCTAAGTTGCACCCCTAAGTCTACTAGCAATGTAAATTTAATGGGGCAAATTATTTACATGTGAAATCAGTCCTTTAGAAAAAATAAAAATAGAAAAAGAAAAAAATGCACACCAGTACTTCCTCCATAGAGAGAAGCTTGTATTTGAGAGAACCAAAAACTAACCCTATGTTACATGGACTCGGGTACGGGTGTCGGATGCGGGTATGTATCTAGAGGTCAGACCCATCAAACAATAAATTTAAGGATACGTGGACTCGGCCAAAAAAAAATCATATTTTTATATTTTTAATAAAGTATGTGAGATAAAATAGGGTTATATGTAACTTATAGTGTCAAAAAGATATTTATAGCAATTATACAACAATATATACATATAATAATAGTTTTATATACAAATTATATAAGAAGTGTTCGTTGAAAAGTAGCCGACACATATCCCATACCCTTGTCCGAGTGTTGGGTGTCCGACATGAGTATTTTATTTATTTTGAAGAGTCCGTGTAACATAATCAAGAAGCATTTTGTTACAAAGGAAAACTCCATGGGAATTGTTCAGCCATTAATACATTTTAAGGTTACTTCAGCACTCTGGGGCAGTTTTGAAACGTTAAGAAGTAAATGTATCTAATTCATCCAAATTGAAATTTTACATACGTTCGTCACGGGATAGAAGTTGTAGACCGGTTCTTCCCAGTTGATGTTTGGACGGACTACAAAGATACGCTGTTGGGAAATGTTGGAAGCATTCAAAAGGGTGCCATATATTTAGTGGCTGCTACTGTTAGTGGAAAGGAATGCAAAATTACTTTAAGGAGTCAAATGTACTTTAAAACTAGTAACCTTTTGAAAACCCAAGCCAATACAGAACAGCATAATTACCTACTTTTACACAACTTTAAGGGAAAATTATCTTTTGGGTATATTGGTATTATATTTACTAGGTAAAAAGACATAAGGATGCAAATCAAGTAAACAAGATAAGGGACAAATCAAGACTCTGATGTAAAGCACACCTTGGACATTACACAATCATGTTTAGCATCATTTGAGTCCTTTTTTTAAAATATATTTTGTAGGTAATAATGCTATTGAACAGATTTAATGACTTTTTATTAGGTTTTGTTGGTTAGTGGTATTTGGTAATTTTGCAATATGTTGGACAAAGATGCAGAAGCAATAAGAAGGAGAAAGAACATGTTCACAATGAATTAGTGTTTAGTACAGGGAAATTTTAAGGATATTACACGTTAGGCTGTTTCATGCCCGCTTTGTTGCGGGTCTCTTATTTCTGTTGTTGAATTAATAAATTATATGAGTGTAGAGAGTCATATTTTATGGAAATTCTTACTGTTTAGGAATTTCTATGTTTTCTTTTTTCAAACAATTTCCTATTGATGGAGTTCTTTTATGAGATGATCAGGAGTTCATTCTTGAACTATAATCCAGCCTCTTACTTGCTTTGAAACTACCTGTTTAGCTAGATTTTGAGTCTTTTATGGTTTCTATATTGTATGGGGCAATTTTTAGGGAGTTTTTAGTTTCTCTACAATTTTCTAAGTATTTAGATAAAGAGTTCTTATTGTATTATGAATTTATGGTGGAATAAAAGTATTTCTTTGTTCAAGAATGAACGTGAAACTCTGCTAAAAATTTGGGTGTGAATCTACAATGGTTGGAAGAGTTGCTCGTGGATCATATTATGTTGCTTTTATATGGTTTTTAGTAGGTATAAAATATTTAATTTAGTAAAATTTTGCTTGTTTAATTTAATTGAGCATATTGCCCTTGATAGAGCTGAATAGAAAAAAAAAAGGTATTCATGTAGCTTACTCTACTTGATTGAGACACAAGGCTTGGTTTGATTTAGTTTGATTTAATTAGTCAAATTTTTCTTGTTTTCCATTTGTGAACCAAAGTCTCAGCACAGGGGCCCGTGGGACTGGGACTGGGACAGGAGTACATAGAACAGTGTTGGAAGAACCAAGGGGAACACAAATGTAATTTATATATAAAAATAGTTTGTAGAAAATATTTTTGTTAGTTGTAATGTATATGTTAAATGTCTACATTATCAGATGCCTGATCATCCCTTCCAATGCAAAATGCCAAGTTATCAATAATAACCATTTTTGCAGAGGCAAGCCAACAGTTGAATCCCCCGCAAGAACCAATCCTTAGTCCCTATTTAAAGACATAAGGAAACACAGGTTACCTCAAAAATCACAGAGAATATTATCACATGCTTGGTCATCCTTCTCCAACGTCGAGATCTCTTCTTCATTCTAGCTAGAACAGCAGCTTCTTCCTTGAAAATGTGTTGCAGTCTCTTTTCAAAATCATCACCATGTACTCTAAAGATTTGATTCCAAATCCGAGATATTACTCCTTTCTGCTTCTTTACAACAGTCTCAGAGTCTTTCTTTTCAGTAGCTGGCACATCCAAACTTTCCCCTATGTCCGGGGCATTATTGGACTCTCCAGCCATTCCCTAAAGTAAGTACAAGAAATAGATCCGTTTTCCACACATGACATCAAAATCTACACTACTAAGAGATATTTAAAAACGACAAAAATTACACAATCTTCTCTACTAGTTACGAATGGATATATTAGGAATAAAGTTTATCATGGAAAAGCAGTGACTTGGGGGAATCAAAGGTAATAGCCTAAATTCATTGAGACATGAGAGAAAGGCGCCTTGCCTCTTGCTTGCCATAGAAAAGCAAGCGTTAATTATTGAAAGTAAACGACAATCATCTTTCTGATAAGTTTTAAAAAAATGCATTTGATAACACGGATTTTAAAATTTGCCCTTTTGATCAAAAATACAAAATGCAAGATCTTCAAATCTACTTTGTGAAAATTGTAAAATTCTAGCATACATAATAAAAACAAAATACAGAAGTTCTTTCAAGGAGAACATAACCAACTCCATCAATACAATGTTGCAACAACCCAATAATAATAATAGTAATAAAGGCAGACAAATATGAAGTTGTTCTTTCTATAATATAACATAACAAACAACATGTTGAAAAAAAAAAAATAACACTGTCAAAAAATCAAATATAACATATATTCTAGCTTACATTACAGCTTGTTTGGTTTAAATCATTTTTCAGAAAATTGAGTTTTTATATTCTGTGTTTTTTTTTGTTTTTACTAAATTTTTTTAATATTTTACACAATTTTTTTTAATATTTTTTTAGATACAGATATACTTGGAAAGTATAATCTATAAAAGAAAAAAAAATTAAAAAATAAAAAATTCACCAAATATAAAAAAATACAAAAAAATATGAAAATTAAGTATATTTTCATATGTTATTGTATTCAATGAATTTTTACAAAAATTTGTAAAAATTTTATATTTTTAAATATATCTCGATTAAATGAAACTAAAAATTAATTAAAATATTTTTAAAAAATCACTAAAAAGTACCAAAAAAAAAAAAAAAGAATTTAAAACTCAAAAAATTATTTTTGAAAACTCCAAATCAACACGCTTCAATTCAAATTGGTTCACAGAATTCTAACAAAAATAAACAAATAAATCATTGAAGATGAGTTCTGTCATCATTTAAACGGTCAATCGAGGGAATTCGAAACAGAAAAAGACAAATCAGAAAATTTAAATTTTCTCCTTCCTTTCACCAGAGGCCAGTTCCGAACAGTCGTTGATTTTACTTTTGCTCATATTTCATTTTCTTGCAATCTCAAAACTACATTCAATTGCCTTTCTGATCCTCCGCTTTCATTCTCTTTGAGAAATCTCAGCTTTTATGGGTAATTAGGTCAATATTGAATTTACATGCACATTTTAAGAAACAACAAAATCAATCACGACGAATCAAAATCAAAATCAAAACCAAAAATTTGTAACTCACCTCAGCGCGGTGGGCTGACGGCGACCGTGAACACGAAACCCAGCAATATTAGCGGCGGGGCGTGAAGGTAGGTAGGTGGGTATGCATGTGAGATAGTATTGGATCAAATGAAATCTGGGGTATGTTTGGGGTGGTGATGGTTGATGATGTGAAAGGTTATTATGGTTGCTTCTGCTTTATGATACGTGACGCAATGGGGGCTGGTCAATTTTTTTATTTTATTTGGTAGAACCGTTTATTTTTAAAATTATAACGTGTGTTTCTTTATTTTAAAATATTAGGCTTTGTTTGGTAAAATTTTTGAAGTTTAATTCTACTTCTTAGTTTGAGTGTATTGTTTGGTTACAGTTTTAGAAAATTAATTTTATACCCACTTTTCAAAACACCCACTTTCAATATCATATGTCACATCACTCAATTCAAACTGTTTTCAAAACTCATAATCAAACAAATTTTCTACACTCAAATCATAATTTCAAAACTCACAAACTCAAATTACAACTTTATTCTCAAATCATAATTCTAAAACTCTACCAAACGCAACCTTAATTTTTTAAAGAAATTTAATTTCTTTTAGTAATATGATTATTACATTTTAAAAATATTTATTATTTTTTAAAATTATTTTTTGATAGTACAATTATTACACTTTAAAAATGAATTTAAAAGAATGATAAAGTAGAAAATTTATGTTATTTTAATCCTTAATTCTTGAAATTTGACTAATATTTTGAGATAATAAAAAATAAAAAGTGTTTCCATTTTAGCACATGTCTAAATTCTTTAGACTCTCTAATTTCTTTTTTTTTTTTATTATAATTATACCCTAAAGTAAAATTACATTAAATACATCATTTAATGGAACACTCACCTACCAAATAAGAACTAACACTCTACAGTATTGTACATGTACCTACACCCTCATCCCCATCTCCAGCTATACGTATTTCACGTTTCTAAATTCTAAACTTGTTACTTTTCATAACCAACCAACATAAATCCTAAACCTGTTGCTCTTCATAATCATCTTAAACCTTGAATGTATCATCTTCATTACCATCATAAACCCTCCTAAACTAGAAACCTTGAACCAAAACGCTCTTTTCAAGTCCAATGTATTACTCTTCATCAGTTATTTCACCTTGTAAAACAATAGAGGACAATGATAATAATTCTGATGAGACTGGCATTCCATTAATAAGTTTATTTGTCTTGCATTAACATTTTCGGTCATTTTCAATTGTTCTCGTTTTGTTCAAGCTATTCGATACTAGTTTGTCGAATGTTAAGATTGTGTTCGGTAATACAGTACTGAACACAAACATTTAGTTCAATATATGAATTCTAAATAGTAATGCAGATAATCAATACTGGTGTGCCAAATGGGTCGATTTTTGTATCTTCAATACCAGATTGTGTGTTTTGTGAGGGTTTTACCTAAGGAATTTTCACCAAGTTTTCTACAATGGTAGACAGGAATTTTTGACAAGTTTTTCGATGGTATTCTTTGGACACCATCGCATCAATTTCTCCTTTCATTAACAGTTGATAGAAATTTTATTGATTGACTGTTGATGCAATATTTTTCACTGAGGCAATGGCGTTTTATTGATGCAATGACTGTCAGCCTTCTTTTTAACAAGAGATTGACTATCAACAAAAGGAAAAGAAGAGAGGGTGTGCAAAATTAGGTGGGTGTGCCGTTGGGTATGATAATATTATGAATCAGAGTAAATTTTATATTAAGTGGAGTGTTCAAAAAAATCTTATTGAAATTTAGGATTTAGGGTAGGGGTTTAAAGAAATGTGTGGTCCAAAGAATTTAAGCAGGTGCTAATAGCAGCTCTGAAAATTAAAAGAAAATTCTACTTACAGAACATATTTACCTCTTTACATGCTCTATTTGATATATATATATATATATATATATTTTCTCAATTTTACCTATGTGTGAAATTAAGGTAAAAATTAAATAGATTTGATTATCTTTTTACACCTATTACGTTTCAATCCGTATTTATTTTCTTCCTTTCTCATTTATTCTTCTCTATTATACATCTACCTTCAAAAAGTGAGAATCATAGTATTTTGATCATAAAAGAAATTAATGGATGAAGAAATGGTGATGAAGGACCAGCAAAAAAGTGAAATAGTGAGTCTTTTCTTTATTTATTTTTATTATATATTTTTTATGTTTTCATTTGGTTTTTGAAAAAGACTGTTCGACTTTTACACTACCGAACAAAAAAATACTTGTTTAGTAACATACTACCAAACGAAAAGTATATGCCCAGTAGCTCATTGCTAAACGTTTTTCAGTTTAATTTTTTTAACAATTTTGTTTTTTTTTTGCTTTGAAGGATTATATTGTTGTTCATTTTAGTAAGGCTAGTAGTGCATTGTTAATGGTTTGTTTGATTTATTTGCTTCCTGGTCATCTAGTACCACCGAAAGCAAGTAATTGGATTCGTTTTCATCATCTGTGTGCTAAAGGATGGGAGAGAGCATGTACTATTTGTATTGATCAATTTCATACGCTTGTCAGCCCTAATGTAGTAACTACTAAAACTATCAATATAAATGGATTGTGATAACATCTCAGTGAGTTTTTATAGATATTTGTATTAACAATTTTGAAGATATTTGTATTGACAAGTTTTATGAATATTTTTATAGATGTTTGTACATTTCATATTTTTATGGATGTTTGATATTTTAAGGAAAGTGAATATGTAAACCTGCGGCAACAGATGGTTGAAAAAATCTTGTTTGTTAGGCAACATGATACCGAAATGTAACAAATTGTTTGGCAATGTATAATCGAACAGTCCCATAATAAATTTAGGGAGGAAAATGATATTTATTTGAAAACATGCGACAATAGATGGCTAAACAAATATAGTTTGTTCGGTAACATAACACCGGAGTAGTTCAAAAGGAATTGATGTAATGAGAAAAATCTATAGGGGTTTTGAAAATGATTTAATTTAGGGTTAGTTTTGGTATTATAAAGTGTGTAATGAGAATTTCAATTATTTCTTAATGGTGTAATGAGAAACTAGGTGTATGAGATAAAATTATGGTGTAAGTAGAATTTCCCAAAATGAAATAAGAGACTAATATTTTGGGATGGAGAGAGTATTATTCATGAAAAAAACCAAGTCGATTCGATAGCCGTAACCACATTAATTATATTTGTCTTTCAAAAAATTAATGGTCTAGTTTTCAAATAATATATGCCATTCATTCTTTTGCAAATAATGTAACGCCACCAAATTAATTAAATTAAAACATTACTCATAACATGATTAATCTGAAATCTTACCATACCAAACAATAATATTAATCCCAAAACCCCTCTTTTCTATTGAACTACATATCAAATATTTACAAATTTCCATATTTTTGTCTTAGTTACAACAATATTAACATAGTTCAAGAAGCTAAAGGATAAAAGTAATAATGCCTTAATGGCATACAAACATCAAGGCAAGGCCTTGTTACAACAAAATGGACACGCGGTCCCAAAACGCATATGCTCAGAGCTTCCACATAACACATCCATGAGCTTTCGTGCCCTAACAAAACAAAAGAGTCCCCCTCCTTCTCATAGGGGTGGTTGCACATAACCAATTCTTGAAATTCTTAGATAGGAATGAGTTAAATGCCCAATAGAAATACTTTTAACAAAGTATCTAGTTATTTAAAAATCCACGTGACATTATCACAACAAAACATTTTTAATTCAATTCATAGTATTAATTTAAGAAAGAATATATGAATTTAGAGCTTCCACTATTTCACAATTTAACGACGGGAGGTAAATACGCCATGAAATTCCTAAAGAGAGTCCCAATACATACATATACATAGGTTTATATCCAAAATATCCCCCCATTTGCCGCTATTAATACGGCAAGGAATGGACACCCAAAATCATCCATTTTTCCACTTTTACTGATTACAATACGGCAGAACCAGTAGACCCCCAAAAACACTTTTCCACATTCGTCCGGCAATAAACTCAAGACAGGGCAATTGGACACCTAAACTTTCCCCCGTGCGGATACCAACAATGCACAATTCTTTCCAAAAATCGACTCCCTACCCGGACTCACATGCTATTTACCACCCCTTAAACAACCTTTCCAATATTTTCAAGTATTCATACATTCTTTAGATAAAGGGTAATATACACCACTCAAGTAATTTAATGGAGTAATGAGGAACAACATTCACAATTCAAGAAAAATCTTCAGAGGTTTCAATTTCACAAGTCTCAATTAATACATATTCAAAATATCATAATCTATTTATCAATTTTAAAGAATTAAAAATCAATTTCATCTTTTTCCAAATTTTATAACTAGGGTTTTCATAAATTTTGGGTTTTTATCCTAAATCATGTTAACTGTTATTTTTCAATTAAAATCTTCATAATCCATAGCTATTAAAAGAAATCTTAAGAAAATGTAGAGAAAATTTTATTTTTGAAACAAAACCCAATTTTGTAAACTCGAACATTAAATTATAGCATCAATGCTATATAGCACCCTATAAACATCCTCAAAATAAAGAGATACAAGATTAAAAGTAATCTTACCTTAAAGATAAATGTAGAGAAGCTAGATCAAGAAAATTCCTTCAAAAAATCCAAAATTCAATTAGTCAAAATGTTAATCACTTGTTCTTTATCTTTAATGCAAGATCTATGGTGGATTCTTGGTGAAAAATAGATGAAATCAAGGTTTGGAGGTCTAGGGTTTCAGGTATGGAAGAGAGGGAGAGAAGAGAGGAAGAAAGAATGAAAAGTTTGGGCCAAAAAGTGCCTTTAAAGTGCATGATTTCGAACAGACCGCTTGAGTGTTGAAATTAAGCTTCCAGAATCTTGGAATCCCACACAGACCGCTTGAGCGGTCAAAAGTTCGTTCGAGCAGACTTGACACAGATACTCAAATTTTAAATGGGCATAACTCCCTCGTCTGGACTCCATTTTAGGTTGTTCTTGTGTCCAAATTGAAGCCCCGAAAACAAAATTTCCAATGGTTCTAGCCTCATGTATAGATTTAAAGTATGGAGAGATAGAGGTAAAAGAGTGAAGACTGCTCATGGGACAATTATCCGAATAAATGTTTTTAGTTCAATCCTACTTTACCATTCTGATATCACCCCAATCAATACTCTAAAATCAATCAAAGAGGCTTCAAGTACAATAATAAGAGAGTAAAAAAAAAATCCTACTAGTCCAAAGAGTATGAAGTGTTACAAATAATGTGTCATAAAATAACATAGCTATGGTAATTAGATCGACTTATTTTTTTTATTAATAATTTATACTTTATAATCTGAAAAATAAATTATTTAAATCATCGATACAAAACCAACAATGAAGACCCCAGACCAGACAACTTGCTGCCTTTTTGTTTTATCAGTGCTGCTAATGGCCCCTGTCTCTTTATTTATTGGAACCCAGCCCATCAAAATTGCTTTAGACACCTACCTTATTTTTGAGTAAATTATTGCTTTACACGTATTTGTACCTTTTCATTTGCTAAAAATATTACCTAAATAATGATACATGGTATTTTGTAAGTATAAAAAATTCTATTTATACAAAAAAAATTACATAAAAGTGATGATGCTATTTTCATAAATAAATTCATTTTTATGAGTATTTTGATTTAATTTTTTTTTTCAATTTGTCACATGATTTAGTTATTAGTAGCGATGGAGAACAATACAAATATATCATACTTGTTGATTGAAAACATATATGTCAAGCCATGTCACTCTGAATAAAAAATTATATATAAATTTTATGTTTATGTATAGGAGGTAGATTTCCTCCAATCTATAATCTATACTGGAGGACACTGGTTGGGCCCATGAAACCTACTATAAGTTCTGTTTCAATGATTCAAGCCATTTATTTTGTTGGACACTTCGTGTATATTATTCGTAAAAAAAATAGGTCAATCTTATTATCATAACCTATTTAATTTATCATTTTTGTCAAAAAAATGAATAATTTATTTTTAAAAGCACAATTATCGTTTTTATTTTTATTTTTATAACAAACATGATAAATTAAATATGATACAATTATCGGATCAATACAATTTTGTATGTAAATGATATACATGTTATGCCTCACAAAATAAATTGTTCGAATTATCGAAACGAACCCTATGATAGACCATGTAGACCCAAACATATGGATTGGAGGAAATTCACCTCCTATCTATACTTCCTCTTTAATAATTTTTCCTCCCCATGTTTTCATTGCCAACAAAGCCTAAAGCGAAAGCACTGCCAAAAAAAAAAGAAAAATGAAAAAATGAAAGGAACATCCTCAAAGCCAAAAGTTGATCATGTTGATGTATTTCCAGAGATCACTCTGAGGTCGTTAGATCTCTCTGACACTGATGACTTCATGGTATGGGCATCAGACGATAGAGTGAGCCAGTTTTGCACTTGGGACAGATACACTTCAAAGAACAAGCCATTAATTTCATACAAAACATAGCAATTCCTCATCAATCGACGAGCAATATGCCTAAAAAATAGAGCAATTGGCTCTGTTTTAGTGAAACTAAGCTCAAGCATTGGCAAAAGTAGAGCAGAGCTTAGCTATGCCACGGGCTCAGAGTACTGGGGCAGAGGAATCATCACAATGGCGGTGAAAATGGTGGTTTCCATTGTGTTTGGCGGGTGGCCAGAGTTGGAGAGAATCGAGGCTATAGTGGTTGCTGAAAATTTGGGCTCATAGAGGGCGTTGGAGAAAGTTGGGTTTCATAAGGAGGGTGTACTAAGGAAATATGTCTTTCTCAGGGGGAAGACTCGAGATTTAGTCATGTTTAGTCTTCTATGCTCGAATCTCCATCATTGATTTGGATTCTTTTATGTTGTGTTTGGATCTTGTGGATGTAGAAGAAAAGAAAAGGAACTTTTTCCTCCATAAATTTAGTAAACTTGGATCACTAGATAAGTTTCCTAAATGACCATCCATTTGGATGATTCCTTACTCGCTTGCGTGAAAAATAAATAAATAAATAATTGTAATGTGTCACTATTGTGTTTGGATCAATAAAAAATAAAAGAGGATATATTTGTGTGTATTTTTTTTGATACTTTTGTTGGCAATAAAAATTATATTCTCTGTCGATTGATCATCACAGATGTAGAAAAGTGATCCAGTGGAAGTTGAAGATGAAAACATAAGTTTGTTGAGGAGTATAATTCCCAGAATACAGAACAAATGATGGCAGTAAAGCAAGCAAGTGGAAGAGGCAATTTTTTCCTGTTGATTCATCTGATAATACACTGAAGTAAGGCCAAACATGGCCCAGGTGTTAAGACATGAGATAAAGCATGCAAGTAAGGTAGAATACGTGACCCATTTACAAGGAAAAGGATTGCTGCAGTAAAGAAGCAGCTACCAGCAGTTGCGGAAGATCATGGGTAGTTATGCAAAGGTGTGGAGATACTTCATAGTGAGACACATGGCATCAAAGAAATGGCAAGGCTAGCAGTATAAAGGCTGGAGATTGGAAGAAAAGGACACACAACCTTCACTACATATGTGAAACTAGGAGTAGTTTAACTTAATTAGCAGTAGTCTTTATACTTAGTAGTAGTTCTGTTCGTAATTTAGCTTCTATAGCTAAGTTTTATTCTGTTGATTGTAGTGTAATTGAAACTTGCAATTTAATTCCTGCAATTAAGTAACGGGTTTTCTTGTTTCTTCAATCAAATTTAGTTTATTCCCATTTGTTTCTTCGCATTACAACCTCCAAAGAAGTCCTTAAATCTGTCAAGGCATAGGACATTTCAAACCACAATTGCTTGATTTGTTTTGTTTGTGAAATTCTGGGTTTTCTGTCGAATTTTCTCTGTCGATTTGGCCCAAACCAGATTTTTGATAACATATTTTGGCATGCCTAGTGGGACCTGTCTAATTTGGAGTGATGGCTAGGAAGAAACAGCATGAAGTCTTTGAAGATCCTGAAAAAAAAATTGAAGATGGAGAAGAGTTGGAAGGTAAGTTGGAAGGTAAGCTTGAAGGAGTGCAAGACAACCTAACTGATGGCCATTAAGTGGCCAGGCGGGAGATAGGCCAAGGAAATGGCTAGGGTATGGTAAAAAATGGCCAATCTAGTTGCCCTTCTGTTGATCCAAGAAAGGCTCTTCTGTTGCACACCCAACAAATAATTGGTTCATGTCTGCGTATGAGAACCAGGTGATGATAGACGACCTACTGTCTTTGTTTGAGAAAGCCAATATCAAGCCCAGTAAGTCAAGAAGAGTTGAGGATGAGACTCAGGTAAATAAAGTACAATGTATACCTCATATGGTCCCTCAACAGCATGAAAGTATAAATGAACCTATGTCATTTTACAGACCTCCCACACTTCAAGAAAGATATAAGGAGGGAATGACCATAAATCCTGTGTTTGAAAGGGAATACCCCACAAACTCAGTGTTAAATCACAATTTGCGAATAGGACTTGGGAGGCAACCAAGGCCACAAATGTATGGTGTTTATACATTTGATGGGCCTATAGCAGGTCACCAGGTTATGGTAGAACAAAGAAATAGGCCAATTAACCAAGTGAGGCCTCAGAACATATGAGATCATGTCATGCAGCAACTGTATTATGAACCTAACATAATGCATCCAAGGCCTAGAGGGTCTAGTCCTCCTTTTCCTCACTTCCAACCAGAAGTTCAAGGAGGAGGACAACAACAGCAATACTTAGAACCCCAGATTAATAATATGCAGCAAATAATGAATATCATACAAGAAATGTATGGCCCAGGCCTGAGAAAGCCAGAAAGGCCAATGTTGAGGAGTCCTTACCCTCCATGGGTTGAAACAACCTCCATTCCAAGAAACTATAGGATTCCAGAGTTTACTTTGTTTACAGGAGAAGACAGACAATCAACCATAGAGCATGTAGGCAGGTTCATTCTCCAGTGTGGAGAACCTGGCTATGATGATAACTTAAAACTAAAACTCTTTCCTCATTCTTTGTCGAAAGTGGCATTTGCATGGTTTATTAACTTACCTAAAAATTTTGTCCATACTTGGCAAGAAATGGAGAGTCAGTTTCATGCCCAGCTCTTTAGAATTGAGCCTGAAGTGACAATGGTAGATTTCTCAAAATTTAAACAAAAGCAAGGGGAAGGTGCAGAACAGTACATCGACAGGTTTAAAAAAGCAAAAAACAGATGTCATGTGTACATGCCTGAAATAGAGGTTATAAGGCTAGCCCAAAATGGGTTAGACTTTGAACTTAGGAAAAAGTTTGAAGGCATGATGTTTAGAGACCTGTTTGAGTTGTCTTCAAGGGCAACTAGTTATGAGGCTATTCTCAGTGAAGAGCAACATAGAAATGCAGCCTCATTAGGAACTTATTACCAAGAGGTTGAATTTGACATGAATATCGACATAGATGTTGCCCAAGTAATAGGTAAAAAACCTGTGGTTTGTGAAACATGAAGGAAAGCTGACAACCCTGTAAGTATGCCAGCAACACAGCCAGCCAAAAAGAATTTGGCTATATCACATAGGTAGTATTCTTTTGATTTATCAAAAGCAGATGCACTATTTGATGAGTTATTAGCAAATAAATTTTTGACTTTAACTCCAGGCCACAATATTCCCAAAGAAAGGGATCGGGTTGGCAAGGAGTACTGTAAGTGACATAATTCTTTCAAGCATTCCACTAATAATTGTGTCACATTTCGTAATTGTGTGCAGGATTGGATTTAGAAGGGAATGTTAAAGTATGTTGAGAGAGATAAAGGGGTCATGGCAATTGATAGTGATCCATTCCCTAATATGGTGGAGATCAATATGGTAGTAACTGATCTTCACTCGAATGACCAAAATAAAAAGGGGAAAAACCCTAGAGTTCTATTGGTAGAGTTAGAAAAACTTCACAAAGAGAGAATTGAGAAAATGACAAAATAAGGAAAAGGAAAAAAAGTTCAAGAAGAGCCTAGTGAAAGGTTCATTTGTTTCAGGTGTGGTACTGAAATAGAAAAAGCTAAGGCCATTGTGATTAATGGAATTCAGAAAATTGGAAAAGATGTTGGCCTGAGGTTTAACACTATGGGTAGTGGTGATTTTCATATTTTCGACAATGATTGTTTGTTTTATAATGGGACAGATCCAGGAGTATTTGGTCCTGCAGAGAACTATGGTATGGATGATGCTCCATTCTTATTCCAAGGAGCTCCTGTTCATTCATGCCTTGGTGGATCAAGCAATGTGAGGGCTATGCTCAAACAACACAAGGGTGCTAAGTTTCATGGAAATCCAAGAGTTGTGACTAGGCCATATAGTGGCCAGCAACAACAATCTGTTGCATCACATATTGGTCATCAACAGAGTGGAAGGCCATATGGAGGTCAGCAACAGTTTGGAAGACCATATGGGGAATTTTAACAGCAGCATCATGGCTCAAGAGCAAGGCCAGAGATGCAACTAGTTCAGCCAAGGATGGTAAAGCCTCCAATACCATCTCATCTAAGATGGCAAGGAGTGTCTCACCTAAAGTTCCCTGTGAGTGGTTGGAAACCAATTGGAGAAACAAGAACTCAAAAAATGAGAGAACAAAGAAGGTTCCATGCTATGATGTCTACAGCTGTAGGGGATAAGACAGTTGGAAGGCAAGACTTAGTATGAACGAGAGATGGACTGGTTCCTACTGTTGAAAGGAAAGAAGGGAAGAGTTCAACTTCTAGAGCCCATCCAGTTCAACCAGTTCAGATTCTAAAAAGGAAGATGGAGCCAGAAAAGGTAGATGATAGACCGGTTGTGAAGTTCTTTGAGACAGCTTTGTTGAGGCAGAAGCTAAAAGAGTTGGAGAAAGATTTGATGTCTGATGAAGATGACAGTATTGAGAAAGAGGTGGCACTGAAGGATGATTAGGATCAGGAAATGGTCACTAACAACATTAATGAAGAAGTTAAAGAAGATGAAGTCAAGACAGATAGTTCTGATGGTGACTTTGGAGAGAAGTTGGTTGCTATTCACTTTGGCTCTTTACCTCCATCCAAGGAGTGCAACATGATTATGGCCATTCCTCAGAGGTTTCAAGCCAAGCCACACTAGTCAGCTAAATTAGCAGGTGATGTTGAAGATTTGACTGAACCGGTAGTTCAGATAGTAGTGGTTGAGTAATAAACCAAGCTACTGAGGTCAATTGAAGTGGTTAGGTCTGTCGATGGAGAAAAAGTTGTATTGTAAAAACCAGAAGATAAGCTCATTAGGCATTTAAGGCCTTTATATGTTAGATCTTATTTGGAAGGGGTGCCAGTGGAAAAAGTGTTAGTTGATAATGGAGCTATTGTCAACATTCTTCCTTCTAGGACACTGAAGGCTATTGGGAAATCTGTTAATGATTTGCTCCCTACTGATGTGAACATATGTAATTTTGCTGGTGGATTATCTGAGGCCAGAGGAGTGGTGGCTTTGCGACTTCAAGTTGGTTCTAGGTCAATGGGAACAACTTTCTTTGCAATAGACTCCATTTCTAACTACAATGTGCTACTAGGTAGAGATTGGATACACCTTAATGGTTGTGTACCCTCTTCTCTACACCAGGCTTTGATTTTCTTAACCAATGATGGTAAAAGAGGGATGAAAGTATATTGGGTAAATGGTGATGTTAATAACATAGAAGCTCTGCTGTAAGATGAGGATCTGGGTCCAGTGGTAATTAATGAAGAAGAGGTTAAGTCCCAGGGAAAGGGCTTGACAAATGAAGAGTTCAAGACCTTCATACAGGAAGGGTTTAAGCAGATTGGCCATGAATTGGCCAAGCCAAGCTTGATGCAAGAGCAGAAAAGGCCTGTGATAGAGGAGGTTGCTGAAGATGAAGAGTAATGGAAGTACAAGTGACAGAAGAAAACAAGTTGGATGAGACAGCTAGTATAATTAGATTAACTTTTTCTAGGCTTTTTTATTTCTTCTTAGAAAGTAAGTTTAACTCTAAGCGTATGCCCAATTGTTCCTGGGCAGAATGTGTTATCGACAGTGGCCCTCTGAGTTATAAAGAGGTGCAATTGGAACATCTAAGGGCTGCTCCTACCAAG
Source organism: Camellia sinensis (assembly GCF_055761805.1). Classification (NCBI taxonomy): domain Eukaryota; kingdom Viridiplantae; phylum Streptophyta; class Magnoliopsida; order Ericales; family Theaceae; genus Camellia; species Camellia sinensis. The sequence continues at coordinate 66,728,172 of NC_138967.1, forward strand.
CTTGATGACCTCAAGGCAGATGTGCAAGATCCTTTAGAAGAATATAACCTAAGGAGGAGGGCCTGTAAAAGGCCTATCTATATAAATGCTAATCTATCTAATGAATGTAAGAGTAAACTAGTTGGTTTGGTTTTTGAGTATGTGGATTGCTTTGCATGGAATTATGAAGAAATGCCTGGATTAGATAGAACATTGGTGGAGCATAGGCTCCCAATTAAAGGGAATTTCCTTCCTCATAAGCAACCTCCAAGAAAGATGACTAATGAGGTCACCTTATTAGTCAAGCAGGAAATCGAAAGGCTACTCAAAGCAGGTTTTATTAGAACAGCCAGGTATGTTGAGTGGCTATCTAATATTGTCCTTGTTATGAAGAAAAATGGCAAGTTAAGGGTGTGCATAGACTTTAGAAATTTAAATCTAGGAACTCCTAAGGATGAATATCCCATGTCAGTGGCTGATTTGTTAGTTGATTCAGTAGCCAAAAGCAGGATTTTGTCCTTTATGGATAGTCATGCTGAGTATAATCAGATTTTTATTAACCCAGAATATACACATAAGACAGCCTTCAGATGTCCTGGCGCTTTGGGGACCTTTGAATGGGTAGTCATGCCTTTTGGATTAAAGAATGCGGGAGCAACATACCAAAGGGAAATGAACTTTATTTTCCATGATTTGATTGGAAAATACTTAGAAGTCTACATAGATGATGTAGCCATCAAGTCTGACAGTTTTGATGAACATTTGGAACATTTGCAGCGGACATTTCAAAGAATGAGAACTTACAAACTCAAAATGAATCCTTTGAAATGTGCATTTGGGGTGTCTGCTGGAAATTTTTTGGACTTCTTAGTGCATCACAAAGGGATAGAAGTGGATGCCAAAGCAATTCTGGAGGCAAAACCTCCAGCCAACAAGAAAGAGTTGCAAATTTTTCTTGGAAAAGTAAATTTTCTGAGGAGGTTCATAGCCAATTTAGCCAAGAAAACTTTAGCATTTTCACCATTAATAAAAATCAAATCAGACCATGAGTTTAAGTGGGAGGCATGCCATCAAGAAGCTTTTAATTTACTTAAAAAATATTTGGCAAACCCTCTAGTGCTTATGTCCCCAGTGGCAGGAAAGCCTTTGAAGTTATACATCTCAGTTTCTGGCCTGTCGATTGGTTGTTTATTGGCTCAAGAAAATACTATGGGTCATGAGCAGGCCATTTACTACCTAAGTAGAAGGTTAAACGATGCTGAGACTAGGTATAACTCCACCGAGAAGCTGTGCTTGGCACTTTATTTTGTAGCCATTAAACTAAGGCATTACATGTTGCTTGCAGAGGTATATGTAGTAGCACAAACAGATGTGATTAAATATATGTTGTCCAAGCCCATTTTGAGAGGAAGACAAGGTAAATGGATCCTAGCTTTAATTGAATATTGTTTCAAATATGTACCACAAAAAGCGGTTAGGGGGCAAGCCTTGGCTGATTTTCTAGTGGAACATCCTTGTTCCTTTATCAATTTAGACCTATATGAGGTCAATGTGGTGGAAAATGAACCTTGGAAGTTAATGTTTGATGGTTCAAAAACAGATGAAGGAGTTGGTACAGGTGTTGTGTTGATTGCACCAAATAAGCAAATTCACCAATTTGCGTATCAGTTGGAAGCCCAACATATTCAGTCTTGCAATTAAGCTGAGTATGAAGCTTTGGTAGTTGGTCTAGAGTTGGCCATAGAATTCAAAATCAGAAGTCTCCAAGTTTTTGGAGATTCACAGTTGGTTATTAAACAAGTTTGAGGAGAATTCAAGTGTGTAAGTAGTATTTTGGAGGAGTATCTAACTGAGGTTAGATGGTTGATCAGTTTCTTTGACCATGTTACATTTACACACAGATATAGATTAGAGAATAAATTGACCAATGAGATGGCTCAAGCAGCTTCTGGTCTAAAAATACCTAAGAGAGCTCAAGAAAGGGTGATTCGAATTAAAAGAAGAAAATTTTCCACACTTAAAAATAGGTGTAGAAGCTTTCTGCCCATTCCCACTTTGGACGTAACAGAGGAGGATTGGAGATTCCCCTTAATTAAATACCTGTCGAATCCTAGTGAAGGAAGTAATAGGCAGGTAAGATATCAAGCCCTAAATTATGTAATCATGGGAGAGGATTTATTCAGGAAAGCCCATGACGGTTTAACTTTGCTTTGTATTGGCAAGTTAGACCAAATGAAGGCCATGGCTGAAGCACGTGAAGGAATCTGTGGAGCCCATCAAGTTGGTGACAAAATGAGGTGGTTGATTAGCAGATATGGTTATTTTTGGCCATCCATTAGGAGAGATTGCATAATGTATGCCAAGGATGCTAGAGTTGCCAGAAACATGGCAATATTCAAAGGGTTCCAGCCATAAACCTACATTCCGTACTGAAACCTTGGCCTTTTAGAGGATGGGCCATGGATTTAATAGGGCAAATTTTCCCACCATCTTCAAAATGAACATGTCACTAAGCAGTATCTTGAGTAGGAGTAGTACACCACATATGAACCCAAGGAACTGCAGTATAAGTCGTGGCTAACTTAGGAAAAATGTACACCACATATGAACCCAAGGAACCGCAGTATAAGTCGTGGCTAACTTAGGAAAAATGTAACTAGGATGTTAGTTATAACACTTTTGGATGACTTTTTGTAATATGAATATAGATGATGTAAATTTCCTTTTGTTAATCTAGTTTTAGAACTCTTGAGTACGTGCTTTATTCATCATATTCTTTCCTCTCTGCTATGTGGATGCAAACCTTTAAGAATTATTTGTGCGTTTGATTGTCAATCCCCAAGGCATGAATAGGTTCAACTCCCAAATCATCTTGGACACAGATTGGTCGCCTGTACACCTAGTCGTGATCGATTACAACTAGAAGAATGAGATGACTTACGCATTCATTAGGACGCTTTTATTGTTTACGGGGGATAGACCAACTTCCCTGATTACCACAAATCAATGAACGTAATGACACCAAAAACCTAGAGAACGATCATCACGATACATTCACAGTGAGTACGTGGACTACCACATTAGAAATTGGCAACAAGGGTTTTCACAATGATGCAACGACATCATTACCTATACAACGAGTAGTTAAGAATTTTTGCAAAAAAAAAAAAAATGATTAAAATACGTTGACAGAATCTACCTAGGAGCACAATGATGTAATACGGGTAAATTATCCACAACTTTTCGCTGGCTTAAAATTTCGAGGACAAATTTTTTTTAAGGGGGATAGGTTGTAGAGACCCTAATTTTTGTAATTACCATTAAATTTCTAACCTTGAGTTTATTTCAATAAAGCCCTTGAATTTTCGCCTAATTCGTTTTAAACCCTAGAATCGGGAAGCATCACGGATTAATTCGAGTAAACCCTAATCGATCCCGGTAGATTAACAATCACCTTTAAAACCCTATTATTAGACCCTAAAATTATAGATTAATCACTTTAAAATCTTAATTCCCGGTAACGCCGTTTTCGCTCGGTTTCTCGCTTTTGTTTGCGCTTTAATTTAACGGGACCCGAATTTATTATTTTAACTATTTTTTTAAAGTTAGTATATTGATAGTAAATATCAAGGTTTCATAAATTTAGACTTGGTCCCTATATACTTCTATTTTATTTCATTCCAAACCTTAATTGTAATATTTTATTAATTAATGTACTTATGCCTATTATATTATGTTTATAAATACAAGTCTATATATATATTTCTTGGTGCCCAAGTAGCTAGCCATGTGAGGGTTGAAATGGCCTTGATGGACAACTTTGACAAATTACACCTATGGAACTTGGCCCCTAAGAAACCTTCTAATCCTTTCTCTATATATATGCACACTTCTTCCCCTCATTTTACACATTTTCAGCCTTGCACTAGAGGATTGAGAGAGTGATCTTGGAAAGAGAGAGAGAGAGAGAGAGAGAGAGAGAGAGAGAGAGAGAGAAGAGAAGAAAAAAAAGAAAAATTGTGTTGAGTCTTGTATAACAAAGGGAAACCTACATCATTTCTTCTCTCAAGTTCTTTTACCACTTGTTTTTCCCCTCCTAATACATGTTCTTTGTATATATATGTTGTAATCTAGGCCTAAACTCTTGTATAAAAGTGTATTAATCAAGAAATGGCGTGCTTCTCTTTCTTTCTTAAATTTCCAGCAGCAAATCTTTTCCCTCTCTTGAATTTATTTTCCTATCAAAACTCCATAAACTAAAAAATATGTTTTTATGGTGTAATATTTGGTATGTCTAGAGTATGTGGTAATTTTGGTAGGACCTAAGGATGTATTTTCATAACCTAAACAATTTTTCTAAGTTTGTTACTCACAGAACCAGAAAAATAGTCAACTTTCTCTATTTGTAGAAAATTCCAAAAAAAAAAAAATCCTGAGTCCATTTTTATGTCAAAAATCTTAATCTTGGTGTTATATTTCAACTAAAATTGTTTGAACTCAAGAGAGTGAATGGTTTGAGAGAAAAACCGATTTGCGTAACGGTCAACGAATCTGGATAGATCTTGGTAATTATGAATTATCTTAAAATCTAAAATAGCTATCCTAGTTTCGTAAATTGAGTTTGAAACTAGACTTATTTATCTACAAACTCACAAGAGGCCAGGTACTTAGGGCCAATAAAAGTATTTTTTTTATAATTATTTTCAAACTGGTTCAAATCTGGAAATCTGGAAATTTGCGTTAATATGCTCTTATTTGGTTTGCAACTCTTATATTCTATGTTTCTTGAATGTGTTTAGTCTCGATATGTAATCTATGATAGATTGTGAATTTTCTTTACCATGAATAAATTACTTGTTGTTTAGTTTGGATTCATAATTATACTGACCATGCTTTGCTGTAACTGAGAACATAATGCACTTAATAAAGGGAAAATCAAATGGGATGGTAATGGGTTACGATCATTGTATTAAATTTTATGAGATAATGAATGGTGGATTTAAGGGTATGATATAGTGGAATGTGTTCCATTTTTGAGAAGTCTTGCGCAAGTGTGCTTTCGAACCCTAACATGGCACGGGAGGTATTTTGGCTGTTTAACGAAAATGGGAGGTATAAGGGTGGCAATGAGGGTCTTACACAGGGAGAGTATCCCTGGAAGCCCGTTCCCTTGGGGCAAACCGTGATGTCACCACTCGGGTATGTAACCTAGGTGCGTGGGTATCATTGGTAATTGTGCAGTAAGCGACGCACTGGTGGTTTTGCAGTAAGCGACGCATTGGTATTGTATTAACCAAAGGGGAGTCAGAATTGCTCGTGGCCAGTGTTAGTGGTTGGGTAAGAACGGAATTTCGCGGGGAGTTGCCTAGAACTAACTAAAATTGACTATAATTCATGAGAACTGAAATTTAATTATAAGCTTTGCTTAATTATTGCTTTTGTTGTATGTTATGATCGTGCCGTTATGTTACTTGTGTATTTAGAATGGGAAAAGGGTCGGGGTATGTGTGTTTACTGGGCAATCCAAGCTTATGGCATTTTATGCCAGGTGAAGGCGAGTTTTACACCGAGAACGGAACCCCTAAAAGCTTTGCGGAACCATGGCTGCCTTAGAGATTAGATTTTATATTTCCTGTATTTTGGATAATCTTTTTGTATCAAGGAACTGATCTATATTTAAAGACTTGAAGAATTTTATCTATAAGTATTATTAATATTTTCTTTTAGTGTAATTATTTGTATTTTGTGCTTGAAAATGATGTGTATCCGCTAGTTAAACCCCGGTGTATCGTTGTATTATATTATTAAAATTTGGGGCGTGACACAAGTTATTGAGTTTTTAGAAAAGAATGTGATCCACCGATTTGGTCTGCCCCAATCTATTACTGTCGATCAGGGCACAGTGTTCAATGGGGATGAGGTTAAAAGGTTTGCCACAGAGTATGGCATTCAAATATTAAATTCCTCACCCTATTATGCTTAGGTAAATGAACAAACTGAAGTAACAAATAAGATTGTTAAAAACACTTTAGAAAGGATGATTGAGGATAATCCTAGGGATTGGCACAATCTTCTGTCAAAAGTGCTCTGGGCTTACAGAAATTCTAAGAGAAATAGTACAGGCACAACCCCGTACGAATTAGTTTATGGACATGATGTTGTATTACCTTTAGAAGTAACAGTTAGGTCCAATCGACTGGCCAAACATTTGGACATTCCTATGGACGAATATGCAGAAGCCATGACAATTGTTTTGCAAGACTTAGAGGAGAAAAGGGTTATGGCTTATAATCATTTGATAGCTCAGAAAAAGAAAGTTAAAAGAAGCTACAACAAGAAAGTGAAAAGTAAAGTGTTTTCTGAAGGAGAATTGGTGTGGAAAACCATTTTAACTGTTGGTCTAAAAGCCCCAGAATATGGCAAATGGTCTCCAAACTGGGAAGGTCCATTTAAAATACATAAAGTCCTTAAAGGAGGAGCTTATCATCTTGCTTCTATGGAAGGTGAACCACACAGAAGAATCATTAATGGCAAGTATCTTAAAAAATACTATCCAACCATGTGGGAATGCATGAACAAACCATGAAAGCATAGAAAAACGCATGCATAACAAGCCAGAATGAAACATGATAGACTTTCCATTAAGAAATAATGCCAAAAGTACAAATCCCAATAGGTACAAATCAAAACAAATGTATTTGGATTAATCTTTATGAAAATACATAGAAAGTCTGCTCCAAGCTTGAAGGGTAGATTGATGTTTGATTTTATTCTGCCTGAGTCTGGTTTGGGCTTGTCTAATGGCAAGAGGGCCACCTTCTGCTTGAGCAAACAGAGTTGGGATTTGTTGAGAAAGAATGGCTTGTCTTTGTTCAGCAGTAACTCTCTGAGCTCTCACAAGTGCTAGTTAAGTTTCTAGTTGATTTTCTGCTACTACAAGGTTAGCAACTTGAATAGTGAGGGCCTGTGGTTTGGTGGAGGCCTCAGTCAAGGCAGAGACTTCTTTCTTCATTTGATCCACTTGAGTTTTAGTAGTTTTTGGCTCAGAGTGAAATTGTTTGATAGCTGCCAAATATTGGGGAAGTTCCGAAAGGAAGTTTTGGAAGGCTTGCACTTGGTCTGGATCAAACAATTGAGGCACTAAAGGTGCAATGGCTTCTAGGCATTCAGTTAGAAATATGGTTTGAGAAAGAGCCAGATCTTCTAAAGATTGATCAAGCTAGTTGAAAAACTGGTCCATCAGTGTTTGATCTTTATCATAAAGTTGTTTTATTTTGCCTTCGACAGAAAGACTGGCAATAGTCTCTTGTACAGCAGGAATGCCTAGGAGCCAGTCTCTGATTGCAGAAAAAGGTACAACTGTAGACTGTGGCAGTAAGAAAATAAAGTTACTCATCGATGAAACCCAAAAAGAAGGGAACAATGACATTCGATGTAAGAATTGTTACCTCTGTGGGAAATGTAGTAACAACTTCAGTTTCAGGAAAGGTTAATTCCTCTCTTGGAGGATTTTGGGTTGGTGTGGTTTGCACCCCCGTCTCAGTAAACAATGGTATAAAAACCTTGCAGGACAATATGAAGAATGTTATTACATTAACAGAGAAGAAAAATTTGAAAAGATGAGATATATGAGAAATGTTACCTGTGATTGTTGGGCAATGGAGGTATTAGTGGCCATAACCTCTGAAGTTAGTCCCTTGCTGGGATCATGAAGATGAGAGAATTGGTCCTCCATAATGGAAATTTCAACAGGATGAATAATGAGTTCAGGAGAAGTTCTTTCTTCATCCGAAGGTGATTCACTCTCCAAAATTTCAGTAGCAGCCTTGTCAGTGTCATCATTTTGATTAGAGAGTGAGACTTGGTTGTTTTGGTGTGTATTGTCATTTGGCTCAGATGTAGGTTCATGGATAGGAGGACTTTTGTCAGCAGGAGTTGTTTGGTTATCAGGGTTGATAGTCAAGTCCATAGAGTTTTCTTTGACATAAACTGAGTTAAGAGGAGCTTCTCTGGCATGGTTAGGAGCTTCTAACTCATCTGAGGAAGAGGCCACACCAGGGAAATTGATGACCTCATTAGTCCCATGGCGCACTCCCCTAAGAGAAAAGGCCATTAAGTACCCTAGGGCTATTTCTTGAGGGATGTCAGCCAGGAGGTGTGCCAATTCAAGGACCAAACCTCTTTTGCCTACTCTATCTGGACCAACTCTTTCTGGGCTAGTTTGTTCTTCCCAAATGTTGGCCTGTGCCGCTTGAGTAGGCTGAGGATCCAGATGCTCTGAATAAGGAGAAGGCACTTCAGTCTGGTCGGTCTAGATTACAGCATAGAAGGGGATCTAGGGTGAACTTCAAATTGTTTTTCATTCTTAGGCATGAAAGAAGGTAATATGGTCTGAGTTTCAGGCATTCTATCATGAGTAGAAGGAGACATAGCTGGAGAAAGAAGCCTTCTCCTCTTGTATGATTGAAAGTATGTCTGGAAGAGAGAAAATTCAGTACATTAAAACATTAGTGTATTTTGATATAATGAGAGTTTGAGTAAAAGTTATACCATTATTGGGTGAGAAGAAGAACTGCCAGAGGAAGAAGATGCTGGTGTAGCAGGAGTTATGATATGAGAAGGAGTTGGTATTTCTTGCTTTCTTTTTGACCTTCTCTCAAGAGCAGTATCATCTTCTACTTGAAGTTGATCATCTTCAATTTGGAGTTGAGAAGATTAGATAGCTTGGATTTCTTCTTGCCTAGTTCTGAACCTCCTTTCATCGTCTACAACCTGGTTGTATGGAATGAATCCTTCACAACTAGTGTTTAAAGGATTACCTTTTGTTTTCCTTGGAAGGTTCATTGGAGCTTTGCCTTTGCCCTTAGGAGTTGGAATAACATGGGCATGCATCTCTATGGCCAGAGGAGTGGCCTTGACAGGAGGTTGGGCTAAACATAAACAACAAACACAGACAAATAATGAACATGTGTGACAGGTATGACTAAATAAGTGTTAGCACAAACTCAGAGCAGTGCATATAAGAAAAGGAAAGAGGTAGAATTACCAATGATCATCTCTGCTCATTTTCTATTGTCCGGATGCACATTCCAGAGACAAGCCTGAAGATCTTCATCAAAGATTAAGGCATTCATTAAAGACCACCATTCACTGAACCTGGTGGTAGTAAAAGGGGTAATCTGGCAGTAGAAAAAGCTGGATTGATCAAATAATTGTTGATTCTCAGCCAGTAGATCTTTCACTTCTTGAGAGATTTTGAACTGAATCCTAGATCCAACTTGTTCATAAATGATAGAATGTAAGTACGGGCAAGGGACATTTTGATATAGTCCTATTTGTCTGGCCCACTGGCAGGGATTATAGCTTTCAAAGCTACAGTTGGAAAGCCTACTAGTAGAAATGGATCCACCTACTCAAATATATCTGGGTGTAAGAACTTGAGCCCAGAAGTCTTTTTGTTATTGCCTCCAAGTATCACTCAATGTTTCAGGAGCAGCATTGATATATGTTAATCCGGTGGAAGTAAACTGAAAATCATGGAAATGGAGGAAAAGCTGTGGGTCTCTATCGACAGGTAACTCGAATAGAGTAGTGAAAACCTTGGTGAATGAATTGGATGAGGCTGGTCGAAAAGATAAGAAAAATTCAGCATAACTCTCGCAAGGAGAGAAGTAAGGTGTTTGAGTAGTAGGCTTAATTTCAGGGAAAAAAAACATAGAGCCAGGCTTGAAAAAGCCAAAAGGGACCTCCTCCATTATGGTCTATCTCTTTATCGACTAAAGAGAAAAGACCCCTATATAATGTGCCCAAAAGAAAAGGGGCGAAAGCCAATTGCATGCCCTCTTGAATACAAGTTGCTAGGAACAAATACTCTTTGGTAATTTTGAGACCTGGGACACATAGAAGATGTTGGGAGAGCCACAACAAGTAAAAAGTTGTCCTTTCTGTTTTGGATGGTTCATCAGAAACTTGTTGATATTTTGATTGGAACTTTCCATAACACAGATCAGTGTCAAGTGGGACTTTTGATTGAGGGGTTAAGAGGGCACTGATATGTTAGCTAGTAACAGGGAGGCCAGTCAAGTGTACAATATCAAGAATGGTGAGAGAGATCATACCAAACTTTAAAATAAGTGAGTTGCAGGATTGAGACCAAAAACAAGTCGTAACTCCAATCACCCATTTGTCCATATCCAGGGCTAATGTTGACAGTTGAATGGCGTCATAAATGCCAAGAGCTCTTCAAAGGTCAACATTATAAACCATCATACGATGAACCCATAATCTCCATTTAGGGTTTGGTTTCTGCCATGAACGTAAGGGATTAGGGCTTGAATGCCATTGGTTCCATGCTAGTTTCGCTTTTTTGAAGAGCATCACCTCAGTATCTGCTACGGGATAATAGAGGGTAAGTTCATCTGGAATTTTGGCAAAAAAGGTTGGACCTAGTTCCCCTTGAGCAGAAGTATTGTTGCAGGGAATAATACAGCCGTTAAAAATATGTTGGCGGAGTATTGGTTGGAATTCAAGTGGGAAGCGCTGCACAAATGGTGTCTCTGTCTGTTTCTTTCCTCTGGTTTGAGTTCGTTTGGGCGCCATTGGAGTGTATAAGCAAAAACAAGGGTTTTCAAAGAAGCAAAGCTCGAAGAAGAAAGTGAAGAACAGGGTAGAATAGAGGGTATGATAGTGATAAAGTAATGATTTGAATTCTGATGTTCATATAGCTTATGGTGGACCCTCTTGATTAAGTTTGGGCTGGTCACTAACAGTTGGGCCTGATGGCTGGGCCTTTTTTGGATTCATGTTAATTTAAACATCTGAAGGTTGCTTTAAATATTTGGGCCTCAATTTGTGGGCTCATTCTTATGAGTTTAAGTGCATTGCTCAAAATATAAGCTTTATTATTTTTTTTTTTTACTTTCTGACATTCATTTAAGACAAAAACATCTTTTGGTCTTGAATAAGGGGGGCATTGTTGGCAATAAAAATTATATTCTCTGTTGATTGATCATCAAAGATGCAGAAAAGTGATCCAGTGGAAGTTGAAGATGAAAACATAAGTTTGTTGAGGAGTATGAGTCCCAGAATACAGAATAAATGATGGCAGTAAAGCAGGCAAATGGAAGAGGCAGTTTTTTCCTGTCGATTCATCTGATAATACACTGAAGCAAGGCCAAACATGGCCCAGGTGTCAAGACATGAGATAAAGCATGCAGGTAAGGCAGAATATGTGACCCATTTACAAGGAAAAGGATTGCTGCAGCAAAGAAGCAGTTACCAGCAGTTGCGAAAGATGATGGGCAGCTATGCAAAGGCATGGAGATAACTGGCTTCATGGTGAGACATGTAATATTAAAGAAAGGGCAAGGCTAGCAGTATAAAGGCTGGAGATTGGAAGAAAAGGACACACAACCTTCACTACATATGTGAAACTAGGAGTAGTTTAACTTAATTAGCAGTAGTCTTTATACTTAGTAGTAGTTCTGTTCATAATTTAGCTTCTATAGCTAAGTTTAATTCTGTTGATTGTAGTGTACTTGAAACTTGTAATTTAATTCCTGCAATTAAGTAACAGGTTTTCTTGTTTCTTCAATCAAATTCAGTTTATTCCCATTTGTTTCTTCGCATTACAACCTCCAAAGAAGTCCTTGAATCTGTCAAGGCATAGGACATTTCAAACCACAATTGCTTGATCTGTTTTGTTTGTGAAATTCTGGGTTTTCTGTTGAATCTTCTCTGTCGATTTGGCCCAAACCAGATTTTTGCAAATAACTTTGTACTTATATGAGCAATTTACGTATTTAAAAAAATTATAAGTAATTTTGGTTTCTTAGCAAATCTCACAAATGTTACCAGCTTTCTCGAGGCATATGGACCGTCACTATGGATGAGGTATTGCAACCTCTCGGAGGTACTTGAGAGCCTCTTTTAGGGAAGTGATTGTGCTCCATCTTAGGTAGTGTGTGACTCTTTCATCTTTGGCCCATGACAAGAAATTGTTGGCACATTAGAGAGTTTAAATCTCCTCAAAGAGATTTTGGATGAGTCCATTGTCTATATGTTTGACAAAATTGGAGATTTCAAGATGGTTTTAGGCTCAATTGGTTCAATTCAAATGGGCATATGCTAGTTTAGCTAAAGAGCATGAGTATATAGAGGCAAGACATTCATATTTCTCTCTCTATAATGGCATCTAAAGTAACTCTCTTTCTGCCAAGCAATGGCAACAATGACCGATCCTTTGAGGATGAGGATCATCTGGTGTGCAGCACCAAGAAAATCAAGAGCACCACAATTGAGAAAGGAGATCAAGACCTGGAATAGATCTTGGTGCAACTTGAGGCAAACTAGAAGAAATCTTTTAACCAAGTTCTCATAGTAACTAAGAACAATGAGAAGGCTTTTGACAATGATATGGATGACAATTTTCATTGGACTATTTACTGTTAGGATTAGAATGTGAAATGACCATTTTGACTCTCTACTATTTAATTATGTATTATATTTAGTAAAATTCAATAAAATTTAAATGTCTCAATGTAAAAGTAAAATAATTTTGTTTAACTTTTTATTGATGTTTTATTTATTTAATTTTTTATAGATATTTTATTGATGTTTTATAAATTTTTTTTTATATTTTATTTAATTTCATTATTTAAATTTTAATAGATGTTTTATTTACTTTCATTGTTTAATTATTATTATTTTTAAAAATAAATTTATTTAAAATTTTAATTAAAAAAATAACATATATTTTTACTGATATTTTATTTATTTAATTTTTAAAAAATAAATTTATTTAATTGTGTAAAAAATAAAATAAAATAAAATTTTATTTAATCTAACTAAAAATAATTAAAATATTAAAGATATGTTTAATATTGCTAATACTTAGTAAACAATTGAAAAAGGGTAAAATAGTCTTTTGCTCATTTATCCTGTCCAGTCTGTCCAACCAAACATTGAATTTACTAAAAATAGTCATTTCCAAGCATCTAATCCCATGAAAAAACAAACACGGGATACACATCCAATCCAACCAAATAGTCCGAGAGATTCACAGTCCCAGGATTCAAGTCCGATGGATTCTAATCTGCCCCTATCCAGTCCGTCCAATCAAACACACCCAAAAGGGGCAGGGCCGGCCTTGAGATTTTTGGGGCCCAAAGCCGATAATCAACTAATAAATATCGCTAGATCATTTGGGGCCCTTCACATTTTTCTTTTTCATTTAACGGAATTTTTTTTTTGAAGGTAAATGACAAAAGATTTGTGTCAAAATCACAACAAATACTTAGCATTACATTACAACAATTAATAAGTATCACTTGATCATCGCTCTTCTTGCATTTTTATAAGCAAATAAATCAATCATACTTGTATAATTTAGTTTTTTTTTTTTTGCATAATCATTTTTAATGGATAACAATTCTAATCCATTCAATCTTTCTTGGGACATGGTTGATTGGAGGTAATTTTTGATCATTTTCAACTTTGAAAAGCTTATTTTTCCCCAATATTATAATAGCAATTGAGCAAAAGACATGACAAATATTTAATTAATTGAATAGAAAAAAAAACCTATTTGTGCTGTGTTGTTGCTCTGAATTCTTGAGAAATTCGTTAGTGCTCTGTTGTGCTGCTTCTCTCAAAATTTTGGAAAAAGTGAATTAAGAATTAGGGTTAGGAATTAGATAGGGAGAGAGAATGGGCCCTTTTAATTTTGAATGAGCCTTTTTATTTTTTAATGGGTCAATTTATTTTAAGTTAGTTTGGGTCTTTCTTAATTTTTTTTAAACTTAAAACATACCTAATATATTACACTAAACTATACTAAAAGGGGCTCTCTTTTTTGGGTCTATTTTGAGGGGCCCTAAGTCATGGCCTGGTGGGCCTATGCCCAAGGTCGGCCCTAAAAGGGGGGAGAGAGGAGGAGCCTTTCAATAACAAATGCAAAATTCAATTTCTGCAAAACTGCCCAACTAATGCAGCAAAACTAATGGGAAATAAGTGTGTAAGTTACATACTTTATATACACGTGTGTGTATATTTGCAGCCACCAAACAAACCTAGTCCAAAAAAAATAAATAAATTAGGTTGATGGGCCACCAATCTAGCCCACCCCAAACCCATTCCAGCAAGCTTCAAGTCCCAAGATCCGCGGACCACGGACCCGATCAGAGCTGGCCGCTTGTGACAATTTTTGCATAACCAACTTAGACCATAGTTTTGGCCCAAGCCCATCCTTCAAGCATCCATAACTCCTTTCATTCGAAAAATTTAGATGTCTCAAAGGCTCATGCCCTTATAAAAAACCTGGGATTTAAATACCCATCAATGTTTTGCTCTGCAATCAATGTGGGATAGGTGGTTATACACCATTCCAAATACATTCATGAGGCCAATTTTATGAGACATTTTCTCATTCAATTCTCAATATTTTTTGTCATTCTTTTTGTGATGTAAAGATTTTGTTACAAAGAATCTAAACTCATTTGATCCCACCTCAACCGATAGTTGGGACCCACTTTAATTTTATATTAAAGTCACCATAAAATAATTTTTTCCAACAAATCTCTCAAGAGCACAATGTGTTTCTACTATTAACAAATGATCAATTATCAAGTTCATTTATTGTTTTTGTGCTCTACACAAAACCATAGATCTCATCCTCTCAATCAATCACAATGCTCTATCTGGCCATGTTCAAGAGCACCAAATAACTTCTAGGCAATGACAATCTTAAAAAGGAATCAAGACTAAAAAAATTTAAAAATGTAGAAAATCAGACACAACGTTCTTACATAAGATAAAGCTTACAAAATATGTAGGTCTCACCCAATGTAAAAGAGTTTTATTCAATTATCTTGTTCTCTCAAGTTTCAACTCAAAAATTCCTTTTGAATTTTCATTTTATTTTCAAGTCACTTCTCCATCTTTACCACTTCACAACCAACTTCATTAGTGTTATAATTGTATATGCCAAATCTCACGGGGTTATTGATAGGGTAAATAGTTCATTTATTTATTTATTTTTTGAGCAAGTAGAAAATAAAAAGATATATTAACAT
This sequence comes from Camellia sinensis, assembly GCF_055761805.1. Classification (NCBI taxonomy): domain Eukaryota; kingdom Viridiplantae; phylum Streptophyta; class Magnoliopsida; order Ericales; family Theaceae; genus Camellia; species Camellia sinensis. The sequence goes on from NC_138967.1 coordinate 66,743,222, forward strand.
AGATTCATTACAAACCTTGCAAAGTTTATGTGTTGGATCGACCACTGAGCTATTAACTTTCGAAATACATAGAAACTCAAAAAGATAACAATAAAGGCCTATTTTGAGAAGTTGATTAAATGTTAATTTTTTGGTTTGTTGGCTTTTCTAGAGTACATCACTTCTATATTTTTTTGTACGTTTTTTCAAAAAAAAAAAAAAAAAAAACTAAAAAGTCAATTTTTAATCTATTTCTCAAAATAAGCCAAAATATCATAAAATGTCATAACAAAAATCACAAAGCATGCCTTTGCCTCCGCAACTAGTAGCAACGGAAGGTTAGAGCATCCACATCAGGCTCTCTACAATGGCTTTGAAGCTATTGTAGAGAGCAAAAGCTGTAAATACGTGCTCTATCAGACTCTCTATAGCAACTATTCATTTTCACTTTGCTACAAAACCTCACCTGGTTAAACGAGACATTGTTCATAGGTTAATCTATTTTTATTATATTTTCTGGAGCAAAGCTGGTTAAAAAGCCATGGCTAGTCATCCACTCGGATGTCCTGTGAGTGCCGTGTAACAAAAGAAGGAAAATACTCAAATTTGGCTTGACCAGTCGACTGCCCTTCAGTGGGTTCGGCCCTCCTGTGTTGTTGATGTTCTGCTGTGGCTCTGGTCTTGATCTGTTGCTATCTTGGGCCTTATTTTATACCTGTTTTAACATCATTTTGCACTCCAAAGAATAAAAAAACAATATTTTAATGAAATAGAATTTTAGAATAGAGAGTTTGATGGAGTGTGTACATAAAAAAAAGCTAGCTAAAATAGAAAAATAAATTTTAAATTATAATTTAACTTAAAATTTACTAAAACTATTGCGGATGCTCTAAGCTCTCTAAGCTCAACAGTCCACAAATTCCTGATTCTCCTCGTAGCACACCCAAGGGTAGCCAGCCTTATACCCTTTATATAGGGTCTATGTGAAATTTATACGAGTGATGTCCAGATCTATTTTTAGCATTACTAGATGTGACGTGAAATAACTTTTCTTATTAACTGGTAGATTGTTGATTCTAAACCAGATGTTAATTTGGGAAATTTATTCACAATTATGACTACATTTTATTTCTCATCACTATTAAATTAATACAGTGTGTACATATAGGTCATGTTTGATTCACAAGACTAATAGTGAAGTATTAATAATCCTATTAAATTAGTGTGGTATTCACTATCCAATTGGATTAATGTCCATTGGATTAATAATCCCAACCCTACTCCATTATTAATAATCTTACAAATTTGTTGGATTAATTATCTATTGGATTAATAATCCTAAACCAAAATGTTAAAACAAACATAAGATAATTAGACATACGGATTAATAATCCCAATCCCATACTCTAATCCACCCAATCAAACATGCCTATAAGTTAATAAACATATTGTGATTTCTTTTGAAATAATACTATATACACTAATTATTAATTAATAAATCTTATATTATTTATTAATTAAAATATTAATGTAAAGTAATAGATCCCAACACTGCATATATAGACTTATTCTAACTAAACTAAATAATTTAAAGTGAATATGTTAGTTTAATTTTAATCATTAAAACTTATAAAAACATTCAGAATTTTGTAGCAGAATATGAGTGAGCACATTGACCAGTAAATTAATGCCAATTAAAATATGAACGAGAGAGACACAACAATTTTTGTGCATTGATTTGATTCATTTTATGCTAGCTCATTATTCAATTTGGGTTCGGTTTCTTTTAAATTCGAAAATTTAAATATGTCATATTTCAATAATTTAAAATGTTCATTTTGTGTAACAATTTATTCGTATCATCTATGAAAAAATATTAAATTAATTTGATAATTGTTATCTTTTTATTTGATTGCGTTTATTTCCAAAAAAAAAAAAAAACGGATGGTCTATTTTAAAAAATACACTTGTCGTTCATATTTTTAAAGACAAACACAATAAATAAAAATATTATAATGATTATCAAATCAACTTAATTTTTACTATGGATAATATACACTAAGGATCCTGCAAAATAAAGATTCATACCATAGAAATGGAGTCTTTGATGGATTCCACGGGCTCCTCAAATTCTCTTAAGTTCATATTTGAATTTGAAAGAAACTCGAGTTCCCATTTCAATATCATTTTGTTGATAATTTCGTTTTAAAATTAAATTAATTCAAATTAAAAATTTTAAGAATAAATTTGCAAAATTAAAACTTAGAGAATCATCTAAGTGATACCTAACACAAACATAAGCACTCTGTATCTTGGTAAGAAATTATAAGAAATAACGTAAAAGATGGTGATACATCCCCCCATATCTTTCCCCCCACTCCAACGAGGTGGCTGAAAAAACCCAAATTTCAATTTGAGTTGCAACACAGTGTGGGAAACACACGGACAGCCTCAAAAAAAAAAAAAAAAAAAAAAAAACATATCTTTCAAAACACAACTCCACACTCAATCATAATTTAAAAACTAAACCAAACGGAGCCCTTATCTTTCAAAACACAACTCTACAATTCTAAAATTAAATCAAACCAGGCGTCCTAATTAGTATAACATTTTTGCTTGCAAATGTTAGTTGCGGTAAGATAGTCACCACACATTTATGAACTTTTATATTAAATTTAAGATGCATTTCAAGATAATTTCTATAACATGTCATTAATATTCAAAAGTTGCTACAAAAGTTTTACATACTCATAAAAGTTTTGAACCACATAGCGGCACGTGCTTCCTTACAATTGCTTCTGCTCCCTTTGTTATGCCCCTTACACTACAAGAAACACCACCTTTGCCGACCAAAAAATTGGTCGCTAAAAGCTCATTTTTAGTCGGCAAAAATTATCCGCAACTAATTTTTTTGGTCGCTACTTTGGTCGCCAATTAAGGGTCGGCAAAAGTAATTCGCGACAAAAATTTTTGTTAGTCGGGAAAAGATGAATTTGCCGACTAAATTTTTGGTTGCTAAATATATCATTACTGCGACTAATCCATTTTGTCGCCAAAACACTTTGGTCGCGAAAAGTGATATTTTCCCGACCAAATATCTTAGTCACCAATTATCACATTCCACGACCAAATAGATTAGTCGCCAAAAGTCGAGGAATCGCCAACTAACAATTTAGTTGCCAAAAGGTAAGGTATTGCCGACCAAAGATTTTAGTCGCAAAAGTGTAGAATTTGCCGACCAATGATTTTAGTCGCAAAAGTGTAGAATTTGCCGACCAATGATTTTAGTCGCAAAAGTGTAGAATTTGCCGACCAATTTTTTAGTCGCCAAATCTCTTTTTTTTTTTTTTTGTTGAGAACAATCATTTTTTGTTTATAAACATTCAATCCAATATCGAACAAAATTCATTCAACCCAACCACAACTAAGGAACAATAACATTTAAAAAAGAAAAAGCTTAGGAATAACAAGTAACAAATTTTCTTTCTTGTAACTTCACTAAATCATCAAACAATAATTGAATTCCATTTAAAGTAAAGATGAAAATATGTAACCAACTAAATTACAATAATTAATACAATAATTGAATATGAGAAGAGATGCCACGCTGCAGTTCTGAAAGCACTTCAATTGATTTGCCATGCATTTGATCAATCCTAGCATCTTCACCAACTAAATTAACTCTCAACAGTAGCAGCATACACACACTAGCCTGCCTTCACCAGCATTGCAAATTGACACTGAGAAACAAAACAGAACAGACCAGTAACATTGCAAAAAATAATTTAACACATAGCAGTCCATAGCTGAGTAGAGCAAACCAACAAAATAAAGCCTGAAACAGACCAAAGCAAAAACTGAAGCAAAGTGGCAGATTGCAGCAGAAGAATAGAACCTGAGCCAAAGCAGCAGAATCTGAAGCAACACTGAAAAACAAAGCAGAGCAAATACAGCAGCATTGCATAACAGCCCATCCTCTCACAACAGTAGCCGATAGTAGGTGGTGAGCAACAGAAGTGGGGAAGAAAGGGAATGAAAACTAATTTTCAAAACAAATGAAAACACATTTTTGTTTCAAGATTGACACTGGCAGACAACACTTGTGGCTGTCAAAAAAAAATAATACACTAGTGACCTCCAGATTTTATCTAAAAGGAAAAAAAAGGTTCTTCCATAAATCACAACCAAGTATTCAAAATAACAGACAGCAGCTCAGCCACTGCAATGATGCAATGGCCGGCAACCAAAAGAGTTTCTTGTCCCTTTTGATGAAGACAGCAGCTCAGCCACTGCACAGCCACAGCCACAACACAGCAGCTCCAGCAGAGCAGTAGCTGGAGCTCCAGCAGCACAGCCACAGCACAGTAGTGCCAGCAGAGCAGCAATCACAACAGCTCCAATAAACTGCATTCTATATATATATTTGTGTATATTTTTCTATCGTCAAAGGGAAATCTTTCTTCATCTTACCATGGTTTTTATCCAGTCTAAAGTATGCAAAAAAAAAAAAAAAAAAAAAAAAAACAAAAACAAAAACAAAAACAAAAAAGAAAAACAAAAATGCCACACAGTTCTACTTCTCACCTCATTTCCTCACTCCTAGACACAAGCAAATGAAACCCCCTACATGTATATATTTAATGTGGGGCCCACTGCCTTGAGTATGAGACTGAGACGATGAGGCGAGAAATGAGACGATGTATATATAGCATCACTCATAAATAAATATTGCATGGGTAATTCATTGTTTTAGTTAAGGTGACTTTGTTTTGTTAACTACCGTATGTGGCGTGGCTTGTGGCAACAACTTTTTTTTCTTTTCTTTTTCTTCTTCTTCTTTTTAATTTATTGTAACTAATGGTTTCAAGATTACCATGAACCCATGTTGACTGTGGGAAAAACACTTTCTAGAAGCAAATATAGAACGAACAAAAGAGACCTTAAGTCAAAGTCAATAAGCTGATGTTTAAGGAACACATATATAAGCAAGAAATTAACCTCCAGCTGTTCATGCAATCTTCGCTGGACCTCCATCTGTACTCGCAAAGCCTCAATAACCTGGAAGCCACTGTTTAAAAGATGCAAAAGCAGCAAAATGTGATGGCAAGCAATTATACAAACTTTTGTGGCAGGAAGAAGAAAGGTATAACTGCTTGGCTTCAGTGCTTATGCGCCTCAGACTTGCTAAAATTAAAAATAAAAAAAAGAAGGAAAAAGTGTGTAACATACTCATTTAAATCTTGAGCTAGTTTTGACAATGATGCTGTACATGAACCAGTGTCTTGACTCTCAGCAATGCAAGACGCTGCAATTCCAATTACACTAGCAATGAATCAATAAGAACTTCAATTACTAATACTAATGTCATGAAACATCCATTGTTGTCACTCCCTAATGCATCAGATATTCATCTGCTCCCTCTCTTCAACGACATGCTCCCTCATATCCCACATAAACGACACACACCCCAAAACTAGACCTTCAATATATGAACTTAATGGAAATAAGGATGCCTAATACCAAAGGACAAAAAGTTCTCAGGTTATGCACTGGAGGAGATGACAGGTCAGAAGATTGTATGCAGAAAAAGAATACCAAATAATTCCATAGCCCCTCCATGAAACGTGTTAGAATTTACCTACACCTACCACCACCTACTACCACACCTACTACACCTACCACCAATTTACCCTCACCTACTCCTCACCTACTACCCAAACCCTCTCCTATATAATGAGCCACTCTGATTTGTAATAGAATATAACAACAATTACAAACATCAATCAATAATACAATTCTCTTTTTCTCTTTATACATTAAATTTTTACATGGTATCAGAGCAAGGTTAAGCACTTAGTATTTTTCGCTTCACCGGCGGGCGGCAACCTCGCCTTGGCCGTCCGCCGGACCTCAACCTAATCTGCTAAAATTTTTTTACACATACCTTGAAATTTCCTTTCTGAGTGCACTACTGTTCAGTCGCCGGAGACCACCACCGCTTGCATGTCGATGTCCCTTTGCCAAAGCTCCGTCGCGACACCGGCCTTCCTTGCGTCTGGTTTCAATCCCCTACTATTCCAAGCCACAAAATAGGGCACGACTTTTGAGGGCTCGATATCTATATCCATGTATATCTTTTGGGCAGTCTATATACACACTCATACAGTGTCTTCTACACCGGTAACATGGTACAAGGGCCCAACCCTTCTTGATGCCCTCGACATGATTACAGAGCCCAAGAGGCCATCAGACAAGCCTCTTCGTCTCCCACTTCAGGATGTCTACAAGATTGGCGGTATTGGTAATTTGGCCCACTTTTTTGATCAACACCAGCATATAGTTTCAAAGAGATAACTATATTATATAATTTTTTCTATTTTAAAATATTTTTCCACCGTCCAAACCTTTTTTTTTTTTAATCTTATATATATAAAAAATTGGATGGAACTCACGTGGGTGCTACTTTTTCTTTTTCTTCTTTCCACAGCCCAACTTTTCCTTGAACCTCAATTTTTTATTATTAAAAAAAAAAAAAAAAAAAAATTCATTCCATCTAATTTTTCTGCTCAGTCTTGTACCTTCAAGCCATTCGGATTTGCACAATACACTCATTTTATTTCTATCGGGATTTCGCCCTGATCACAATTTTACACCAAAAAAAAAAAAAAAAAAAAAAAAAAAAAAAAAACAAACCCAAACAACCACATCCACAGGCGGGATTTTTCTTCTCTACTCTGCCGCCGGTCTCTTCTTCTTGCCTCCGTCCTGGGCGGCCCTTGCCGGTGTTGCCTCCGTGTTTCCTACTCCACTGGGCATGATCACTACTCCCTGCTCCTCCACTGCAGCATATGGCAGCCCTCCAAATCGGAACATCACGGTGGCCTTCCGCTTCAGCTCCTTGTTTTCCGCCTTTAGCACACTTATCTCTGCTCGCGCATCCTTATACATGCGTTGGAGCAGAGCCAGCTGGGAGTTTAACTGTTGCACCTCATTTGTCCTGCTCTGCAGCCGGTGCGACAAGTTTGTGACTGCCGTCATCGTCTCCACACAGGACTTCAAAGTATACTGATTGGCTTCAATGTCCGTTTGCACTGCCATTTTTTGCTCCACCGACCGCATCGGAAAGTTCAATGGAGCAAAACCAGAGGTGTTTGGTTGAGGTTCACTGGCCACCGCACCAGTTATTTCTCCTGTGGGCTCGTTCAGTTCTGGAAAGAGAGTGAGCAGGTTCTGGGTAGCTGGACGGGAAGAAGAGGCCATGTTTTGGGTTGCTAAGTGTTTCCGAGCAGGGTTTACAGAGTATTTCAGACTGCCAAAATTCAGAGGTTTCAAACTGGTTTGCACAGCCTCTGCCTTCGTCTTGGTTATATAGCCAAGGCAGCCACGCGCATCGCGCGCCTCTTGACGCCCGACAAACTGGCACGCCTTTTCATGGCACATCTTTTGATAAAGTGGACACGCTTTTTGATGGCACGCCTTTTTATGGATTGGGCACGCTTTTTGAGGGCACGCCTTTTAACAGATTGGGCACACCTTTTGAGGGTGCGACTTTTTAGGGGTCCGACAAGACTCTGTAAACTGTCCCGACATTGATTCCGGTTAGCTACTTCAAGGGTCCGACAAGACTCTGTAAACTGTCCCGACATTGATTCCGGTTAGTTTCTACAAGGGTCCGACAAGACTCTGTAAACTGTCCCGACATAGATTCCGGTTAGTTTCTACAAGGGTCCGACAAGACTCCGTAAACTGTCTTCTACAACGGTCCGACATGACCCCATAAACTGTCTTCTACAACGGTCCGACATGACCCCATAAACTGTCTTCTACAACGGTCCGACATGACCCCATAAACTGTCTTCTACATCGGTCTGACACCGCCATCCAGTGTCCTCTACATGGTTATGACACCACCATACAGTGTCCTCTACAACGTTATGACACCACCATCCAGTGTCCTCTACCACGTTATGGCACCACCTTTCAGTGTCTTCACCAACGGTCTGACACGACCATACAGTGTCTCCTATCTTTATTTTATTTTTATGTATTTTCTTGTTTTGTTCCTCTCTCCAAACTCAAGTTGGTTAGTTTCTATCCTCCTTGAGTTTGCGGGGGGCTGTTAGAATTTACCTACACCTACCACCACCTACTACCACACCTACTACACCTACCACCAATTTACCCTCACCTACTCCTCACCTACTACCCAAACCCTCTCCTATATAATGAGCCACTCTGATTTGTAATAGAATATAACAACAATTACAAACATCAATCAATAATACAATTCTCTTTTTCTCTTTATACATTAAATTTTTACAAAACGTCATGTTCCAAGTACAAGTTTAGGTACCCCATGCTAAAGATTTTCATATTTTATTCCTAGACATTTCCAATTTTGGGTGGATTTCTGTGCTGTCACATTTGTGTGCATTTAAAATTTAAAACGAAAAGTTAAGTGGTTCACACACACTGAGTAATCTGTGTACCACCATGCCAGGTTAAGGATTAAGGCATGAGGGTCAAAATTAGCTTTAATTTATTGAGTATTGTGTTGACAACACCTGCTCCAGAACCATCAACTTTGAGAATGCACATCTCTTAATCTACTTACTCAAAGATCATGAAATTTCGTCGAAGTGTTCCTTATTAAGTCTATTTTCAAATGCCGCTAGTCGCAACAAGTCAGATTGTGTGTAAGTGGAGTTATGACCTAAACAATGCATGGAACTCATTTTTGACAAAAAGACAGAACAAATGGGTGGACTGCAAAAATCATTATCTCTTAAACCACAAACCAAAAAATTATGAAACTCTCCAGGTTTAACCTGCTATTGAGTCTAGTTTCTAATCCCACTGGTCTTGCTTGATTTGGTTTTGTAAATCTCATTTTCCAAACCTATTTGTAAAATCAACAAAATCTGTTCAGTTATGTAAAACACTATCATAAAACCCATTTTATAAGGCCAAATGAGGTATCAAATGTAAGGACTCGTGGATCTATTTACTAGAAAATTTTCAGGTTGAGTCTCAATATATATTGGGAGAAGTGTCCCTCCAAAGTGGAACGCTCTTCTATAACATTGCTGAAAGTTTCGTAAAATTTGAGTTCTCAAGGCCATCAAATAAATCCTACAAACTATAGATCATATAACATAAAAAATATGCTTTTAAACTTCTAAATTCATAATACTAGTCATAAACTTACTATCACAAAATATGTCAAGTTCAAGGCTCCCTATAGGGAGCATTACATGATAAAATGGCTTCCAAAATCTCAAGTAGTACAAACAAATGGAAGGCCTTATGGCTTACAAATTTAACCACAACAAGATATATTAAGTATGCCAAGGTCTCTTCCAGCTTGCTTTCTTCTTTTCTTTTTTTTTTTTTTTTTTTTTTTTAAATAAGGTCTCTTCCTCCTTGCTAGTGGTCCTTACCCTGAAATGTCAACGAGGTGAGCACTTAAACCATAGGAGACAAAACTAAAAGGCATAATAGTATGAGCATGATGTATGTGAGAGTTAGGAACACAATAACCAATTTCTTCTAAGGGTCAAGTGCTCACCCCGTTGACATTTCTTCTATGGACCAACCAATTTCTTCTAAAGAAATTGAATTTATCATACAAACCAATTTCTTCAAGAACAAAATTCAAACATTAAGCTTTCAAGAACAAAATTTCCACTCTATTAATAAATTGTCTCATATGTTATTTTGTGATGGTAGTCATTTTGCACAAGCTTAATCATATGTTCAATCATCAAAATTAACTAAAACGATATAACAAAATGCAAACACACACAGGAAAATGTAAATAACATAATACAAAATGACACAACATAGCAGCTTTAAAAGGATAATGTATTCAACACTTCCAAAGGTAAGCACACACAAAACAAAATGATACCCCAAAATCCTTTTCTGAGACCTTGCCACAAACACTGCCACTACATAATTGGAAACTTGTAGCCACAAGAGCCAAAACTGTAGCAAAACAAAAACCATGATTCCTGGATCATGAAGCAAACAGAAGGAGATAGGATTATATTTGATGACGAAGATTCCATTGAAATGAATGGAAGTTATTGATGAAAACAAAACAAGAGAATTGAAATCAAGATTGAAATAAATCTAAATCGAAATCTAAATCTAATTCGAAATTAGCTACTTAGAAATTGAAAACAAAGAGAAAAGAAACAATAACATTTAGAAAACAATATCAACAATCTCGAATTGATCCCATTATCTAAAATTAGAAACTTTAAGAACAAAATGAATGAAATTAATTAATAGTTTAAAGATGAATACAAAAATTAACCACCCCATACATATAAAAATGAAATTAACCCTATTGAAAAATGTAAGGGGGTGGGGTATCACTTTCTCTGAAACTACTCTTGAATCTGCGAGGTACGTTGCGGAGGTACCTCATCTGACCTGTCCCAGTCGTCTTCCTTTGGATCGCCTTCACACTCCGGTGATCTGAAAACATGCCCACATCAGATCAATACAACCAACCAGTATATATATATATATATATATAGAGAGAGAGAGAGAGAGAGAGAGAGAGAGAGAGAGAGAGAGAGAGAGAAAGAGATAGAAAAGGCTTACATGTCCTCTTATGGGCAGCAGGGAAAGCACAAGTAGAGCATCGGCTCTTCTAGAGATGAAAGCTACGGCGGCCACACCTCACACAGAGGATGTGGGTCTTGTTCCTTCTCTTACCAAAACTCCATGTTCCCTTCCCCCCTTCCCCTGTTACCATTCATTCACTTCTATAAGCCCCTACACATATATTTGTATGTATAGAGATAGAGAGAGAGAGAGAGGTTACCATTGTTGCACAGCTGCAAGAAACCCTAGACCTGTGAGAGTTGTTTTCGAGAAGATGATAAATATATATGGTGAACGAGGTGAATGCGTGTGAGTTGAGAGGTTTACGGTTGGCTAAGTTGAATCTTGCTGAGCCTCCAGACGGGCTTCAGTCCAATTTCACTGAAAATAAGGTGGAGGGAAATGGGGAAATAGAGAAACAGAGAGCGAGAGGGACAAAGATAAAGAGAAGAAGAGAAATAGAGAGAGGAAGAGAAAAACCTCAATGTTGAAGCAAAGCAATGCGAGCGGCAGTGGCGATGTAATGACGCGCGACAGTGGAAGATCGAGGGTGAACGACGGTGGAAGACCCACGGTGACTGTGAACGTCGAATCAACGATGGTGAGTCTGTGAGAGAGAGAGAGAGAGAGAGAGAGAGAGAGAGAGATTGAACTTGTTTGGGTGTATGTACATATTGATAGAAAATATGAAAAAAATAAAATAAATCATAACTAATAAATTGGGCGGTGATGTGACTGTATTCCCACCAAAAAAAATAAATCTGTGTCTTTTGAAATTGTTTAACTTTATTGCTGACTAACTGTTTTTTGGTCACTAAAAATAAGTATTTGTCGATCACATTTTTGGTCTGCAAAGATCAAAAGTAAAAAAATTTTATTAATATTTGGCGACGAAAAGATTAGATTAGTCGCAGAAAAGGTACCTTCGTTGACAAACCTTTTCAATCGTCAAATCTCAATCAACGATGATTAAAATATTAGTCACTAAAAGTATTAATTTGGCGACTATTTTTTTGGTTGCTGAAAATAAGTTTTTGGCGACCAAATTTTTGGTCGCCAAAGAAAAAAATAATTTTTTATTTTCCATTCGGTGACTAAATTGTTTTAGTAGCCAAAACTCAATATACGGCAACTAAAGTATTTTTTGGTCGGGGAAAATAAGTTTTTGGTGACCAAAATTTTGGTCGCCAATTCCACAACCAACTTATTTTTGATCTTCCGGGACCAACTTATTTTTTGGTCGCCAAAATATGACCTTCCGTGACCAAATTTATAGTTGGTCGCTAAAAGCATATCACTTTCTGCGACCAACTCATTTTTGGTCGCCAAAATATGACCTTCTGCGACCAACTCATATTGGTCGCCAAAAATAATGATCATTCGCGACTAATAAATATTTGGTTGCCAAAAAAAAACTTTCAGCTACCAACTTTTATATTGGTCACGGAAAGTGGTTGCTAAAAGTGCAGATTTTTGTAGTGTTAGGGCAAGAGAAGCAGCAAAACTTCGTTGAATAGGAACTTCAACCCATGTAGTTTGATTTGATCAACATATCTAAACTACATATTCCTTTCTAATACACTTACATACATGTGAATTTTAATTTCAACACCAAGATTTGCAAAGAAACCTACAATTTATGAGATATATAACTGACAAAACACAGTGGACATGACAGAGCATCAAATGTAATAATCAAACTCAAAGGATATCAAAAATTTCTAGTTGGTCAATGGGCTCCACAGCATACTCATCGACATCATTCGGTGCAGTTCTAGTTTGACGCTCCTTTTTTTCATAAACAATGGGATTGGCATTGATTAAACTAAAAACCATTTTCCTCAGTCAACCTGATGCAGTTTGCAGAACCTTCACATCAAAAACATTAAAAACTATGGTCCATGCTCAAAAGCGACCAAATTGAAGCCAAAATGATATTTAATTATTGCATAAGCATTGAATACTATTGTCCCCTTGTTCATAAATCATAGGATGATGTGAGAAAGGAAACAGAATAACAATAAATCAGCAGATTCACATTCAATTCCAATTGAAGTTCTTCACGGCCTAAATCTGCTTAACAAATCGTCCTTTATTATAATACATGATCACTCACCGATACATCATTAACCCCAAATTGTAAAAAACAGCACGTTGAAGCGGGGATATCTAATGATTTCTATAATCAACTCATGGAAAAGAAAAAGAAGAAAGAAAGATGGGGAAATGGCAAAAAGAAACCCAAAGTTTGACCCTTATAACAAAATAAAAACCAAAGTTTTTAATTTTGTCCAATTAAACCCTAATCTTTTGATTTGTTTTCAGTCTAAATCATCAGCCAATTTTTGTTAAGTAAAACCAACCGAAAAAAGATATTTTAGACATTAAACTCAATGTAGGTGTACATAAAATGTCTAAAATATCATTTTTCGTTGAGTTTAATGATTAAAAAATATATTTTTTGTCAGTTTTACTTAACAAAAAAAGACAAATGGTTTAGATTGAAAACAAATAAAAAGTTTAGGGTTTGAATTGGTATAGTTAAAAACTCAGTTTATTTTATTACAAGGGTCAATTTTTATTTTATTTTATTTATTCATTTATTTTTTTTTTGCAATTTCCCCAAGAAAATCACTTTGTCTTATTCGATTATACAGGAAAGGTCTGTCCCTTCTCCATTAGAAGAAAGTAGATGATCACGTAGGGTGCATGAACCAAAGAAAGGGAATACTCAGCTTGAGAAATTGAATTCCACAAGTTCGAGTATCTGCGCATTGGAGGAGGACAGAGAGAAGACTAATTCCTTGATACCTTATTCTGCTCATTTTTTATATACATCATTAGTTAGCTTTTTAGGGGATTCTTTAGGATAAGCCTGATATTCATAAGAAAAAGACAATACCATTAACTAGTTTCATCCTCACTTTTGGTTCCCTCATCCATTACCAATGTTTCATTCATGATTTTCAACCCATATATGTGATGTTTATATATTTCCCCAAATTGACAGCTCAACTGCTGAAATTTTTTATTTCTTTTCTAAACAATCCTTTGTCAAATGTAAGTACAAATATTTTTCCTCCACATGTTAGTAAACAACTACAACATCAATTGTTTCAAGAGATTGAAATAGTGTACCCAAGTGCTGAAACTAGGGTTAAAAAATGTAAATCTTAATCATGGTCAAGATATGTCAATTTGGGGGTATTTTAAAGCATTTATTATTAGAATAACAAAATTATATTGCCTATACACCCCCTACCTGAACATAACAGATCAAATTATAAACTAAAACAACCTCCAAATCAAAGAACATGCCTTCAAACCACAAAAATCAAATATAGGGTCTCACATACATACATATACACATATATAACTTACAAATCTACAAGAAAATACACACATGCGTGTATACATACTGGATTTTCGAATGACAATGATTATCTCCAAGATTCTGGGAACTTTTATAGCAGTTTAAGTGAAAATTAACAAGTAATTTATATAAAATAGATAGATTTTATAGCAGTTTAAGTGAAAATTAACAAGTAATTTATATAAAATAGATAGATATGTAAAGATTTATACCTTTCGATGTGAGAGAACAGAGTGCTGGAGAGAGGGAGAGAGCGCCTAAAATTGAGGAAGAAACAAGGGATAGAGATTGTTAAAGAAAAAAAAAAAAAAAAAAACCAAGGTATGGAGAGGCAAGAAAAAGAAGGTATATATTTAGGGAAACACTATAGGCACCTTATGAGGACCAAATTTTGGAATTGTATTATTAGTATATTAATTGGTATAATAATTGATGTGTTGTATTATTGTATAATAATAAGTAAAGAAAATAGACATGCACATATTTTAGCATAAAACTCAAAAAGTCACAAAAAAATTAAAAAATTAATAATCTATATCAAAAAAATTAAAGATTCATTTTTCTCTTTACTTTTTGTACATCTTTTCGTAAAAAAATTAAAAAGTTATTCCAAACATATTAACTTTTTTTACCTCATATTTTAACCAAAAAATCAAAAAATTATTAAAATAGTCTGTTCCTAAACGAGATCAAATCTTTTTAAAAATAAGTCATAGTAAAATTGTCCCTAAAAATAATTTGGGTGAAGCACTAATAAATCCCAAATAGTAATTTTATAAACTATTTGGTCCTTTCTTTTTTCTTATAGACTCAAAGGTCTCATTCTAGTATGAATGACATAAAGGGTCAAGTATAAACGGGCGTGTGTTGTGTGTTGAGGGATAAATGTGGGTCTTCTCATAATGTTGAAATTATTAAACATAACACTTCAAAAAAACTCTTTAGTGTACTTTTTCCAAACGTAACACTCCAATGTAATACTCTAAAAATATAACAATCCAATGTAAGATATTAAAAAATTCCTTAGTATACTTTTTCCAAACGTAACAATGTAACATTTCAAAAAAACTCCTTAGTGTGCTTTTTCCAAACGTAATACTCTAATTAATGTAACACATAAAAACTCCTTAGTGTACTTTTATCAAACGTAACAACATAAAAAAACTCCTTAGTGTATTTTTTTTCAAATGTAACACTCCAATTAATGTAACATACAAAAACTTTTTACTGTACTTTTTTCAAACGTAACACTCTTTTATAAACACTCCAATATAATACCAGCAAATCATACTAACAAAAATATAGATTTCCATGCCTGACAACCAACACTTTAGTCACCAATCCCCCCCACCCCCCCCCCCAAAAAAAAAAAAAAAAACTTCTACATCTCACCTTTCTAGTTCCATACCAAAAATAAAAAAAAAAATTGGCAAAATGAATCACAAAATGACATTAATTTAAACTCAAATGACACTAAGGCTTCGTTTGGGAATAGGCCTTTTTAGTAACTTTTTGACTTTTTGACTAAAATATGATGTAAAAAAAACTAGTATATTAGGATAACTTTTTAATTTTTTACGAAAAGATGTGCAAAAAGTAGAGAGAAAATGAAATCTTTGATTTTTTGATATAGATTGTTGGCTTTCTAAGTTTTTTTAGTAACTTTTTGACTTTTTAACTAAAATCACCACTTACCAAACAAGGCCTAAATCAAATAAATACAACTTTTCAAAATAAAAAGGACTAATTGGTTCATAAAAAAACTCTTACGACTAAATGGATCAACATTCCGCTATATGAGATTTATGAGTAAATTTTTCAAATAATTTTTTGTGACAATTTTTTGCATATGTCGCTAAAAATTAATAATTAGTAACTTTTTTTGTCACAATTTTTATAAATAATTAGTGACATTTATTTGTGATGAATTTTTAAATTGTCACTAAAAATTAAAAATTAGTGACTTTTTTTTTAAACTGTCATTAAAACTTATAATTAGTAATATTTTTTGTGACAAAATTTTTAAATTGTCGCTAAAATTAACAATTAGTGATGTTTTTTAATAGCATTTGATGAAAACGTCATTAATTATCGTGGGACCTATTAGACAATAAGTACATATATTATGACCTATACGTAAGACCCCATTAAAGAATTTATGGCTCATAACTAAACTAATGTTAGAGTTAATTACCTGAAAGTCATATTTACAAATATTATGGTAACTCAAGTCGTATTTAAGATTTTTTGAACTAATAAGTCCTATTTAGTAAAATTGATAATATTATTAATTTTTTTTCAATTTTTAAAACTAAGAACATATCAATTTTGCATAGTAATGTTTTAGATAATTGTTTCACTAACTGATGAAATAAAAATAGAGCATGACATTAAACGTTTTTGCTTTTCTACTTATTGGTTTGATTCAACTATCCAATAAAACTGAAAATATTATCAGTTTTTTTTTTCCGGTTTTAAAACTGAGAATATTATCATTTTTTTTAATTTTAAAAATATTTTATTCCCAATTTTGCACATCATTGTTCCATCATCATGCTCCTTTACAGATACAAGATTTTTAGTTTTGCACAAAAAATAATTCAGTTTTTTCAAAAAAAAAAAAATACATATTAGTTTTTTTTTTTTACACAATTTTTTTTTTTTCAATTTGAAAGTTAATGCTTTAAAGTTTTTGAAAATCAAAATAAATGTCAAATCATCATGTTCCTTTATAGATAATTATAAATGATGAACAATCATTATTTGAAGGGTAATTCCAACTATTTAAAATTTAATGGAATTTAAAAGGTCCAAAAAAATCTTAGTTAGAATTTAATGGAGTATAAGTTCATAAATTAAGGCTTGTGTGTGAATGCCCCATAATACTATAACTAAAGAAGAAAATTGATCATAATTAAAGAAGAAAATAACATAATTAAAGGTGCATATGGTGCACCCCTTTCAAGGATGTGTATGTTAGAATTTCTCATTAGGTAACATAAACCCTAAATTATTACATATTTAAAAAAAATAGACCCCTAAATTAGTACTTATTATCATATTTAGCTTGTTGCCTTTGGCATCGGTTTCCCGGACTCCAACCTGTGATGTCCTTGGTTTTGGGTTTGAATAGTCTGTGTGAAGGAGTAGTATATACTTCATTTGGTGTTTCATTCATCATTTTGAGTCGTTGAATTTTCTTTCTACTCAAACTTAACTTCTTTTAATGTTTTTGAGTTGAAAATTTTGAGTTTTGGGGGTTAGAACTTGCCTTGGGGTGTAAAACCATTTTCTGGGCTGCCTGTCAAAACTACTCGTGCGGATTGGTGGAACCGCTCGAGCGGAACCACTCAGAGGAGGGGGGTTTTCTGGGCAGAATTTCTGCTCGTGCGAAATTAGGAACCGCTTAAGCGGATTTTGGCCAAATTTCTGGGCCGTCTCTGTGCCATTCCGCTCGTGAAGAGCAATGCCAAACCAGTCATGCGGATTTAGGATTCCACTTGTGTGGAATTGGAATCGCACGTGCAGATTTCGGAGCATAAGTCTCAAAATTTGTACCCCTTTCTCTCAAAACTGAAGCCACAAGGGTATTTTGACCACTTTTTCAGCTCTCTCTCTCTCCCTCTCTCTCTCTCTCTCTATATATATATATCCAAATTTTCTCTCCTTCTCTCTACAAACCCACCAAATTTCAATCTTCTCTTTAAGAGTTAGCAAGATCTACCAAGAATTTGAGAGGGCTTCTTACACCGAATCGAAGAGGGCGATGAGGGCTACATTCTCACCGATCGAATCATGTTTTCATCAACATCCATTTTTAGGGTTTTTCTCTCCTTCCCCTTCCAAGCTTGAGGTAGGGACAATCTTTGAGTTATATATATACATTTTTGCAAGTTTATACGTGTTTTGAGTATTTTACCATGCTTTGAGTTATGATTTTGGGTGGTTGAACCCTAGAGGATGTTTTGGAGTTGATTTCATCTATTTTTCCCAACACTCTTGAGAATATGAGTATGTTATAAGGTGTGTGTGTGTTGTTTTGGAATATCTTTTCAAAAATGAAACAAAAAACTTGTTTTAATGAAAACCCTAGAATTTGGGAATTTTTGGTAAAAAGTTGTGAGATTGGAAAATTGATACTTGATAATTTACCATGTGAGTAAATGATGGAGGAAATTCCATAGTTGTATCAAATGCAGTGATTTCATAAGAAAATGAGGAATTATAGAATTTGAAAAACTTGAGCTTCTTGTTGTTATTGTGTAAGAACAAATGCTAAAAATGATGTTTAACATGTGGAGAATTCATAAATGTTGATATTATATTTTGTCTCTTGGAAAAATATATTATGATGTTATGTTGATAAGAGATGTGAAAATTTGATCACAATGGAGGATTGTGTGGATGAATTAAGAATTGAGAAATTTGAAGGCATTTGATATAGAAATATATATTGCATTGGCACTTGATTCAATTATCATCACCCTTTCAAATTGTCATTGTTGAGATGTTCAAATTGAACTTTATTATTGCATTGGGCATTGCATCGCTTTTTCGTTTTTATCATTAATGAAAATAATTTTGAATATTGCATTGGAAAAAGTATTTCTTTGAGAAAGGAAATTGTTTTGGTGAAACAAGATTATATTGATTTGTTTTGGAGGTAAATACGTTGGTAAGTTCGGATAGGTGGTATAGTTGGTATTGGTTAAGTTGGCCTGAGTGTCCATGGTGAAAGACCGAAAACACGCGCATAGGAGGTACCACGTGCCTTCCGGTTAGATACCGGTAAAGTGGGGATTGGTAGTGCTTGTTATGCCTACTTGCAGATACCAACCTAGGGATTACCTGAGTCGTATTTACCACCTCGTTGAATTACATTGAAATTATTGAATTGTTAAATTTTCAAGATTGCATTGTGCAAAAAGTTTTCAAAAGATAAAGATATATGTTTTTGAACATGGTTTGGCATGTGCATTCATCCCATGAGATTATATAAAATGTATATACTTTGTTGAGGTTTTGCTATTGGGCTTTGTGCTCACTCTTATGAGATTTTGTACAAGAAAGGATGTGGTGATCCCGCCAAGTTAGAGGCGTGGAGATATGTTTTGAGCGCACAAGGCTCTTTTCTTTTGTTGTAATTGCTTTTGACAAGCCAAGAGCTTTATGTGTATGGATTTGAAACCACTTTTGTGTAACCGGGCTTAAGTCTTGGATGTAGCCCTTGAGGGCATTAATTTGTACAAATCTTCCTTGCTACATGCTATAGATTCATATTTTAAAAATGTTGAATATATAATCGCATGTGGAACATTCTTTTGTACATCTTTTGATGCTTAATGAATACAAATATTGGAGATTTGATGATGATGTTAATCTTGTGATTTACTTAAGTTTTACATTAAACATTGGAAGTTGAGGAATCTTTATTGTATAAATTTTTGGGGCGTGACAAACCCGTGAAAAAGTGGATTTCATTAAGGAAAAATTACTTATAAGTGAGATTTATTACTAAATATTGGTAAGTTTTTTGAAATAACAATCGCAATGCAGAATACAAAATTAATTATCAAAAAATAGTATTTTTTTAAAATTTTAAATCGACCAATATACCATCTTCTTGTCTTTTTCTTAACTTTCCTTCATCACAACTTTCATGTCACTCATTCACTCACACTCTTTGTAAAGAAGGATTTTACTTTCGATATTTATCTAGTATACAAACAAAAAAGCCATACAGAATTTTTATAAATAATGATATGATTTATTATGAACATTTCATTTCAAAACAAAACACCATTGAAGATAAATTTATTACAATAATGGCATCACTACATCATTCTTGTGGAATTTTTTGTATAAATTTTATGTATGAATAAAATTTTTCAACTTATAAACCAATCATGAGACATGAGTTATCTTTCTCACAATTTCTTATCATTGCTCACAAAATCATCCCATTCAAACGGGGTGTAAGGATTGTTGTTATTGTTGAAAAAATATATAAAAATTGTATTGAAAGATGTGAAAATATTTTGAGATATGTGAATAGTGTATTAAGATTAGAGTAAATGTAACGCCCTCAAAAAAATACATAAGACCCATCATTCTTGACATGCAATAATATAAGAGAAATAAACATCTTTCTATTTATCAGAGTAGTTCTTACAAAAGTATTACATGTTGACAACAAAAGTAAACGCCCTATGGGCTTACAACTTTCCAAGCCAACACTTGGTTACAAGAAATGAGTACTAACTCATATACATATTAAGCCCTTGGCTTGAAATTTACATGTAATACATCGAAGGAAAACAAAACAACCAAAAAGTCTGTCTGCCTCTAGCCTTCCAAGCTATGTCCTTGGAGGTGGAATGTTACCTGTACCTGAAAATGATGTCCCATATAGGGTGAGCCACAGCCCAGTAGAAATATACTAAACCAACTATAAACAATGACAAAAAATAACAGCATTCGATAGATGGTCCGCACTTATATTCCCACTTATAACACATCACAGTTTCATGACACTCAAGTCCATGTTACATTTCATTTCCCACTTCTTTTCAATTTTGAGTTTGAAAACAAGGCTCAGAACCTAGCCAAATACTTAATGAGATTATGACTCATCTTTAAAACACTTTTGAAATTCATGATGGATACATATCTTGGTGCTGTATCAATAACACATAAACTGCTTCCATACTTCATGAGGGATACACATTTTGGTGCTATATCAATATAACATAGAAAAAACTTCTATACTTCACAATTGATAACGATATACATTTTAGTGCTATATCAAATCAATTTAAACACTTCCATAATCCACACTTGATACACATTGTAGTGCTGTATAAATGTCAAACAAAATACGGTTTAGTGGTCCATCCCCTATCTTCCCCTAAACCATGGAGTACATCCCCTATCTCCTCCCACACACACAATGTATAAAAACGTAGGTCATATACATAATCAATCAATACATAAAGTTAATGTATTATTCCAACCGCTATATTTGATAGCATACTAACTCGATTAGTTTTAGTTTGCCTAATCACCATGCATTGTCTACAACAATCAAGACTATCCTCCACCGATAGCCCAAAGCAGTTATTTCTAAACAGAAAATAAATGCACCAAATGGATAAAATATCAACATTTCAACTAGGTGAGTGATAAATGATCCAACTACACCCTCTAATTCCATACATTCCCAATTTCAACATTTTCAATTCAATTTCTCATTTCTCAAGATTAATTTTACAAATTAATTTATCAATGCAATTAGGGCATTTCCCATAATTAACAAAACAACCCTAAGGTTCCATTTCTATCAATGACCCAACATTTACCTCAATTCTACATGCTAAACATGCATATAGGTTTATATCAGTAAAACCCCTTCTTTTGTAAAATTACATAAAAGCCCAAACTTTCTTAAAATTACCCAATAACCCCTAACATATCGAAATGCTAAAATTTAAAGACAAAGCTCATAAAGAGGAGTAGGATATCCCTACCTCGAAGTTAGAGCTCAAACGGGGAAGTTGAAGAAAACCAAAATGCTCCAAATACCAAGATCCACGGATCAAAACGAAGCCCTCGACGATCAACACACTTTTTACAAAGGCCGAAGGATAGGGGGACACTCTAACTAGATCAAACCTTGGAGAGAAGAGAGATCCTAGAGAGAGAGGCTCTCAAAATCGATTTTGGGAAAGTAAGAGAGAGAAAGGAAATGTAAAAAGTGATTTAAAATTACCCAGTGGATGACTCATATACATATGACTCGCTCGAGTGCAGAATAGAACGCTCGAGCGTCAAGCACAAAAATCTGGAACCGCTCGAGCGCAAGAAGGTCCGCTCGAGCTCCAAGAAACAAAAGCAAAACACATCCGCTCGAGCGCGAAGAACCAGTCCGCTCGAGTGTAGATTTTCATCTCCCAGAACTTTTTCAGAAAAAAAACTACCCGCTCGAGCGCCAACAAGCCCGCTCGAGCGCGACTCGCTCGAGCGCAAGAAACCTGCTCGAGCGTAGAAAACACACCTGCAGAAGTTTTGCAGGGGCACGAAATACTGGAAGGGTGTAAACCACGCTCGAGCGCAAGAATGCCCGCTCGAGCGGACAACCAAAAACCAAACTCCGCTTGAGCGTAAAATGATCCGCTCGAGCGTAACACCAAAAACCTGGACAATTACACTTGGGACCAAAACTCAGCCTACCTATTCAAAACACGCCCAACACATCCTATAACTCAAATACAAAGTACGAAAGGATGTAAACAAGATGTAAACAACTGCTAACATCCACGGAACAAAGTCCGGTTCACTGTACAACAAGGGATAAAACCTAGAATCGCTATAGTAAATTACATTGATAATCCTTCCAATTTGTTCATTATATCATTTGGTCTTTATAATTTCAATTAGCTCGATTTTGATCTTTAATTTTAAATTGTGTCAATTTAGTCAAATTGATAATGTCAAATAAAGTTTTTAAGAAAAATGGTCACTAAGTTGATTGAGACTAACTCATTGAGTTGAATAAATTTATAATTTTGTCTATAAAATCATAATACATATTGCTTATGTGCACATTTTCTTTAAAAAACACAAAAAATTGCAATAAATTGGATTAAATTGAAACAAAATTATAAATTCAATGTCAAAATCGAACCAATTGAAATTACAAAAATCCAAATGACACAAGGGCAGAAATATATGAACTATCGGTGTGATTTGTCTTTAAGATTTTAAATATTTTAATATTTTGTGCATCTTATTGACAACCCTTAGAACTACCATTAGTAGGACGAACCACCACGAGTTATTTATGAACGATTTAGTTTGTTTGCAGAAAGTTTTTGGAATAAGGTAGAAAGAGGGAAAAAATTATGGAAAAATTATAAATCAATGGCTCCTTCACTAAATATTTACAATTCATGAAAATGTCTATCATTTTAATTATTAAACTTGATAAAATTTATCATTGATTTAATTTTATTTTTGAAAACATGAATTGAATTGCAATTCTCGTAAAATTATCAAATATACTAGTACACAAAATGTACTAGTACACAACGTGATTATGTGTATACTCATTTTCCACATGAATCCATGATCATGTTGTCTCATTTCTCCAACAAAGTGGTCACATACCTCTCATATGAGAGTTCGGATCCTTTAGAGTTCTTTCTCTAGAGTGATCTCTCTATAGTTCGATCTAATGGCTGAAATGAAGAGAAATCAAAATGACGTCATTTTGATTAAGTCCAAAAAATGAAAACAAAAACGACGCAGAACGAAGAAAGAGACAGAGAAGTGACCCCTTATTTCCCTCTCAATCGACAAAGGGAGTCCTTTAGTGGTGCAACAGATTGAAGATTGCTTGGTGGACCCAAAATTTTCTATTTCCTGATGTAGTTGCATTGTTGTGTTGCTATTGTTATACTAACTTGCAGTTTGGGATTTTTTA
The DNA here is from genome assembly GCF_055761805.1 of Camellia sinensis. NCBI lineage: Eukaryota > Viridiplantae > Streptophyta > Magnoliopsida > Ericales > Theaceae > Camellia > Camellia sinensis. The sequence goes on from NC_138967.1 coordinate 66,766,672, forward strand.
TTACACTAGAAGATTGTTGCTAGCATTGTGTTTTTTATTTTAACACTTTCTACTAGTAAATTTTTGTTTTCCTCATAAAGATTATTCATATTTTCCATTAGCTATATACATTGATTAAGTTTTAATTTTGCATTTAACTAATATGTCACTAATACCATTTCACCATCGGATTAAGTTTTAGATTAATATATGATGAGAGTGAAATCAACATGAATGAAATATTTTTCCTCTTGCTCAATAATTTATATGAGTGATATAGGTTAGTATTTGATGTATGATAACTTCATAATCCATCATATTATCAGCTAAATCCTCTTTTTTTTTCCTCTCTCTCTCTCTCTCTCTCTCTTAGCTTCTATGGCATCAATTTTTTTTGTTTTCAGCCAAGCTCTCTTATGTACAATAGAACTACTTGACAGCATAAACCAAAAAACGAAACTATGACAAAACTAGATAGAGAAGGCATACATATAAACATATAGAAACCTTAACTAGTTATAAATATTTGATGATAATGCCACAAGTACAACCACTTCCATGCCTTTTCTAGCTTAACAATTACAGATTCAAAAAAGAAAAGAGGGGGGAGAAGAAAATTGAGGAAAAGAAAATTCTATAACATCAAAACAACCTACACTTGCGGCTTTAGTTAAGAATTATTTCTTCTTCCATCCTAATGCCTTTGTCCCCTAACCCCAAGAAATACATTTCTAATCTTATGGAGTTCTTTGAGAACATCTTTCACACTCATTCTTTCACTTGGCATTTCAGTAGAACATGAAACTCCAATTTGAAAGACTGGTACTAGGCAAGCCTCTAGTTTAGAAATGTTGGTTGTACTACTTTGCATGCTCCTACTTGGCTCCTCTTCCATTTCCAATATGATTTGGGGATCAACGATCTGCATTACTTGCTCTGGAAGACACATTTTTACATAGCTATGGAGGTTTACATTACCTATAAACATGTTACTTGTTGGTTCTTTTCCTGTGAACATTTCTAGTAGTAACACTCCGTAACTGTACATATCACTTTGCGTTGATACCTCCCCACCCATACCATACTCTACAATATGAAAGAGTGAAAAAACTGTCCAAATTTTAAAATTTTGGTATGATTGTTGAACTAGTAAGTTGTATTTCTTTTGCTGAAAAAAAAAAAAGTTCAACATTTCAACAGATAAAATTATTTCAAGGGTTAAAATCTATGTTCAAATACCATGGGGGTAGGACAATGGTTGATTTAATTTGTTGTGGTAGCTACACAAACAATAAGGCAAAGTCAAGGAAAGTCATTTCTAAAACAAGGCTTAATTTCTATATAATCTCGTAATTGGCTTTTAGTTCACCGCAAGATAATAATATAATGTAACAAAATAATATTTCTTAATCAATTTCAGTGTAAGAAGCCACAAACAATAATAAATAATATTTCTTAATCAATTTCAATGTAAGAAGCAACAAACATATACCTGGGGCAACATAGCCAATTGTTCCTCTGATCCCAATTGAACTTGATTGCTGATGAATAGAAATTCCATTGGTTGCTGAAAAAATCTTTGCCAAGCCAAAATCACTAACATGGGCACACAAATCACCATCAAGAAGAATATTACTTGGCTTTAAATCACAATGAATAAAAGCCATTTCACAATGATGATGAAGATAATCCAATGCACATGCCACATCAATGGCAATGTTTAGCCTTTGAACAAAGTTCAAATTCTTAGGTTCATGTTGCTCCAAAAGACTTGGGTGTAACCAATTTTCTAAGCTCCCATTTTCCATGAACTCAAAGACCAAAGCCTTGAAGTCGTTGCCTTTAAAATCAATGCTTGAGCAAGCTATAATTATCTTGACAAGATTTCGATGGCGAATGTTCTTCAATGCTTCACATTCTGTAACAAAACTCTTGTTCGCTCCACATTTGTGCAGTTTGAGCACCTTCACAGCAATAATTTGTTCATTGGAGTTGAGAATCCCTTTATAAACAGAACCATATCCTCCCTCACTAATTAAGTTGGATGGAGAGAACCCATTTGTTGCTTGAAAAAGTTCTCCAAAAGATAGTTGTAAATATTGGTTTTGCAAAGGCGAGGCTAATTTGACTTGCTGTCTTGACCTTTTGTTTCGGTAAATAATAGCTAAAATGCACAATGATAATAGAACAATAGTGAGAGTAACTATTAGAACTATTACTCTATGGTTGAAAAGTTGTTTCCTTTTATTGAAGACTTGCGTTGGGCATGCAGGCAATTGCAATAGTTTAATTCCTCCGCATAGCTTATTATTTCCAACAACTGAGAAGGCACTAATGTTTTTGAAAACTCCTTCATTCGGAACTTCACCATCGAACATATTGTAGGAAAGATTGAGATATTGAAAGAATCGAAACTCCCCGAGAAACCTTGGAATCTGTCCAGACAAGTTGTTCCTAGAAACATCTAGTTCTTGAATACCTTTTAGTTGTTTAAAGGTCGTCGGAATTGTACCTTTGAAAAGGTTACCATCGATGTGGAGGAATTCTAAAACTTCACAATTGTCGAGAGTGGCGGGGATTTCTCCAAATAGTTTATTTTTTGATGCATATAGTCCATCCAGATTTTTCAAGTTACCCACTTCTTGTGGTAGTAGTCCTGTTAAGTAATTTTGACTTAAGGATAGAATAATAAGGGAAGATAGACCAAAGATTTGATAAGGTATTGCACCTGTGAGATGATTGTAACCAAGATAAATTTGTTGTAAATTGGTGCAATTGCCTAAAGAAATAGGAATGCTTCCCTCAATCATATTTATTGGTAGGCCAAGTACACCAAGCCTACTCAAGTTTCTAATAGACGATGGAATCTCTCTAGAAATGTTATTGTTGTGAAGAAAGAGCTTTTCTAACATGGAGAGTTTTCCAATGGAATTCGGAATACTACCTGTAAGCAAGTTCTGAGCTAGAAAGAGGCATTGCAAATTTACAAGGTTCTCAATACCAAGAGGTATGTTTCCAGATATATAGTTGTCTTTTAGATCAAACCAAATGATCTTGGTGGAGAGATTTGCAATAGAACGGGGCAACAAACCATTAAAATGATTTGCAGACAAATCCAGAAATTGTACATTGGAACAATTGGATAAAGAAGTGAGGAAGCTCGTTAATTCATTGGGTTGGTTTGTTCCAAGTGAATTGGTAGCAGCAGCAAAAAAATCTAAAGCATAAAGGGTTCCTAGATTCATAGGTATGGACCCAGTAAAGGAATTGTCGGTTAAACTAATTTTCACAAGTCTCGTAGCATTGGCTATTGACGATGGAATTTGGCCATTGAATTGATTGAGTCCAACATAAAATCCTAGTAAATTTGGAAGGGTCAAGCCTAAATTTGGTGGTAGAATTCCATACAATTGGTTGCAAGCGATAGAGAATAGATAGATTGATGAGCTGTTGTAAAGCGAAGTAGGAACCATACCAGACAAATTGTTTGTGGATAGCTGAAGAAACTCCAACTTGGAAAGCTGCTCAAGTTGGGTGGGAATGCTTCCCTCTAGATTATTGTATATTAGAGAAAGCACACGTATATTTGAAAGGTTCCCAATTGAAAGTGGGATAGTTCCAGTGAGATGATTGCTACCAAGAATCAAGTAGGAGAGATTGGACAAGGAACCCAGCTCGGTAGGAATTTTACCTCCTAGATTGTTGCCATACATATTGATATGTCTCAAGTGTGAACAATGAGTCGAATTGGTAGGAAATTCGCCTTGGAAAGAGTTATTGGCAAGACTAAGATATTGCAGACGAAACAACTTGCCAATTTCCTGTGGGATTTCTCCATGAAAACTATTGTCACCGAGATAAATCCTCCTGAGGAAGGTGAGGTTCCCAATTTGAGGAGATACAGAGCCCACCAATGAGAGAGATGACAGGTTTAGGACTATCACACGTTGATGTCAACGACCGCATGAGACTCCTCGCCAATGGCAAAAGTGAATTGAATGATTCCATGAGCTTAAGGCACCCAGAGGATCTCCTTGTATCAAATCCTTGATTGCAAGCAGTGCCTGATGGTCTGTCTCATTGGTGAGAACTAAACTGGGATTGCCCTTGGCAGTGGTAATCAGTTCAAGAGAGTTCATGAAAAAGAAAATGAAACAAAGTATAGATGTACTAAGTAGACAACTGAGAAAAGTTGAGTTTGTTTGCTCCATTTGGTGTTAAAAATAGAATATTATTATGATGAGAAATGGAGCTGGTTAACTGGTATACATCAATGGAGAGCCAAATATATGTATTTATAGAGCCAAAGGCTTGGGACTTTTGTTTTTGTTTTTCGTTTTTTTGGTTGGCAAATTACATCGGTAATTCTTAGTCTTTGGTCATTGTACTATTTTGTTAGTTGTAATTTTGATTGACTCGGTCTTAATCTGAAATTTATAATTTTGTCTTTATTTAGTCCAATTAATTTCAATTTTCAGTATTGTTTTAATGAAAAATGCGCATATAAGCATCACGTGTCATCCTTTTATAGAAAAATTATAAATTATTCAACTTAGTGAGTTAACCTGAACAAGTTTAGTGACCGTTTTCTTTCAAAATTCCTAATTGGTATTATCAATTAGACCAAAGGGAAACAAAATTTAAAATTAATGATCAAAATTAAGTTAATTAAAATAATAAAGACCAAAATAATACAAAGGTTAAAATGTAGGGACTATAAATGTAATTTATTTTTGTTTTTGTTTTTGTTTTTTCCCTCTTTCCCCGTAGTTTATTGTGTTATTAAGGAGTCGTCGTCAAAAAGCCAAAAATTCAATCCCGTTAGCAAAGGGTCACATCATATATATCAATTAATTAATTTTTTTCTCACAACTATTTATTCAACTAAAAAAATAATTCTTAAACACATCTTTTTTCACCTCTTAAAAAGCTTAAAAATTAAAAATCTACTAAAAAAAGAATATCTTAATTGCTCTTACTTTCGAGCTAATGAATAGAGGAAATTCACATCTACTCCATCAAGTGGAACTTGCACCGAATAATTTTATTTATTTATTTATTTCGTAATATAATTTTCATACAAGAGCCCTCTTGATTCGTGGACAGCTTTTCAGTGACGTCTATGGTTGAAATCAAAGTTGTGGGCCTGTCCTATGGCTCCTAGTTTATTTTTTATTTTTTTTATGAGTAAATTACACAGCCACCCTTTGAAATTTTTGTTTAATATAATTTTTTTTTTATATTTGACAAATTACATTTGTCTCTCTGAAATTTGTAATCTCATTATAAATTATACTCTGGATTACTGATGTCATGTCTTAAAATTTTCTAAATAACTATCTTGCCATTTTCTGATATTTTTTATATAAATTTTTATATATGAATATAATTTTTTATTTTTATTTTTACCATTATATCTAAATTAAATCAATTTAATCTAGATTTATTTACAAAGTATACATTTGCACAAAATAATTTTAAAAAATCATTAAATACTACAAAATAAGATAATATATTGATTTTTTTGTGAATTAGGTAGAAAGAGGGAAAATAAATTAAAGAAAATTTTATTCCCCCCTCTCCCAAAACTGTACTCCTCTGATCATTTTCACACTTAAACTTTTGATATTGTCAATTTATCCCCTCACATATTTAAATCATGATCAATTTGCCCCTCCTATCACATTTAAACAAAACATTTTTTTTTTCAAAAAAAGTAATTATATTTTGGCCCCAAATTTCAAATTCATCCATTCTCTTATCCTCTTTCACCCAAACCACTCTCTATCCTCCATCAACCAAACAACCATCACGACCACCATCATCACAATCAGAATTGTCACCAAACTAATTTTTAGTATTTTTCAAAAAAATCAGATTTTGAAAAGAAATATTTTCAAGAAGTATGTTTTTTTGAGTATCTGCATTTCATTTTCAGCAGTGCTACAGGCACTAATTGGTATATTAATTAGTGTACCAACATATGTTAGGACATTGTCATTTCAAAACTACGACCCTACCTATTATACAAATTACAAATACTCAAAACATCTAAAATTGTCACATTATCTGTTAGTACACTAATTGGTATATCAATTGGTTGCATATAGACGTTTTTTGTGACAAAATTTTCAAACTGTCATTGAAAATTAAACAAATAGTGACTTTTCTAATAGTATTTAATGAAAAATGTCATTAATCATCACATGATCTAATAGACAATAAGTCCACCTATTAAGATTTACATGTAAGTCTCCCTTTATAGTACCCACTGATGTGATATTTCTGCTAATTTAAATAACTATTTTAAGTTTAAAAAATATCCGAGCCATCCCCAATCCCACCACCACCATTACTATCACCATTATCACTATCACTATTATCAGTGCAGCCAATCACTTCCGTTAGTAATACAATTGTTAGTTCATCAATATTAAAATTATAATTAAATATAAAAAAACATTTTTTTAATTTTATTTTACATAAAAAATATTTTTTGTGATGAAATATTATTGGTCCAAACAAATGGAGGATTAAGAAAAAAAGGGCGATGTCTTTGGCAATACTATAATTGCAATCTTGACTATAAAATTAGTGATCGAGCTAACGTATGCATTTGTTTTTCCAAATAAAATTAATGAAGTCAAGTGGTGAAGATAGAAGCACAATACCCTTGGACTAACTTGATCAATTGTTCATTGAACTGTTCCATTGTGACGATCACGGATTTGGAGTGGTTGCTGTTGGTGAAACATAGTAGTCAAAGTTGGTTTTGGATTTTATTTTGGTAATTTGATTTTTTTTAAGGTATATTTATGTAAAACAAATTTATAAAAAATCAAGTTGATTAGATATCGATAGTCTTTTTATCAAATTATATTTAAAATAACACTTGTTATTCTCGAACATTATTAAATATTTCATCAAATTACATTTGTATTCAGTTTTATATTTAAAATAATGTTTACCATTCATTTTTTTCTATACACGTGTTTTGATGAGTGAGCTATCAATATCTGATCAATTTGATTTGTGCAAGTTTGTTCTACGCCATATGTCCTAAGAATAAATTATTCGAATCATCAAAATAAGACTTAGAATAGGCCACAATGCACGCACAACATGTTGTGCTTCACGCACAAGAGACACCAAAATTTGAAAGGCACAAAGTTTCTAATAAATTGGGGTATTGATTAAGATTTGATTATTGAAGTTAATTATAATTTATTGTGATATTAGTTATAATATTATTTTAATTATTATTTAAAAAAAGTTTAATTATATTTTATGTGATATTTGATTATAATAATAATTATTTTTTTTAGTTAAAACTCTCGTAAAATTAAATTATGACATTTACAATGATATGCTCTAAAATCAACAAATTCTGCCACTAATAAGAAACCCCACTATCTAAATCCACATAAATCCATTGCTCATCAATGGTATGGCATAATTGGTGGATAAGTGGAATTCATCATCAATTCATGGAAAATTATTAAATCCACATAAATATAGTGCCATTGCTCATCATATGGTATGGCGCAATTGGCGGATAAGTGGAATTCATCATCAATTTATGAAAAATTTATTAAGTATTTTAAAGTAGGATAAATTATAAATACATTTTTAAATTTTACTTAAAATATAGATTAATTTTGGAGAATTTGATTAAATCCCTTTCATAATAAAATTTTAATGTATTAAGAACAATCATAAAAAAAAATTTAAAAAGTCTAACTGTGACGCCCCCAAAATAATATAATAAATATAACCCAAAGCATAAGTAACAATTACATAAATCAGAGTGTAAAGTCCTTTCATTTCATAACATTAATAGCACAAAAGAGTTTAACATAAATAAATGCCGCTTTAGGCTTACACATTTCCAAGTCTTGGCTTGGTTACAACAAAAGTGAGACTAGCTCATACAATTTTAGCCCTAGGATACACAAAAATAAAACAAAACGAAGAAGCTCTTACTTCCCAAAAGTCCCTCCAATGCTATTGCCTTGGCGGAGGCATACCATCAATACCTGAAAATGTTTTTTCCAAATAGGGTGAGCCATAGCCCAGTAGGAACAATCTAATACAGTATATGAGGTTTAACGAAGATATAAGTACAATGTGCATATACAATGCTAGGGATAAAACATTCACTTCTTTATATAGTCATAGAATACCAAGTTCATATTTCATTTCATTTTCCTTCAATCCATTTCAATACATGAGCCAATGTCATTATTTTTCAATAACCCAAATGAGACTACAACTCAATGGTTCAACAATTATATAATCAGCACACAAACACTTCAATTGCCATTTTACGGATATTTCGTCCGTAGGATCGGCACCCATGTATAAATTTTGGGACTTTCACCCGGGACACCCCGACCAACTTAATTATAATGGTGTCCATCCCCTTTCTCTTCCCAAACAATGGAGTCCATTCATTTTCTCCTCCCAAACAATCATACATATATAATTATTTAAAAACATAATCACACATGGAGCACATCCCTTTTCTCCTCCCAAACAATCATACATATACAATGTATTTAAACATAATCATATTCAATGATAATCAACCATGGATCAGTTTCAATTTACCTAATCCTCATGCAATTTCTATAACAATCAAAGTTATCCTCCACCGATAGCCCAATATAGATATTTCTAAACAGATACATGTTCTCAGGACAGATAATTTATTCAAGCTTTCCAAAGATGAGACGTACCGTCTACTCAATTCCACCATTTGTTTCAATACCTGTTCAATATCATGTTTACAATACCAACTTCATTTATTTATACAAAATAAATATCATAATTATCTTAGAGCAAACTCCCTCTATTTTCCCAAGTCTCAACCAAGTATCAAAACCAACAATTTTGATCCCATACAACATCATTTTCAAACCCCACAATCATTTACTCCTCATTCATCAAAACCCCTTTTTCTATTTTTACACCCAAACCCTAGGTTTGTTCACATTACCTCTAAATCCTACCATTGTTACACAACGACAAATAACTAAGTTAAAAATCATATTAAAGTGTAGAAAATCCCTATCTCAAGTTTAGAAGATCAATGGAGCAAGGGTAAAACTTCAATGATGCCAAAACCCAACTCTAATCGGATCAAAATGGAGCTTTCAAGGTGCTTTACCCTTTTCCCAAAGACACTAAGGTGGAGAGAACAAATGATCTAGGCCAAAATGTAGATAGAGAGAGAGAGAGAGAGAGTCTAGATCTAGGTCTTTAGAAAGTTTTAGAGAGAGAGAAGAATGAAAAAGTGATATAAAATGTCACTTACGCGATCTGATATACGCATAATTCGCTCGAGGGGAAGAGTTGACGCTTGAGCATCAGACACAAAAAAGTTGTTCTGCTCGAGCGCAATAAAGGCCGCTCGAGCGCCAAGACACAACGAACGCTCCCCGCTTGAGTGCAAGAATTCTCCACTCAAGCGTAGAAAACACACATCCAGAAGTTTTGCAGACAACAAACCAACGCTCGAGCGCAAGAAAGACCGCTCGAGCGCCCACCTGCATGAGTGTAAGAAACACCGCTCGAGCATAGAAAATACTCTCCCAGTAGTTTTGCAGACTTGGAAAGTACTGAGAGTTCGCAAAACCCGCTCGAGCGCGAAAAGTGTCACTCGAGTGGAGGAGCAAAATTACAAGGCCCGCTTGAGCGCAAGAAAGGCTGCTAGAGCGGAAGAGTAAAAATCTGGGCAACAAAAGTTTAGAAAAATAAGCAACCAACCTATTCCAAACACACAACCATAACCCGATAACCAAAATAAAGAGGATACAAGGGAAACAAGATATGAATCACTATTCAAAACAAATACAAACTCGAGCTCGAAATACAACAAGTGACGGGTCAAAACCGAGATTGCTATACTAACACACACCACTATTACCAAAATATCTTTAGTAACTAATTTAATATTTTATACTTTAGAAAAATATAACTTTTGACCTAAATGTCCCTTTTTAATAAAATTGATATTTTAAAAATGCTCTCATCAAGATTTATTAAATAAGATTCAGGTTGATTATGAAATTCTTTTTAAAAAATAGAAACATTTTTACTATCGAAATTAACATAACCAGTAAAATTTTACTCTGAATAAAAGTAAAGTTTACAATAAAATTTTAATTTTTAAATATTAAAACACCATCATGTCCACTAAATAGTCACTATTATTATTAATAAACGATTACAAAAACATAACTTTAACAGATTAAATGAAATAATAACTTTAATAGAGTAAAATGAAATAATAACTTTAATAGATTAAAATTTTATTATTAATTTAAAATAGAGCATCAATAAATAAATGACAGGTTACAGATTATTATAGCAAACTAGAGTAAAATATATAGCAAATAAAAATAAAAATAATCTAATAAATGACAGATATTTTTATTTTTATTTTTATTATAACAGTCGACAAGTGATTTTATGGCTTGTATGGCTAGAATATATTGAAATTGTCAAGATGAACGTTCATGTTTGTCGTGTTTTGGTTCTAACAACACTGATATCAGTGTTGTCCAACCTTCCAGTTTACTATATGTCCTTGTTTAGGATGCCTCAAGGTATTGTAAAGGAACTAAATAAGATACAATCAGCTTTTCTTTGGGGTGGTACTGATCTGAAGAGAAGGATACATCTAGTAAAATGGAAGGATGCATCTGTGAGCAAGAAACTTGGAGGTTTGGGAATAAGGAACATTAAGTCAATTAATGAAAGTTTATTAGCCAAATGGTGGTGGAGGTATGAGTCTGAAGATAATGCTTTATGGAAGATATTGATTTGTTTCAGGTATGGAGCTGAGGGTGGTAGATGGTCTCCTTTCTTTATGTTTGATTGTACTTGCTGAAGGATTTGGAGCGATATCTTATCAGTGGCACAATCTAATCCTAGGCTTTTTGATTTTTTTAAGTAGAATGTTGAAATCAAAGTTGGCAATGGTAGAAGGATTATGTTTTGGGAGGATGCATGGGAGGGTAGTTATTGTCTTGAAGACAAATATCCAAGATTATTTAGTATTTCTATTGATAAAGGGGTAACATTGAAAGAGATTGTAGACAGAAAAGACAGCTTTGTTGATTGGATTTTTAGGTTTCGAAGGAATTTAAGGATTTGGATAGAGGAGGAATTGAGTATTTTGAAGGATGAATTGGGATTTGGTCCAGTTCTCTATTTGGACAATTTGGACAACATCAGTTGGAAGGAGGGTGGTTCAGGGTGTTTCAGTGTAAAAAGCAGCCTATAATTGGTGTGAGCTAAGTTATGGTCCTATAAAAAGCTTATATGGATTAATCTGGAACAATGCTGCTGCTCCAAAATCTCAGTTTTTTGCTTGGTTGGTCTGGAAAGGGAGAATAAAATCATTTGATTTGTTGCAAAAGATTGGGGTTGTTGACTCTAATGGGGGTCCAAGCTGTGTTCTATGTAGATCAGGGGAGGAATCTTTAAATCATATAATGTTACATTGTCCTTTTGTTTGGAAAGTTTGGTCTAGTATCATCAAATGGTGGGGAGTGCAGTGGGTTATTCCTGACACAGTGGAATGCATGTTTCAGTAGTGGAATGGATGGAAGTTTAAAAAAGGGGAAATACAGATTTTGAAAGCCATACCATTATTAGTGTTTTGGTTGGTATCGAAGCATAGAAATGATGTAATTATCAATAAGGTGCAACCCAATATGGAAGAGCTTTGTGAACTTATTAAGGTTAAAGTAGCCATGTGGATGAAGTCAACTTTGGTGGGAAGAGATTACTCAATTAACCAATTCTCTTCAAACCTACAACAGATCAAGTTGTGTATCAAGTGATTGGGCAATTGTGGTGTTGTTTTTGTTATTCACCTTGATGCTGCCGTGGGTTGATTGCTATTTTGGCTTCTGTGGTTGAGGTTCTGTTATCATCAATATCAGTGGCTTCAGCTATCTTATGAGAGGTTGTTTGGTATAGGAGGCATGTTACTGTAGGCCGCTATATGAAGTTGTATATAGTTGCTCTGAGGTTTGCTGTTGTATGTTGTTGAATGCAGTTGTGTGGTATATGTTTTGGTGCTGAGTTATGTTGAATCATTGTAGATGTCATGCCTCGGATATACGAGGTCCGGCCCACGTGAGTAAACCACCTAACGATAGACAATCACTATGTAATATAAGCACACAGTACATGTGTAATTCCAATTTTATACATTCTTAGATACAACATCTAAGTCGAATGGATGCTCTGTAACTAAAACATACAAAGACGTTATAAATCAAATTAAAATGCCCAAAGGCTTACATCATATACAAAGGGTGTAACCCTTACAAGAATGGCACAGGGCTAACAAATACATAAATGGCCCTTGGCCGACGAATAAAGGAACCACCCTACACGATTCTAAACACAACTTCAATGTCTCAGTCCACATCCCCATAAGCATACCTGGAAAATATTTTCAGCCACGTAGGGTGAGCATAAAGCCCAGTAGGAAATATTTCAAAAACTAAATATGCTCCACTAGTGTAAATGACCATGAATGCAGTACATACATATGTAATATGCTCAATGCATTCTCAAATCCACTTGCTCTCTCAATAAAAACTCTTTTTTTTTCCAGTTTTCAAAACCCTTCGTTTATTCAAAATGCTTTCTGAATTTAATACATTAGTTTGATATAAAATCCATTTCCACAAGTCAATCCAGGTATCTCAATAATAACTAGTAATTTCATTGCCAAATTCCAATACGGATACATCGTTAACCAACAACAAATACATTCCAATACGGATACATCGTTAACCAACAACAAATACATTGCTAAAACCGTTTAAAAATCATTTCTTTCCAAAACCAAAATGATAATAAATAAAATAGGTAAATCTCCAAAACCAATACAACATTTCATGAAAATTTCATCCACGGGAAACCATCAAATGGGACCCATGTAAACGTAGGCTATGCAAGCACTACAATTGCCATTTTACGAAAATTTCGTCTGTGAGATCGACACTCATGTATACATCCGGTTTTCGAGACTTTCACCCTCGACACACAGGCCAACTTAATTCAATGGAGTCCATCCTCTTTCTCCTCCCAACAATGGAGTACATCCCTTTTCTCCTCCCAAACATCATACATATACAATGTATTAAAACACACAGTCATATTCAATGACAACCATTTCACAGATTTACCATTTTATTTACTCCTTCCAAATAGCACAATACATGTGATCCAAAATATGATTTTCAAAATGAAACAAATGTTCTTAAAACATAACACAAGAATTTCCAAAATCTTTTTCCAAAACATACAGTTTAAATTCTTAAAATCCATTGCATGTTCCATGATATGCATGATTGATAAACAGTCCAGTTTGCCTAGTCAACATGCAATTTCTACAACAATCATAGCTATCCTTCACCGATAGCCCAAAGAAAATATATCTAACAGATAAATAAATTCCATTAAAGATACACTTTTCCAAAATCTCAAATGGAAGTGATAATACATATCTAGCTCCACCATCATCATTAATCATCATTTCAATTTCACATTCCTCAACATTTATTTCATTTCCTCTTTGCAATCTCAAAAATTACATTTTAGGGCATAACTCCCTTCCTCTTTGAAAATTCATTTCAGTGCAAGAAATAGCTCATTTCAACATACATCAACTCCAATTTCATAATCACAACCTTTGTCAAGAAAACATTTAGAAACCCTCTTTTACATTTTGATTTGATAATCCAACAATTTCCAAAAAGACCAACATTTTAGGGTTTCTTCAACTTAGGATTTTTTACATTTAAAAACTCATACATTCTTTATAAGTGGAAAATAAACTTTTGTAGCTAAACCATAGCTCAACAATCCCATTTGGAACAAATCCTAACATACAAACAAAATATCAAAAATCAATCCAAGAACAATGGGATCTATATATTTAAAAGAGTTTAAGAAATAGGCCCTACCTCTTGAAGCAAGAAGGAAACAAGTTGGAAAAATCACCGACAATGAAACAACGATCTGTTGAGATTAAATGGAAGCCCTCGTCGTACTCTATGTTTTGGTATATAGAACTAGGGGTCAAAGATGTATAGAAATAGATGAAATCAAGCCTAAAAAGCTTGAGAAAACAAAAATGGCAGAAGGAGATAGAGAAGGGAGTGAAAAGTGAAGTGGTTTGATCCAAAAAGTGACTTTTAAAGATCTGATTCTGCGCTGTACGCTCGAGCGTCGAAAGTTGCGCTCAAGCGCACTATGCTCACAGCAAATTGCAGACACCCTATTTTTGACTGATCTCAAGACTTTGACGTCATCGTTTGTGCACTCGATGATTGTTCTTGATTGTGCTTGTTTGTGTTTGCTTTGAGCACTTGAAGTTCTCGGTGGAACGCCTTGTCTTTGAGCCTCTAAACCCATCTTGTTTTGTGCTTGTTTTTGGCCAAACCTTGGTGCCTCTTGCCTGGAAGGGGGAGGGGCCTTGTCGGCCACTTTTTGGGCCTTGTCGGCCATTTTTTGTTCATGTCAACCAGTTGAATTGGCCGGTCGGCTAGTTAGGGTGGCCGGTCGGCTACCTAAGTGGCTAGTCGGCTAGTTGAGGTGGCCGGTCGGCTACCTAAACATTTTTCTCTTTTTTCAGATATTTGTTTGCCAGTTGTGCCAGCTGGTGTTCACTAAAGGCCATCTCCATACATGTGTATGGAGGGATGAATACAAGCCTTTAGCTTGATTTTCTATATATAGGGGGGTTTCTCCTCCATTTGAGGGGTTAGAAAAATTTGGATCAAATTTCTCTCTCTCTCTTCTTATTTTGTGCCTTAAACCTAGGTTTCTCTACACCTTTGTGCATCAATCCTTAACCAAACACCTTCACCTTGGAGCTGAGGTTCTTTGGGGATTAATTTAAGCTGTTGAAAGGTTGTTTGAGCCTATAAGGGGGCCTGTTTTGTGCTATGCTTCAAGAGGTATAAGCTTTACCTTGTAGGTTTTGTTTTGATCAATTGCTTGGCCATCTTTTTACACTGTTTTGGCCTAGTTTTCAACTACAAAAGTTCTAATTTTTGAGCCTTAACATGTTGGTTTAAAGTCATTTTGCGCTAAGGGGTTGTCTACTTTTCTTGTTGCCTAATTGTGAAGCTTTTTACACCATCTTTTAGCATATTAAAATCAAACTTTTTGGACCTTTAAACCATTGAAATTCAGAGTTATTTCAGGAAATACATCTGGGATCGCAACAAGATAAAAATAAAATAATTCTAATAATTTTGTAGTCATAGCGCAACGAAATAAATTAAAATAAAATAATTGGATACCAAATGTTTATTAAAAAGAACAAAAACAGTCATTTGGGCTTTTCTTTTATTACAATGGTCCAATAGATAGTACGAAAAGAATGAAAACACTGTGATTCATCCCCCCATCTTGGTCCCACTAAACCTCGTTAGCTATAAGCACATAGCAGAGTGAGAAATATTATACTGCGAGTACAAGGGCACAAAATAACCATGGATAGTCATTTAAGCTAAAATATTAACATAATTTAAGTTGCATAAACAAATTATTTAAGTGGCAGAAATTGAAAAAAAAATTATGTAAATAACTATAACCATGGTACAGAACAAAACAGAACATGGATCACTAGAGTGGCAATCAAAACAGGGGTCAATGGATCCATGACAAATAGAGGACCACAAGGTGGCCAAACAGGGGCCAATAGTTTATTTAAGTCCCCTAAGGCATGTGACTCCCGTGGTGGTACTTACAGAACATAATTGTTTATAAAATCTTTGTCAAATAATTTCTAAAATTTAAACAAACATATCCATGTGTTTCAATTTAAGTGAATAGAGGCCAGAAAATAATCCACATAATTGAAACATTAATATAACCACAAAACATAAATTATATAAAATAAATTGTGGTAACTCAAAACATTCGTAAAATATATTATGGTGACTCAAGACATATAGAAAACATATTATGGTAACTCAATGTATAATATAACTCACCTTAATGTTAATTCTTACTATTTATCCCACTCGATTATTTGAGTTGCACTCCGTGCTCTTACTTTCTTTCCCGTTTGTCTCTTTTTTTTCTTGCTCCTACGTTTTCACCTTCCCCCTTTTTATACTTGGCTGACATACCTGCTCAATATACAAAATTCTCCCCTACTATAAAGGTGTCACAAGTAAATGTTCTCATGTGGCATGTTTAAGTGCCTTAAGTCCTAGCTTCTCTACACGTGGCTAATTCAACGTGTTATGCACCCTTGTTGAGCCACCTGTAAGTTTTATCCCTTTGATTTTAACTCTTGGAATTTCCTAAGAGTCACGTAACTTTTGGCTCCAGAAAACAGACTTTGGCTTCTCACAATTTTTATGGTTATTACCCTCTTGGTAATTTACAATGATCCCTAAAATAACATATAATTATAAGTAAGGTTCGCGTCTAAAAACCTCACCACCCAACTATAAAACATCGTTTACCACCTACTGAAATATTTAACATGCGGTGTCTCACAATTTATTTCCTTAACAATTGAAGCGATTAATTTTTATTTATTTATTATATATATATATATATATATTTTAATAAGAAAGAATTCTATTTATTGCAGTATTGAATTAAATTTGCAAATTCGGGTGTCACATTTCTCCTCTCCTAAAAAGAAGTTTGTCCCCAAACTTGACGTATCTTGGTTTTTGAAGAGGTGTGAGTACTTGGTTCGCATTTGGTTTTCAGTTTCCCATGTCGCTACTTCGATATGATGGTTTCTCCACAAGACTTTTACAAGAGGTATAGTCTTGTTTCGAAGGATCTGATTACAGCGATCAAGAATTTGTACTGGTTGTTCTTCATAAGAGAGGTCTTCTTGCACTTCCAAGTTTTCATAATCAACAACATGCTCTAGGTCTCGAAGATATCGGCGAAGCATCGAAACGTGAAACACATCGTGGACATTGGACAGTTCGGGTGGAAGGGCAAGTTGATATGCCACAGGACCAATCCTTTCTAGTATCTCGAATGGCCCGATGTAACGTGGGTTTAACTTTCCTCATTTTCCAAATTGGATAACCTCTCTTGTGGGCGAGATCTTTAGAAACACATGATCTTCTATTTGAAATTCTATGTCCCGTCTTCTTGTATCTGCATAGCTTTTCTGGCGGCTTTGGGCAGTGCAAATTCGCTGTTGGATGAGTTGAATTTTATCACTTGTGATTTGCACGATTTCGGGGCCTAATAATTTCCCGTCTCCGACTTCCATCCAACATAGAGGTGATTGACATCTCCTTCCATACAGTGCCTCGTACGGTGCCATTCCAATGCTTGCATGATAGTTGTTATTATAAGCGAACTCTACCAAAGGTAGGTGATCATCCCAATTACCTTTGAGGTCTAGCACACACATACATAACATATCTTGCAAAGTCTGGATTTGTCTTTCAGATTGCCTATCAGTTTGCGGGTGATAAGCCGTGCTAAACTTTAGAGTGGTTCCCAAAGCTGCTTGTAACTTGTTCCAAAAGTGAGACACGAAGTGAGAGTCTCTATCGGATACAATTGAAACTGGGGTACCGTGCAAATGAATGATTTCCTTAATGTATAGAGTGGTGAACTTAGAGAGGGAGTACATGATTCTAATTGGTAGAAAATGTGCCGACTTCGTCAATCGATCTACGATAACCCATATTGCATCATTCTACAAGACTGATTGCGGTAGCCTGACCACGAAGTCCATAGTAATGTGCTCCCATTTCCATTCAGGAATAGGGAGTAGTTGCAACAATCCCGTAGGTCTCTGATGTTCTGCTTTAACCTGTTGACAATGCATGCATTTGGAGACGTGGCTTGCTATGTCTTTCTTCATTCCACTCCACCAGAAGTGTTTCTTCAGATCGTGATACATTTTCATATTGCTAGGGTGGATCGCAAACTCGAGCTATGGGCTTCTACCAGTATCTTTTTCTTGCATTCTGGAAGGTCAAGTAGGCAAATTCGATTCCAAAATTTTAGCATCCCATTGCTTATCGTGAAGTTAGGGTTGGGCGTGTTTCCTTGTGTAGACACCCCATTTTTGACCAACCTTAAGACTCAGACGTCGCCAGTTGAGCACTTGGTGATATTGCATGTTGTGCTTGTTCAGAAGTCTCAGAGTCGCGGCTGCGAGCCTTGCCTCCGGACTTCCGGACTTTTTCATACCTTGCCTCGGTTTGCGAACCAGGCTCAGTTTTCTCGGTTTCTTTTCCTGAGGGAAGGGAGAGGTCCCGTAGACCATCTCTCAATGTCCGTAGGCTACATTTCGTGGTCGTAGGCCATTTTGCCCATTTCGGAGTCCGGTTTCCGGTTTTTCAGAATCGTTGGCCGTGTGCCTCGGTTCGGGACCACCTAACCATCTCCATTTGTTCTGATTTTTGGCATACTTCCTTTCTACTCCCTTTTGAGGGACACTGGGGTCTGAGAAACCCACTTCGTGCCCGAATGCCACTTTCGGTGCTTAACAGCCCATTTTCAGGACCTCGAACTGCGCGTTTTGGCCCCCGAACATTCGTTTTGCAACGGTTTTCGTTCATTTTTTGCAGGTACCTCTGTTTTATCACCGGGAAGGTCACTGAAGGATGGGAGGCCAGTAATTGTTGCAGCAACCAGTTATATATCCTCCGACGCCCTCCGACGCCCGTTTTTCACACTTCCGGGCTAATGTTGAACACCTTGGGGCCACATTCTTGAACTTTCAACCACATATTTGTGATGTACACACTTGGGAGGATCCTAAAAGTTGGTGGCCGGCCAGTAATTCCACCTGACCCTTTTGAACCCCTCCTTCCGGGCTAATATTGAACACCTTGGGGCCACATTCTTGAACTTTCAACCACATATTTGTGATGTACACACTTGGGAGGATCCTAAAAGTTGGTGGCCGGCCAGTAATTCCACCTGACCCTTTTGAACCCCTCTTTCCGAGCTAATGTTGAACACCCTTGAGCCACTTTCTTGGACTTTTAACCACAGGGTTGTGTTGAGGACACATGGGAGGACACCATCATGTGGTGGCCGGCCACTAAACCAGCTTGACCCTTTTGACCCCTAGCCGGCCGGCTAGGGGGTGTGGCCGGCCGGCCACCTGCAACCAAAATACTTGGCCGGCCATGATCCTCACACTGTTCACTTTACAGCTGTATAGCTTTATCCCCCGGAAAATATCTGTATCCGGGGGATATTTTGTGGGGGAAAGTTTGCCTCCTTTTTCCCCCACCTTTACACCTTCTTTTGTTCCATATAACCAAGGGCCAACACTTATTTTTGGGGTTAGAAAAAAATTGCTTCCAAGTCTTGCATTGCTTCCCCTTTCTTTCTCTCATTTCTACCCTAAAACATTCAAGTTCCACACTTCATTCCTTCATCACCACCAAGCACCACCATCACCACTTCATTTCCAGCAACAAGGAGGGCTTCTCAAAGGCTAAAGGTGCTGCAACTTGGTCCAAGAAGCAACAAAAGACTTGTCTCCAAGGGTGAGTTGCCATTTCCCCTTTTTTGAGCTTTTGTTTGCAACATTTCTTAGCCATCTATGATTTTTGCTTTGAGCTCTGGCCATAATTGAAAGTGGCCTTCTTTTGAGCTCATTTTCATGTCTCATTAAGGGCTCAACCCTGTTTGAGCCCTCCATCTTGCACTTGCTTCATTATCCCTCTAAAATGTCATTTTCTTGCATGATATTTTTAGCTTGTGTGTGATTTGTTTTGGAGCATGTTGTAAACTGATAATAGGCTTATTTTGAGCCCCTCTTCAACATTGAAGAAGGGCTCAACACTATTTGGGACTTCCATGTTGTACTTGCTTTTATACTGCCTTTTTGGTCCCATTTTTGCATGCTTTGGCAGCCTATTGAGCTTTGGTTTTTGGCCATTTTACAGCACTGAAAATAGTCTCATTTTGGTCCATTCTTCCTATTTCATTTAGGGCCTTTCATGGTTTGGGACCTCCATATGCCACTTCATGTTATATCTCTCTTTTGGTCCCCATTCTTGCATGTTTTGTTAGCCTATCATGCTTTTGTTTTTAGCCATTTTACAGTTATGGAAATAGTCTTATTTTGGACCATTATTCATGTTTCATTAAGGGTCTTTGGCCGTTTGTGGAATATTTTGTATACTTTGTGTTATAGCCTCTTTTGAGCCTCATTTTGCATTGCATTTCTAGCATGTTTTTATACTGTTTTGGAGTTTTTACAGTTCTGTAAATATGCATATTTTTGGTCCCTCTTCAATGTTGTAGAAGGGAATTTTTCATTTTGGGCTTTGCATATACCACTTGCCTCTTTGGCCACCTTTTGGCCCTTTTTCTTGCATAGGAGTGCAGCCATACCTGTGTTTGTTTTTGGGGTTTTTACAGTTCTGGAAAACATCATATTTTGGGCCCCTCTTTAATGTTGTTGAAGGGTCCTAACTCGTTTGGAGTTAGCAGTTGTGAGTTGCTTCATAATCTCATGTTAGGGCCATTTTCGCATGCTAATTTTGCCCTATCTTTGCTTGCTGTTTGGCCATGTTTTGTACTAGTAAAATGCTTATCTTGGGGCTGCCTTGCTTCTGTCTTTACATTCCATGTACCAATTTTGCATGTTTGGTATAGCTATAGGCCATTTCGGGTGCCAAAATTCGTGTTTCGGGACTATTCCGTGCATCGGGTGTGTTTTCGCCTCGTTTCGGGGCTGTTTTCCCCCACATTTCATTGCTGAAAATCCATTAACATGTTTATATGCCATTTCCATGCATTTGCATTGCATATACCATTGCCTCGGTTTGCGTGCCCGTGTGCACGCATTTCGAGGCACTTCATTTTCATCTATCGGCCTCTTATGTGAGTGTGGCTGAGGCTCTCTCATGTTAGTGTAAGTCCATGTTGCATTCTATATGCCATTTTAGCCATTTGCATTGCATATACCATTACCTCGATTTGCGTGCCCGTGTGCACGCATTTCGAGGCACTTCATTTTCATCTATTGGCCTCTTATGTGAGTGTGGTTGAGGCTCTCTCATGTTAGTGTAAGTCCATGTTGCATTCTATATGCCATTTTAGCCATATTACATTGCATATGCCATTGCCTCGGTTTGCGTGCCCCTGTGCACGCATTTCGAGGCACTTCATTTTCATCCATCGGCCTCTTATGTGAGTGTGGCTGAGGCTCTCTCATGTTAGTGTAAGCCCATATCATATTTCCATGTCATTTGCATTACGTATGTCATTTTCTCGATTTGCGTGCCCGTGTGCACGCATTTTGAGGCATCTCATTTTCACAGCATAGTGCATACTAGGTTGTATCTTAGATCGCATTCATGTATTTCCTCGGTTTGCGTGCCCGTGTGCACGCACTTCGAGGCATCTCATTTTCATAGCATTGTGCATACTAGGTTGTATCTTAGATCGCATTCATGCATTTCCTCAGTTTGCGTGCCCGTGTGCACGCACTTCGAGGCATCTCATTTTCATAGCATTGTGCATACTAGGTTGTATCTTAGATCGCATTCATGCATTTCCTCGGTTTGCGTGCCCGTGTGCACGCATTTCGAGGCATCTCATTTTCATAGCATTGTGCATGCTAGGCTGTATCTTAGTTGCATATCATGCATATTGCATTGTGTCCGAGATAGGAGTTAGCCCGGGCACGGGAAACGAGGTACGTTTCGTACTCCGAGTGACGAAACGTGTCTCAATTCCCAGTCGCCGACACTCCGGATCACCCATGATGGAGTTAGGTTCTTGTTGTGTTTACACGTGCATTCATTCTATATTAAGTTGCACATTTTGACTCCTCTGCCATCATGCATCGATATGCGTGATTGGTGGTACGAGGATCGACGCATGCATATATCTGTGAAAATACATTGCCATGCCCCTTTCCTGCTCTCTGTTGCAGCAAAATGAAGAATCAGCAACTTTTTGGAGCTTGGCGCGCATTTCAAGAAAAGGTGTAAACAGAGGCTAATTGGGGCATCCCAGTGGATTTCCGCACAAGGCAACCCAGACATGCATCATTCATCAGGAGCAAGGCAGTCCCTGGCTTGCATGCCAGTTTTATTTACTTTCTTAGTTAATTCATTAATTAATTAGGAATTTGTATATTATTTGGACTGTATTATTTGGACTGTAATATTCTTTCATTCGGGACTGTATATTTATTCGGACCCTCTGCGCGAGAGCAAAACTGTAATAAGTGTGCGTGTGTGTGTTGTATCTCTTCCAACCCCACGTCTTTCTCCCTTTTATTTACCTGCTTATGATGGTTAGATTAGGGCATATTTCAATTAACATACAGTATGACAGCATGTTTGCATCATTCATCTGTATTGCATGCATTGGGCTCGGCGCATCATACTAACTGCATCGTACTTTCAATTCCAAATTGAATACATGTTAGTTGTAGCACTCCATATGCCATGTTTAGAATAGCCGAGCCTGCTATAGTTGCATTTTTGCATGTGTTGCATTAGGCATTTCTGTATAGTTAGGATCATGCATGAAATTCTAATGAGTTTCTGTTTTAGCTTGGAGTACTCGGTGAGTTTTTATGCTTTAGCACCCTTGCATGCGTGTGAGTGAATGCCATGAATAGCATGCTTACCATGAGGCTAATTGGTTGTATGATATCACTGCCTGAATGCCTGTGGGTGAAGGTTGGGTTGTTTGGATTGGGACAATTCATCAAATATATGTTTTAAGCCCACTAGATAGTGGCAGAACCATCTTTTCTAAGCCCACCCGAGGGTGGCAAAATCTGCATTTTAAGCCTACTCGCGAGTAGCAAACCATTTTTCAAAAACAAACATGAAATGTTTTGTTCCAATTCAGGCGACCCAGTCTATACTTGTATGCTGTGCGCATCACATAGTAACCTAGGCTAATAACCGGAATAAGAACTCACAATGTTTTCAAAAATAGATATCATGGTTAGTAGAGGCCGGTCTATGACCGGGCGAGCGGGGGTGCTCACGAAGTGACCTTCCCCAATCGTACCCAAGTTCCCGAGCCGAGGCAACTTTGGTGATGACGGACATGTGGCCTTTGGCAGCGAGTCAGGGTTTCCTAAATTTCCCAAAATAAAATATTTAGGTGGCGACTCTGTATCTGGCAAAGCAGTCCATGTTTGGCACTTCTTTCAAAATCTGTTTTCTCAAAACGATTTGCCGGATTTGGACTCTTTGGTTCAGACTTAGAATCGTGACATTTGAGAGTCCTGAGCTGTAGTGACCCTAATATGAACAGAATGGGAGCTCACCCTCCCGGGAGCGTTCGGGGACGTCTACACCTTGCTCCTTGTACTTTTTCTTCAAAAGTTTATCTTCAGATTGACGTGCTCTAATTTCATCAATCAACGTAGGTTCCATGGTTATGTTGGCGAGCAGTCCATTGATCTTGCGGGAAACAAGGGTACATGCCAAACTTCTGGTCGTCTTTCGACTTAATGCGTTTGCTACTACGTTAGCTTTGTCGGGGTGGTGATGGATTTCTATATTGCAGTCCTTCATAAATTCTAGTCATCGTCGTTGCCTCTACCCGGTGCATGCAAGACAGATGAATGATGCACGCTTGTGAAGCATAAGATATGCTAATCCAAATATGCCCTAAACTAACCATTGAAAGCAGTTAAGTAAAAGGGAGAAAGACGTGGGGTTGGAAGACATTCACACACACACGTACACTTATTACAACATTTTCCCTCTCGACGGAGGGTCCGAATAGAAGCTAAGCTAATCTATGCTAAGCTAAGCAGCTAATCTAATTAAGCTAATTAGACTAGTTATTACACAACAAATCGAATAACTAGCTACAACTAATTATTACATCACAAATCGAATAACTAGCTACAACTAACTATTACATCACTTGACGAATTAAGCAAATTAATTAAGTACACAAAACTAATGCTAAATAACAAGTAAAGCATCAAACTACACAACTTTAGATCTATTTGAAGATGTTGAACATATATGCTCGCATTCGGTTTCTCGGAAATCCATTACTATGCCCAGAATTGCCTCTGTTTGCATTTGATTCCAGAACAGTGCACAGACTTCCAAATAGCTTCTGCTCCAACATAGAGACCTCCTGGTGGACTGACGACCAGAAAAGGGTGGTGTAGACCACTTGTAGACCAGAAAAAGTGGTCAGTCAGCCACTTTTTTTGGTCTGCCGACCAGAAATTCTGCCAGACTCCAGTTTTGCTGCAACAGAGAACAAAAAGGGCCATAGCAGTGTATTTGCAAGATATGTATGCACAACCACCCTCCCTATCATTTCTCAAGCCCAAGGGAGTGCGGCACTCGACTCTCGGGCCACCAACCATGCATCGCAATGCACGATGGCCGAGAAGCCAAGTTTGCACAATTCAATGTCAATGAATGCACAAATAACACATAAGAGCCTCCGCCTCTATCATGCATGATCAAGAGGGTTGGCGACCGAGAAATGAGGCACGTTTCAAAGAGTGATATGCATAAGGATATGGCAATGCTCATACATTGGCCCATGAATAAGGCATAAAACATAACTCTCAAACACAATCAAAGAGTGATATGCATAAGGATATGACAATGCTATATGCTCTGAAATCAAGTGTTAAATGATGTCAAATCACATAAACACCACAAATAAGGCATGCTAGAAGGCCCAAGGCACAAGGCTACTAAAAGAGACTACACAAGAGGCATGCAATACATGGCACAAATGATTGAACCAGCCACAGACAGAGCTCAATTAGGTCAAAACAAAGACCAAAACATGCTGGGATGGGAGCTCAAAAGCCTAGACAAGCATGCATACGCATTGGTCCATAAACGAGGCACAAAAGCACAACTCTTAAAAGCACTCAAAGAGTGAAAGAAGTGAGAACATGGAAATGCTATATGCTCTGAAATAACATGTTAAATGATGCCAAATCATGCACACATCACAAATGTAGCATGCTAGGAGGCTCAAGGCTTAAGGCTAGTAAAGACACTTGCACCATAGCCATATCAAGCAAGCCCCAAAGGACCAAGATGACCTAAAACAGTCCTAAAACATTCAAAACAATGCCAAAAACATGCTTGGAGTAGAGCTAATACATGTTAGAATGTGAGGCATAAAGCATGACGCATGGAAGGCCAATGAGCATGATTACACTACACACACCAAAACCAAGCATGAGACGACTTCACCAACAAAAATTAGAGTTGTAACATGGTAAAATAATACCAAAAATATGCTGAGATGGTAGCCCAAAAGCTTAGGTAAGCATGCATACATACTGGCTTATAAGTGAAGCATAAGGCTCAACCCTCAAACACAACAAATGGATGATAAATGAAAGAATATGGCAGAGGTATATGGTCTGAAATAACATGACAAATGATGCCATGCCATTCAAAAAGCTCAAATATGACATGTTAGAAGTCCCAAAGTGTAAGGCTAACAAGGCCAATTACACTAGAGCTATAAAAAGCAAGGCATGAATGACCAAAACCACTCAAATCAAACCTTAAGCATGTTAAATCAAAGCCAAAAATGTGCTGGAGTAGAGCATACACATGCTAGATCAATGGGCCAAACACCAAACAAGCTAGGCTAGTGAACAAGTTTGCACTACAAGTGCATAAACCATGCAAGAGGTGACTTTGTTGACCAAAATTAGAGCTAAGGCATGCAAAAATATGAGTAAAAGCCCGCTGGAGTGGAGCCAAAAGCATGCTAAAATGGTGGTCCAAAGCATAGAGCATGTTAGGCTAACTAAGAGGATTGCACTATAAGTACATGAAGCATGTAAGAAGCAACCAAGAAAGCTAAAAACAGAGTTATGGAAGGTCTAAAAATTCACAAAAAAGTGCTCAAACAAAGCCTCAAGAAGATAGAAATACATGCTCTTTTGATGGGCCATCAACACAAGTAAACAAGAGAAGAGGAGGGGGGACAAACCCCACCCATTTGGGACCTCAAAACCACCTTTTCACCACTAAAATTCCTTTGGAATTCAGTGGTTTAAAGGCCAAAAAATTTGGTTTGAAAGGTGGTGAAAGATGGCTCAAAAGGCTTTACAAGCCAAGGAGCAAAATAGAGGAAACACCCCCGAGCCAGATAAGGCTTAAACCACCACTTTTAAACCATAAAAATATAGGAAAAACAGAGGTTTTTTTAGTACAACACCACCCCAAAAACAGCCCCAAAATAGTTGAAAAAGATGGCAAAACAATAGTGCACAAAGAGCTTGAAAGGTTAGACTTTTACCTCTTGAAGCATAGCAGCAAGAACAGCTCCAATTCTGAGCTAAAATCACCTTTTGGAGCTCAAACAAAGTCCCAAAGAATCTCAGCCCAATGGTGGTCAAGTTTGGTTAAGGAAGTGTATGCAAAGGAGAGGTATATCTCCAAGTCTGTCTCTTGCATGCACACAAGGGCAAGAGGGAGAGCAAACTAGAGAGAGGGGCAGAGATTTAGCTCTGAAAATTTTTAGAGAGAGAGGAGTTTTTAGAGAGAGAGGCTCCCAAAATTGCTTCAATCTTCTTCCCTTGCCAAATGAGTGAAATGCCTCATATATAGCAATATACAAGAGTTGGTTCGAAATATCTGATTATAGGACAGCTGGAGGTTGTGGAAGACAGTTGGAGGGAAAATATCTTCAAAAAATCTGAGTTTGGGACCTGTCAGCCACTTTTGTGGTCGACTGGCTACTTTTCTGGTCGACAGGCAAAATTCTACTTTCCAGGTCCAACTTCAAATGGCCATAACTCCTTCGTTTGGACTCCTTTTTAGGTCATTCTTATGTCCAAATTGAAGCCCCGGAAGTAAGATTTCCAGTGGTGGAAGCCTTGCATCAAAATTCCAATTGTAAAAAAAAGTTATTCCTGTTTTGGTGAAGCCGCTCAGTTTCGATCCTACCTGGATTCATGCCGAACTTCTCCCAAACTAGTTTTCTTCTCTCCTTTCCTCTTTTCTTCAACTCCAAATCCCTAAACAAGGTGTTTTGAAAGATTTTTCAAATATTTCATCTCTCTTTCATTCATTTCCACTTTGTCCTTGCTCGGTTTATCGAAAAGCGCAACATTTAACGAAATGCGAGCCTCAGAACATCGTAGGAACTTTATTTCAAAAATATTTTGAAAGAGAGGGTTTTAAGGCCTAAAAACCATTCAAAATATCTTTGGTCCAAAATGGCGTGTAAGGTTGGGATTTGACTCTCCTTTTGCCGAAGGAATCGAACCTTTGCACTGCACAACTTTCACCACCAAGTAAGCAATTAGCGACGCCCAAGTCTTAAGGGCGGTAAAAAATGGGGTGTCTACACAATGACCTTCCCATTTTTCATAAGAACGCAACTCAAACCATTGTATGAGGCATCGCTATAGATTACAAACCCTTCTGTTTCCGTGGGGAGTGCTAGTATAGGAGCCGTCGAGTCTGTTCTTCAATTCTTGGAAGCAATGCTCCTGTTTGTCAGTCCATTCAAAGGGTGTGTTCTTCTGAGTTAGTTGGGTCAAGGGTGATTCTATCTTCGAGAAGTCTTGCACGAAGTGCCGGTAATAGCTGGCTAGACCTAAGAAGCTTCGAATCTCGGACACGTTAGTAGGTCGTGGCCAATCCATGATTGCTGCAATCTTTTGGGGGTCAATTGAGATGTCGTCTTTGTTAATGACATGGCTGAGGAAGTGTACACTAGTGATCCAAAATTCGCATTTCTTCAACTTGACATAAAGGTTGTGATCACGTAGTGTCTGCAGAACTCTTCGCAAGTGGTGCTCATGATCTTCTAGCAATTTGGAGTATATGAGAATGTCGTCAATGAAGACAATGATGAACTCGTCAAGATAGGGTTTGAACATTCGATTCATGAGGTCCATGAAGGCCGTTGGAGCATTTGTGATGCCAAATGGCATGACGAGAAACTCGTAGTGCTGTAACGGGTTCTGAAGGCTGTCATTTCGATGCTTTCCGTTTTGACTTTTAGTTTATGGTAGCTAGAACGCAAGTCAATTTTTGAGAATACTTGGGTGCCTTGCAGTTGGTCAAACAAGTTATCGATTCATGGCCGAGGGTATCGATTTTTGATGGTGACTTTGTTTAACTCTCTGTAATTGATGCAAAAATTCATCGAGCCATCCTTTTTGTTTACGAATAGTACTGGAGCTCCCCATGGTGAGGTACTTGGTCGAATGAAACCTTTGTCCAGTAGTTCTTGGAGTTGAGTCTTTAGCTCTTTTAATTCTGTCATGGACATGCAGTAAGGAGCTTTTGAGATTGGTTGTGTACCAGTTTGGGTTTCAATGGTGAATTCGATTTCTTGGTCAACTGGGGTACCAGGCAGGTCTTCAGGAAATACATTCGGGAATTCTCGAACTACAGGGATTGCATCAAGTGTGGAGGCCTCTTATTGAGTATTGATCACATAATAGATATAACTACAACAACCCTTTCTTAGAAGCCGTTGGGCTGTCATGAAGAATATAACACATGGAGAGAGAGAGATTCCAGTTCCATCAAAGATAAGCTCGAGTTGGTTTGGTGCTCGGAGTAAGACCTTTTTGGCTTCACAATCAATAGAGGCATGGTTAGTAGCTAACCAATCAATTCTTAAGATCACATCAAAGGTACTAATGCCGAGGGGAATCAAGTCTACATGTAAGGTTTCACCTTTTAAGGATATGGTACAAGATTTGTACACATTAGTACTAAGGGCGGAGTTTCCAGAAGGAAAAGACATAGATAGTATGTATTCTAAGGGTTCGGGTGTTGATGTTAACTTGGTAGAAAAGTGTGGTATAACAAAAGAATGAGTTGAACCAGAGTCAAAGAGAACATGGGCTAAGTGACCACCAACAGAAAGTGTACCTGACACAACATTCTCAGTAGCTTCTGGGTTTCCAAGCACCAAGGAAAAGGCTTTTCCTTGGCGTTTTTGGTCCTTTCTCACTTCTCCAAGTACCGTGGGTTTTCGGACTAGTTCAGAGGGATAGGACTGGCAAACTTTGGACAATCTCTCAGCAAGTGGCCAACTTGGCCACATCTAAAGCATGCTCCCGTGTCTCGACGGCATTGTTCCCAATGAGTTCTTCCACAGGTAGAGCAAGTTGGAATGGTGCCACCTTTGGGATTTGTAGGACCTTGATTGCTTGAACTGGTTGAACTGGTTGTACCCGTATTTACCCTCTTGAGAGGTGCGATACCGGGTCTTTTGTTATCTCTTTCCCAAAATCACTTCCTTTGGCTTGGTTCCCCGGAGCGCAAGGTTTTAATCCCTTTTTTTGCAATGTTTGCTCGATCCACCACCTCCGAATAGGTTGGTAGTTTCAAAACCTCCAGTCTGTTCTTGATTTCAGCATCCAATCCTGCTTTGAATTTTTTGGCTTTTCGAGTTTCGGTGGGGATGACGTATGTCGCAAATCGAGCCAGTTGCGTGAACTTGCTCTCATATTCGGCCACCGTCATGGTTCCTTGCCTTAGATGTATGAATTCTGCCGCCTTTTATTCCTGCAGCAAATCTGGAATGTATTTTTCATAGAATACCTCCAAGAATCCGGCCCAAGTAACAATACCTTCTTTCTCTAAGATAAGAAGCCACCGTTCTTGTGCATTGTCTTTGAAGGTGAATGTGGCAAAGGCTACCTTCTGTGTCTTTGTGCAAGGTAGTGAGTGGAAGATTTTCTCCATGTCCCTAACCCAAGCTTCTGCCACTAGTGGGTTTGGACCGCCGATAAACGTGGTGGGTTTCAGATCCTGAAATTGTTTAATCGTAGTCGGTTCTTCTCGTCTCTCTGGTGTCCCATTGGTTATGCTGGTTTGCAAGGCTTGCAAAAAGTTGGTGACTGCTCTTTCCATGATTTGCTCCATTGGGATGGTACCGCTGACTGATGATTCGGTTTCATTTCCATCATTGGCTATTACAACAAGGTAAAATGATATAAGCGTGACATCACCTTGATACAACTTTGATACAACGTCATATATAACGTATTAGTTTTACTAGTTTTACTATCACATTAATATTACCACATTAATACCACATAAAACATCATATATACATCATTGTTATTATGAATAAGGCGTTAGTCCAGTCGTCAAGAGTTAATGTCTAATCCAACTAATACAAAAATATAAGGATTAGACTAGTCATTGTCAGCTCAAAAAAAAAAAAAAAAAAAAAAAAAAGATCAGTGACATCTTTTGGTCATGCTCCTAGAATAGGTCACTAAGTCCCCACGAAAACTGGCTTTGGAATATTGGGTCGTGGAACAGCCATGAGAACTCCTGCTGTATGAGGGACTTAAACTCCCATCCACTGAGCTCAATCCCAAAACATCGCCAAACTACCTAGACCATGTAGACCGGTACACCGTGTTCATATCCCTAAAATTGCCACCCAGTGAGCCACACAGACATCTCTAAGTATGTGGTACTATCAATGTAGTCCACAACTGGGGTCTGGATAATGTGCTATGGAGGAGGTGTAGTAGTGCGAATGTGGCTGCTAGGGTATATATTCTCTCTCTTCTTGGCAAAGCCTGGGGGTAAGGGAGCAACCAAGAAATGTGGATGTACCAATTCGACGATGTGCGTCGGCCCAATGTATCTCTCTCGGGTGCTAGCTCGGCTAAGTCTCCAGAACAGGTGATCCTCGTTCGGGTCGGCTTGCAAATATATTGGCCTCCCCATGAATCGGTCAAGGTCAGGGTGGGTTTGGCTGATAGTGCTTTCTGGGGCTCGAACCAAATCAATTCTTCCTGGTGTGCCATGTCCTACAACACAGGAAAACTTAGCCTACCCAATATTTATTTAAATCATGTTGGACACAATATTTTATTTATTTATTTTATATTATAACAATATATATAATTAAAAAATTATGATGTTGGACAAATATAGTATTTATTTATTTTTATTTTATGGCTATATATATATATTTCATTAATAGACACTCAGGGTTTTGTTTTGAAAACTGTACAAAAAAGTTTAACAACATATACTAATTTTATTTAGAGAAAAGAAACCATTGCTCTGATACTACTTTTGTCATGACCCAAACCCGGTATCCAAAGGCTTAGCGTCGCAACAAGATAAAAATAAAATAATTTTAATAATTTTGTAGTCGTAGTGCAACGGATATATTAAATAAATTAAAATAAAATAATTGGGTACCAAATTTTTATTAAAAAGAACAAAAACAATCATTTGGGCTTTTATTTTATTACAACGGTCCAATAGATAGTATGAAAAGAAGGAAAACACTGTAATTCATCCCCCATCTTGGTCTCGCTAAACCTCGTCACTTGAAAGGGTAACAGCTATAAGCACATAGCAGAGTGAGAAATATTATACTTCGAGTATAGGGGCACAAAATAGCCATAGATAGTTATTTAAGCTAAAATATTAACATAATTTAAGTTGCATAAATAAATTATTTAAGTGGCAGAAACTGAAGTAAAAATTACGTAAATAACTATAACCACGGTACAGAACAGAATAGAACAGAACAGGGGTCACTAGAGTGACAATCAAAACAGGAGTCAATGGATCCATGACAAACAGAGGACCACAAGGTGGTCAAACAGGGGCCAATGGTTTATTTAAGTCCCCCAAGGCGTGGAACTCCCGTGGTGGTACTTACAGAACATAATTGCTTATAAAATTTTTGTCAAATAATTTCTAAAATTTAAACAAACATATTCATGTGTTTCAATTTAAGCGAATAGAGGCCAAAAAATAATCCACATAATTGAAACATTAATATAACCACAAAACATAAATTATACAAAATAAATTGTGGTAACTCAAAATATTCATATAATATATTATGGTAACTCAAGGTATAATATAACTCACTTTAATGTTAATTCCTACTATTTATCCCACTCGATTATTTGAGTTGCACTCCGTGCTCTTACTTTCTTTCCTGTTTGTCTCTTTTTTTTTTCTTGCTTCTACGTTTTCACCTTCTCCCTTTTTATACTTGGCTGACATACCTGCTCAATATACAAAATTCTCCCCTACTATACGGGTGTCACAAGTAAATGTTCTCACGTGGCATGTTTAAGTGCCTTAAGTCCTAACTTCTCTATACGTGGCTAACTTAACGTGTTATGCACCCTTGTTGAGCCACTTGTAAGTTTTATCCCTTTGATTTTAACTCCTGGAATTTCCTAAGAGTTACGTAACTTTTGGCTCAAGAAAACTAACTTTGGCTTCTCACAATTTTTATGGTTATTACCCTCTTGGTAATTTACAGTGATCTCTAAAATGACGAATAATTATAAGTTAGGTTCGCGTCTGAAACCTCACCACCCAACTATAAAACATCGCTTACCACTTACTGAAATATTTAACATGTGGTGTCTCACAATTTATTTCCTTAACAATTGAAGCGATTAATTTTTATTTATTATATATATATATATTTTTAATAAGAAAGAATTCTATTTATTGCAATATTGAATTAAATTTCCACCTCTTTCAAGTGATTTTGGCTTGAAACTTAGTGAAATGAGAGATATATAGAGAGGGAAAGCTAGGGTTTCTGGACAGAGAGGTAGAGGAAGGATGAGAGAAAAAGAAAAGCGAAAAAAGGATCTAAAAAGTGGTTTTAAATTGCTGAATTCGCGCAGATCGCTCGAGCGGGCATTTCACCGCTCGAGCAATGAACGATACCTCTTAGTATCTCTGTCTGTAAAACGAGATACTGGGAGCTCGTGATCTTTGCTCAAGCGACCACTTGTTCGCTCGAGCGGTCCCTAGGCTTGCAAAACAAACTAATACCGCTCGAGCAATCACCTGAAACAAACACAAACATAACCTTATATAGTTTTATATTATATCAATTTGGTTCGTTTACATTGTTTTACCATTTCCAATATTTGTTTTGAGAACATTTATGGTACACACAACTCTATCATACAATAAAAAGTTACAATTTTTTGTCCAACTGCATTCATCCTTTATATAGAGGATGGATATTTAATAACTAATTTTTTCTCTAGAAATTAGATTTTACCTCTTAAATTCTAATTTCAAAATAAATGACCATATTTATTAATAAATCGTCAAGTCAATTAATAATTTTTAATGATGACAGAAATATATCTCAATTAATAATTCAGGTAATTTTATTATTGTATAAGAGAGTAGTTAGAAATTTTATTTTTTAGTTAATTCTGTTAAATAAAAATTCTAACAATGGAGTATTTGTAATTTCCAAATCACATGAGTAATACGTATATTTTAAACAAATCTCAAAGAATATATTTATACATTATTCTTAAAAAAAAAAAGTTACGAATTTTTGTCCAGCTGTATTCAGCCTTTATATAAAGAATTGATCTTTTAAAAAAATGTGTTTAGATTTTTTTTTTTAATTTATAGTTAAATTTTGACCCAATGAGATTGTAACACTTGTAAGTAAGTATTTAATCTTCAACATGTTTTTAAATTTATAGGCAAATTCTGATCTTATGAAAATCTACCACTTGTATGTTTGATGTTTTTAGCATATATAAAAATTTGCAAATTTTATTTTTAAATTTGAAACTCTTAGAACTATTTTTTTTAAAAACAACTTTTGTATGATATACATATATATATATATATACATATAGATATATTGTAAATTTCAATAATTATAAGATTATGGAAATCTTATTATTCCAAGTAGACAAAGTAGATTAGCCAAGTTTGGGAAGACTAAAAAAGTACACTTTTTGTCTTTTTGGACTAAAAAATTGAGGTTGAAAATATGGATGTTTGGGTTAACTTTTTGACTTTTTATTGAAAAATGTGTAATAAAAAATTATAAAAATTGATTTGTAGGGAAAAATTTGAATTGGGAGTTGTGCAGCCGTAATTATTGACTTTTGGTGAATAGTGTTAACTTTTTAACTTTTTGAGTAACTTTTTGACTTTTTAACTTTTTTTAAAGTCCCCAAACTTGACCTTAACATTTTTGTCCCTTAAATAAAATTTTATATTGTGGTTGGATAATGGGTGCAGCTTTTTTCTTAAGTTGAAAATAGGTAATGAGAATCGAAGTTAATAGTATCCCTCTCTAATTTCTACACAATTAGTGTTTTAGTGTTTTCAAGTTATTTAAGTTATATCTATATCATAAGTTATAAGCAGATCTAATAAACTACAACAAATGGGTTCAGGGGTATTTTGGAAAGATGGTTATAATCAGCTTTTTGGTGAAAAGCTATTTATAAGCAGCTTTTTTGTGAGAGAGGAAGTGGGTTATAATCTGGAAAGTGGATTATAACCCACTTCCCAAAATAGGCCTCAATATTAGAAATTTTCAATTTGTTTTATTATTATGGCATATGAATAAAAGACTAAAAGATCTAAATATTAAGAATAAATTTACAGGGTGGATCCCAAAAATGATATATATTATAAAAAAGTTATAACTTTTTGTAGTGAAATTATGATTACTTATAGTGTGTTTTGCCACTTTGTGATAAAGTTACAAATATTGAGTTTATGGTGTGCATTTTAAAATTGTGAGTAGAAAAATTATGACATTTTATGGTTTAAATTATAAAATTTTGTGAAAAAATTAAGAAAATATATACATTCTTTTAAATGGGCACATAGTAATCGCTCCCAAAATTAGATGTTTTCTTAAAAATGTTAAAAAATGTAAAGTTTAACTGAGATTTTAAATAGAGTTGTAAATGGATGATTTTTTATTTTTATTTTTAATTGACTTATAAAACCTTAAATTTTTGAGTTCTTCCTTTTTCTTTTCTTTTTTAATTAAGTTGAGGCTAATAGTTTTTACTCGTAATTTTTGAATGTTTAAAAATCTTACCAATACAATTTTGTTTAACACAAAAATTGAATATGTTCCAACAAATGTTTTATACTATTTTTAAATGTACAAAAATTTAAAATTATGTATTTTTAAGTTTTCCAAACTTTTATTATTAAAACCTATTTTTTTTAGTAATATAGAAGCGTGTAAATTTCCTCACCTCTTTAGAATGACATATACATACATTATTTAGACATATTTTATGAAGTCAAAATTTTAGCTAAATTAAAAAGTCAATATAAAAAAATTCAAATTTTCTCGTTATTTTTTTACATGCTTTTTTGTAAAAAAAACTAAAAAGCTACTAAAAAATCAATTCCCAAAACAACCCTTAATTCTTTTGTCTATTCTTTAACTTTTTCTATTTATGCTTTTTCGCTAAAAAACAAAAAAAACAAAAAAAAAAAAAAAAAAAAAAAAAATCAATAAAAAAAGTCTGAATCCCTCACACTTATCTTATTTATATACTTTATAATGGGCACTATTTGCGCGCAAAATCTTATTTATACATGGCACCATTTGCGCGTAGTGAATATTAGTTAAAGTTCAAATAATATTAAAAATTAAAATTTCAATATATATTTTATATATTCTTATACATTAAATACATCTCTATATATACTTTAAATTTTATGTATACACCAATCTTAAGTAGCACCCATTATAAGAATTTTATGGTTAACATTTTTCCAAAACTAATGCATTTGCAATTTATATTTAAATGTTTCGATTATTTAGTGATTGAAAGACCGTGTGAGAAATGAGTAAAACATATTAGTGTAACAACAATGATTCGTCCCCTCTTTTCCCCCCACCCCCTTTGACCCCCCCTCTCTCATTGGTTACATTTTCTTTTTCTTTTTCTTTTTTTTCCTGCTCCTCCAATCACCACCCGCCACGTGACAAAAGGGGTGAGGGGGTGACCCCCAAAAAGGGGTCCCAAGCATTATTCTTAGTGTAAAAGGCATATTGGATGCGGTTGGACATGAAAGGTATTTTTTAAACAAAAAAGTATGACAGCTTTCATACTAAAATTAGTATGTGCTTTGTATAATAAAATAGGTTAATATTCTTTGTAACACTCTTCTTGTTATTACCAGTTGAGATTAGGCATGGGCAATGAGTGAATCCTAATTTGTTCCTTTGTAGTCCTGCTAAATAATATATATATATATATATATATATATATATATATAAATTCTCATCACACCCACCATTAAATCATTTTATCAGGGTGTTTTTGCTGGTCCTGTATAGGAATAGTTGGTTGCAAGTCTTGGTGGTTGCTTTGTTGGACAGCCTTGCTATGCTATAGTTGTTGAGGTGGTTTTTTTCAAGTTTTTGGTTGGTTGCTCACCAACTTTGGAAGTGCTAGCAAATAATATGATGGGCTCTTTGGTGCCAACCTAGTTAGGATGAATTAGCTCATTGTGATACTTTTGCACTTCCTCTCTTTATTAATGTATTTGTTTTGTATCTTGTTCTTTACTATTGCATCAATAAAGTTTCTTTTTTGTCAATCAAAAAAAAAAAAAAATCATTTTATCAGGGGAAGTGGGCGTGGCTGGAAGTTTTCGAGGTATATTTAAAAACAACAAAAGATTAAAAAAACATTTTTCTGTAAAAAATAAAAAATAAATAAAAAATAAATGGATGGACATCAAGTTGGGTTTGGATAGGGCTTGTATTATAGTAAGAATATATGTGTTATCTCAAGTTTAAATTGGCTTATCATCAAGTTTAATCTAGCCATTTAAAGTCTAGTCCTATAAAAATTTCAAAATCCTAAGCCCGCTGGCCTAACTGAATAGATATAACTTATTAATTTCAATTTTTTTAGTCTTGAGGTAAAGAGAATGAATATCTTTTGTATTGAATGAATCAAATTGTTACAGAGTGAAGATATATTTATACAAAATGAATCTTAACCATAACTGCCTAACCTTGAATCTAACTACTTAACCAAACTATAGTTAACTTGTAATAGTTAACCTATAGCAAACTAATAACTTATACAGCTGTAGATTATTATACACGTGTGACTTTGGCTATAGGTGCAACTGCTAGAGCTTGAGCTGTATCAGTTGGAGCTTGAGCTTGAGTTGCAGAGTCTGATAGCTGCTGCTGCTGCTGATTGAGCTGCTGCTGCTGTGTGAGTTGTGATAGCTGTGACTTATCATGTTGCTTATCATGCTCCCTCAAGCTCAGTGGATTGGGAAGGACATTGAGTTGGTGCTGAAGATATTGAAATCGAGCCACAGATAGGGGTTTAGTAAACACATCAGCAATCTGATCAGAAGTAGGGATATGACAGATATGAAGCTTCTTGGAGGCAACTC
Organism: Camellia sinensis; assembly: GCF_055761805.1. NCBI lineage: Eukaryota > Viridiplantae > Streptophyta > Magnoliopsida > Ericales > Theaceae > Camellia > Camellia sinensis. The sequence goes on from NC_138967.1 coordinate 66,803,838, forward strand.
TTTCGCGAACAAAGTGATAATCGACCTCAATGTGTTTAGTAAGGGCATGAAAAACAGGGTTGTTACTCATCTACACCATAAAGTAGGCACATGAACAGAGATATGAAGTTCATCAAGCAACATCCCAATCCAACTAAGTTCGGCTGAAGTTTGTGCTAAAGCCCGATATTCAGTCTCAGAAGATGATCTAGACACAGTTGGTTATTTCTTGGTAGACCAAGAGATAAGGTTAAGACCAAGATATACACAGTAACCAGTGGTGGACCTTTGATCAATGACATCACCTGCCCAATTTGAGTCTGAGTATGCATTGAGAAGAAGAGGTCCAGGAGAGAAATGAAGACCATAAGATAAGGTGCCTTTAAGATACCTTAGTAACCTTTTGACTGAGGTAAAATGACTAGTCAAGGGTGAGTGCATGAACTGACAAAGATGATTAACCACAAAGGCTAAATCTGGTTTGGTAAGAGTAAGATATTGAAGTGCTCCTACCAAACTTCTGTACAAAGCTGGCTGAGAAAAGGGACAATCATCTGCTGTAGTAAGAGAACTGGAAGTGGACTTAGTAGCCATGGGAGAAGAGTAAGATTTGCAGTCACTCATACCAGCTTTGGCCAACAAATATGAGGCATATTTTTTTTCAGAAAGGACATAACCAGAAGCAGTTTTGGTGATAGAGATACCCAAGAAATAATTAACAAAGGCAAGCTCTTTCATAGAAAAGGTTGTATGCATGTGGGTAATGAGAGAGTTAATATAGAAAGGATCACTTCCTGTGAGAAGAATGTCATCTACATAAATAAGAAGAATGGTGGCAATAGTAGAAGTTTTCTTGATAAAAAGATAAGAGTCACAATGGCTTTGAACAAATTTATGAGTGAGAAGAAAATTGGAGAAGGTAGAGAACCAGAGCTTGTTTTAAACCATAGAGGGCCTTGTGTAACTTGCAAACAAGCTGAGGTTGATTAGTTTGAACAAAACCTTGAAGTTGGACCATATAAACTTCTTCTTCAAGAACACAATGTAGAAAGGCATTAGATATGTCAAGCTGCTTGATTGGCCAATCAAAATGTAGAGTAAGACATAAAAGAATTCTGATAGTTGGTTGCTTAGCCACAGGACTAAAAGTCTCATGATAGTCCACCCATTCAGTTTGAAGAAAGCTCTTGGCAACTAGCCTAGCCTTATATCTAGCTATAGTACCATCTGAATTCTTCTTGATTTTATAAACCCATTTGCAGCCTATGGCTTGCTTGCCAGGTGGAAAATCAATGAAAGACCAAGTGCCTTGTTTTTGTAATGCTTGAAATTCTTTAAGCATAGCAGATTTCCAAACAGAGGAAGAAGCTGCTTGGTGATAAGTTTGTGGTTCAGACTAATTAGGAGAAGAAGAAAGACAAGCAGTGAGAGAAGAATAAAGAAAAGTTGATTTGGATCTGGTAATCATGGGATGAGCATTGGAAGGAATACATGGAAGATCAATAGAAATTTTAGAAATAGGAATCTGATCAGAAAGAGCTGTGGATAGGAGAAAAATAGAAATAAAAGAGACTGGTTGAGCTGCTGAGTGCGTTTCAGTAGCAGAAGAAGAAATTGGCTGGGCTGCTGAGTGAGGGACATCAGTATGGGAGGAAACTGGTGGCTGGGCTGCTGACTGAGGAACAACAGTAGGAGAGAAAACTGATTGAGCTATTGAGGTAGGTGCAGTGGGAGATGAAGAGAAAGGAGAAGACCAGAAAAACTGCTGTAAAGAAGCAACAGCTGCAGAGGAAGACAGTTTTGAAGAAGCCTGGAAAGGAAAAGAAGACTCATCAAACACCACATGTCTAGAAATGTAGATTTTGCCTGTAATGGGATCAAGACACCTATAACCTTTGATGGAGGATTGATAACCAAGAAACACACATGCAATAGATCTAGGCTGAAGCTTATTAGTGGTGTATGGTTTGAGCCAAGGATAGCATCTACACCCAAAGGATCTCAAGAGCATATAATCAGGCTTGTGTTTGAACAAGACCTCATAGGGAGTAAGATTTTTAAGCTTCAGAGTAGGATGTCTCCACAAATGCTTTAAATTCAAGAAATTTAGTGAAAACTTCACTCTTATGATGAAGAGGAAAAAGCCAAGTAAATTTGCTAAAATCATTAATGAAAAGTACATAGTACTTAAAGCCTGAAACAGAGGAAGCAAAAGGGCCCCAAACATCTGTATGGATAAGAGCTAAAGGCTCATTAACAGTAGAGTTAGACAAATGAAAAGGCAATCTATGGCTCCTTGAAGCACAACAATGTTCACACAAACTAGAGCCTTTATTAGACAAAAGGCTAGAACCTAGATGATTATGAGAAAGAATATGATGAAGCTTCTTAGACGAAGGATGACCAAGTCTGAAATGCCAATTAGGTGAAGCTGCAGATGATGAAGAGCAAGAAAAACATGCTTGAGAAGCTTGAGAAGATGCAGATGTAGTAGATGTGAATGCAGCAGAAGGAGATGCGTTGAATGGATAAAGTCCATTTGAGTAGCGGCCTTTATACAAGATTTTTTAAGTAATCTTGTCTTGAATAACAAAAGAGCTTTCATCGAAGGTGATAGTGCAGTGATTATCCATGGCTAATTGGTGAACAGAGAGTAAATTGGATGAAAGTGTAGGCACATGAAGTAGTTTTTGTAAGATGAAAAGGAAAAGAAGGAATTGGAAGAAGACCTGTTCCAGTGTGAGCAATGGAATGAGTAGAACCATCACCAACTGCAACTTGATCTTGGCCATAGTATGGCTGAGAGAAAGATAGCTGACTTAGATCAAGTGTCATGTGACTGGTGGCTCCAGAGTCAAGAAACTAGTTATCAGATTGTGGCTGATTTGAAGATGATGCAACATAGGTTTTGGATTGGGGCTGAATGGAAGAAGGTTGCTGAAAAGCTGTTTCTAACCTGTACCAGCAGTTTGGAGCAGTGTGATTACTTTTTCCATAGATTTGATAGATCACATTTGAAGAATCAGTATTGGTAGCAGCTTGAGGATTGTTAGGATAGTTGGATCTGCCAACTTGAGGACAGTAAGTATATCTGGATCTGCCTCTCTGAGACTGTGAGCCTCTTTGATAGTGACTCATTTGTCCTCTAGACCTGCCTCATTCTCTACCTCTGAAAGGACCTCTGCCTTTATAATAGCCTCTAGAATCTCCTTGATTAGAGTAATTTCCTCTGTGTGCAGTATAAGCAATAGAGCCTGGAAGATCTGATGCATGTATATGTTTAAGAGAGGACTCCACATGAATAGATTTTGAACAGAGTAAGGAACAAAGTTGATATAGAGGAATAGGATCTGATCTTGTGCGTATAGCAGTTTTTGCAGCATTATACTCCTCAGGCAGTCCATTCAAAATCAAGAGAACTAGGTCTTCATCATCAATAAGAGATAATGCTAGAGCAAGTTGATTAGATAAGATCTTGAATTGATTCAGATATTCTTCCATTGTTGTTCCTTTCTTAACAAGCTTACTCAACTTGTTCTTTAACTGATGTATGTGAGATCTGGAAAGTGAGGTAAATCGTTTGGCAAGAACAATCCAAACTTCATGACTAGTTTTGGCATTGAATTACAGTAGTGAAAATAGATGGAAACAGAGTTGCAGTGATGCAACTTAATAGATGAGCATCAATAGTAGTCCATAGGACATGATTTGGATTAGAAATTTCAAGGTTATTTGAATCTAACACAACTGCAGGAGGACATACCTTTGATCCATCTACATAGCCAAGAAGTTTTGTGGCTCTCAAGATGTTCTGCAACTGATTCTTCTAGACTATGTAATTGGATGAATCAAGCTTTGTAGAAACAAAAGAACTGAGATTAGAAATCAATAATGTGAGATTTGAAGGTAAGGCAGATGAAGGCATCAAGGAAGAAGAAATAGTTGTAGGTGTGGGGTTTGAAGAAGCCATTAATGAAGCTTTGAAGCTTTTTTGCTCGTAAGAGCCTATGGCCATAACGAGACTGAATATCTTTTGTATTGAATGAATCAAATTGTTACAGAGTGAAGATATATTTATACAAAATGAATCTTAACCATAACTGCCTAACCTTGAATCTAACTACTTAACCAAATTGCAATTAACTTGTAACAGTTAACCTATAACAAACTAACAACTTATACAACTGTAGATTATTATACACGTGTGACTTTGGCTATAGGTGCAATTGTTGGAGCTTGAGTTTGAGCTTGAGCTGCAGAGTCTGATAGCTGCTGCTGCTGCTGTGTGAGCTATGATAGCTGTGACTTATCATGTTGCTTATCATGAGGAACTATTAAACTATTTAGACTTTTAATTATTTGAATTTTAACAAAATTAAATTGTAAAATAAATATAGTCTTTTAATAAATATTACTAAAAGTTGGTATTAACTTATATATGTAAATAAAGGTTTAATTGTATATGAATGTGGTAGATTTGAGATGGTACCTGATGGTGGAGATGATGAGGACTGGCGGAGGACGGTGGATAATGAACCACTAGATATTATATGTGTGAGAGAAAGAGTTGTAGAAGGTAGGGACGCTCCCGGACTTGATTGATCTGGCAAAATCGATCCGATTTAATCCATTCACTTTTAATCGATTTTGATAGAATGAACGGATGGATGTAAATGGAGGTTTTTGAAATCCGCTTATGTTTAGATGGATAGCAGATGAGAGGCCACCTGACCCAACCCGATTCACCAACTCTCGTTAGAAAACTAATGTCAATGATTTTATGCTTTGTATGTTAAAAATAGACATTTTATTTACTAATAATATTAACTATTTATGAAATATAAAAGTTTACATTGATTTTAATTATAAAAAATGAAGAATAAAAACTTTTGGACTCAAACAAGGCTAAAATAGTAAAAAAAAAATAGTAAAACTAAATCGCTAAATCGATCCATATCCACCTGTCAACCCGTACTGCCCGCTCAATCCACATCTGCTAACTAAGCGGATGGATGTGGAATAATTTTTTATAATCCATCTAAGTTCGTACAGATGGTAGATGAGAGGCCATTTGATCCAACCGATCCACGAGCATCTCTATAAAAATGTTTTTTTTTTTTTACAATAAAAAAATATAAAGTGAAAGACTTTAGAGATTATCTTTGCTCAAATTTCTCGCAAATTACAATTTATTTGGCGATTGACCACCCTCTATATTCCTTCGTATTCTATTTTATGGGTCCCATTCTATACCCACAACGATATTAAAATCATTAATCTTGTAGGCTTAGTAGTAAAGATGAGTTGTACAAACAATCAGTTTCATTAAACATCACTATACACATGAACCAATTATTTTTATTTTTTAAAATAGATAACAATTATGAATTTATATTTAAACCGTTAATTTTATAAAACAAAATATAATTATTTCAATTATTTGTCAATATTTGATAAAATTAATTTTTTACACAAATTATTTTCATTATAAAATTTACGTGATGAACTATTTAAATTTATATTAGAGAACGTTTGGTACGATAGAATGGGTTGAAATGAAATGCCTATTCTAGCTTTGTACTCCCTTTCTCTCGTTTGGTATGTTTAATTTAAATGAGAATAGTTATTTCATAAGAATGCCCATTCCAACAAAAAGTGAAAATACTTATTCCATATGGGAAGTTAAGGAATAGCTATTTCATTCCAACATGAAATCATCATAAAATAAAATAACGATCTCATAAAAATAAAAAACAAAAACGATCATTTTAGGGAAAAAAAAAAATCTTCTTCTCTCTCTTCAATCTCTCTACAAATACTCTCACATACTAAACAATTAGCAATAGACAATTCCATCATTGTTCTTCTATCAGGTTCAATATATATATATATATATATACTTAAAATTATGTTTCAATTTATTTAGATGTTAGTTGTAAGGCATATATATATATATATGAAACTCTATGAAATCATATTTAATGTATAATAGAACATATATATATATATATATATATATATATCACATTATATATATAGTTTGTTTGTATTTTTTTCTTTTTTTTTTTAATTTAAATTTTGTTTCACATACACAAGATGGAGTGATTTGTATATTTCGTTTTATTTTATTTTATTATTATTTTTTTTTGCCATGTGAACTAATTTGAAAAATTAATTTTTATTCTATACATAAACACTGTACAAGTGATTGTTATTTATTGTTGATAGATTAAAAAATTTCTACCTAAAAGAGATTACTGATTTTTTTTAATTTTTTAAATTTTTTATGTGTATGTATTTACTACAATCATTGTATTGAATGTTGATTAAATAGTATTTCAATTATTTTTAATTCAGGTCTTGCCGAATTCTCCCCTCCCCCCTTTTTAGCATTAAAAAATGTTGCCTAGAGTAAAACATATTTTTATTTTTAATGCAGTTATGGCTCGTTTAAATTTGGAAACAAGAAAATATTTGAGACCAAAGAAATTGGGTTGAGTTATGATGTTATGGTTGGATATTGGGTATGCATTGAATTGGTGGTATCAACTAATCCATTCTTTAGTAGATATATACATGTAGAAGCATTATTTGAGTTCAAGATATATTCTGAATTTCTACACAAATAGAGAAAATATTTACCGACTTGTTTATAACAATGATAAAGATTGTGTTGAGCAACTTAGAGTTGATAGACAAACATTCACGAAATTGTTTTCCATGTTGCAAAACTTGGGTGGGTTAAAAGATACCAAAAATATGTTGATTGATGAACAAGTAGCAACGTTTTTGCATATTCTTGCTCACAATGTGAGGAACTTAGTCGTGAAATATCGGTTTAAATGATCAGCGGAAAGTATAAGTAGACATTTTCACAATGTCTTGAATTCTGTCATACGACTTCAAAGAGATTTACTTAAAATGCCTAAGGCTATTCTTGCAAACTCAATAAATGTTAGATGGAAATGGTTTGAAACATGTACTTAATTTAAATTTAATATATGTATATATAATTATTACTTATATAATATTTAATTTTTTTATTTCGAAATTTTTTTTTTTGATAAAATTGTCTTGGAGCTTTTGATGGGACATGCATTAAGGTGAGAGTGTGTAAGGAAGACAAGCCTAGGTATAGAAACCGAAAAGGTGAAATTGCAATAAATGTGTTAGGGGTTTGTTCACAAGACATGCAATTCATTTACATATTACTGGGTTAGGAAGGATCAACTGCTCATGGGAGACTGCATCGAGAAAGTAGGTGAAATGGATTAAAAGTACATCGGGGTAAATATTATATTCAACAAATATAAATATTTACACTAAATCTCATCCTAAAACTTTCATATATTGTTACTGTTTAGGTTATTATTGTCTTGTTGATGTTGGATATACAAATTGTGAAGGTTTTCTTGCACCATATAGACGACAATGATATCACTTGAATGATTAGGGAGAGGCGCATTTGTTAAACCCACAAAGGATGTGTGTGTAAATTAATTGTGTAAATAAAATAAACAACAAATAAATTAATTCAGAAAATAATTTAAAAAATTAAATTTTGAATTAAATGCTTACAGAAATTAAAGTCGAGGCTTGTGTTGGATACAATCTTCTTAAAGTAGATTTCGCCCTCGCTCCGGTGCTTCGAGTTTTACCGGCGTCTACTTTCCAGGATGCAACGACTAACACTTGAATTTTGTAACACTACAAAACCAAGCCTTGCGAACCAAAATATGTTGTAACTCTTTCTCTTTCTTTTCTTAAAAATAAATGCAGAAACAGATGCAGAAGCAACAGAGGACAAACAGAAGAAGAAAGGGAAGAAGTCTAGAAATTATTTATGCAAAATGAATTGTCGGAGCAGACTATTTATAGGAGAAATGTTAGCTGTTTCGAACTGGTACCAGACAGATTTGAATATGTTTGGACAGATTTAGTTTGAGTTGAACCTGTTTTGAACCCTTTGAACCTGTTCAGGTGGGTCTGAACCCGTTAGGGATCTATTTGGGTGAAAGAAAAATTCTGGACCAATTTATTTTGAATTTTGAAAACCACCAAATCGACCTGACGGACGGCGGCGGCGGCGGCGACACGCGCATGTGGTTTTTGTTTTGGGTCCAATGGGTCTAGCCCACTTCACCCATAACATCACCCTTGCACAAACTTGGGTACCCCTTGGGGTCCATCCCAAGTATCCCAAGCTAAGGTATATAAGCCCATTCAAACCCTTAAGCCTTTCTAATGTAGGACAAGCACATTTCACAAATGTGTAGGAAACCCACCTAAATACATTTTCACGAATCCGAAAATGCACGTTGAATTCTCATTCATCTGGAAATGGTTTTGAGCAACCAAATACACAGTTTTATTCACTATGCGGCATTAAACATGAACCCACTGAAAAACGTTAAAAATAACGCTCGGGTCCCACCTTAATTAATGCTCAAAGTTAGCAAAAAAATAAGGATTTTCAAAGCCATTTCCTAACAATCCCCCACATGAATAGAATTCACGATAACGGACATGCTACAAGATGTAGACAAACAAAGAGTACATTAAGAAGATACACCACATCGAGATAGGTAGCTTTTGGCTTTGAACCTCCTCTAGTGAAAGCCTATCGGACTTACTAGCTAACCAGTGGACGCGATGCCTTGAACTGTTCAGCTGTTTGTGTAAGCCAAGACAATAAACTACATATAGTGTATCTGCAGACACAGTTTGGTTCTTACGGTTGTGTTCATTTTGGCCCTGAACAACGCTTGGTAATTCATGAGTGCTTTAGAGAATTTAGCCTTCTCAATTCTCATAGAACCGGCCCAGTTCACACTCATATAGGTGACTTCTTATTAAGAGTATCCTGCTATACTCAATTTGGATGTCCAAGCTATAAGAATCATCAAAAGCAAAGCTTATCCTACTAACGCTGCAGGTATCACTCTTCTTATCATAGAAATGGGTAGGAGTAAACCTCCTTAGTGATACGTAAGTCATCCATAATTCGGTTGTCCCTTTGAACCTAGATCTTGGGATCTCTAGTCAACTAGGTTGGGTTGCCATTATGGCGACTTTTAAGTAATAGGCTTTAATCTCATTCCCCTCGATAAATGGTACACTTGCTCTCTGGCTAACCCTTTAATCAATGGATTCGTAATATTTTCCTTTGACTTTACATATTCTATGGAAATTATTCCATGTGAGAGCAAATGTCTAACGGTATTATGTCTTCAAAAAATGTGTCGAGACTTACCCTTATACATATGATTCTGTGCCCGTCCTATTGCTGCTTCACTATTATTGTGAATGCATATAGCTTCACAGAATCACTATTATTGTGAATTTTGAGTCTTTAGTATCCGATATCCAATTTGCATCACTGTACCCCTCAAGTATTGCTGGATATTTGGTGTAATGAAGACCATAATTTTGGGTATGTCTTAGATACCTAAGTACCCTAATTATCACTTTCTAATGATTGGACCCTGGATTACTTGTGTACTTACTCAATTTGCTTATAGCATAAGCTATATCTGGCCTAGTGCAATTCATTAAGTACATCAAGCTTTTGATTATCCGAGAGTACTCTAATTGTGATATGCCTGCACCTGTATTTTTTGACAAATGAAGACTAATGTCAACAGGTGTTTTAGTAGGACAGTCGTCATGCTTTCCAAATTTCTCCAGAATCTTCTTAGCATAGTGAGACTGAGATAAATCATATCCTTCAGATGTTCTAGTTATTTTTATTCCTAAAATTACATCTGCTACTCCCAGATCTTTCATGACAAACTTTTTGTTCAACATTTTCTTTGTGGATTTAATTATGTCATTATTGCTTCTAATAAAGAGCATGTCATCCACATAAAGACAAACTATGACATAGTGTGTTTTTAACATAGACACATTTATCACATTCATTTATCTTAAAACCATCCGAAAGCATAGTTTGATCAAATTTTTCATGCCACTGTCTCGGAGCTTGTTTTAATCCATAAAGGGACTCGATAAGTTTACAAACCTTTTTCTTTTGGCCGAGAACTTGAAACCCTTTCGGTTGTTCCATATAGATTTCCTAATCTAACTCGCCATTCAGAAAAGCTATTTTAATATCCATTTGATGTATTTTCAGATTATACAAAGCTGCAATCGCAATCAACATGCGAATAGATGTTATTCTTGTCACTGGTGAATAGGTGTCAAAATAATCAAGGCATTCCTTCTGCCTGTATCCCTTAACAATAAGCCTAGCCTTGTATTTATCGATTGAACCATGTGCTTTCATTTTTCTCTTGAATATCTACTTATATCCAAGAGGTTTACACCCTGGTGGAAGATCCACCAGTTCCCAAGTATGATTTTGTAGTATTGATTCAATTTCACTATTTACAGCTTCTCTCCACAATGGAGCTTCAGGACGTGACATTACTTCCTTGAAGTTTTGAGACTCATTTTCTAACAGGTATGTTAGAAAATCTGGATCAAATGATTTAGAGATCCTAGCCCTCTTGCTACATCTAGGTTCATTGGATTCATTATCATTGTGGTCTTCACTGCTACCCATAGCAGTATCAAAAGTTCTTTTATTTGAACTTGTCTCTTCAATTTCCTTGCAAGGAAAAATGTGTTAAAAAAATGACGCATTCCTTGACTCAATAATAGTATTTACATGCATATTTGGATTTGAAAATCTATGAACTAAAAATCTATATGCACTACTATTATTTGCATAACCAATGAACACACAATCAACGGTCTTTGGTCGGGACTAGGGATTGCCACCTTGGCCAAACACCCCCACACTCTGAGGTAATTGTAGGTAGGTCGTCAACTTTTCCATAATTCATAAGGTGTTTGATTGAGTTTCCTGTGGGGTACCCTGTTAAGGATAAAGTTAGCAGACAAAATCGCATCCCCCCATAAGTTTTGAGGTAACCCTGAACTAATCAACATGGCATTCATCATCTCTTTAAGAGTTTGATTATTTCTCTTAGCAACTTCATTTGACTAAGGAGACTAGGGTGCAGTGGTTTGGTGAATGATACCATGTTTAGAACAAAATTCTTCAAATGTTGTATCATACTCATCACCTCTGTCACTTCTCACTATCTTAATAGTTTTGCCAAGTTGATTTTCAACCTCAAGTTTATATTGCCTAAAAGCTTCTACGGTTTCATCTTTACTTCTCAATAAGTAAACATAGCAATATCGAGTGCAATCATCAATAAAAGAAATAAAGTACTTCTTACCTTCTCTAGTTTGAACAAATTTTAAATCACAGATATCTGTGTGAATTAAACTTAGAGGTTCAATACTTCTTTCAACTTTATTAAATGATGTCTTAGTGAGTTTGCCTTACACAAATCTCACATTTATGATTAGGATCAAATTCTAAGTTAGGTAAACATTCTAAAGCAACAAGTCTACGCAAACAAATTAAAATTAACATGTCCTAATTTACCATACCATAAAAAAGAAGACTCAACAATATAAACAGAAGATGTGTTCTTATTATTAAAAGCCAAATTAGGTACAACAGTATTTACATTGAGCTTAAAAAGCCCATCACTCATGTAACCTCGCCCCATATACATTCCACTATAGGAGAATATAACTTTATCAGATTCAAAGACTAATTTAAACCCATTCTTGATCAACAATGACCCAGAAATCAAATTCTTGCAAATCTCTGGCATGTAGACATTCCATTTTTGACCGCCCTTAAGACTTGGGCGCTGCTGATCACTTACTTGGTGATGAAAGGTGTGCAGTGCAAAGATTCGATTTCTTCAGCAAGAGAAGAGTCAAATCCCAACTTTACACCCCATTTTGGACCAAAACTATTTTGAATGGTTTTTAGACCTTAAAACCCTCTCTTTAAAAATATTTTTGAAAAGGTTCTTATGATGTTCCGAGGCTCGCATTTCGTTAAATGTTGCGCTTTTCGATAAACCGAGTAAGGACAAAGTGGAATAAATGAAAGAGAGATGAAATATTTGAAAAATATTTCAAAACACCTTTTTAGGGGTTTGAAGTTGAAGAAAATAGGAGAGGAGAGAAGAAACAAAGTTGGGGAAGAAGATGGGCATGAGCCGTTAAGAGAGAGTCGGGCGGCCCTCGCTAAATCAGGCCTATCCTTTTGTATACATGGATGTCAGCTATGAGACCACCATCATTGGAAATAAGACTTCTGGGGCTTCATTTTTCATTCAAGAATCTCCTAAAGCCGAGTCCGGATGGGGGAGATATGGTTGGTTGAAGTTGGGCATCAAGCCGATTGGACCAAAACTGACCAGTCTTCACTAAAAGATTCCTAACTTTTTGCACACTTAAAATTTTGATGTGAGGCTTCCACCATTGGAAATCTTACTTCCGGGGCTTCAATTTAGACACAAGAATGACCTGAAAAGGAGTCCAGATGAAGGAGTTATGCCCGTTTGAAGTTGGGCCTGCAGAGTATATTTTTAGTGGCCAGCCGACCACCACAAGTAGATGACCGGCCATAAAAGTTGGTTGTTGGCTACTAAACTAGCCGGTCGGCCACTAATGTCCCAAACTTAGATATTTTGTAGATCTTTTGCTCCAGCTATCTTCCAAATGCTCCAGCTGTCCTGTAATCAGATATTTCCGACCCAAGGCTCTCTTTTTGCTATATATGGAAGCCATATCTATCATATTGCAAGGTTAGAAAATTTTGGAAGCCTTTCTCTCTAGATTTCTCTCTCTCTAGACACTCTCTCTCTCTCTCTTGCTCTTTTGTGCATGAAAGTAGAGATACATGTCTAGTTTGCCTACGCATCCTTGATCAAAGTTGTCAATCTTTGGGTGGAGGTTGCTTAAGACCCTCTTGGAGCTCTAAAAGGTGTTTTGGGCTTGAATTGTTGCCTATTTTGTGTCTTCTCTTCAAGAGGTATAACTCTGTCCTTTTGTATTTGTTTTGCACACTTGCTTCACCATCCATTTTCCTTTGTTTTGGACTATATTGGGGCTGGTTTTCAACTACAAAAAACTCTGTTTTTATGGTTTAAAAATGGTGGTTTGAGGCTATTTTGTGTTAGGGGGTTGTCTCTCCCTTTTGTCCCTTAGCTTATATAGCTTTTTGTGCCATCTTTCAAGGCTTTCAAATCAAACCTTTTGGGCCTTTTAACCACTGAAATTCAGAGATTTTTCAGTGATGAAAACCCCATTTGAAGTCCAAAATAGGAGAGGGTGGCCTCCCCTCTTTGTCTCTCTATGCCATGCCTTGTTAGCACTATAAAGTAGCATGTTTTTGTGGCTTGTGTTGACTTGACTTCAGCATGTTTTAGGCTTTATTTTAACATGTTTAAACTCTGTTTTTAGCTGGTTTGGCTACTTGTTGCTTGCATTTTGTACTTGTAGTGTAATCTTGCTTACTAGCTTAGCATGTTCTATGTTTTAGCCTTGTAATCTAGCTTGTTTTAGCTCAAGTCTAGCATGTTTTTGCTACCGATTTGGTATGATTAAGCTCTGTTTTGAGCTGGTTTGATCACATGAGCCTTGCTTTGTATGCTTGTAGTGCAATTGTGCTAAATTGCCTAGCACGTGCTATTGTTTTGGCCTCTTAATATAGCTATTCTTAGCTTATTTCAAGCATGATTTAGAACTCCATTTAAGCTATTTTAGGACTGTTTTGGGTGGTCTTGCTCATATGTGCTTTGCTTTGTATAGCTATAGTGTAAATGGCCTTTACTAGCTTTGAGTTTTAGGACTTCTAACCTGCTTTGCTTAGGTTGTTTGCATGTTATGGCATCATTTAACATGTAATTTCAGCACCATAACCTTTGTCATATGCACATGTGATTCACTTTTTCATTACTTTTAAGAGTTGCGCTTTGTGCCTTGTTTGCGAGTCTACATGCGAGCATGTTTTTCTTGCCATCTTTGCTTCAATTCAAACATGATTTAATCACCGTTTTGGCATGTTTAATCTCTGTATAGAGTTGGTTTGATCATTTAAGCTTGATATGGCATGCTTCTAGTGTAATGCACTTCACTAGCTTTGGTGTTTTTAGCTTTAAACATGTCTTGCATGGATTGCTTGCATGATTTAGTGTCTTTAGCATGCTATTTTAGCACAGAAAATTCTGCAATCTCCCTCCATGCTTTACTCTTTGATTTGCTTTGAAAGTGATCTTAAGCCCCTTTGTGGCTTAAGCATGGAATTGAGGCTCTCATGCCTAATGGTTTTAACCTTCTCTTGAGGGTTTCTACTAAGCAAAAGCATGAGGCTTCTTTCATGCTCAAGGTGCTTGTAGTTGAGGCCATCTTTCCCATTAGAGGACTTCCACATTGGACTTAACCGGTTAAAGGACTAATTGGTAAGCTAAAATATGTAAACAAAAAAAATGAATCAAGTAAAACATGAACAAGATAAGCATTTGTGTTGCATTGCATGTATTTGGATCATACGTTAATCCAAACATAAGAAATGTAGGACGTTTCATACTCAAAGTGATGAAATATATCACGTTTCTTGGTCGCCATCGCCCTTGATCATGCATGATAGGGTGATGGCCATTCAAGTCTTATGTGTGCATTTATTAAACTCGTACAAGCTTGGTTCTTTGGCCGTCATGCATTAAGATGCTTGATTGGTGGCTTGAGAGCCAAGTGCCATACTCCTTTGAGCTTGAGATATGATAAGGAGTGTGGCAGTACACATATTTCCTTGCAAATATATTGCCTTGCCTCTGTTTGCTCTCTGTTATAGCAAAATGAGGAAATTTAGGGAAGCAGTGGCCGATCAGCCACCAGCACCAATCGACTGGCCACCGAATCCAGCCGACCGGCCATCAGTAGTGGCCGATGGCCACTATTTCTGGCCGATCAGTTCATCAGCATGTTTTTGAGATGGATCAAAAGCAATCTGGAAGTTGGCACAATTTTCAGAGGTTCAAAAGTGTGCAAACAGAGGCATCTTGAGACAAGGTGGTGGATTTTCGGGACGACACCAACCGAGCATGCATGCATCCCTCGCTTCCTGAGGCCGTTCATTTAAATTGCTTAGCTAATTAGTTCATTAGCTTAGTCTTTTTGTAATTAATTAATTAAGTGTTTATTTAATTAGTTCGGTTTGTAATAATTAATTAGCTAGAGTAGTTAATTAGTTGTGATTTGTAATAGTTAGCTTAATTAGCGTAGTTAGCTAGCTCTCTTTTATTCGGACCCTCCGTCGAGAGGGCACAATGTTGTAATAAATGTGCGTGTGTGTGTGCATGTCGTCCAACCCCACATCTTTCTCCATTTTATTTAACTGCTTTCGATGGTTGGATTAGGGCATATTTCAATTAGCATACCTTATACTTGCATGTTTGCATCATTCATTTGTCTTACATGCACCGGGTTTGGTGTATTATTCAAACTGCATCTTATTTCAATACTTCTTTGAATACATGTATCAATTGTTGCATTCAAATGCCATCGTAGATAGCCGAGTCTATTTAGTTGCATTATCGCATGCGTTGTATTAGGCATTCTGTATAGTTAGGATCATGCATATTTCTAACTAGTTTTCTATTTTGGCTTGGAGTACACTGTAAGTGTTACGCTTTAGCATCCTTGCATGAGTATGAGTGCTGCAATGTTAGCATGCTTGCCATGAGGCTATTTGCTTAAGTGCTTAACTGCATAAATGCCTATAGATGAAGGTTTCGTTGCGTGAATTGGGACAATTCGATAAATGTGAGTTTTAAGCCCATTTTGCGAAGTGGCAAATCATCATGTTTTAGGTCCATCTTGAGATGGCAAATCCGCGCTTTAGCCCACCGTGAAGGTGGCACTTTCAAACCATTTTCAAAAACAAACATGACTTGTGTTGTTCTAAGTCTTGCGACTTAGTCTATACTTGTATGCTATGCGCATCACATAGTAAATTAGCTAATAATTGGAATAAGAACACATGTGTTTATGAAACAACATATCATGCTTAGTAGAGGCCGATCCTTTGATCGGACGAGCGAGGGTACTCATTTCAGGACCTTCCCCTCTCGTATCCAAGTTCTCGAGCCGAGGCAACTTTGGTGATGATGGACACGTGGCCTTTGGCACGAGTCAGGGTTTCCTAAATTTTTCAAAAATAAAATATTTAGGTGGTGACTCTGTAATCTGGAAAAGTAGTCCATGTTTGACGCTTTTTTATTAAAATCAGTTCTCTAAAAAAGATTTGTCGGATTTGGACTCTTTGGTGATTTATCAGTCGTACATTGCACTTTGTGAGATTAGATTCAGAACCGTGACAGGAGTCTGAACTGTAGTAGCCAGGACCCAATTCGCGCCCTCTCCAAAAGAGGGGCGCGCGGAGGAAGTTCGGGCGGTCCACAATGGAGTACATTGTTAAGAGTAAGTTATTTCCCTGAGGTCATTTTCAGCACAATCTTTCCTTGTCCTTCTACAGTTGAAGTTAAGGAGTTTCCCATAAAAAGCTGTTTCCCACTTTCCATCACTTTGTAGGTTGTGAACATCTTCTTATCTGCACAGATATGGCGGGTTGCTCTAGTATCCACCCACCACTCATTGGGATTGCCCACCAAATTTGCTTCAGAGACTACTGCAACAAGATTGATATCTGTCACTCCATCAGAAAGATAAAAATCCTCGGCTATGTTGGCTTGTGCTGGCTTTTTACTCAAACTCCCTCCGTCCTTGCGAACGTGACAATCCTTAGCGCGATGCCCATATTTGCTGCACACAAAACACTTGCCTTTGAACCTCTTGTTGAACCCGTTGTTGATCTCTTTTTTAAACTTACTAGTGGATCCTTGTTTGGGACCATTGCCATCATGCTTCCTCTTTTTGTTGTTGAACTTTGACCCTTGTCCATGTTCCATAACATTTGCTTTAGTCTGCATGACATGGTTTCCTGACTTCTTGTCGGAACCATGGTTGCCCTCCTCAATTCGGAGCCGTACTATCAATTCCTCCAATTTCATCTCCTTAGGCTTATATTTCAGATAATTCTTGAATTCTTTCCAAGATTGGGGCTATTTTTCAATGATTGCCGCTACTTGGAAAGATTCACTGATAATTATCCCTTCCGCATGTATGTCATGGAAAATTAATTGGAGATCTTGAACCCAGCTAATAAGCGTCTTGGAATATATTATTTTAAAATCCAGAAAACGGCCGACAACAAATTTCTTTGTACCAGCGTCCTCTATCTTATATTTATGATCTAGAGATTCCTACAGTTCTTTAGCAGTGCTTTTAACACTATACACATTATACAGTGTATTGTCCAACCCATTAAGGATATAATTTCGACACAAAAAATCACCATGTTTCCATGCATCAATTGTGGCAACCACTTGTCGGTCAATTTCTCTCTCTTTCAGTGCCGGAGCTTTTTCATGTGTGAAGCGAGCCAAATTCAATGTGTTAAGATAAAACATCATTTTTTGTTGCCATCTTTTACAATCATTTGCATTGAATTTTTCTGGCTTCTCCCCATGATTTATCGGTACTACTGGAGTCATCATTAGTACAACAGGGGAGGGGGTTTGAGTAATAACAGTCTCAGTACTGTTAATTTTAGTTGTCATAATTCTGACGAAATAAAAATAACCCAATCACAAATTTATACAGAAAAGAATTTACACACAAAAATAAACAGAATAATATTTTGTAACAAAATTCTAATGATAAACAGTATATTACTACTATGTTGTCAAAAAAATTATTAAACAGTATATTACTAATATTTAAGAAATTAAACAGTATATGACTACTATTTAATATTCCGAAATAAAATATTCGTCTATCTAACACAAAAATAAATAAAAGTATAAATCTACTTTAAGATTGTTAAACTCACAAAGGATGTGTGTGTAAATTAATTGTGTAAATAAAATAAACAACAAAATAAATTAATTCAGAAAATAATTTAAAAAATTAAATTTTGAATTAAATGCTTGAAGAAATTAAAGTCGAGGCTTGTGTTGGACACAATCTCCTTAAAGTAGATTTCGCGCTCGCTCCGGTGTTTCAAGTTTTACCGGCATTTACTTCCTAGGATGTAACGATTAACACTTGAATTTTGCAACACTACAAAACCAAGCCTTGCGAACCAAAATATGTTGTAACTCTTTCTCTTTCTTTTCCTCAAAATAAATACAGAAACAGATGTAGGAGCAACAGAGGACGAATAGAAGAAGAAAGGGAAGAAGTCTGGAAATTTTTTATGAAAATTGAATTGCTAGAGCAGACTATTTATAGGAGAAATGTTGGCTGTTCCGAACAGGTGCCAAACAGATTTGAATATGTTTGGACAGATTCAGTTTGAGTTGAACCTGTTAGGGATCTGTTTGGGTGAAAGAAAAATTCTGGACCAATTTATTTTGAATTTTGAAAACCACCCGATCGACCGGACGGATGGCGGTGCGCACGTGTGGTTTTTGTTTTGGATCCAATGGGTCTAGCCCACTTCATCCATAACCTCACCCTTCCACAAACTTGGGTACCCCTTAGGGCCCATCCCAAGTATCCCAAGCTAAGGTATATAAACCCATTCAAACACTTAAGCCTTTCTAATGTGGGACAAGCACATTTCACAACTGTGTAGGAAACCCACCTAAATACATTTCCACGAATCCGAAAATGCATGTTGAATTCTCATTCATCTAGAAATGGTTTTCAGCAACCAAATATACGGTTTTATTCACTACGCGGCATTAAACATGAACCCACTGAAAAATGTTAAAAATAATACTTGGGTCCTATATTAATTAATGCTCAAACTTAACAAAAAATAAGAATTTTCAAAGCCATTTTCTAACAACATCAACCAAGTAGCCCACGTGAATTTTTTAGTATGAAACATACATCAGCTAGAAATGTGATAGAGAGATGCTTTGGACTACTGAAGATGCGTCGGGCAATTCTAAGAAGTCCTGTTTATTTTCTAGTCAAAACACACAGTTGAATCGTTATGGCACGTTGCCTTCTTCATAATCTTATAAGAAAGGAAATGGCAAAAGACCCATTGGAGGATTCTGATGAAGATACAGAAGAAAATTCAAATGATTCTCACAATGAATCTCATAACAATCGAATTACAGTGGTTGAAACATTTGATGAATGGACTACTTGGAGAGAGAATTTGGCCATTAAAATGTTTAATGAGTGTAGAGCAAGTAGGAGAAGGGGATGGCGTTGTGTTTAATGTGTGGTCATTAAATTGTTTAGTTATTGTTACAACTTACAAGTTTATTATTTTTTTATTGCAAAGAGTATACATATGTTTGGAATGAAATTTATGGATTTGGGAACACAAGATAGTCGAGGCCCAGGTATAAATAAATGGATGTGGACAGAAGATGAAGATAGAAAACTTATTGATGCTCTCATTGATTTGCAAAATCAAGGAAAATACAATGCTGAAGGCGGATTCAAATCTAGAGTCTATACTGGGGTAGAAAAACTACTTGCTAGTTTATCAAATGCAGGTTTGAAGGCTGATCCACACATTAAATCACAAATGAAAACACTAAAAACACATTTTGGTATTGTTTATGACATAACACTAGTAGATTTAGTTATGATAACGGAAAAAAATGTGTAGTTGTTGAAAAATCTGTATGTGATGCATATTTACTGGTACTTCATATATCACTTGATATGGTTAATATAATTTAATAATTGAATTATTTGGTAATATTTTATTTATTTTAATTTTTTTTTAGAGTCACAAGAAAGCTGCACCATTCAAGGACAAACCATTTCCATTCTATAGAGAGCTTTGCATATTTTTTGGAAAGGATCGAGCAATGGGTAAGGATGCTGAAACCCCGACTGATGTTCTTGAAGAGTTGGACAAAAAAAATGCTCAGTCAAAAAATGTTAATGACTTCTGAGATGTGGGAGATGGTTTAGATGGTATAGATATTTTTACATCATTTGGTTAATCACCTCCTCATGCTGGAAATACTACTGAAGGACGTTCAAAACATAAAAGAAAAAGGAAAATTCAAAGTCAAAGTCAAAGTTTTGAGAGCATGATGTATGAAGTGATGGAAAAATCAACAACGGTTATTAGCTCAACTATGGAAACAACTGCTAATCTACTTAGTAATGCAATTGAAGATGTATCAATTAACGATTTGAAGCTTCAACTTAACAAACACTTGATGAAACTACAAGGTTTGCATGTGGTTGAACGACATAAAGCAACAGTTAAAATTGGTTGTTGAGAGGGTAATTTATAAATAAATTGGGCCGAGTTAGGTAATGGACCGTTCTATAGGCCACAGTAAGATGGGCTGAATAAATGGGCCTTGTAGGTTAGCCCGGTCCAAAAGAGCCTTGTAGTTAGCTCGGTCACCACTATCAGAGTGATAGCAGTTAGCTCGGCCATACCTTTCTGAGCCAAGGCATTTTGAGCTTTTCCCGTAACCTTGCTACGGATTAGCTCGGTCCAAGCTCGTTATAGCTAGCACTGTCTCAGCAGGAGAAGCCGCTGTACACACAATGAAGGGAAGAACCGAGTTAGTTAAAACTCAGTCATTTCAGCTAGTTTAGCGTGGCTATGATAGCTCGGTCGTTTTGTTATACTACCGAGGTAAAACTATCTCACTTGGTTTAAGCAGTGAGGGGGGTGTTGAAGAATAAACATTATCTTTCAGGAGTGAGATTCCTCAAAGGACTCTACATGGAGGAATAAGAGTCCTACTAGGATTGTGCCACGCGAAACCTATAAAAGCTCATAACATCACCTAAGGAGAGGTAACACAACTTTGATTTCTGAATTCATAGAGCTTTTGTGTCTATTGTCTATTGTGCTGACTTAGGCATCGGAGGGATTTCCGGCATGCACCCGCCGGTTAGCTCACGTTTATGTTTTCAGGTGGCAAAGTGACGACGTTTGGAGGAGCGATAGCTTGATCAACAGGATCATACGAGAAGAATTATTTTGTGCTCGTACAATTGGCGTCGTCTGTGGGAAGTTAATAAATAATAAAACCTCTTGATCAAGCTTTTCTCTCTAGTCGAGATCAATGGCGCATAATGAAGACTTATCGCAATCCGCTATCGACGGACAAACCCCAGAGGGGGGTGGGAGGTGCGAAGGTTTGCCTTCTATCCCTCCCATGGCGGATTTAGAGCCCCAGCGACAGAGCCCCCAGGGGGATGCAAGGGGAAGACGGGGTAACAGCCCCCGTCACTCTCAAAGCCCCGAAAGGCAGAGGCGGAGGACTGACCCTCAGGTTCTGGAGGATCGCGTGAAGGAACAGATTGAGTTGATACGAAGGATGGCGGTGGACATGGAGTTGATAAAGCGCCTGATAAAAGGAAAAGGGGTGGCGACAGGAGAGGGGCACAAAGGCAGTACGCCCCCTCGCCACTCGGAAGGACGTGGTAGACACACCATGCCATCATAAGCAGAGAGTAGGAGCCTTAGAACAGGCGACACTCAAACAAGGACGTCCAGGACTCATTACTCCAGGTTTGAGAGAACGAGAACTGAGAGGTCATATATTGAAGGAAGCACCTATCGGCCTTCGTGCACGCACCATACGTCATCCAGGCAGACGGAGTTGCCCAGATCGTCTGATTTGCGAACTATGCTTGAAGAAAGGGCACGGTAGAAGGGGGATGTCAGGGCATGCGACCCGCGCAGAGTTTCAGCCCTTCAGCGGTTGGCTCCCCGGATACACGGAAACGTCGAGGTAGGAATGTCAATACCGCGCCTTGCCTACGAACCAACGGACAAAGTATTAGCAAGGTTGCATAGCTCGCCGTTCGTTTCGGCAATTGAGAACGCGCCATTACCTTCTGGCTTCCTCCAGCACAAGTTTACGACTTACAAAGGGAAGACAGATCCCTACATGTACCTAAGCCACTTTCACCAGGTTATGGCAGTATACAGGCGGAATGAGGCTTTGATGTGCATTCTATTCCCATCCAGCCTTGGCGACCTAGGCTTAACCTGGTTCGAAAGGCTACCAGAAGGAAGCATCGCCTCCTGGGCACAATTGGCCGAGGCGTTCGTGACTAGGTTCAGAATGAACACCAAAACACCAGTGGAGATCGATCAGCTACTCTCCATTGACATGGGTGACAAGGAGACGCTGAGATCCTACAACAGTCATTACTGGGAGACCTTCAACCAGATAGGAGATTGCCCCACCAATTTTGCCATCACACAATACAAAAAGGGGCTACTAGTCGGAAACAAGTTGATGGATTCAATAACTATGGCGTCACCCCTCACAATGGAGGCCTTGATGGAGCGAGTGCACCAGCATATTCAGGTGGAGGAGGACGGCGCCCGCGCTAAAACAAAATCTAGCACAGTAGCAAAACCAGATAAAAAGACTGCGAAAAAAGTCAATACGATAGAACGCCCTAGCAGGAATGGGCGAGGCAGGCGGGCGAACAAAGAGGACTCAGACAAAAGATGGTTAAGAGTCTACACTGCCATCACAACGGTGTTCAAAAAACCAATCTACCGGATTCTCAGTGAGATACGCGATGAACCTTTCGTCAGATGGCCAACTAAGTTGGGAGAAACACAGAAGGACTACGACGAAAGGTCCCGGTGCACCTTCCATGATGAAAAGGGGCATCGCACTGAAAATTGCACGCCATTGAGACAGCACTTGGAGGAGTTAGTGGCAGCTGGGCACCTGGACCAGTACATAAAAGGAGGGACATAGCCAGCCCCCCAAAACCACGACAACCCAAACGGAATGCCGATTGACACCCCACCTCAAGGCGTGATTAACGTAATACATGGGGTATTCGAACCTGAGCGAGTATGTGAGCTCAGGGGAATGATCAAGAAGGCTGAGCACTTAAGGGAGGTACTAAGTGCACAACCTGCCACCAAAAAGGGGAGAACAGAGGCCACGAATGTCATATCTTTTTCAGACAGAGACTTGGCAAGGATATATTGCCCTCACAACGATGCACTAGTTGTCACTCTCCGCGTGAAGGATTTTGATGTCAAACGGATTTTGATTGACCAAGGGAGCTCATGTGAGATAATGTATTACGAAACCTTCAAACAACTGAAACTAGAGGATAAAGACTTGGCACCTACCGTATCCCCCCTAATCGGATTCAATTCAATGCCAGAGTGGTCAGTTGGCAAGATAATCATCCCAGTCAGAGCAGGAAGCATGACGAAACAGGTGGAATTCTGGGTATTGAAAGTCCCTTCCACTTACAACATAATCTTGGGAAGGACATGGCTGCATGCCATGCGATCAGTAGCGTCAACCTACCATCAAGTAATGTGGTTCCCCAATGAAGCCGGAGTAATTGAAGAGGTCTTTGGAGACCAAATTATGTCCAAATAATGCTTCATCACAGTAAATGGCAACCGCGCTGCCAAGGGGTATGTATAGATGGTGGAAGAACATGAGAGCAATGAGTTATTCGCGGATGTTGGCAAAGTCGCTGAACAGAAGGCAGTGGAAGACTTGGTACAAGTAAGGATAGATGAAAAGAATTCGGAAAAGTTCTTCTTGCTCGATTCATATATGTCCAGCACTGAAAGAATAGAGGTCATGGAATTCTTGACCTCTAACATCAAAGTGTTCGCCCGGACGCCATATGATATGCCAGGCATTGACCCAAACTTCATCTGTCACTAATTAAATGTCCATCCATCTGCCAGACCAGTTATACAGCGCACTCGTAGATCGGCACTCCACCATGCCGAGATAGTGGCGGAGGAAGGGGGAAACCTTCTAGAGGCAGGAGCTATCAGAGAAGTGCACTATCCTAAGTGGATATCCAAATAGTGGTGGTGCCAAAGAAGAATGGAACATGGCGCGTTTGTGTGGACTACAAAACAGTCAATAAGGCATGCCCAAAAGATAG
The DNA here is from genome assembly GCF_055761805.1 of Camellia sinensis. NCBI lineage: Eukaryota > Viridiplantae > Streptophyta > Magnoliopsida > Ericales > Theaceae > Camellia > Camellia sinensis. The sequence goes on from NC_138967.1 coordinate 66,827,658, forward strand.
CTTTTCCTTACCCAGGATAGACCAACTGGTAGATCTTACAACAGGACACAATCGACTTAGCTTTCTTGATGCGTATAAAGGTTATCATCAGCTCGCTATGTATGAGCCAGACTAGGAGGTCACATCTTTTACAACTCCTAGAGGGCTGTATTGTTACAAGGTCATGCCCTTTGGCCTAAAGAACGCAAGGGCAACATTCCAACGGATGGTCACCAAGATGTTTGAACCATTGTTAGGCAGAACAATGGAGGCTTACATCGACGACATGGTGGTCAAGAGCAAGGATGAGAAGGACCATCTCAGGGACCTACATGAGATGTTCCAGATCCTGAAGAAGAACAAGTTGTGCCTTAATGCATCGAAGTGTGCATTCGGCGTAGGATCTGGCAAATTCCTAGGCTTCTTGGTGACCAACCGAGGTATAGAAGCAGACCCTTCTCAGATTAAAGCAATTCGGGATCTAGAGAGGCCCAACTCAGTAAAAGAAGTGCAGTATCTCACTGGCATGGCAGCTGCGCTCAACCGATTCATAAGTCGGTCGTCAGACAGATGTCGACCATTCTTCCAAGCACTAAAGGCCATGTTTGAGTGGAATGAAGAATGCGACCGCGCCCTAGAGAGTTTGAAAGAATACATGTCTTCTCTACCATTGCTAGTAACCCCAATACCTGGAGAAGAGCTCTTTTTGTACCTGGCAGTTTCACAGCACGCAGTTAGTGCAGTGTTGGTCCGAGCGGAAGGAATCCAACACTTGTCCATCTTTTATGTCAGCAAGACCTTACTGGGCGCAGAAACCAGGTACTTTCCATTGGAAAACTGGCCTTAGCCTTGATGATGGCATCAAGGAAGTTGTCGCATTACTTTCACACCCACACCATAATCGTCCTCACAGCTTTCCCATTAAAAGCTTTGTTTGAGAGGGTGAACTTTTCTAAGCAAATCTTGAAGTCGGCGGTGGAACTGGGACAGTACGATATCAAGTTTCAACCTAGAACCGCAATAAAAGCCCAAACATTGGCAGACTTTGTGGCAGAATTCACCCCAGAAAGCCATTACATCTGCCCAGTTGACTTGATTGGTGTAACCGAAATGGGGATGGAAAGTGCCGCAGGAAGCGTGCAACCCCTGAATTAGGATGCCCAGCCATACCCCAAAACAGATCGGAGTAATGACGAGCAGGATGAGGCGAACCATGCTGCACCAGGAAAAGGCTCATTAGCAAACAAAAACTTGGTACAATCAGATAGTGAGGGGCAAACAGCAGGTGTTGACTTGGAAGAAAACATCAATAACACTCACGACCCAAAGACATCATCGGACCCCTCAACTTGCTGGAAGCTATTCGTTGGAGAGATGTGGAAGCTCTTTGTAGATAGAGCATCTAACAGGCATGGTGCAAGGCTTAGCATAGTCTTCATCTCACCAGATGGCTTATTAGTGGAATAGGCAGTCAACCTTGGCTTCCCAGCATCAAACAACGAAGCGGAGTATGAAGCGCTTTTAGCAGGCCTGAAATCAGCACTCTATATGAAGGCAACCGAGCTAATGGTTTACAGTGACTCCCAGCTAGTTGTAAACCAAATTTCAGGCGATTACGAGGCAAAAGATGAAATGATGGCCAAGTACCAAGAGTTAGTCAGAAAAGAGATCATGAAGTTTGAAGTAGTGCGGATAGAGCAGATTGGCAGAGAAGAAAACAGCAGAGCAGATGAACTAGCAGGCTTTGCTTCAATGGTAGATACATCCATCCCACATCCGTTGCTAATTGACTACCTACCAAGACCAAGCATTGAAGAACCCGAAGTAGAAGAGGTATGTTGCGGCGAATTAGGCCCTTCATGGATGGATCCCATTATAATGTTCTTAAAAGATGGCGTTTTACCCGAAGAAAAGAAAAAAACCAACAAGATTAGAGCAAAGTCGCAGCGATTTTGGCTCTCCCCATCAATGGTCTTGTACAAAAAATCCTTCACAGGACCTTACTTGAAATGCGTCCATCCCAGCAAGGTTGAGGCATTCTTGTTCGAGATACACGAAGGCGTATGCGGAAGCCACCAAGGGGGGAGATCATTGGCTTACAGAGCAATTTTGCAGGGATATTGGTGGCCTTACATGCAAGCAGGTTCAGAAAAGTATGTCAAGAAGTGTGAGAAATGTTAGAAGTTCGCACACCAAATACATCAGCCAGCCAGAGAGCTTCTACCTTTAACTAGCCCATGGCCCTTCACAATGTGGGGCTTAGACATAGTAGGGCCACTTCCAACGGCACTCGATAACAGAAAGTTCTTTCTTGCAGCAACAGACTACTTCACAAAGTGGGTGGAGGTAGAAGCACTCGCATCAATAAAGGAGAAAGATGTGAAGAAGTTCGTCTGGCAGAATATCATCACTCGGTTCGGCATACCCAAGGCTCTAATATCAGACAACGGCACTCAGTTCGATTGACAAAATTTTTAGAGGAATACAAGATAGAATTGTACAACTCTACACTGGCATACCCCCAAGCAAATGGCTAGGCGGAAGCATCAAACAAAGTCGTCTTGGATGGATGGAAGAAAAGGTTAGAGAAAGCAAAAGGAAAGTGGGCTGAGGAGCTTTCTCATGTTTTATGGGCTTACCGTACCACACCTCGACGATCAACTGGAGAAATGCCATTCTCCTTAGCCTACGGCATGGAAGCAGTAATCCCACTGGAAATTGGCCTCCCCACCCTCAAAAGTGAAAATTTTGACCTAGAGTTAAACGGAGAAGCCATAGCCTTGGAACTCGACCTGGCGGAAGAAAGGAGAGAAAGAGCACTGGTTCACATCGCCTCATACCAGCAAGAGTTATCCCGAAAATATAACAAGATAGTACATTCAAGGCAATTCAAGATTGGAGATTGGGTGCTGCGCAAAGTGATGGGAAACACCCTGGTACCCGGAGATGGCAAGTTAGGGCCCTGTAGACACCCCATTTTTGACCGTCCTCAAGACTTGGATGTCACCGCTTGAACGCTCGGTGATCATCCTTGTTTGTGTTCGTCTTGAGTTCCCGGAGGCCTCGGCTACGCGCCTTGCCTCAGGATCTCCCGGCTCGACTGTTTTGTGTCTGGTTTTGCACCAAACACTTGTGTTTTTGCTTTGGAGGGCAGGGAATGGCTTTTGGGCCATCCCCACACTCCACCGGCCATAGCTTGAGGCCACCGGCTGCGTTTTGTTGCCGTCGGCCAAATGTGATGGCCGGTCGGCTATTTTGAATGCCGGTCGGCCAATTTGATGGCCGGCCGGCCAAGTATGGTTTTCAACAGATATCTCTGTAGATAACTGGCAGCTGTCATTCAAGGCCATACCCCAGCCCATACCTAGACGTGGGTGTTCTGAGGAAGCTGCAGATTGATATATAGCTATATCAATCAAAGAGGAAAAGGAGGAGAAGAAGAAAAAAAGAAGCAAAAAAGGAGAGACAACTTGGTCAACACTTTTTTTAGAACTTGAGTTTTAGGGTTAGGGTTTACATATATCCTCTATCTCTATATCTTTCTCTCTCTTGTGTTTAGTGTGTGTTTTAGTCTTACTTTTGTGCACAAACACCCACCATCACACCTTTTCTTAGGTGCTGAGGTACCAGAGGTCTTTCCTTGAAGCTTTTGGACTGGTTTGGAACCAAAAGAGCTGTTGGAACATTGTTTGTGAAAAGGGTCTACAAGGGTAAGACTTTTGTCCCTTTTTACCCCATTTTTGCAAAGCTTTTTAGCCTATCTTGAAACTATTTTTGAGCTTGGCATATAACATATAAAAGTTCTGTTTTTGAGTGCTCTAAATAGTTTGTTAAGGGTGTTTTAAACTTTGGGGTTGTTTGACCCCTCTTAGGGCTTGTTTGGCCCCTTTTGGTGCCATTTTGGTTGAGCTCTAGGACCAACTTGTTTGGGCCTCCTCACCACTGAAATCTTGAGGGATTTCAGAGGTGAGGATGGTGCCTTAAGGTCCTAGGAAGGAGAGGGCCACCCCCTTTCCTTGTTGTCCTTAAAAAGGGCCATTTTTGTCTCATGTGTGAGCACCTAGTTTAGGTTCATGTTGACCATGCCTTAACTGTTATTTGGTAGTATTTTGCCATGTATTACCTATGTTTTATGTTGGTTTTGGTACACCATGCTTGCTTAGCATACATGCCTTGTAATGCCTTGTTTTAGCCTTAACATGTCCCATGCTTTGAGCCCTTATTCAAGCATGTTTAGGCCTAGCTTTGTGACGCTTTTATGTTTGTTTTTCCATGCTTGAGGTCTGTCCCTAGCTTTTTTGGTCGACCATCACATGCTTAGTATAGCTACCTTGCATTTTGGCTTATTAGCCTTAGGTGTGTGAGTATGTAGTATGCGTTGCTTGCATCATTTTCAGTGGTTTGGAACCATTTACCATGCTATTTCAGTCCTCATAACATGCTTGCATGCATGCCTTTGATGCCTCTTTGATGCTTTAAAAACTTGTGTTGTATGCTCCATGTTTGGCCTCTTTTGCATGCTTCCATGTTTAAGCCACTTAGATGCCATCTAGGTGTTCCCTTTGCATGGTCTAGGTCTGCCTTGAACCTGTTTTAAGCCCTCTTGGCCTTGTGAGGCTTGGTTGGCTTAGCCATGGTTTAAGTCTCCTTGACTTGCCTCAAGTACTTGGACCAATTGTACGCTATGTTTGTCTTGTTTAGGTTGGTTTGGCACCATCATTAACATGATTTTCAGAGCTTACATTGCATGCCCTTAGTCCGTGTTTAGTCTCTTTCAAGTGTGCTTGAGAGTTGCCTTTCGTTGTTTAAGTGTTGGCCCATTAACATGTGCATGTGTGTGTGTGTGTGTTGGTCCTCATGTTTGAGCACTTTGGCCACTGTTTTAGGATAGCTTGAGGGCTGCCTAAATTAGTCTAAGTCCATCCCCTTTGCTTGGTTGTGTGCTCACCTTGTATGTTTGCTTGCATACTTACATGTTCGCATTGAATTGCCATATTGCATGCTAGTTCACATGCTTAGGATCGCATTGCATGAGTATGCATGCTTGACCTCTTGAAGTGAGTATGATAGAGGTTGGCCCTCATTGTGTGTTTATGTGCATTGCATCTCATATCAAAGTGCACACTTGATTTTTTGAGCCATCATGCATGGAAATGCACGATTGGTGGTCCGAGAATTGAGAACCATACCCCTTTGAGTCATAAACATGATAAGGGATGTGGTGGTGCATACATTGGCCTGAAATGCATTGCCATGCTATGCCTTGCCCTCTGCTGCTATCAATTGCAGGTTCTGCAGGAATTCTTGGCCGACCGACAGTGTTTAGTGCCGACCGGCCATCAATTTGTGGCCGATATATTGAAAGGAAGCCGATGCCCATTCTCCATGGCCGGTGATCATTGCCCTCAGCCAGTGGTGTTTCCCAGTGTCCATAGAAGCAACTCTGAGACTTTGGCAGTCTTCAGAGGGGCGGAGCAGGGAAAACAGAGGCAGCTTATGCATGGCAGTGGGCTTCTGAGCAGAACCGGGCGCACATCGCATCGGACCCTCGTCCCGAGGCCATTTACTGCTTAAATTTGATTAATTAATTTGCTTAGTTAATTTGATTGGTTGTAATATTTAATTAGCTAGTCAGTTAATTAAATTGTATTATTCTTTTGGTCCTTTCGAGCAAGGGCAAATTTGTAATAAGTGTGGGTGCATGTGTGCATGTCTTCCAACCCCCACTTCTTTTTCCCTTTTACTTACCTACTTTTGATAGTTAGTATTAGGACATGTTTACTTTAGAATACCTTATGCTATGCATGCGTGCATCATTCATTAGTCTTGCATACACCGGGCTCGGCGCATCATGCTAACTGCATAAAGTATTTCAAATCAAACTTGAAAACATGCTATCCGTGCATTTTCACATATCATCCTTAGATTAGCCGAGCCCATTCTAGATTGCATTCTGTATGCGCTGCATTAGCCATTTAACATGGACTTGGATCATGCATTGTTTACTAACGTGTTGTCTTGGCTCGGAGTACTAGGTAAGCTTTTATGCTTTAGCATCTTGCATGTGTGTGAGTGTTGCCATAATAGCATGATTACCATGAGGCTAGCTGCTTATGTGATATAACTGCTTGAATGCCTGTGGGTGGAGGTCGAATTACCTAAATTGGAATAATGCATTAAAACTGTGAATTTTAAGCCCACTAGATAGTGGCAAAACCATCTTTTCTAAAACCCACTTGGGGGTGACGAAATCTACATTTTTAGCCTACTTGCGAGTAGCAAACCATTTTCAAAACAGGCATGAAATGTTTTGTTCCAATTTAGGCGATTTGGTCTATACTTGATTACTGCGCGCATAACATAGTAATTCTAGGCTAATAACCGGAATAAGAACACATAACGTTTTCAAAATCGGATATCACGGTTAGTAGAGGCCGATCTTCGGATCGGGCGAGAGGGGGTGCTCATAGTTGACCTTCCCCAATCGTACCTAAGCTCCCGAGCCGAGGCAACTTTGGTGATGACAGACACGTGGCCTTTGGCACTGAGTCAGGGTTTTCTAAATTCCCCCATAAAAAATATTTAGGTGGCGACTCTGTATCTGGCAAAGCAGTCCATGTTTGGCACTTCTTTTCTAAAAATCTGTTTTCTCAAAACGATTTTTCGGATTTGGACTCTTTGGTTCAGATTTAGAACCGTGACACAAATTGAGTCTGAACTGTAGCATGGGGCCCGTGGGCGTGTCTACAGGCCCAATTGGGAAGGACCTTACAAAGTGGTTGGATTAGCTGGCAAAGGGGCATACCACTTAGAGGATGGAGACGATAAGACCATTCCCAGGCCGTGGAACACTGCCAATCTCAAACTCTTTTATTTTTAGCTTTTCTTTTAAGTACATGTAATTTTCTCTTTTTTTAATAAAACAAGTAATTTCTTTTTCAACACAATTGTTTTCTGCTGTAAAAGTTATTTTAGTGAGCTAGGGGCATTGTAAGTAGAGTTAGCCAGAATAACCAACTTTGCACTCTCTTCAGCCAAGATAAGGATCTGAGCTAAAGAGGTTGGCTGAAAAAACCAACACTTTTCCTAAGCCGAGGATAACGATCCAGGCTGCAGGACGTTTGGCAGGAATAACCAAACACTTTGCTCAAAGTTGGTCGGAATAACCAACTTTGAGCTCTCTTTAGCTAGAATTAGGATCTGGGCTAAAGAGGTTGGCTGGAAAACCAACACTTCTCTTAAGCCCAGGATAAGGATCCAAGCTGTAGGACGTTTGGCAAGAATAACAAAACACTTTGCTCAGAGTTGGCCGGAATAACTAACTTTGAGCTCTCTTCAGCTAGGATTAGGATCTGGGCTGAAGAGGTTGGCTGGAAAAACCAACACTTCTCTTAAGCTCAGGATAAAGATCCAGGTTGCAGGATGTTTGGCTGGAAAAACCAAACACTTCACTCAAGGTTGGCAGGAATAACAAACTTTGAGCTCTCTTCAGCCAAGATAAGGATCTGAGCTGCAGAGCTTGGTTGGAAAAACCAACACTCTTCCTAAACCGATGATAAAGATCCAGGCTATAGGACGTTTGGCAGGAATAACCAAACACTTTGCTCAGAGTTGGCCGAAATAACTTACTTTAAGCTCTCTTCAGCTAGGATTAGGATCTGGACTGAAGAGGTTGGTTGGAAAAACCAACACTTACCTCTCCTGAGCCAAGATAAGGATCTGGGCTGTAGGAAGTTGGCTGAAAAACCAACACTTACCTCTCCTAAGCCGAGATAAGAACCTAGGCTGCAGGAAGTTGGCTGGAATAAACCAACACTTAGCATTCTTCAGCCGAGATAAGGATCTTGGCTGAAGAATGGTTGGCTGGAATGACCAACTCTTAGTACTCTTCAGCTGAGATAAAGATCTAGGCTGAAGAGTGGTTGGCGGGAAAAACCAACTCTCAGTACTCTTCAGCCGATATAAGGATCTAGGCTGAAAAGTGGTTGGCTGGAATAACCAACTCTCAGTACTCTTCAGCCGAGATAAGGATCTAGATTGAAGAGTGGTTGGCTAGAATGACCGAGCATATTACAAGGTTAAAGACTGGTATGGGCATCTCGGCCAGAAAATGCTATACTGCATTCAGATTACAATTGAAAAGTAAATACAAGCATGACATGGAAATTAACCGAACTAACAGTTGAAAAAAGAGAAGATTTCATTGATAGTGCAAATCAGAAATACAAAAGGTGGGGCCTCAGCCTGGTTACAAACTCCTTTGTTAAACAAAGAAAAGAAAAATCAGGAGAAGAGGTCGTCCAAGTCGGCGTCCACAACAACTCGGTCTTCACCCAGAGGTAGCTCGGTTGTGGCAAGCACATCTAGGTTAAGCTCGGTTGATGGCGCTACAACAGTTGTAACAGGTGAAGGTGGGATGCAGACCACTGGATTGGGAGAGGTAAACTGACGACCGGGCTGGGTGTTGTCTTCAGGAGCAAGATCTTCATCCTCCCCTTCTTGCGGAAATTTTTGCTGAATAGCAGCAGCATACTCCGCCATATAGCTCGGTATGAAATACGGAGGGGCGTTGAGGAAGACCTCGGTCTTTGGGCCATGACCGAGCTGCGCCATGGCTGCCTTCCATCCACATTTGAAGAATATGTCTTTAGCAGCTTCGCATTGTTTGATATAAGTGGCCTCCCCTCCTTGTAACCGCGGTCCTCCGCGTCTTCGACCTTCTTCTCCAGCTCGGCAATCTCCACCTTCTTCTTTCCTTTGAGCTTGGCTAGCTCGCGTAGACATTTGTCTTTCATCACGGCCAGAGCCTTTTGCTTATCAGCATCAACCGAGGTAACTTGACCGGTCAAACGAACCACCTCAGTCTGTAGCTCAGCCATTCGCTTCTTTGCCTCGTCCAGCTCGGCCGATTTGGCATTGGCCTCTGTCATGGCTTGCCTTGTGGCCTTTCGAAGTTTCAATATGCATTTGTGGGCGATGTGGTTCTTCTGTAGGGCCTGCAAAAGGAGAGAAACAATTTTAAGATGGACCGAGTGGAAAGATATTGAAATTTGGATAAGGAAGAGGAGAACTTACCAACACTATTGATTTTGAAGCTGAGTGAATGGCCTTTAGCTCGGTAAGATGATCGTGGTGATCCATATCGGCTGGAAGGCAGACACTCTTGGCCAGATTAAAGGCCAGTATATGGTCTTTTTCTGCGACCACTGAGCCAGAGTTAGTGATAGCGCGGTTCTTGAATGTGACCTTAGGCACCCACTTGGAGGAGCTAGCTCGATCAGAGCGCTCCGGTTGTGGGCTTGGTGGTGTAGATTGGGGAAGGATGATTTTATCTTCGTCGACAAGGCGTGGCTCAGTTGTGGAAGTCCGAGCACACTTGCTTGGGCGGGATGATGAAGGCTGATGGGATGGTAAGGCTACCACGGTCTCCTGAGTCTGACCGGCTTGTGGTACCTCGGGATGGTTTGTCTCGGTGATGAGGGCTCTTACAGCTCTCTTTTTTGCCATCTCTTGCTCCGCTGTTAGTGGAATGAGGTTGATTTGTGGAAGGGAAGGATCAGGCTCAGGAGAGGGCTCCAGCAAGAAGTCTATCACCCTGGTCTTTCGCCTGCTGTTGTATTTATACGTCGGCTCAAAGTTGAGTAGCTCGGCCCAACTTCGATCGGGATGTCTTAGCGCGGCACGGAGGGTGGCAAGGTTTGGGTAACTATACTACGACTTTAAAAAGTTTAAATCTGCATAAGGGAAAATTACAACGGTTAGTGTGGTTCAAAGCTTGCAAATGATGTAAAGAAAGCACAAAACTAAGCCGAGGTAATTATACCGGTAACTCCTTTGTTCCAGTTTATTCGGTCGCCTGGGATCTGGGCCTTATGGTCTTCAAAATTCCCAGAAATTCAGAAAAAATCATTGTCGTTTACATCTTTGTCTGGGGTATTCTTTATTATCTTTTCACGGCGGAATCTTATTCTTAAATAGTAAACCCAGCCGTCCTCATTTTGGCCTAGAGAATACTGGTGAAATAGCTCGGCCAAACCAAGGTTGAGGCCAAGCCGGCGGTTTAGCTCGGCAATGCCATTTATTATTCGGTATGAGTTTGTTGAAAGATGGTTAGGGCAGAGGTTTGTTTGTCTAAGGAACTCACATATAAGAGGTTGAACGGGGAATCTAAGATCGGTTTCTACAATGGAAAGAAGGATAAAGGGAACAAAGCCAGGGTTTCCCCAGGGTGTGGTATCTAGTTCGGCTAAGGTAAGATGGACATCATCAGGGATATGGTAGTCCCTTTAGAACTCAGCCATAGCACCTGGTGAGTTTACTAAGAACCTATACTTGCCCATATGGGTTTAAATTATGTATAAATTAACTTCAAGTGTTAGTCGGTGCTGAGATGATATGGAATATCTCGGCTGAAGCGTTCAAGGGAGTGCTTGGCCAACCGAAGTCTGCAAGGTAAAAAGGAAAAGTGTTAAGCACAGACCAGTGGACCGTGCTAAAAGTAAACAATGGTAAAATAAATGTTGTATTAGCGCGGCTACGTGGAATAATATCCGTTCTTAGCTCGGTTTGAGCAGGAGACTTTAGGTCGGTTAAGTTAATGAGAAGTTCGTAGCCCGGTTGTAGCTTATGGTGCAACATTTTTTCGGTTTTGACTAAGTCAGGGAGCTGGTTTAGCCCCAAGTTATAGCTCGGTCAGTGGTTGAGGCTTTCAAGTACAGTATTGCGCAAACCTAGTACGGTTCGCTAGCTCGGTTAAGTTAAGCAAAATGTACTTAGACTTATTGAACCTACAAGTATGGCGTGAGGTGATAGTTCGGTTGTTTGGTTTGGCTAAGCTTGTACCTAATACAAACAGTATCCTAGTTCGGTTGGAGTATGATTTTAGATCAAAGGAAAAAATTTTCAGATTGTTCGTAAGTACAATAGTTCTATTATGTGGGTTTTTTTTCCAGAAAAGGAAGCAAAAATGGTATATGCTTTGAAAACATACAAATAAACAAGTTGTGTGTTGCAAAACATGTGCGAAATTGACGGAAAAGAAGTAGATTTGAACCACTTACCAGTTCAAGATGAAGGCACTGAAGATGGAAGTAGCAACAGCAAGAAACACGAGCTCTGCAAGTGTAAGGTTGAGGAGAAATGGAGGTTCAGAGAGAGAGAGAGACGAAGATGAATAGTGGTTTGTTGGTTTGAAAATGAGGGTTTTTCTTTTGGTAAAAAGCTCAAGTTTGGGCGGGACTGTTCAAAATATGCGAAGTACGAAGACGGCGTGACAGCTACGTTGGGCCAATGACAGTTGGCCACGTGGCCATGGAATGGGAAGCGATTCAGTTACAGTGCGACTGAAGAGACGTTTTGTAACCGTACCAATCGGCAGCCCGACAGCACTTTAGCTCGGTTGAAAGGCAAGAGGTTTTAGCTCGGCTGGGAACTAGTAATCCCAATGATGCTGCGCAGATGGAATTGAGAGGGTAATCTATAAATAAATTGGGCCGAGCTGGGTAATGGACCGTTCTATGGGCCACAGTAAGATGGGCTGAATAAATGGGCCTTGTAGGTTAGCCCGATCCAAAAGAGCCTTGTAGTTAGCTCGGTCACCACTGTCAGAGTGATAGCAGTTAGCTCGGCCATACCCTTCTGAGCCAAGGTATTTTGAGCTTTTCTCGTAACCTTACTACGAATTAGCTCGGTCCAAGCTCGTTATGGCTAGCACTGTCTCAGCAGGAGAAGCTGATGTACACATAATAAAGGGAAGAACCGAGCTAGTTAAAACTCGGTCATTTCAGCTAGTTTAGCGTGGCTATGATAACTCAGTCATTTTGTTATACTACCGTGGTAAAACCATCTCACTTGGTTTAAGCAGTGATGAAGGTGTTGAAGGATAAGCATTATCTTTCAGGAGTGAGATTTCTAGAAAGACTTTACATGGAGGAATAAGAGTCCTACTAGGATTATGCGACGCGAAACCTATAAAAGCTCATAACATCACCTAAGAAGAGGTAACACAACTTTGATTCCTGAATTCATAGAGCTTTTTATGTCTATTGTCTATTGTGTTGACTTAGGCATCAGAGGGGTTTCCGGTACGCACCTGCCGGTTAGCTCACGTTTGTGTTTTCAGGTGGCAAAGCGACGGCGTTTGGAGGAGCGATAGCTTGATCAATAGGATCATACGAGAAAAATTATTTCGTGCTCGTACAGTTGTGATCGTGATTTTACTCAAATATTTTTCATAATTGATGATGAAGAGGAAGAAGAGTAGGTGAAAACTATTATTTCTTGATTGAGATTAGATTTTATTAGCTCATGAAGTAGACATATATGGTTGTGGATGTTTTAGTACTTTAGTGTTATATATTTCTAGTGCAGAATTTTATTTCAAGATTAATGAATATTTTTATTATGATTGTGAATATTGTGTGATTTTAAAATTTATTATTTTGTTCATATTAATGAAATTTTTATATTTTTTATTCATTTTTTAAATTTAATATGATTATACACAAGGGCGGAGGCACGGCAGGGTCAGGGGGTCACATGCCCCCCTCAGTTTTGAAAACTTTTTTTTTTTTTGTTTGTTATTGTCATGTATAAAATATATTCTCTTTTTTCTTAACATGTTCTTTGGGTAAGGGTTTATTGTATTCTTCACAACAAGTAGTTATTTAATACTTTGGGAACACTATGTGATATTGTTTATGTAGTAGTTTAAATCAATAGTGTAGCGGAAAATATTATAAATTGGATGTAATGAATTCATTATTTTCAAAAAGTTGACATACCACTTAGTGTAATTTGTGATTTTCTGTGCTTTGAGTATCACATAAGTAACGCCATATGGTACTCTAAGACTGTTTTCTAATTTTAATTCAAAACACATTATTTATAGGCAATGCTATCTCTTTAATATTTTTCTGTCAAATAAAAATTAAGTAGATTTTATAATAATTTGTGTTATAAATGTTGGAACAATCTTCTGTGTAAATAAAATAAATTGAAACTAATTCAAATAAATTAAATAAATAATATACCGGATTTATTTATCGAACCGAATTAAAAATTCAAAAGACGAAGTCGAGTGTGTGACACGCTGTCCTTAAGATAGATTCGCCCCGCTACGATGCTTACGGTTGAGTGGCGTCTATCTTTCAGGATACAATGATCTTAACAAATTTGTAGTAGCACTCTAAAACAAATTGTTCAGTGAACCAAACCTGTGTTCTAACTCTCTGAATATTTATTCCTAAAATTATATATGAAGAATAATGCATTAAAGAAATCTGAACAGCAAAAAGACAAAGATTTCAGACTGACTTTTCGGATGGAAAATTTTTCTACCTTTGACCGCTGGAATTGATGGGTATAAATAGGCAAAATTACACAGCCCGAACAGGTTCCAAAATAGAATGAAAAGGTGCACAAAAATTTGAACAGGTGCACCACTATTCAAACATTGATTTGACCATTGCAAATTTCAAACAATTTGAATAAAGTTCCGTTAAAGGAATAGTCAAACCAATTGTTGGAACATATTATTTAAACTATTTTGAATACATATATATATTAAGCTATTTGAATAATTTAATAAATAAAGAAAGAGGTATAAACTTTAGGAAACCACTTAGGAACCTAAATTTTAAATTTAGAATTAAATTAAATTCCCACAATAATTTTTTTTAGTGAAAAAATTCAAATGAATTTTATCTAAAAATTAATGTTAGACCCGAAAACGACGTCAACTTCCCATTCACTCATAAATGGTTTTGACGTTCCGTCTTCACTATGTGTCTTGCCACGCGGCAAGGAACACTACACCTCTTCGGACCCACCCCACAAGACGTTTGGGGTCCACACAAATTGGGCTAAAAAATATGCCTAAAAATTCAAATGAATTTTATCTAAAAATTAATGTTAGACCCAAAAACGACGTCAACTTCTCATTCACTCATAAATGGTTTTGACGTTCCGTCTTCACTATGTGTCTTGCCACGCGGCAAGGAACACTACACCTCTTCGGACCCACCCCACAAGACATTTGGGGCCCACACAAATTGGGCTAAAAAATATGCCTATATTAAACCATTTTTCCAACAATCCCCCACATAAATAGAATTTGACGGAGAGAAAATGCAACAAGATGATCTAATTTCAGAGAATACAGAAAGTAGAAATATTCTACAAAGGATAGGTAGGTTTTGGCTTTGAACCTTCCCTTGTGAGACACTATCGGATTTACTAGCTAAACAGTGAACATGATGTCTTGAACTGTTTAGCCGTTTGAGTAAGCCAAGATCCCCAGACACAGTTTAGTTCTCACTATTGTGTTTATTTTGGCCCTGAACAACCTGGTCTTTCATGAGTGCTCTAGAGAATTGTAGCCCTTCACAAATCTCATAAAACCGGCCTAGTTCACACTCATATAGGTGATTCTTATGAAGAATATCCTGCCATACTCCACTAGGTTTACCTAGATATAAGAATCATTAAAATTTTACTTAACCTAAAACGCTGCAGACATCACTATTTCATCATAGAAATGGGTAGGAGTTAGACTCCCCAGTGATTATTCTGAGTCATTCACAACTCGGTTGTCCCGTTGAACCTAGATCTTGGGATCTCCAGTCAACTAGGTTAGGTTGCCGTTGAGGTAACTCTTATTAAATAGGCTTAAGTCCCATTTACCTCGATGAATTCTCAACTAACTCTCTTGCTAACCCTTTGGTTAGTGGATCCGCTATGTTGTCTTTAGACTTAACATATTCTATGAAAATAATTCTATTAGAGAGTAGTTGTCTTACGGTGTTATGTCGACGACGAATGTGTCGTGACTTACCGTTATACATATGACTCTGTGCTCTACCTATAGCTGATTGACTATCACAATGTATGCATATAGCAGGCACCGGTCTTGGCCAAATTGGAATATCTTCAAGGAAGTGGCGAAGCCATTCTACCTCTTCGCTTGCTTTGTCTAAGGCTATGAATTCAGATTCCATAGTAGACCTAGCAATACAAGTCTGTTTGGAAGATTTTCAAGATACAACCGCCCCACCAAGAATAAAGACATACCCACTGGTGGACTTTGAGTCCCTAGTATCCGATATCCAATTTGCATCACAGTATCCTTCAAGTACTGCTGGATATCTAGTATAATTCAGTCCAATGTTACGAGTAAATCGAAGACATCTTAGAACCCTAATAATTGCTTTCCAGTATTCTACTCCTGGATTACTCGTATATCTACTTAATTTACTTACTGCATAAGCTATATCTGGGCGAGTGCAGTTCATCAAGTACATTAAGCTTCTAATAATTTGGGCATACTCTAATTGTGAAATACTTTCCTGTACATTCTTAGATAAATACAAATTAATATCTACAGGAGTTCTAGCAAGATGATCATCGTCTTTGCTGAATTTGTCAAGTATTTTCTCAATGTAATGAGATTGTGACAAAGCATAACCTTCTGATGTTTTGGTAATTTTCATACCAAGAATTACATCAGCAATGCCCATGTCCTTCATGTCAAAATGTTTATTCAACATTTTCTTGGTAGTTTTAATTATATCATTATTACTACCTATGATGAGCATATCATCCACATAAAGACATACAATGACATAACCTTTGTCTGTGTTTTTAATATAAACACATTTGTTACACTCATTAATTTTAAATCCATTTAACATCATTGCTTTGTCAAATTTCCCATGCCATTACTTTGGCGCTTGTTTTAAACCATATAATGATTTAACCAATTTACACACTTTCTTTTCTTTCCCTGGAACAGAAAACCCTTCTGGTTATTTCATGTAAATTTCTTCCTCTAACTTACAATTTAAGAAAGCGGTTTTAACATCTATTTGATGAATTTCTAGATTGTATAGAGATGTAATGGCAATTAGCATTCTAATGGATGTTATTCTAGTAACCGGTGAGTATGTGTCAAAGTAATCAAGACCTTCTTTTTGTCTAAAACCTTTGACCACAAGTCTTGCCTTGTGTTTGTCAATTGATTCATCTACTTTCATTTTTCTTTTGAAAATCCACTTGTACCCAAGAGGTTTACAACCTGGTGGCAAGTCCACTAATTCCCAAGTGTGATTTTGCAAGATGGATTCAACTTCACTGTTGACAGCTTCTTTCAATAAAGGAGCTTTAGGACTGGACATAGCCTCTTTAAAAGTTAAAGACTCATTTTCTAACAAATATGTTAGAAAATCTGGACCAAAGATTTTGAGGTTCTAGCACGTTTACTACACCTAGGTTCCTCTTCTTCGTTTTGATCTAACTCTTGCTCTTGTTCTTGATCTTGACTAGTAATAGCATCATGAGATCTTTTATTGTTACTAGTCTCTCGTCCAATCTTATTTGGAAATACATGTTCAAAGAAAGATACATTCCGAAATTCAATAATAGTATTTACATGCATTTCGGAATGTTCTGATTTATGAATCAAAAACCGATATGCACTACTATTCTTGGCATAACCAATGAAAATGCAATCAATGGTCTTAGGACCTATCTTAGTCTTTTTAGGACTAAGAATAGCCACTTTCGCCAAACACCCCCACACTTTTAAGTATTTGTAAGATGGTACTCTTCCATGCCACAATTCATAAGGTGTTTGATTCACTTTCTTTCGGGATACTTTATTAAGTATATAATTAACAGAAAGTATTGCTTCCCCCAACAAGTTCTGAGGTAATCCAGAAATGATTAACATGGCATTCATCATTTCTTTTAAAGTCCTATTTTTCCTTTCAGCAATTCCATTTTGCTGAGGTGAGTAAGGAGCAGTGGTTTGATGAATTATTCCATGTTCTTTACAAAATTCACCAAAAGGTGATTCATATTCACCACCTCTATCACTTCTAAGTTTCTTGATTTTCTTACCAAGTTGATTTTCAACTTCATTCTTATATTGAATGAAAGTTTCCAAAGTTTCATCCTTAGTTTGAATTAAATAAACATAACTATATCTAGCATAGTCATCTATAAAAGTGATAAAATATTTTTTCCCACCACTAGTTTGAATTGATTTAAAATCACAAACGTCGCTATGAATTAATTCAAGTGGTTCCGTACTTCTTTCAATTGAATGAAAATGAGTTTTAGATAATTTTACCTCAACGCAAATTTCACATTTATGATTTGAATCAATGTCAAATTTAGGAAAACATTCCATATTAATTAATCTATGCAAAGATCCATAATTAACATGTCCTAGTCTACCATGCCATAAATTTGAAGACTCAAACAAGTAAGAAGAAGATGTAGTATTATTACTAACTGAGGGTACAACGGTCATTACATTTAACTTGAAAAGGCCATCAGACATGTAACCTTTTCCTACATACATCCCATTCTTAGTAAGTATAAATTTATCACTCTCAAATACTAGCTTAAACCCATTCTTACTTAACAAAGATCCGGAAACAAGATTCTTGCGAATGTCCGGTACATGCAGCACATTGTTGAAAATGAGTTCCTTTCCTGATGTCATCTTGAGAACAATCTTTCCTTGTCCTTCAACTTTGGAAGTTGAGGAGTTACCCATAAAAAATTGTTCACCATTGTCCACTGTAGAATAAGATGTGAACATCTTTTTGTCGGCACAAATATGACGAGTAGCACCAGTGTCCACCCACAATTCTTTAGGATTTTCGACAAGATTTGCCTCAGAAACAACTGCAGAAAGATTTATGACATCTACAACATTGGAAATTTTATCCATTTCGGTCATTTTGGCTTTAGCAACCTTCTTACTTGATTTTCCTTTGCCTTTACATTTGTAACGGCAATCTTTGGCACGATGTCCCTCTTTGTTACAAATGTAACACATGCCATTAAACTTGTATTTCTTAGGTTCCTCTCCTTTAGATAGCATTCTCTTTTGCCATCT
The DNA here is from genome assembly GCF_055761805.1 of Camellia sinensis. Classification (NCBI taxonomy): domain Eukaryota; kingdom Viridiplantae; phylum Streptophyta; class Magnoliopsida; order Ericales; family Theaceae; genus Camellia; species Camellia sinensis. Next base: position 66,845,542 of record NC_138967.1, read on the forward strand.
TTTAAAACCAATTCCTAAGAACTTCTCTGATTTTTCACCATGATTTACTGGCACAGTCCCAACATAAGGAGATGTTAGCATAATGGCAATCACCATACCAGTACTGGTTTGAACATTAGTTTGACCAGTTTTAGTAGTCATAAATTCTAAATTATAAATAGAATTTAATACTACACAGAAAATTAAACCATCTGTAAAAATAAAAGAAACAAGAATTGTATCTTTTATTTCCAATTAATTTGAAAATAAAATAAAAATTTATTTAAACAAATTAAACCAAGACTACAGAAATAAATTCTGTTAAAATAAAAGAAACAAAACAAAATGTAACTTTTATTTTCAATTAATTTGGAAAAATAAAATAAAATTTTATTTAACCAAATTAATTCCACACAGAAAACTAATCCAAATTCACAGAATTAAATTCTGTAAAAATAAAAGAAACAAGAACGTAACTTTTATTTTCCAATTAATTTAGAAATAAAGTAAAATTTTATTTAACTAAATTAATTCCACACAGAAAATTAAATTTCTGTAACACTTCAATAATTAAAATACTGAAACAGAATTTTAATTAATGAAAACTCAGAAAATAATTTCTAAAAACCAAAATTAATTTTCTGACAAAATTCCACAAAAATATATTCTGAATTGTTAATGACACGAGTATCGTACTACTAGTTGTCAAAGAAAAGAGACAGTATATTACTACTATCTGTCAAATAATATATAATCACTATTTGTTTTTCCAACCAGAATATTATTTTGTAAATCCACAAAAAATAATTTTCTTAAAAGAAGAAAGAGAAAAGGAAACAAACGAAAAATTCTGTAAACAGAATAATTCAAATCTGTCTTAAGATTGTTGGAACAATCTTCTGTGTAAATAAAATAAATTGAAACTAATTTAAATAAAATAAATAAATAACATACCGGATTTATTTATCGAACCGAATTAAAAATTCAAAAGACCAAGTCGAGTGTGTGATACTCTATCCTTAAGACAGATTCGCCACGCTACGGTACTTACGATTGAGTGGCGTCTATCTCCCATGATACAATAATCTTAACCAATTTGTAGTAGCACTCCAAAACAAATTGTTCGGCAAACTAAACCTGTGTTCTAACTCTCTGAATATTTATTCCTAAAATTATATATGAAAAATAATACATTAAAGAAATCTGAACAGCAAAAAGACAAAGATTTCAGACTGACTTTTCGGATGGAAAATTTTTCTACCTTTGACTGCTGGAATTGATGGGTATAAATAGGCAAAATTACACAGCCCGAACAGGTTCCAAAATAGAATGAAAAGGTGCACAAAAATTTGAACAGGTGCACCACTATTCAAACATTGATTTGACCATTGCAAATTTCAAACAATTTGAATAAAGTTCCGTTAAAGGAATAGTCAAAGCAATTGTTGGAACATATTATTTAAACTATTTTGAATACATATATATATTAAGCTATTTGAATAATTTAATAAATAAAGAAAGAGGTATAAACTTTAGGAAACCACTTAGGAGCCTAAATTTTAAATTTAGAATTAAATTAAATTCCCACAATAATTTTTTTTAGTGAAAAAATTCAAATGAATTTTATCTAAAAATTAATGTTAGACCCGAAAACGACGTCAACTTCCCATTCACTCATAAATGGTTTTGACGTTCCGTCTTCACTATGTGTTTTGCCACGCGGCAAGGAACACTACACCTCTTCGGACCCACCCCACAAGACGTTTGGATTCCACACAAATTGGGCTAAAAAATATGCTTATATTAAACCATTTTTCCAACAATAAATAATGTGTTCTTATTTTTTAAAATTAGGAATTTTGATCCATAATTTTTTGTGCTAAAATTCTAAACTTATATCATCATCCCACACCAAGCTACTCTACATTATTCTAGGATTTTGATTTGTTCGTATTAAAATGAATATGCAATTTTTTATGTTTAAATTTATCTTATAAAATTATTATTATCTTAATATTGCTAATGATTTTTTTAAAATAAAAAATTATAATTAATAAGTGTTTTCTCTAACTTAATTTCATGGCTCCGCTATTGATTATACAGTATTTAATTTAGTAGTTATTAGTTTGGTAACCATTACATTCCATTCAATTTTAACAAATCAAACATAGAAATGGAAATGATCATTTCATTATCACATTATTTTACTATGTTAACCAAATAATGAAAAAAGAATGAGTGTCCATTTCATTCTTACATATGCTTCATTTTATTTTGTAGTGCCAAACGTGCTCTTAAGGTGTCGACGAAGACCTGGAAAGCATTCTTCCAAACCCAAACGAAAAGGGGCGTTGAAAAAAAAAAAAAAAAAAAACGAAATGGCAAAGAAAAGAAAGTGTCGAATTCAACGAAGACTTTGAAAGGTAAAGCGGCCAATAAAATATGAACAAGTGGTCATAGTTGTGATTATGTGCCGCTGAGTACAGTTCAGCTCGTGAGATGGTGCCCTCGTTTGCGAAAATGATTAAAAGTTAAAATTAAATTTTAATTTATTTTAAGTCATATTATTATTATTATTTTTATTTTTTTATACATGTTTTAAAAAAAAATTAAAAAGTCAAATTTAAATCAACTTTTCAAAACAACTCTGAATTCTATTGGTTTGAACTTGTTATATTTTGTGCATTAAATGAAGAGAATAAAATTTAAAAAAAAACACTAAAAAAATCAAAAAATTAAAAAGTTATATAAAAATTGAAATTTCTTTTCATTCTCTCTACTTTATATATATATATATATATATTTAAAAGTTAAAAAATATTTTTATATTTTTCACTTCATATTTTAGCTAAAAAATCACTAAATGGGTCACTGTCCAAATCAACCTTAAGGTTATCTTTGATTGGAGGATTTGATGAGGGAGATATGGAAAGAAAATAGAAAGACAAGGAGAAAAAATTGATAACATTCAAATTTCAATCTATATTTGGTTGAGTTGAGAAATATTAAAAAAAACAATTTTTTTTTTTTTTTTTTTTAAACAAACTACTTGAACCTAAAAGATAGAAAGTAGATTACATTTTTTTCTCACATTTTTTTCCCCTTCTTTATGTTTTCTATTATAATAAAACTAAAAATAGAATTGTATTTCTTTCTCCTTTTCATTTCTCTCATTATATCCTCTAATCAAACACAACATAAGTTAAGAGTTCCAATTTTAATTGTTACACCAAGTAGTTTAACAGTGAATTTTTTTTAAAAAAAATGTAAATCAGTGGAATAGTGATAAAATATTAAGTTATAACTTGATTATAACCCATTGTAATATTAATTATAATTGATTATTTTGATCATAATTCAAATAATGCTTAGATATATAACTCATCAAATTTATTTATTTATTTATTTCGAGTTAAAGCGATTGAATTATTATATTTGTGATCCATAATAATATACAATTGTATAGACCACTATGTATACGCTATTGTTATTAAATTATTATGTAACAAATAATTACATTTTAAAAGTGCGTTTTATCATCTTATATGTTCTTACTTCTATTATTGATAATGATGTTTTATGTCACTAATAAGGTGTTATTACCGTTAAGCCACATATTATATTGACTCATTTTAGTAGTCTATTATACAAACCGACCTAATTGAAAAAGATCTACTTTTTTTTTACTTTTTATTTTTATTATTAGTATTATTATTTAAAGTGTGTGGGGGTATAGCCGCGATCAACAAACTCCACTATCGGATGTAATGACATCTTCGTAAAAGGCATGGCTCCCTTTTAGTTTGATTTTTAAATTTTTTTTTCTTAAATTACAAAATAATTTAGTAAAAAACTAAATTTAACCCCTCCACAAGTCTCACTCTACAAAAATTTAATCATCTTTCTCGTCAATCTAGTCAATGGTAAGGTCAATTTAGAGAAATTTTTCACAAAACGTCAGTAATACTCGGCTAAGCCCAAGAAACTCTGAATCTCAAAAGTATTCTTAAATTGTTTCCGATCTTGCACTGCCTCTATCTTAGAAGAGTCAGCAGTCACCCCTTTTTCGGATACTACATGACCTAAGAACTTAACTTCCTTTAACTAAAACTTGCACTTTTCGAACTTAGCATATAGACAGTGTGCTTTAAGTAATTCAAGTACAATCTGCAAGTGTTCCTCGTGTTCTTCCTTGGAGGGTGAATAGATTAAGATGTCGTCAACAAAGGCGACCACGAAATGGTTTAAGAACTCACAGAAGATTCGGTTCATCAAATCCACAAACGAAACCGGTGCATTGATTAGCACAAAAGGCATCACTAAGAACTCATAGTGGCCATACCGCGTATGGAATGTTGTCTTTTCAATATCCTCTTTCTTTACCCTCAACTGCTGATAACTCAATCTCAAGTCAATCTTAGAAAAGTAAGAAGACCCTTCAACTGGTCAAACAAATCATCTATACGAGATAACGGGTACTTGTTCTTAACAGTTATCCAGTTCAACTTCCTGTAATTTATACGCAATCGTAAAGTGCCATCCTTCTTCTTAGCAAACAGAGTTAGTGCTTTCCAAGGCGATGTACTAGAGCGAATGAAACCCTTATCTAACAACTCTTGGAGTTGAATCTTCAACTCATACAACTCGACGGATGCAAATCTATACGGTGCCATGGAAATCGGTGCCATGCCAGGCACTAAGTCAATGAAGAACTTAATCTCTGGGTGGGGTGGCAAACTAGTAAGATCTTCAGGAAAGACGTTCGGGTATTCACAAACTACCCTCAGCAATTCAACTCGGACCATGTCACTTTCATTACCCAAGAAAATTACAAGAAGACAATTAAGCTCGCCCTGACCACGAGAGGCATAAACTGGAGACAAAACTCTATCAGCTCGGTCCTTAGAAAACAAAAATAGTCATTGCTCGAGATGCACACCGTAACTCTTTGACGGTAAAAATCTATAACAGCACTGTACAAAGACAACCAATTCATACCTAAAATGGCATCGAAACCTGACATGTCTAACAATACAAAAGAAAAAGGAAGTCGGCAATCGACAATCTCTATCTCACAACCGCGACATCCTTGGTCGAAGACAACCTTATTCTCAACTGGTGACTCTACCCTGAGCGAAGACGCTAACTAAGCCACCTCTAACCCCAAAACTAATGCAAGTGCAGACGAAATGAAGGAATGAGATGCACTAGTATTAATCAACACATTGACAATAGAATTTAACAACAAAAAGTTACCTCTCAAAACAGAGGATGCTGGCAACTGATCTAGCATGGTAATAGCATACACGCACACTGTGGGTCTCTGCTCTACTTGTTCACCCCTCGGAGCATAGGATTGATACATTGATTGAGTTGAAGAGGCTCCCTAAGTGGCCTTCGAGGCCTATGCTGAATGAGTAAGTTTATGGCTTTATATCTGCCTTGAACCAAATACACTAGATGTGCCACCTACCTGAGGTCAAAACCTCCTCAAGTGCCCCGACTACCCATACTGATAATAGGTAGGCAGGTACCCTCTCTCCTGACTTTGGCTCTGAGGATGAGCTGAAGACAGTGCAGACTGTTGCCTTCTTCCTCTCTATGAACAAACTAAAGACTCGTGGCCCAGCTTACCACACTTGAAACAAGTGATCTCACCTTGACTACCTCTCATTGAACCAAAACTCGATACAGGAAAAATGGATCTGAACTGTGCTTCTTGTGACTACTGTAGGGTGGAACCCATTAGCCTTTTGTTGTCCTGAGTCTCCCCTAAACCTCCTGACTCCTCTGCCTAGAGCCCCTCATCCGCTCCTTCTCTACCTGGATCACAGTCTCAAGGTGAATAGTCACTTCCACAAGACGACCGTAATCCCAAATCATAGACCCGGCCACCTTGAAAAGGAGCCTAGTCCTTAACCTCTTCTCGAACTAGATACAATGGCATTCCTTCGTCGTTATAAGTTCCGATGCAAATCCAGAGAGGCTAGTAAAAGAAGCCTCAAACTTGGCTACTGGTGTGTTAAGCTGCTTGAGCTTCAAGAACTAATCCGTCAACTTCTCCCTAGTAGTGGGAGGCAAAAACTTATCCTGGAAGGCATTGACAAAGGCCTCCCAAGTCACCTCAATGCACCTTCGCACATACTTCCACCATTGACCCGCATCTCCTTGCAGTTGGAAGGATGCCAAGGTCACCCTCAAACTATCATTCTCGATGCCAAGCATCTCAACCGTCTTCAACATCTCCTCACACCACTCATCTGCCTTCAGTGGCTCTTTCGGATCCCGTAAAAACTCATCCGGATTCGACAGGAAGAACTCCCTTTTCAGAAAAGACGGCTTTGTCTTAGCAACATGGGCCTGGACTTGACTTTCATTCCTGAGAATGTCTATGAATTCCCGTAAAACTCCAGCCATTTTACGGGCCAAAGCGCCCATGGCTTACTGTCTTGCTGGCTCGATCATGTTAGCCTGACCAACTCCCTCCTCTTGCACCGAAATATCATCCGATAACAACACTTCCTGCCGCCTAGGCCTACCACGCCTACCGCCTACCACGCCTACCACCACCACGTCCATGTCCTGACATCCTAATAAAAGTAACACAATAGATTAACACTTTTACAAATGTGCCGAAATAATTCACTCACGTCCTAATATAATGGACAACAAATAATTCACTCCACATAAGCACCTAATCACATAAACACAAACGAACTTCCTTTCTAGAAAGTAATCGTCCCGCGACATTACCAGAGTTCTAGTGAGAAATAGCAGCGATCAAGTGCTCTTCTAATAGGACTTCTAGAAACTCGTAGACCTAATCAATATTTAAGAAATTAAATCACTTACTCATTTAGTCACATAAGTATGTTATCACCTAGCATACTAGGTCTATTTCTAATATCATCTAATAAGATAACCCATTGTGATAAAAACCACATCCTATGATCTCAAAGTATTCAAACCCGGTGGCTTTGATACCAAGTTGTAACGCCCTGAAATAAATAACAATAACCCGCCTTGTATTATTCTTTACAAATGATCAATAGTAACTTATCTTCTATTCCATTCATAAATTCGATCAATACAAAATATGACATATGCGATATACATTCATAAATCCTAGATTTTGAATCTATAACATATGACATGGATACATGAATAAAACTAAAAGTAAAACCAAATGATTATATGACCTAATGGCTACATCTTTCCAAGTCGATACTTGGGTACTACAAAATTAGTTCAACTCAACACAACTAAAGCCTAAGGCTTATACAAATATAATTACATCAAATAAATAAAATAAAGCCCTTGGCTCCAAGTCTTCTCAAGCTATGTCCTTGGTGGAGGTATATCATCAGTACCTGAAAGTTGTTTTCCACACAGGGTGAGTCAAAGTCCAATAGAGATACTTTAACGCAATATATTAATCTTAACAAAGTGATAAGGTAATGCGCATGCATGCCATTTGTCAAATATTCCTCATTTCCATCTTAAAACTATGTAATGCCAGATTATAAATCAATTCATGAAATAATTCTTTTATAACATAAAATAGGGCAGTGGATACAAAACATTAGGAATCTGTAGATACGTGTTTGCCAGTAGGCTATAAAAGCATTACCGAAGCTATTTTACCGGTATTAACTGGAAGGACCGGCACCTAACCTCGTCGGTTTCTAGATTTTCACCAAGGACACATAAGCCAACATCATAACCACAACCACACCTCCTAACCAGATTTACCAAGGTATTCACCCCTTTTTCTCAAAACAAAACATTTTTAGTGTTTAAGTTTGCCACAATGCTCAATGTAAGATGTATGAATGATTAGTTTCAATTCACGTAATCCTCATGTAATTTTTACAATAATCAAAGCTATCTTTCACTGATAGCCCAAAACAGATATTTCTATACAAAAATAATTTCCAACAAAAGAGAATATCATTATTTTTAAAATGGAACAACATACATTGTTCCATTCTTACAAAACCCAACATCATTTTCCATTTCCTTTCACAAATCCAAATATTCATAATTTTAGAACAAAACCTCCTTTACTTACAAAATCAATTTTAAGTAACGAAATCTACCATTTTAACATATCTCAACCATAAACACATCCGCATAACCTTTCTCAAGAACCCATTTGAAAAACCCCTTTTAAATTCAAAATCAACCCTAGGTTTACCTATAAATCTCCAAATCACTAGATCCTGTCAATAGACAAATAAGTAAGGTAAAAATCCTACCAAAGTTGAAGAAATCTCTACCTTAAAGTAGAAGACAATAGAGAGTAAAGGTAGAAGCTTGGCAGAGCTGAAAACAATAGCTCCTCCAATGAAACCCTAGACATGCTTAACCTTTTTGCCCAAAGGGCTGGGGTGAAGAAATCAATGGATTGAGAATATTTACAGCTTGAATGCAAGAACTAGAGAGAAAGATAGAGAGTGAAGATTTAGGGTTTTTGAAATGTTTAGAGAGAGAGATGAGAAAGTGAGTCAAAATACTTTTTTTTGAACTGATATACACAGACCGCTCGAGCGATCAAAACACTTCTTGAGCATCAGACACAATAAGTGACACCGCTTAAGTGACCAAAAACATCGCTTAAGTGCACAATGATCCCCTCCTAGAAGTTCAGACCTGCAAAAGACCGCTCGAGCGCAAGAAAGACCACTCGAGTGAACAGGCAAAAATTTGGACAATAACTCTTTAAAAAACTAACTTCCCAACCTATTTCAAACACAATCATAACTCCCAAATAGACAAACTCAACTAGTAACAAAACGAAAATGAAATGAACAATAGTTAAGGACATGGATTCTCAGATTCAAAAGTAAGAAATGGGTCGGGTCTAAACCAGAACCGTTATATGTGGTTCGTCTCACCTATATTCAAAGTTTAATTGTTGTTGCTGCCATTCAAAAATGGACATTATTGCAGATGGATATCAAAAATGCCTTATTGAATGGTGATCTTCAAGAAGAAGTCTACATGCAACCACCTCTTGGATATCCTCACTCACCTAATTAGGTTTGTAAACTTCGAAAGGCACTCTATGGACTCAAACAATCTCCTCGCGCATGGTTTTCAAAGTTTAGCTCCACTATCCAGGCCCTTGGTTTCTCTTCCAGCTCTTATGATTCCGCTCTCTTTATCCGCAAATCTCAACATGGCATTGTTCTTTTTCTTCTTCTTTATGTGAATGATATGATTCTTACTGGTGATGATGTTCACAGAATTTCTGCACTAAAAAAGTCTCCTAGTAAACACTTTGAGATGAAGGATTTGGGTACTCTCAAATATTTCTTGGGCCTTGATATCTCCTCTAGCTCTGATGGCTATTATCTCTCTTAAGCCAAATATCCTTCTGACCTTCTAACAAAGGTTGGCCTTATTAACAGCAAACCGTATCTACCCCTCTTGAGCCCAATGAACACCTAACACCCTTGGATGGCACACCTCTTCCCAATACCACCTTGTATCGACAGTTAGTAGGCAATCTTGTTCATCTCATTGTTACTTGACCTGACATTGCATATGTTGTTCATTTTGTTAGCCAATTTTTGTCAGCTCCTCAATCTACACATTATGCTGCTATGCTCCGCATTCTTTACTATGTTAAAGGCACTTTATTTCATGGTCTTCACTACTCTTATAGCTCTGCACTCTTATTACATGCCTATTTAGATACTGATTGGGTTGTTGATTCGACTGATCGTCACTCCACCACAGGATTTTGTTTGTTCTTGGGTGATTCTCTTATATGTTGGTGTAGCAAGAACAAACCTTGGTCTCTCGCTCTAGCACCGAGTCCAAATATCTTGCTCATGATGATACCGCTCAGGAGCTCCTTTGGCTTCGCTAGCTACTTTTAGATATGGGTGTTACTTCTTCCATTGCCACTCTTCTATACTGTGACAATTGTCGTGCTGTCCAAATTGCGCATAATGATGTTTTCCATGATCGAATCAAGCACATTGAGATTGATTGTCATTTTGTTTGCCAACATGTTACTCAAGCACTATTCATCTTCTTCCTATTTCCTCTGCTGATCAGATTGTTGACATTTTCACTAAGACTCATCCACCTAGACATTTCCAATATTTGGTTTCCAAATTCAAGTTGATTTCTACCTTGCCACCTTAAGTTTGAGGGGCGATGTTAATATATGAAATATATATATATATATCTTATTTGTAAATATTCTATTGTATCTCTTCCATATTTAGATTGTAGGCTCCTCTGTATTAAATATATTCAATCTTTACCTTATTCTTTCCCTACCTTATTCTTTCATTTGTACAGCACTCCTACATAGTGCTATATATATATATATACCCCTAGCTTTGTATTGTAAAATACATCAATTAAATACAATTCTTTCCATTCTCTCTTTCTTTTTTCTCTTTCTCTTATTTGTCATATGAATGTTCTATTTTTAGCTCCAATCACCAAAAAAAAAAAACTCGAGCTCATTGATTTGTCCTGCACTGGAATATCATATATGATTCTGACTTGGTTTTGGAACTTATCTTTCTCGGTAGGCAACTTGAATCTCTCCTATAACCAAATCTATGGCCAAATTTCATATATTTCTCACAATATCAAAAGGGCTTTCTTAAGCTCCACCAAATTGAATGATATATTACCCCATTTTTCTTCAAACATGATTGAGCTTGATCTTTCCAAAAGTTCATTTTCTGGGGAGATCTCCCACTTGTTATGTAATGATGAGGGATACAACATATCTAAAAATCTAGTAGTTCTTCTTGCCAAATAAACTTTTTATCAAGTGAAATTCCTGATTACTAGATGTGTTGGACAACAATAACAATCATAGATATAGGATACAACAATCTAATTGGGAACATCCTAAGCTCCATGAGGCTTTTAGACGGTTTGCAATCATTACACCTACGAAACAACCATCTCTCTGGAGAAATTTCTCTGTTCTTCAAAACTGCATAGATTTAGTAGTGGTTGACCTTAGTGAGAATGAGTTTATTGAAAGCATACCGACATGGATAAGGGAAAGGCTTTCACATTTGATGGTTCTCACCCTTCAATCAAATAAGTTAGATGATGTGATACCTCCAAAAATTAGTCAAATCTCCTCTCTTATAATATTGGATCCCGTAACCAATAATTTGTTTGGAGCAATACCATGGTGCATCAACATTATCATTGCTTTGGCAATGAAGCCAAACTGCAGTGTTGATGTTGATGTTACCTATGGAGTTACATGTAGTAGTGATCATCGTAAGTGCATCGACTATATCACTGCCATTACACTGAATCAAAGCTCCATTTTTTATATGTTGTCATCATCTTCATAATTGTAATTCCATGGGTTTCTTGGAGAATGTAGATTTGGTGACAAAAGGAAGTAACTATCAATATGGCAAGATTCTTACTCTTGTGACTAGCATAGACCTTTCAAACAACAATATATCTGGAAACATGTCTCAAGAACTAACTAGTCTACTGGGACTACTTTCATTGAATTTGTCTGGAAATAATTTGACTGGTATGATTCCAAAGAAGATGGCTCATATGGTGTGATTTATCCAAAAACCAACTTCGTGATCAAATTCCTCCAAGCATGTCATGTTTGACTTTTTTGAGTTACTTGAATTTGTCTCGTAATAACTTGTCAAGTAAAATTCCATTGAGCACCCAACTCCAAAGCTTCAGTGCTTCTAGCTTTCTTGGCAACAAGCTTTGTGGACTTCCACTTACAAAGAATTGTAGTGTTGATGGTATTGAAAAATTTTAGAAGTGAATGAAAATTGACTCCATTTGTATGAAAGGGTGTAACCTTTCATAATGACTTTTCATATGAAAGAGTGTGACCTAATGGTGTCTTTTCATATGAAAGTGTATGACCCAAAAGTCATGACCCTTCTGAATGGCCACGAATACTTCTATAAATAGCCTTCACCATTTCCTCAAATCTTCATTAATTCGATCTCAGATTTCTTTCGTACTCATTTCTTCTTTTCATGTTTTTCGTCCTCTTTTGTTTTTGCATATTTTCTGCAAATAGTTTTAGGAAGAGTCTGTGAGAAAAAGAGAGTTACAACACTGGTTTGGTTCACCAGGCTTGGAATTGTAGTGTTGCAAATTCAAGATATAGTCGTTGCATCCTGGGAAGTAGACGCCGGTAAAACTCGAAGCACCGGAGCAAGTACAAAATCTACTTTACGGAAATTGTGTCCAACACAAGCCTCAACATAAAGTTCTACAATCTTAAAGCACGATAAACATTAAATTTAGAATTTAATTTTCATAATTATTTTCTAAATTATTTACTTGTAGTTTAATTTTTTTATGCATTTAAAATACACACATATGACACAGAGGATCGCTGGGTTCTAACATATGGCAAAACACCTAATGTGGGAAATGAAGGAGATAATAAAAGTGCTGGATTTGAAGTGGATTAGTTTTATTTGTCGATGACTTTTGGATTTGCTGTAGGTTTTTGGGGCGTCTCTATTCTTATCACTACAGGAAATCAGGGATTTCACGACATGTAATTAATGGCGTTTTATTAAACGCCACTTTTTCTAATAATTAACGACATTTTTTAAACGTCGCATTTGTTATTAATCAAAACGGTCTCATTTTATGAGTAGAAGACGGTTGGAAACGCCTCAAAATCCTGTCTCTCTAAAAACCCTATTTTGTCTCTCCAAACCTTTATTTTGAAAACCCACCGCCGTCTACAATATGAAGTTTGAATCTATCACTCACTCAAATCTCTCATTTTCTTACTCTCTGGTCCATGAGTATAGGATGCAAGTATGTTTTGTGGAATCATTGTCGGTTGCTGAGGGTTTTGGATCGAATCAATATGAAGTTCTCTCTCTTGATTCTTCTTCAGCTCGGTGATTCATCTCGGAGCAATTGCAATTTTGAAGTTTGATTTTGAGCGTCGCCAGCTACAATCTCAAAAAAACCAATGGAATCCTTCAAAATCTGCTCCAGCTCCGTGATTTATCTCAGTGGTGGTGTTCTATTTGTGATTTATCTCTGTGGATTTGGAACTCTTCGTCTTCTTCGATCAGAGGTTAGTGCATTCGGTCCTTTATTTTACAATCTCAGAACTTTACAATCTCAGAACTCTAGATTGTGTTTTCGATCCTTTGTTTGGTTGTTGAGAAAATTGGGAAAAAATTATTAAAGAATGTAAATCTAGATTGTAGAGAACAACATGCTTCACTTCACTGGCTTCTCATCTCCAGATTTTGGGGTTGTGGCTGATTTGTAATCTAATTAAAAATCTGACACCATTAAATTACAAATTTAATTAAACTTCAAAATTTAAATTAATGTATTTGTAGTATGATCATGTCACTATCATCGGTGGTAGTGAACAATTGTTCTTTCTTGTCATGTGGCCAAAATCAAGGCAACATGGAAGCGAAGACAGAAAATCTAAAGCTAGAAAAATTCAAATATGACTCTATAAAATTCATGTGAGCCAATAAACTTGATAACTTGACAAAATTCATTTATTTGTAGTTTGAAGGTTGGTCTTCCTCTCTTGGACACTTAAAATGAAATAGATCAGGATAATTATAGATGACAAACTGTTAGTCTACAGGATACATGTATAAATATGTATGTATGTATGGATGGATGTATGTATATAAATATTATATATGTATAAATATTATATATATTTATATAATATATATAAATATATAGTTCATATTTACTAACCACAAAATATATTGCTAATGTTACCTAATTTGATTCCACTCAGGTGGTACTGTTTATTTGATTCTAAAGCTATTCGTTTGATCATTTAAACAATTAGGGAGTACCTAATGAACCTCCCTTAATAAATGGATGCATGTTCATAAAAGAATTATGGGACAAAACTAACAACGTGTTAGTTATATTTTGCAGTGAATATCTATAATGCTCATGGGAATTGTGAATAATAGGTTAAACATTAGTGAATATTTGTTTAAAAGAGATGGTATAAGGAAATGATCATATAGTGCACAAATTCTTTTGTATTTAAATGATGAGAATTCTATTGCAAACTTGATATCATGATTCTGTCTAGTAAGCCGAATGTATAAATTTCCACTTATGTTGGCTCATAATTTTGTGAGTCATAGTTGTCTATTTCTTTGACATTTGATCCAATAGCCTTCCCTTGGATAGGAAGAGAATTAATAAATATTGATAATTCCCATTTCCCTCTTTTTCCCCCCTTTCATTAAAGGTCAAAAGGCCGTCAAATTTTGTGGATTTCTATTCTTATGCATTTCGATACTGCTTAACAGGTATGGTGATCCATGGCAGCTTGTAGTTAATCTCAGAGAGCCTTATTTATTTCTTTAATGCTGCTTACCATTTTTTCCCCCTCTTATATGGTTTTCAGAGGAAAAGCAGAAGAGTGTTGACATTGAGAGCATCTGCTAATTACTTGATCTTGTTCTACAATCCCAATTCTGTGCCCAAGTTGACTACCTTGTTGAGTACCTGAGGGTGAGTAGTAGTTTTCTCATGATCACCATAATGCAGAAGGTTTTTATGTATCTGCTTCCTTGATTGTCCAATGCATATACCCTTATTTCTTTTTGAGTATTGGTGAAAGTTTCCTTAATTTTGGACTTGTGATTCTAGGATTTGTCATATTAGTGAATATCATATGGGGCTAGCTCCTGTTTGCTTGTTTTTAAGTTAAAATCAGAAATTTATCCCTTAACTGTTTCATTTAGCAGTCTCACATACAATGATGCAGCATAGTTTCAGTGGTGACATGAAGGACCTTATAGGCATGAACAAGATAGGAGCCAATCCCATTTATTTATCTCATTTAAGTGTTTTTGCTCTAAATGCAGACACAAATTGATTACAAGGTCATAAACATGGGCCAATGGACGGGTTTCTATCGGTTTTGCAATGAGGTAATCCAATGGTTAGTTGCTAATCGTTATTTTAGAATTTAGAGATATCTTTTTTTTTTTTTAGTTGATCCTCTAGTGTAAGTTGACTGGTTGATGTGTGTGATACATTTAAAAATCCATAAAGATGTTATATATTTGATATAACCATTTTCTTTTTAAGTCATGCAGACACATGTATAGACACCCCTTTTTTGACGGCCTTTACAACTTGGACGCCATCGCATGCGCACCTGATGATGAGTCTATTTGCTTGCCAAGTGCTCGAAGTCCTCAGCAGAATGCCACAGCTTTGAGCCCTTCAAACCCTACACCCCTGTTGCCTCATTCTTGGACCAACCCTTGGTTCTTCAAGCCTGCAACCTCTGGTGGCCTGCCGGCCACTTATAGAGGCTGTCGGCCATCACTTTTGGTTGTTCGCCATTGATGTGGCCTGTCGGCCACCAGTGATGGCCAGCCGACCACCAGTGTCGGCCAGCCGACCACCAGTGTCTTTCGCAGATATTTTGTGATAGTTGTGCCAGCTGTTTGCGCAGATGCATGCATCTGCCCCCACGTGTAGGGCTGGATGTTCTTGAGGGAGATTCATGTTTTCTATATTTAGAGGGCCTCTCTCTCATGTTTTAAGGTTAGAAAAATTTTGGCGCAAAGTCTTTCCTCTCTCTCTACCAAATTTCTACACTTTTTCCTATACACTCTTAACCTTTGCCTATACACCCTTAACCAAACCTTCTCATCTTTGAGATGAGGTGTCTTTGAGGCTTGTTTGAGCTCTTGAGGGTGTTGTTTGCTTGGTTTTGTTGCTTGAAATTGATTTCCTCTTCAAAAGGTATAAGGTTTTGCCTACTTACTTGCTTTAACTACTCTTTTTCTTGCAATTTTCCAAGTGTTTTTGGGCTATAAAACTTTTGTATTTTTGGATGAAGCTTGGGTTTTAAGGCCATTAAAGGTTGAGGGGTTAATAGCCTTTCTTTACACCTTGTTTTGAAGGCCTTTGCCCTTGTGTTTTCCATCTCTTTTACTATCTATTTTTGAGCTTTTAAACACTATTTTCAGAGTTATTTTAGTGGCCAAAATCATGTTTTGAAGTCTAAATTTGGAAGGGTCAGCCTCCCCTCCTTGTGTCTTGCTTACTAGCCTAGCTTATGCTATGTTTTAGCTTATTAATCTACCTATGTTTGTCTTAATTCTAGCATGTTTTAGGACTTATTTTAGACTTTTTTAACATTGTTTTTGGTTGATAGTTGCATTTGAGCTTTGTTTTGTATGCTTGTAGTGTAATTGTCCTCGTAAGTTTGGTGTTCTAGGCCTTAGACACCACCTTATTTGAGTTGATTGCATTTATTTATGGCTTTCCACACTTGTGATCACTCCTAATCACCTCTGCAACCTCCCTTCTTTCTTGGCTTTTGTTTTGCTTTCAAAGTGGTTCAAACAACTTGTTTGTTTAAGCATGAGATTAAGGTGCCATGCTTAAAGGTTTAATCCCTTAAGGGGTTCATTACCAATGGTATGATGTCTCTTTCATGCCTAAAACACCTCTTGGTTTGAGCCTTCTTTCCATTTAGAGGACTGAAACTCGCCATTGGACTTAATTGATTGAAGGATGGTTGGTAATTCAAATGGAGTAATAACATGGGAATAAAAATGGTCCAAGATAATAATTGGTTTTGTGTT
Organism: Camellia sinensis; assembly: GCF_055761805.1. Lineage (NCBI taxonomy): Eukaryota > Viridiplantae > Streptophyta > Magnoliopsida > Ericales > Theaceae > Camellia > Camellia sinensis. The sequence goes on from NC_138967.1 coordinate 66,862,137, forward strand.
CAATCGGACGTTAATTGAACACATGAAAACTTGAGGCATTTTATACTCATTTGTAATAAAATGATTCAAGTTTCCAAGGTCACTACTTCCCTTGATTATCCATGATAAGGAGGTGGTTTTATGAGTCTTATTTTGTTGCATTTATTGAACTTGCACACTTTGGTTCACAAGCCATCATGCAATGAAATTGCTTGAGTTGGTTGTTTGTGGCTTAAGTTTACTACTCCTTTGATTTTTTCATGAAAATGAGGGGTGAGTTGTGCAGACAACCCTTGAGAATACCCTATGCATGCTCTATTTGCACTTTGTTGCAGCAAGATGAATTGTGCAGCAATGGCCGACAGGTCACTTTCCATGGCCGGTAGGTGGCCGGCAGATGGCCGGTAGGCCACCTTATCACTGGTTGGCCGGCCACGGATGCAAAATTTAGGAGTGTGTTCCTAAAATAGAGCAGAGCTATTCTGGAAGTGGGCAATAGTGTAAGTATTCTCTGTGCAACAGAGGCTCTCCGGAAGCTAAACAGTGGCCTTTTCAGGTGGAAACCGAGCATGCGCATGAACATCCCTCGCTTCCCGAGGCAGAGTAGTTTAACTTAGTACTTAATTGTTTAGCTTAATTACTTCTTTTAATTGCACTTGTTTTGTAATTATTTAATTAGTTAAAGTAGTTACCTTGTTGTGATGTTGTAATCATTAATTAACTAGAATAGTTAGTTAATTCATATGTTGTTGTAATCATTAATTAAGTAGCTTAGTTAATTATTCATTTTGGTTTGTAATAGTTAGCTTAATTAGCTTAGCTTAACCAGTTAGCTAGCTTAGTTTATTCGAACTCTCCTTCGTGAGAGCGCAATCTAATAATGTGTATATCTTCCAATCCCACATGATGATTAGTTTAGGGGCATCATGTTTTGTTTAGCATGCTTCATGTTTGCATCCATTTGTATTGCATGCACCGAGCCTCGGTACATCATTCTAACTTGCATTGCTAATTTAAATACTTCTTTGAAAACATGCTTAGACCGCATGTTATTTAATTGATTCATATGCCATATTAGTAGCCGAGCCTAGTAATTGCATATCGCATGTGTTACATTAGTCATAGTGCATAGTTAGGATCGTGCATTGTTCTAACTTCTTTATTTTTTTGGCTTGGAATACTAGGTAAGCTTTTATTTGCTTTAGCATATTGTATGAATGTGATTGTTGCCACGTCTAGCATGCTTGCCATGAGACTAATTGCTTAATTGATATAACTGCTTAAATGCCTGTGGATGAAGGCTAGTTGCTTGAATTGGAATACTTTGAGTAAATGTTCATATGCGATCACTTTTTCAAGTGGTACATATTCGAAACAATTTTGCAAACAAACATGAATCAAGTATTCTAATTCTTACAATTTAGTCTATACTTGTGTATGTACGCATCACATAGTAATGCTAGCCTAATAAACTGGAACAAGAGCATATAATGTACATAAGATTCATATCATGATTAGTAGAGGCCGATCTTTGATTTGGCGAGCGGGGGTGCTCAATTCATGACCTTCCCCTTTCGTACCTAAGTTCCCAAGCTGAGACAATCTTGGTGATGACGGACACGTGGCCTTTGGCACAAGTCATGGTTTCCTAAATTTTTTCAAAATAAAATATTTAGGTCACGATTCTATATCTGGCAAAACATTCCATTTTTGGCATTTTTGATTCAAAATCGATTTTTCAAAAAGATTTGCTGAATTGGGACTCTTTGGTGTTTATCTATTTCGCATTGCACTTGTGGAATCAGATTTAGAACCGTGGGGGTTCGATACTGTAAGGCGTATTTCGACTTCCGAAAGAGGGCGCAAAAAAGTCGAGCTACCGTTTCTGGCAACTCTGCTAGGAAAATTAGAGAACTTGACTTGAAATTCATGATATGAAATTTTATCTACACTTATATGTTTCTTTGCATTGCGTTTGCATTGGTGCGTTTAAGTCACTGTGTTTGCCATCTGCTATTTCTAGACAGTTTGATAGAGGCTTTCCTAAAAGCTTGCCAAAAGGCTGACTGGCCATGGGCTCTACCATGTTGGGAACACAACCCTTGGATCTGGACTACCGCTATACCGTTTGATCCTCCTTTCACTTCTCGGTATTAGGTGTGAGAGGTATATTAGGTAGTCTTGCTGAGGTACCCTTTTTGACCATTTGGCCTAGTTGCATATCGAAAGACATAGAGACTGTTCCAAACTAGGACAGGATGCTTACCCAAATACAAGATTGCGGGAAACCGCTTTGTTTGAATAGTAAACCCTAGTTCTTGACGAAACTAGGATAGGGTAACCTTACCCCCTCATAGGGGTGTTTTAGCTCTCGCTTAACTGGTATATGCTTTACAGTGAAACTATACAGGAATGTGTGTATCAATTGCAAGTTGGGTATCTGATTTAGGGGCAGAATTTAGTGTTGAGTGCAGTCCTACAACTTTGATTACATCTGTGTGTTGTTAACATCTGAGCTGAGGTGCTGTACAGTTTCTGATTACTATTTTTTTTTTTTTTTTTTGCTTTATTTGTTTCGCTAGGTAGTATAACACCATAGCTTCGGACAGTTCGGATATCTCCCAAGTGCTCTGGACCCGTGTCAGAAGGCTTTGCAAAGCCGAGGATCTTGTTAGGGGACAACCCATGTTTACTTCACTCCCATTGGTTACAAGACGGAGGAGAGTTAGGCAGAGTTCACCGGTCCAATTCTTACAACAATCACCCCTCAATTCACCTGTATCCAGTCAGGCTCAGGGACAGTCTTCTATATCTAGTCCGGTGCGAGATCACTCACCAATCCCAAAGGCACAGTACCCCTCGGTCAGTATGGAGGAATTAATCTATCATCTCCAGTAAACAGTTGAAACTATGCAGTAAGATGCTACCCGTTAGGCTGAAGCCACAGCCCATCAAGCTGAGGTAATAAACAGGCTGCAGTAACAACAACCACAACCGACAGCGACTTTTGCTTCTCATGCACCTCATATGGATATCCCAGCACCCGAAGCCACTACTCACACTGCCAATGTCCAAGAGAATCTGGGCAATCCGGTAGACCCGATCCCACAGTAAGCCTCCAAGGCACCAGTGTACCAAATTGAGGCTCTGTTTGAATTTGAAGTTGACTCGACTATACTTAAGGTCAACAAGCTGGAGAAACTTTTCAAGCGAGCACAGGACGTTAATTCAATCCCGGATATCGAGGACAGATATACCGATTCTGCAATGATTTTTCCAGATCGGTTCAAAATGCCGCACATTGACCGATTTAATGGCTCTGGAGATCCCGTGGTTCATCTACGACTGTTCTCAGACATCTTACGGCTGATGGGCCTAACTAGACTTCAAAAGGTCTCTTTCTTTGGCTGAACCTTGTCGGGAATAGCAGCCATCTGGTATGCGAAGTTGGAGGATTCTGTTAAGAAGAACTGAGAGGAAATGATTGAAGCCTTCATCGAACAATACTCATATAACATGCAAATCAAGGTCACAACTCGTGATCTTGAGGCAACGTGCCAGGAACTGAAGGAGGGCTTCTCGGAATTTGTGACGACGTGGAGGGCTAAGGCTTCAATGATGACCACACGACCTTCAAAGAAAGATCAGATAAAGATGGTAGTCTGCAATCTGCACTGGAAGTTCCTACATAAAATGATCATCCTATCCCTGTTCACATTCACTGACCTCCATGAGATGGGGATTTAGATTGAAGACGCCATGAAACAAGGGTTGATTACTGATGAGAAAGAGCAGGTGAAGAGGCCTTTTGCGTATAGTTCCAATGCAACCACCAGTGGCAACACAGCTGCGCGACCATCAGATGCAAGCGTTGTCACCACTGCAACCAAGACCGCCAATCCCTTTGCCAATACAGCTCCACAAACTTCAAACAACTCTACCCGATCCCATAGGAGCTTTACTCCACTCCACATGTCTCTATCCCAAGCCATGAAGGTGCTAATAAAAAAAGGGCACCTCAAACCATTAGAGCCTCACCCACTACCCGATCCTCTTCCACCTAAACACAACCCAGCAAAGTACTGTGCGTTTCACCAGCAGCACGATCACGGCACTGACCAATGCTTCAGACTGCGTCACGAGATTCAAGACCTCATTGATAATAAGGTGATCGCTCCATCCCAAAAACCAAATGTAACTGCCAACCCTCTCTCGGCCCACAATCAAGTTCCCCCACCTCAAAATCTAAACCTAATCCATACATTGGCCATCTCCTACGACCCCAACATATATATTACCCCTTCCAACCTACCTAGGCCGACGGTGTTCATTCCCGAAAGCACAGATTTGTGCATGATGGATATGTCCGCACTTCAACCTAAACCTGTGATGGTGACAGTTGCAGTGCAAGGGAGGTCAACCTTAGAGGAAGGTGTGAGTCCATTGCCTGAGAGCTCTGAGAACTTGTCTGCGGAGGTGTACAATCCAAGCTACTACATTGTGCCGATTGATCAAGCCAAGCCGGAACTGGTATTGCCAACTGTAGTGGAGGTCAATGTGGTTAGGGAGGATGGCTCGAGCCAAGGTTTGAATGATTTGGCAGAACTTGAGGAGGACTTAGACAACTTACAGTTCTTCAATGAACAAGATTAAGGGGGTGTCCAGATTGACTGGTTCGATTTAAATGGATCAATAGACAACTCTGTGTGGTTGAGCGATGAATCAGACAGGGAGGAATGAACTGAAACGAAACCGGAGGAAAAAGAAGCAAGAATTGCTACAGTGACCGAAATGACCGATGAAAAGGGGAAACTACCCGAGAACACCGGCGTGGAAAATTCGGCTCAGGAATTGGGCACTGTGAGTACTATGGATACAGAACAAGAAGCTGCGCTAAAGTAGTTTGCACAAGAAATGGGTGAAGACAACTAGAAAGTTATAATGGCCCAACACCCTGCGGGGAAAACTTGTGAGGTGAAAGTGATACAAACGGAGCCGTACAACTATTTGTCGGCTGCCGGAGGTGTATGGTGGGAGGATGATGATCTACTTCTTGCTCACATCGACGAGGACTGGGGTGAGCACCTTCCAGATAACACGTGGTATGTAGAAGAGATAGACCACATAACAAGAAGTGGCAATACTTCAAGCCATCGCACTTAGATCAAGCTGAGGCATCTGGGAAAGATAGAGAGGTTGAGAAACAGAAAGAGAAGCAGTTGAAAGAAGAGGCAGTGTTGAAGCAACTGAAGAAAATCTAAGCCGCCGTCTTAATCTGGGGTCTTCTTATGTCAACGATGGACAAAGCTAAATTGTCCATTGACACTACCCCTGAACAGCTTGTGGGATTGGTCTTCCCAGGTGGTGTTGGGCCAACCCTAACCCTTTTTGACAAAGAACTGCTGCTGGAAGGCTCAGCTCACAACAAACCCCTATACATATCAGTTGAGTGCAAGGAAAAATGGGTACCGGTAGTGTTGATAGACACCAGTTCAGCTATCAATGTTTGTCCTTCCCACATAGCTTATGCCATCGGTTTTAAACCAGCAGACTTCGTGCCCATAACCCAAGTGATTCAGGCATATGATAATACAAGCAGGGAGGTTATAGGCACAGTGCAAATCAGAGTCCAGGTAGGCCCAGCTCAATAGGATGTCGAGTTCCATGTCCTGGATGTGCTGGCCAACTTCAATTTACTACTAGGGAGACCTTGGTTGCATCTGGTGAAAGTAGTCTCCTCTACCCTCCACCAAATGCTAAAATACGCTCACAGGAAAAGAATGGTGATTGTTTTCGAGAATTCATCCATCCATCCCCCGCCAGAGGTAACTACACCAGTGCTAGAAATTGTTCATGGTGAAGAGGATGTTTTCCTTTCAGGTCTTATGCTGGCTGAGACTCGGGTAGTGCAAACCATCTTGGTCACTGATAAAGGCATGTATGTCAGCGCCCAATCAATCTATGTCATGAACAAACTACAGCATTGTAGCTCAACTTTTTCGCACCCCCTTTCGAAAGGTTTGAAAGAAAGCCCTACAGTTCGGACTCTCATGGTTTTGAATCTAATCTCACAAGTGCAATGTGAAACAGATAAATATCAAAGAGTCCAAATTCGGCAAATCTTTTTGGAAAATCGATGTTAAATCAAATAATGCCAAAATTGGACTGTTTTGCCAGATACAGAGTCGCCACCTAAATATTTTATTTTTGGGGAAATTTAGGAAACCCTGACTCGTGCCAAAGGCCATATGTCCGTCATCACCAAAGTTGTCTCGGCTCGGGAACTTAGGTATGAGAGGGGAAGGTCATGAATTGAGCACCCCTACTCACCCGATCAAAGATCGGCCTCTACTAATCATGATATGATCTTTTATACACATTATGTGTTCTTATTCCGGTTTATTAAACTAGCTTTACTATGTGATGCACACAAGCAAGTACAGACTAGTTTGCTCAATTTAGAACAATTCAACTCATGTTTGTTTGCGAAAATAGTTTGAATTTGCCACCTCAAGTGGGCTTAAAGATTGCGGATTTGGCCACCAAACATAGTGGGCTTAAAACTTGATTTGCCACTCAACAAAGTGGGCTTAAAACACACATTCGTTGAATTGTTCCAATTCAAACAACAAGCCTTCATCCACAGGCATTCATGCAGTTTAGCATTTAAGCACATAGCCTCATGGCAAGCATGCTAATCATGGCAACATTCACACTTATGCAAGTATACTAAAGCGTAAAAACTTACCAAGTACTCCAAGCCAAAACAGAAACTAGTTAGAAAGATATGCATGATCCTAACTATGTTAAGTGTCTAATGCAACGCATTCAAATAATGCAATTAATAGGCTCGGCTACTAATATGGCATATGAAATAATTTGAACAACATGCGATTAAACACGTATTCAAAGAATTATTGAAATTGCAATGCAGTTTGAATGATGCGCCGAGCCTCGGTGCATACAATGCAAATGAATGGATGCAAGCATAAGGCATGCTAATCAAAACATGTTCGTAAACTAACCATCAAAAGCGATTAAATAAAACGGAGAAAAACGTGAGATTGGAAGACATACACACACGCACGCACACTTATTACAATATTACGCCCTCACGAAGGAGGGTCCGAATGAATAAGAGCTAAGCTAATCTAATTTAGCTAATTAGACTAAGCTAATTATTACAAACCGAATTAATTAACTATTCTAGTTAACTAATTATTACAAACTGAAATTAAATAACTAGTAAAACTAACTAATTATTTATAATTCTTAATTAGCTACTGTAGATACCCCATTTTTGACCGTCCTTAAGACTTGGGCTCCACTGATTGTTTACTTGGTGATGAAAGATGTGCAGTGCAAAGGTTCGGTTTCTTTGACAAGGAGAGCGTCAAATCCTAACCTCACACCCCATTTTGAACCAAAGCTATTTTTGAATGGGTTTTAGACCTTAAAACCCTCTCTTTCAAAATATTTTTGAAACAAAGTTCCTACGATGTTTCGACGCTCGCATTTTGTTAAATGTTCGCTTTTTGGTAAACCGAGCAAGGACAAAGTGAAAATGAATGAAAGAGAGGTGAAATCTCTAAAAAAATCTTCCAAAACATCTTGTTTAAAGGTTTGGAGTTGAAGAAAATAGGAGAGGAAAGAAGAAAACTAGTTTGGGAGAAGTTCGGCATGAATCCAGGTAGGATTGGAACTAAGTGGCTTCACAAAAAGGAGCATAACTTTTTGCATACTTGGAATTTTGATGTGAGGTTGCCACCATTGAAAATCTTACTTCTGGGGCTTCAATTTTGACACAAGAATGACCTGAAAAGGAGTCCAGATGAAGGAGATATGCCCATTTAAAGTTTGACCTGTAGAGTAGATTTTTGCTGTCAGCCAGAAAAGTGGCCGGTCGGCCAGTTGAAGTAGTTGACCGACCAGTTAAGTGGCCGGCTGGCCAGTTGAAGTAGCTGACTGGCAACTTTTGTCCAAAACTAAGATTTTTTGTAGATATTTCTTCTCCAGCTGTTTTCACACTCCTCTAGCTGTCCCAAATCAGATATTTTCGACCAAGGCTCCATTTTTGCTATATATTGAAGCCATATCTCATATTTTGCAAGGTTAGCAATTTTGAGGAGCCTCTCTCTCTAAAAATTCTCTCTCTAGAAGATTTGTGAGTAAAATTCCAGCCTCTCTCTCTTCCTATATTGTGCTTAAAAGTAAGAATTTCCTACACTCTTGCAAAGAGACCCTAGACCAAACACCTCTAGCTTGTTGCTGAGGTTCTTGGAGGTCCTATTTGAGCTCTCAAAGATGGTTTTGGCTCAGATTTGCACCTGTTTTGCTGCTGTGCTTCAAGGGTAAGCACTTGTCCCTTTAAAGCTTTGTTTTGCATGCTTGTTTTACCACCTTTGCAAACTGTTTTTGGCTTGGTTTTGAACTGAAGAAAACTCTATTTTTCAGTCCTAAAAATGATGGTTTAGGCCTATTTGTGTTAGGGGGTTGTCTCTCCCTTTTGTTCCTTAGCTTGTATAGTTTTTTGTGCCATCTTTCAAGGCTTTCAAACCAAACTTTTTGGCCCTTTTTACCACTAAATTCCAGAGGAATTTCAGTGGTGGAAAGGTGGTTTTGAGGTCCCAAATAGGAGGGGGTGGTCCCCTCTCCTCTTGTCTTGCTTGCATGTGTTGATGGCCCACCAAATGAGCATGTGTTTCTCTCTTTTTGTGGCTTAGTTTGAGCATGTTTTTGTGATTTTTTAGACCTGCCATAACTCTATTTTTGGCTTGTTTGATCATTGGTTGCTTGCTCTTTGCACTTGTAGTGTAACCCTACTCACTAGCTTTGCATGCTTACTACTGTAGCCCATCATTCTAGCTTATTTTAGCTATACTCCAGTATGTTTTTACTCATGTTTTAGCTTGCTTTAACTCTGTTTTGAGTAGTTTAGGTCATATGAGGCTTGCTTTGTATGGCTATAGCATGATAGGCTTTAATAGCTTTGTGTTTTGAGTCCTCTAGCATGCTTTATTGGGTTGTTTGCATGATTTGGCATCATTTGATATGTAATTTCAGAGCATATATCACTGTCATACTGTCATATGTATCACTCTTTCAATGCTTTTGGGAAGTTGAGCCTCATGCCTTGTTTGTGAGCCAATACATGAGCATATCTTTCTTGCCATCTATGTTGCAAGCCTAGCATGTTTTTGCTATTGTTTCGACCTGCCTTAGGTCTATTTTGAATGGCCAAGGTCATTTGAGCATTGCTTAGTATGGTTGTAGTGTAAAGGGCCTTGACTAGGTTTGAGTTTTGAGGCCTTTAACATGTTATGTATGTGATGTTTGCATGGTATGGCACCATTTAGCATGTAATTTCAGTGCATATAGTGTAGTCACACTCTCATATACTTCACTTCTTTATAGCTTTTGAGGGTTGTGTATTATGCCTTGCTTATAGGCCAACATGTGTGCATGTTCTTCTAGCATTTTGAGCTCCTATTTCAGCATGTTTAGACCATTATTTTGGCATGATTGAGCTCTGTCCAGAGCTGGTTTGTTTGTTTAGGCTATGTATTGCATGCCTCTTGTGTGATGCTCTTTACTAGCTTTGATGTTTTTGGCCCTCAACATGTTATGCTTGTATTGCTTGCATGCCTTAAGGTCTTTAGCATGCCATTTCAGCACTAAAAGTAGCTGCAAACTCCCCCACTTCTTCATTTTTCAATTTGATTTTAGGGTTGTTTGGCCTTAAGCTTGTGTTTAAGCATGAATTAGGGTTTGTGCCCAAAGGGCTTTAACCCTCTTCTGAGGGTTCCTCATAGTCAAAGGGCATAATCCCTCTCACGTCTTAAACCATTCTTTTGGTCGACCTCCTCTCCTTAGAGGACTTGCACATTGGACTTAACCAATTAAAGAATGGATTGGTAATGTAAAATGTGTAAACAAGAATTCAGTCAACTAAAACATGCCAAGATAACATATGTGTGTTGCATTGCATGTGTTTGGATCGGATGTTAATCCAAACACAAGAAATATGGGACGTTTCATACTTGAAGTGATGAAACGTGTCACGTTTCTTGGTCGCTAACACCCTTGATCAAGCATGATAGGGTGGAGGCTCTTTGTGTGTTGTTTGTGCATTCATAAACATGGTATAAGCTTGGTTCTTGGTCACTATGCATTGAAAATTCTTGGTTAGTGGCTTGAGAGCCGAGTGCCACGCTCTTTTAAGCTTGAGACATGATTAGAAGAGTGGCAGTACCTACATTGTCTTGCAAATACATTGATGTGCCTCTATTGTTCTCTGTTGCAGCAAAACTAGAAGCCAAGAGAAACAACTAGCTGACCAGCCAGTTATACTAGCCGACCAGCCAGTAGCACTAGCCAACCGGCCAATTTTAGTGGCTAGCAGCCACTTTTTCTGGCTGGCAGCCCACCAGCAGATTCTTGTTTTAGAGTAGAGGCATTCTGGAGTTTGGCACAATTTTCAGAGATCAAGGCAAGTGCAAACAAAGGCAATTGATAGCATGGCAATCGATTTCCGAGCGAACGCCAACCGAGCATGCATCTTCAACCTGTTGGAATAGAGCTGAGGCAGTATGATTTGTAATTAGCTTTACTTGTTAGTTAGCTTAAATTGGTAATTTACTTAATTAGTTTGTTAATTAATTAAGTGTTGTAATAATTAGTAAGTAGTTTACTAGTTATTCGTTTTGTTGTGTAATAATTAATCTAATTAGCTTAATTGGATTGGTTAGGCTTAGCTCAGATTAGCTTAGTTTATTCGGACCCTCCTTCACGAGGGCAATGTTGTAATAAGTGTGTGTGTGTGTGTGTGTGCATGTCTTCCAACCCTATTTCTCTCTCCCTTTTATTTAACCGCTTTCGATGGTTAGTTTTAGGACACGTTTTGATTAGCATACCTTATGCTTGCATGTTTGTATCATTCATTTGTATTGCATGCACCGGGCTCGGCGCATCATTCAAATTGCATTGACATTCAATACCTATTTGAATACGTGCGTCAAATCATTACATTCATATGCCATCTTAGATAACCGAGCCTATTTAGTTGCATTTTTGCATGTGTTGCATTAGGCATTTTAACATAGCTAGAATCATGCATGATTTCTAACTAGTTCTCTGTTTTGGCTTGGAGTACACTGTAAGTGTTTACGCTTTAGCATACTTGCATGAGTGTGAGTATTGCCATGATAGCATGCTTGCTATGAGGCTATTTGTTTAAGTGATTAACTGCATGAATGCATGTGGGTGAAGGCTTCATTACTTGAATTGGAACAATTCATCAAAATGTGAGTTTTTAAGCCCACTTGGAGTGGCAAATCATCATGTTTTAAGCCCACTTCGTTTGGTGGCAAATCCGCATTTCTAAGCCCACTTGAGGGTGGCAAATTCAAACCATTTTCGAAAACAAACATTGAATTATTTTGTTCCAATTTAAGCGATCTAGTCTATACTTGTATGTTGTGCGCATCACGTAGTAAGTTAGCTAAATAACAGGAATAAGAACACATGTGTTTTCAAAACAACATATCATGTTAGTAGAGGCCGATGTTTGATCGGGCGAGTGGGGGTGCTCATTTCATGACCTTCCCCTCTCGTACCCAAGTTCCCGAGCCGAGGTAACTTTGGTAATGACGGACACGTGGCCTTTGGCACGAGTCAGGGTTTCTTAAATTTTCCAAAAACAAAATATTTAGGTGGTGACCCTATAATCTGGCAAAGCAGTCCAATTTGGCATTTTTGATTCAAAATCTGATTTTCCAAAATGATTTGCCGAATTGGACTCCTTGGTGATTTATCAGTCTTACATTGCACATTGTGAGATTAGATTCAGAACCGTGACAGGAGCCCAAGCTGTAGTAGCATAGAACCAAATTCGTGCTCTCTCCGAAAGGGGAGGCACGCGGAGGAAGTTTGGGCGGTCTATAGCTACAACTAATTAATTACAACACGTGCTTGATCTAATGCTAATTAAACTAATTAGCTAATCCCGAGAAGCGAGGGATGCATGCATGCTCGATTCTTCACCCGAAAAGCCACTGCCTTCTTGCTGAAAGCCTCTGTTTGCACATATGATCACTGACAAAGCTGTCCACTTCCAGAACACCTCTACTCCACCTTACCAACACATTGTACAAATTTCATGGATGGCCGACAGGGGGTCGGTCGTCTACCATTGGTGCGGTCAGCCACTAGTGACGGCTGTCGGCCACTGCTGGTTTGAACCTCCTTGCTACAACAAAGAGCAAAACAGAGCAAAACAATGTATTTCTTAAGGGTTGTTTGCATACTTTGCCTCTCCTTTTCATGGGGAAATCAAAGGAGGGACAAGCTTTGGTTCACAAACCATCAATCAAGTAATTTCATTGCATGATGGCTTGTGAAACCAATTGTGCAAATTCAATAAATGTAAAAACAAGACTCAAAGAAGACCATCACCTTATCATGCATGATCAAGAGCAATGGAGACCAAGGAAAATGGCTCATTTCATCACTTTCGAGTATGAAATATTCCATTGACCTTGTGTTCAAATTAATGTCCGATTTGAACACATGTAATGTAACACAAAGAGATGCTTATCTTGCCTCTTTTACTTGTCAATTTTGTTTACTCATTTTAATTACCAAATCATCCTTTAATCCACTTGTCCATTGGTGAGTGTCTTCGAATGGAAGAGGGCTCAAACCCCAAGTTGCTTTGGGCATGAAAGAGGCATTACACTGTTGGTAATGAACCCCCTAAGGGATTAAACCATTAGGTGTAGCACCTCCATTTCACACTTAGGCAAACAAGTAGTTTGAATCCACTTTCAAAGAAAAACCAAAAAGTGAAGAAATGAGGGAGATTGCAAAGATTATAAGTGCTGAAATGAAGTAGAAAAAGCACTAAAATATGCAATCAACTCAAACCAATGATGTTTAAAGCTTTAAAACAACAAGCTAGTGCAAGGATTTACACTACAACTACACAAAACAAAGTTCAAATGAACCAAACAACCCAAAACAGAGCTAAAATAGGCTATTTCAGAGGCTAAAATATGTTGGACTTAAGCTAAGTTAAGCTATAAAAACATGCTAACATATGAAGCTAACTAAGCATACAAACAAGACACAAGGAGAGGAGGCTAACTCTTCCAAATTTGGACTTCAAAATAAGTTTTTGGCCACTGAAAAACCTCTGAAATTTAGTGGTTAAAAGGCCTAAAAAAGTTGATTTGAAAGTGATGAATAAAGGCACAAAAGCTTTACAAACGAATAAGCAAGAGGGTGAACCACCCCCTAACTAAAGAATGGGTCAAACCACCACTTTTAAGCCACAAAAACAGAACTTTTCTTAGTTCAAAACCACCCCCAAAACAGTAAGAAAAGATGGTAAAACAAGCTTGCAAAACAAAGTAAACAAAGCAAGTAAATTACCTCTTAAAGCAAAGGGCAACTCTAGGCACAAAATAAAGCTAAAACCACCTTCAAGAGCTCAAAGAGGACCCCAAGTAACCTCAGCTCAAAGGTAAGAGGATTTGATTTAGGATGTGTATGCAAAAGTGTAGAGAGAACAAGCACTTAGGCACAAAATTGTAAGAGAGAGAGAAATCTAGAGACAGAGAGAGAGAGAGAGAGGGAGAGAGAGAGAGATTTTTGCTCTAAATTTTCTGACCCTCAAAAATAGGGGAGGAACCCCCTATATATAGAAAAACATGCCTTGAGCTTAGAAACATCCCATCATTCACGTGTAGGGAGATGCAGCTCAATGTGCTAACAGTTGGCACAGCTGTCAACAAATATCTAAAATATCTAGAAAAAGAGATTGGTAGCCATTGGCCACCACTGGTAGCCAACCGGCCACACCAATGACTGACAAGCACAAGGCATGGCCAATAGCCTTTGGTGGTGGTCGACAGGTCACCACAAGTTCCAGGCACCAAGTTTTGATCCAAAACAAGGCACAGAAAGGACAAGGTCTAAAGGCTCAAAGACAGGGCGTTTCGCTGAGGACTTCGGGCACTCAAAACGAACACATGTAACCATAATCATCAAATGCACAAGTGATGACATCCAAGTCTTGAGGACGGTAAAAAATGGGGTGTCTAAAAGCATGTGCCAGGAATTGGACTTAGAAGAAGTAGCCGAAAAGGCATCATAGCATTGGCCGATGTGTCGTATAATCCACATGCCTTTGGTTCGGGATATGTACCCACCAAAGAGGACTGGATCAGGAAAAGAAAAGAGATGACGGGCAGAGCCAGAGCCAAGCAGGCCAGGAAACACTTTGAGCTCATTCACAGGCCAATCCGAGGAACGCTAAATAGCCGCTTTATTCGGGAGGGAGAAGACTTCTCCTTTTGCTGCTTTCTCGAGCGCTGAATGAATTTTGTGAAGTAGCGTGTCCCCGGATTTGAAATCTTCTTTGACCTGCAATTGCAAGATAGTGATATTGAGAAAAAGGCTGAACCAAGTGCTAAAGCTGAAAAGAGCATGGAAAGTGACTCAGATAGCAGCGAGCTTGGAGTAGGAGCAGCACTAGCATGTTTCTTACAGATCCTCTGGTTGACTCAGAGAACTTGGAGGATAACCTTACCATCTCCATGATCGGGGACCAACTGGGTGTGAACCCATCCAGCAGCATTTTGGATGCATCTAAAGCACCATTTGTTATTTGGCAGCTGGAGGAGAGCTACCTGTCTAGTTCGGAGTCAGGTGATGAGCTAGAATCTGATTCCACAGAGTTTGTGGAGTCGGAATCAGATTCTGGTTCTTTTGAGTCTGAGTCTGGTATTCCTAGAGGTGATAACCCGGATGGCAAGGTCTTATCCAGGTCCTCTTTTTTCTTTTGTTTTTGAGTCGATTGTAACCGAAGAGCTGGACCTTATGAATGAGAACGTTGTTGATTCTGAGTATTTCTCTGTGCCGCTTGTTTATTGCATGGACCAATATTTTTAGAATTTTAATGAAAACGAAGAGGAAGGAATTCCTCTGGTTTTGAAAAACTTGATTAATCGAGAGGAGAAGAGGTTTGCAAAACCCTGTGCTGATAAAATCATTGCTATTAATGTAGATACTGAGAAGAATCCGCGTCTGGTCCAGATCGGGTCCACGTTGTCTTTGGAGGAGCGCGAGCGCTTAGTCGCTTTATTAAAAGATTTTAAAGATGTTTTTGTGTGGTCCTACAAAGACATGCCTGGAATCGATCTTGAGATTGCATAACATCGGATCCCTCTTGACCCCGAGGCCCGGTCCGTCAAGTAGAAGTTGTGTAGAATCAGCCCGGATTAGGCGCTGAAAATGAAAGAAGAGGTCACCAAGCAGATCGAAGCAAGTTTCTTATTAGTATTTGAATATCCAACTTGGTTGGCCAACATTATCCTAGTGCCAAAAAAGGATGGTAGAATCCGGGTGTGTGTGGACTTCCGGGATTTGAATAGAGCCAGTTGTAGACACCCCAATTTTGACCGCTCGTAAGACTTAGGCACTTTATTCCGAGCACTTGATGATGATTACATTGTGTAAGTGGTTTTAATTCTCAATAAAAGAATCTGAGTTCGAGCTTTAAACAATTCTAACCTGCCATACCTAATGTATTTTTACCCCCAGAAAGTCAATTTTGCACTTGGTACCAACCTGTATTGAACCTGAAAGTGAGGAACAGTGGCCATACACTGACCTCTGGCCATACATCAGTCACCTCCGGCCAAAGACACCAAGGTCCGGTCGGACCTCTTGACTTTTCAGGCAGAATGTACAGTAATCTGCCAGTTGCCCAATTCTATAGATATTTTGAGCAGCAGCTCAAGTCCTATAAATATGGGGCTCATCCTGATAAAAATTTTGATAAATACGGGGCTCAAGTCCTATTCAAAATTTTGATAAAAATGACAATGAAGGAATTCCTTTGGTTTTGAAACATTTGATTGATCGAGAGGATGAGAGGTTTGTAAAACCCCTTGTTGATGAAATCACTCCAATTAATGTGGGTATTGAGAAGGATCCGCGTCTGGTCCAGGTCGGGTCCACGTTGTCTTCGGAGGAACGCAAACGCTTAGTCGATTTATTAAAAGATTTTAAAGATGTTTTCGTGTGGTTCTATAAAGACATGCCTGGAATCGATCTTGAGATTGTTCGGATCCCTCTTGACCCCGAGGCCCAACCCATTAAGTAGAAGCTTCGAAGAATACGCCCAGATTGGGCTTTAAAGATTAAGGAGGAGATCACCAAGCAGATAGACGCAGGATTTTTGCTAGTATCTGAGTATCCGACTTGGTTGGCCAACATTGTTCCGGTGCTGAAGAAAGATGGCAGAATTCAGGTGTGTGTGGTTTTCAGAGATCTGAACAAAGCTAGTCCGAAGGACGACCTTCCTCTACCGCACATCAATGAATTGGTGGATTTCACCGCAGGCCATGCGTTGCTCTCCTTTATGGATGGATTTTCCGGGTACAACCAGATCTTGATGGCACCTGAGGAATTCTTATGTAATTGCATAAATAATCACACAAATTTTAATTGAAATTACTTACATAAGAAACTAAATTCCTGTATGAATATAGTTCATTTATCAACTTGTCTGTCTCCACAGAAATTTTGGTTCAAAACTATTTGATACATGATAGCCTTTGGAAAGTGGATATCATGACATTCAATTTTTTAATTTTTGATCTTCTTATTACCATCAAATAATTTGCTCAACTAAGTAATAGTTAGATATTATAAACATCTTGGTAGAGGTGTACACGGGTCGGTTCAGCTCGGGTTTACCTTTGACCTGCTAGGCGAACCAACACATTCGGGTGAGGAAATCAGCCATCCGTCATCGACTGAGTTATTGTTCGAAATTGACCAAATTGAAGAGTTCGGTCTGATGGTCGGTTCGGTCGATATCGAATATCTAATAAGAAATATTATGAAAAATAAAATAAAATTGTAAAATAACAAATTTAAACTTTTATTTATATATATATACATATATGTACAAAACTATGAGACATAAAATGGAAGAAAGGATATGGGAAAAAGAGAGAGAGAAGACTCACCATACCCTCTTTGATCGTCCAGGCCTTACAATCGTCGCTCAACGCAGCCCCACAACTACCACTGTTGTTACTAAGATGAAAAAAAGAGTAAGAGATGGGTTGTCTATCAAAACAGAGAGAGAGAGAGAGAGAGAGAGAGAGAGAAAGCCGAAAAATAGAGGAGAAAATGGATTTCTCTTTTAAAATGGAGAGACAGAGAGAAAGAGGCGAAATGGGAAGGGAAAAAAATAAAAAGAAACAGCAGACATGAGGAAGATAAATGGATTTATCTCCCACAGAGAGAGAAAGAGAGAGAGATGGCGTAGTTGAAAGGATTGATGGGAAATGAGAGAGAGAGAGAGAGACGTGAGAATTGATGTAGGGAGACAAAAGGGTAGTTGGGAAGTCAAATATATGTGACTTGGAAAGATAAACTTGTATTGCGAAGATATAAAGTTTCTTGGAAACAAAAAGTAATGATAATCTGCTACGATTTGGTTTTTTAAGTAAGTAAATCTCATAATAGTTAAAGCATATATATATATAGTAATATTTCGGTCAGGTCTGGTTGGTTGATTTTTTTTTTAATTAAATCCGATTTCCGACTGAAAATCAGAAAAAAAAAAAATGAAGAATTCCAACCATAGTTGATCGTGAAACTGGGCGAAACCGCCCATAACATGAACGAGTTTGGCGGGTCTGGTGGGGTCGGATATGCGGGTTAGTCGGATTTTTGCACACCCCTACATCTTGGCAATGAATATACATAGAAGATAACACAAACTTCATCACTATTTAACTTTTAAGTTGGATCAGCTGCGCCCATTAAGTAACAGTTAATCATAGGTCGAGGTTGTTACACTGGCTATCTTGTTTCCCACCATTTCCATCCTTATATTCCCTTCCTTTTTACAAGTATTACATCCATGTTTCATTTTATTGTAGGCTTTTAAATTGGTTATAAGTTATAGCTAGCTCTACTTGAAAGAATTTGTTTTTTGATTTGGTTCTGGAAGAAAAAGTTACATTTTTAGCCATGTTTCTACATAATTTTGTATGTGTAAAAAGTTAGAAGAATTAAACCTGTTGGTTTTGCATAATGAACCATATTTTGATCAATAATGCCTCGTAGCTCGAAACTCCTTCTCCCCAAATGGCTTAACTACCCAAAACGACATCGTTTTGGGCATTTTTTTTTTTTTTTTGTGTGCCCCTCTTATATCTCTGAAACAAAAGGGAGGAAGAGAGAGAAGAAGGGAAAGAGAAAGAAAATGAGAGAAAAAGAGAGAACAGAGAGAAAGAAAGAGGCTCCACCCATCACCGGCGCCGCCATCCTCTCTGTGTATGTACAGATCTTTGTATACACGGATAGATCTGTGTGTGCATACACAGATCTGTATATCTGTTGATGATCTATGTGTGTGTGTCTCTATCTTCCTCGATCTATTGATGATCTGTGTATGTGTATAGATTTGTGTTTGTGTGTATTAATGATATATGTGTGTGTCTGAGTTATGGAAGAAGAAAAGAAAAAAAAAACAGAGGAAGAAAAGATGATATGTGATGATAATGATATGTTGTTGTTTGATGTTGATGATGATGATGATGATGATGGTGTGTTATTGTTTGATGTTGATGCTCTCTCTTGGTTGATGATGATGATCTGAGTTGGTTGATGCTCTCTCTCTCCTCTTCTTCTACTTCTATTTCTTCTTCTTCTTCATCTCTGCTTCAGACAGAAAAGAGGAAGAAAAAAAAAATTCCAAAACGACGTCATTTTGGAACTTGGGCCATTCGGGCCTCAGTATTTTTGGGCTATAAATCGGAACTGTATTTTGATTCATTTTTGATATATTCTTATAGGTAGCCACTTGTGATGAAATGACAATGGCCTATTGAGCCCAAGTTGTGATTTCCAACATGGAGTACGTAATCATTGATACATGCCAAAAAATAATTAATTCCTTATCATTGTTGTGTCAAACTTCATTTTTAATTTTTTTAAAAAGGACAATTATGTTTTACCAAATGGATTACTGTCTTAATATTATGTACAAGGGTTCAAAGTGCAAAGATGCCATGAAATGAAACCTAACTGTCCTGTTTATCTGCATGGTGTAATTGCAATGATTTGGTCAAGAACAGTGATTTCAATATATATATATTCCATATTTCCAGAACATAAAAACATATTCAACATATACAATGTTCTCATATTTCAAAACATATACAATGCTTTTACATTTCGTTAACATAATCAAAACCTCATTATATGTTTAAAGACCAACAAATAAGTCTCGATATTTCTCTCAGACTTTCGATTCACGCTCCCAAGTTACTTCCTCAACCCGGTGATGTTTCCACAAAACTTTAACCAAGGGAATCGTCTTGCGTCGTAAGACTTGGTCCTGAGTGTCCAAGACTCTCACCGATATCTCCTCATATGAGGCATCATCATCTACTTCTAAGGCGGTCCAATCCAACACGTACGATGGATTCGACTCATACTTCCGAAGCATGTTAATATGAAATACATCATGAACCCTGGAAAGTTGTGGTGGTAACGCCAAACGGTAAGCTACATCCTCAATCCGCTCAAGGATCTCAAAAGGCCCAATAAAACGAGGGCACAACTTTCAACTCTTCCCAAATCTCATCAAACCCCACCTAGGTGATATCTTCAAGAACACATGGTCTCCCACTTCAAAAGACAAGGGTCTCCTCCTAAGGTCAGCATAACTTTTCTAATGACTTTGAGTCGTAACCAACCTCTTACGAATAAGTGTCACTTTCTCCGTCATTTCCCGAACCAATTCCAGTCCCAACAAAGGTGCATCACACACCTCGGTCCAACACACAAGGGATCTATACCATCAGCCATACAAGGCCTCAAATGGTGCCATGCCAACACTCGATTGGAAGCTATTGTTATAGGCAAACTCCACTAAGGGCAAGTGCCTCTTCCACAAACCCTTGAAGTCAAGGACATAACCTCGAAACATATCCTCAAGGATCTGAATAGTACGCTTGGACTGCCTGTTAGTCTGAGGATGATATGTAGTGCCCAAGGTCAATCTGGTGCCCAAGGCACTCTGCAAGCTCTGCCACAACTGAGCTGTGAAACACGGATCTCTATCCGTAACAATCATCACAAGGACTTTGTGCAATCTCACTATGTCCCTGATATACAGATCGACAAGGTAGTCTACCGAATCACTCACACGCGTAGGTATAAAATACGCAGACTTGGTTAACCGGTCAACTACTACCCAAATGGCATCACTAGCCCGTTGAATCATCAGAAGACCCACAATAAGATCCATTGTGACATGTTCCCACTTCCATTCGGCTATAGGCAAGGGTTGCAATAAACTCGCTGGCCTCTGATGCTCAACCTTCACTTGCTGACAAGTAAGGCACTTCGACACAAACACCGCCACATCCTTCTTCATACCTCTCCACCAAAACTGGCGACTAAGATTGTGATACATCTTTGTGGCTCCCAGATGCACCGTAAGGCGCGAATGGTAAAACTCTCGGAGTACTTCTTCTCAGTAAGACGTCGGCACGAACAAACGGTCTAGGCTTTGATTTTTTTATAATATTGTTTGATGTTATATAGAATACAAAATGATTTTGTAATGATATAAGGAATTGAATAGAACATGTAAAATATACCAGGAGATATAGATACAATATAATGAATATATATATATTAAAATAACCTTCTATGACATGCAAAATTATGCCATGAGAAGGGTAATGATTTATGGCAAGCAAAAAAATATCGTAAAAGATAATATACCGCATACAAAGTATGTCATAAATATATTATAAACAACCTTTTATGGCATGCAAAATTATGTCGCGAAAATTACTTTTTAATTTCAATTGTAAAATGGATGATGATTTTCCTGTGGCAAGAATGATTTTATTTGGAACTCCTCTGAATGAACCGTACATACAATATCGTTTGTCTGTGTTGGCAAAGGAAGAAAGAAAGGCACTTAAAGGAGGAAAGTTTCATATTAGTGAAAGCTTTTACCTAATGGGCATAGCTGGTTTAACTGAAAAGTAAAATTGTGATGAAGTTTGTGTTATCCTGTATGTATATTCATTGCCAAGATGGTTATAATATCTAACTATTACTTAGTTGAGCAAATTATTTGATGGTAATAAGAAGCTCAAAAAGTAAAAATTGAATGTCATGATATCCACTTTCCAAAGGCTGTCACGTATCAAATAGTATTGAAAGAAAATTTCCGTAGAGACAGAAAAGTTGATAAATGAACTGTATTCATACAGGAATTTAGTTTCTTATGTAAGTAATTACAATTGAGACTTGTGTGTTTATTTCTACAATTACATAAGAATTGAGAACAAATAAATAATGTAATCATTATATCTTTTCCTGTTCTAATGAGATATGCGAAGAAAACGGTCAAATTTCAGGGCAAGTATTAGTGTACAGGAACCTTGGTCTTACTTTGGGGATATTCATGTTTTGAAAATTGTCTATGTAAAGGCACTGGAAGACTTTGTCAGAAATGCTAAATATGCTATATTTTTCTCAACTAAGGGCTGGAGATTGGTCGGCAGTGAAATTGTAAATGGTGATTTTGATGGGGATACGTATTGGGTCTCCAAGGACCCAGATGTTGACATTTATACTCCATTCTCTTTTTCCTTCTTATTACTTGTGTGTTTTTTATTTCTTCAGATGTCTTATTTTTAATTGAAATTTTTTATATTGAGAATGTTGATCCCTAAACATCATCAACTAGTGGGTGGTACGCATAAGTATGCAGTATGTTTGTAATTCTAGAGAGCATTAGGGACATATGGAACAGGTAATTCCTTGAGTATGCAGTCCGTATTTATCTTCATTTCTCAAAAATTGCATGTGTATGGGTTGTTATTAGTTGGTACATTGAATAGCTTGATATAGATTGTTGGACTTATAAAAGCATAAGTTTTGGGACTAATGGTGATCTCATGTTGATGAAGGTCTTGTGTTCTAGTCTTTCTTTTTACATTTGTTTCCCATTTGCTCTTCTCGTTTGATGTTGCTAATGCTAAGTTTGTGTTTGTGTATTTTCTAGATTCCTCCTTTGCCAAGCCTTGTCTGGAGATTTGATTTTCAGTTCCAGCGGCATTGGTGCTAATAGTGTTGATCAAGAGGGCACATGGAATGGTCAACTTTTTGCCTATTCCCTCTGTAAGTGATAATTGTTGTTTTATTTGCTCCTTTTGTGTTATTGTGTTATTGCCTCTGTAAGTTTAAGAGAAATAATTTTGTGTTAGTCTTTTTAAGTCCTTTATGTTCTCTGCTATGCTGTCGTTGAATGAAGATGTGAACAAGCAATCATCATAATGTGGATTGTTCAAAACAAAGTAAATAGGTTGAAACTAATAAAATTAAATGTCTAGCTTATAGGTTGAAATTTATGGATACTTGAACACTTTTTTTTTTCTTTTTTTTTTTAAGTGAGAGAGAGAAGAAAAAAAATGGTGACCTTGTGAGGGCTCACCCGGAGTTGCTGTAATGGGATGCTATTAAAGCTGAGATTGAGACCATGCACTGTGAAATTCAAAGAAAAAGGTCATATACAATTCATCAATCTCTCTCTACATGTGTGTTTGTTCATAATTTAATATTCATAGCGAAAGATAGTTCAATTTCTTTGAAAATTGAGTTATTCAATTTAGGCTTTGGTTTTTTTGTAATATTATTTGTTGTATAGAGTACGAATTGATTTTGTAATGATATAAGGAATTGAACAGAATAGGTAAAATATACCAGGAGATATAAAAACAATATAATGAATCTATATATATTAAAAATAACCTTCTACGGCATGCAAAATTATGCCATGAAAAGTGTAGTGATTTATGGCAAGCAAGAAATTATCGTAAAAGATTATCTACGGCATACAAAGTATGTCATAAATATATTATTAACAACCTTTTACGGCATGCAAAATTATGTCGTGAAAATTACTTTTTAATTTCAATTGTAAATTAGATGATGATTTTACTGTGGCACGAATGATTTTATCTAGAACTCCTCTGAATGAACCGTACATACAATATCGCTTGTCCATGTTGGTAAAGGAAGAAAGAAAGGGGCTTAAAAGAGGAAAGCTTCCTATTAGTGAAAGCTTTTACTTAATGGGCACAGCTGATCCAACTGAAGAGTTAAATAGTGATGAAGTTTGTGTTATCCTGTATGCATATTCATTGCCAAGATGTTTATAATATCTAACTGTCACTTAGTGGAGCAAATTATTTGATGGTAATAAGAAGCTCAAAAAGTAAAAATTAAATGTCATGATATCCACTTTCCAACGGTTGTCACGTATCAAATAGTTTTGAACCAAAATTTCCATGGAGACAGACAAGTTGATAAATGAACTGTATTCATACAGGAATTTAGTTTCTTATGTAAGTAATTACAATTGAAACTTGTGTGATTATTTATACAATTATATAAGAATTCGAAACAAATGAAGAAGGTAATCATTTTATCTTTTCCTGTTCTAATGAGATATGCAAAGAAAACGGTCAAATTTCAGTGCAAGTATTAGTGTACAGGAACCTGGTCTTCACTTTGGGGATATTCATGTTTTGAAAGCTGTCTATGTAAAGGCCTTGGAAGACTTTGTCGAAAATGCTAAATATGCTATATTTTTCTAAACTAAGGTTCGGAGATTAGTAAGTAGTGAAATTGCAAATGGTGATTTTGATGGGGATATGTATTGGGTCTACAGGAACCCAGAGGTTGACATTTATACTTCGTTCACTTTTTTCCTTCTTATTACTTGTATGTTTTTTTCTTTCTTTGGATGTGTTGTTTCTAATTGAAATTTTTTACATTGAGAATGCTGATCCCTAAACATCATCAACTAGTGGCTGGCACGCATGAGCATACAGTCTGTTTGTATTACAAAGCAAACTTGAGAAGTCAGCAAGTCTATTGCAAAATGGTGTTGAAACGTAAATATATTAGGATCATTGACAATTGTTTCCAAGAGTGCCCTCTTAATTTCCCTCCCTGTTATATCAGTAGCGTGAACTATTTTGTGATGTGAGTAACCCTCTTCCCTTGCAAGATGCAAGGTTCCCTCCCCCTATGATCAAATGATGCACCTATAGCAATCAATTCTCGAATTCTATTAGGTTCTTCAATACACACGACTTGGATAATGTAACTAAATCAAATAAAGCTCAACAGTAAGCAAGGAAGGCCTCAATAATCTATTTAGACTAGCATATATGCTTCATTAACATATTTTCAGATTCAACAGTACTGAAAGTGATTTTAGAACAAATTGGCTTTAGAGCCTTCAAATATATAAAGATTTCATCTAAGAGACAAAAGGCACTAAACTGTAATTTAGGGGGAAAATACTAGTTTCAAACTTACTTAAACGAGTTCCCAAATTGGGCCATTGTATACAATAATACTTTTTTAAGATTCAAGGTTATTAAATTACTAAGAAAACACAAGAAAAAGAAAAGGCATGCCTAATGTTATTTGCTTGCCTTACCATACTTATTTATGACTATCATGGGCTATATTTCCTCTTTCATGTTTGTCTCATGCTCTTTTATATTACTGAATTACCGAATGTGACTAACTTGCTTAGCAAAAGATCTAATAAATGGGAAATGAAAAGGGGTTGGTACTAGGTGACGTTCACCCTTGTGTTTCAGAATGATGTATGTAATATACAAGTCCATGGGATGAATTATGATGGGATTAAAACCAAATGAGTTAAGTTTTGCGCAAGCGGTCTAAGCGAACCCCTAGGTTGACACAGATGTATTCAGACTCTATACGATGGTTTCAAGGTGTAAGCGAGTCCTTTGGTATGGTATGTGCAGGGTGTAAGCGAGCCCTAAGCACGATTTGGTATGGTATGTGCAGGGTGTAAGCAAGCCTTAGTGTAGACACCCCATTTTTGACCGACCTTAAGACTCAAACATCATTGATTGAGCGCTCAGTGATGGTGCATGTTGTGCTCGTTCTAAGGTTTCGGAGTTTCGGCTGAGAGCCTTACCCCCGGACCTCAGGACCCTTTTGTGCTTTGCCTCGGTTTGCGAATCAGGTCTTGTTTTCTCCTCCCGAAGGGAGGGAGAGGTCTCGCAGACCATCTCTCGGTAGCTGTAGGCTACTTTTCGTGGTCTTAGGCCACTTTTTCCGTTTGGAGACCAGTTTTCGATTTTCGGAGCCACCGGCCGCGCACCTTGGTTCAGGACCACTTAACATTCTCCGTTTGACCCGGTTTTCGGAGCACACCTTGCTTCCTCTCTCTAGAGGGACACTGTGGCCCGGGAGACCACCTTTGTGGCCGTACGCCACTTTCGTTGCTTAACAGCCTGTTTTCGGGGCACCCGGCTGCACGTTTTGACCCCCGAACCCTCGTTTTGCATCCGTCTTGGTTCATTTTTGGCATGGCCCTTGTTTTCATTGTTTGGGAGGTGGTACAAGGGTGGGAGACCACCTTTTCTCCTTGGAGACTACTTTTCTCCCGCCAGCCGATTTTCTTGTCAGGAAGCTGGTCTCTTTGGTCTTTGAGCCACATTTGCTGGTCTCTCACCATACCACTAGCTTGCATTCAGTTGGGAGACCATAAAATGGGCTGGCCGACGACCTTTTTTGGAGTTGAACCTTTTGAACTGGTCGGCCGACCACCTGAACTGGTCGGCCTGCCTCCCCCAGCTTTGTCTCTGTGAGTTGTTGCCAGCTAGAAGGCACAGACTGGATCCTCCATATACGTGTATGGAGGATCTTGAGCCTTGTTTAGCTTCTCCAAGAAGTTTGAACCCTCTTGTTTTTCTATAAGAGAGGGCCTCCCTCTCTTTTAGCGGGGTTCAGATTTTTGGTCTAAGGCTCCAAGCTTATATCTCTCTATATCTCTATACTTTACGCTTAGAAAGTGTTTGTTCTTGGCCTATTGCACCACACCTCTTAAGCACACACCCCCACCATTGTCCTAAGGGTCTTGGAGGGTCTTGAGAGGTCTCAAAGAATTGGTTTTTGGTCTAGAAGGCTGCTGGTTTTGCTGAGCTACAAGGGTAACACATTTACTCTCTTTTAAGCTTTATTTTGATCCATCTCTTAGCCTTATTTGCATGCATATTTGAGCTTCATTGTCAACTAAAAAAAGTCTTATTTTAAGGTCCTTTTCATGTTTGTTTAAGGTCATTTTGGTGTTAAAGGTTATTCACCCTCTTGCATGCTTCATTTTGCTTTGTTTTGAGCCATGCTCTAAGGCCTTTATGTTGATCTTTGCTTGGCCTTTTAACCATTGAAATCCAACAGATTTTATTTCAGTGGCTAACATGTGGTTTTGAGGGCCTAAATCAGAGAGGGGTGACCCTCTCTCTTGTTGTCTTGTTTACTAGCATATTTGGCCTTCCAAAGGAGCCTTCATTTGCACACCTCCAAGGCTTGTTTCATGCCCTTTTTAGTGACTTTTAGGGCCTGCCTAGGCTCTGTCCAGAGTTGTTTTTGTCATCTCGTGTGTGTCTCTTGCATGTGTAGAATAACCCCTCTTATAGCCTATCAAAGGAGCATGACATTCTTGCATGAATTGATCATGTTTGAGTGGGTTTTTGGGCTTTATTTGGCATGTCATGTCTCTAAATTTTTCTGGTTTAGTGACCTCTTGAATGCTTCATATGCTTGTAGTGTAATCCATGTTCACTAGCTCACATTGCATGTTGTTTTGGCCCTTGATTCTAGCATATTTTGGCCATGTTCCAAACTGATTTTATTCATGATTTGGGCTGCCTTAGCTCTGTTTTGAGGTCCCATGGTTGAATGATGCTTGCCATGCATGCTTGTAGTGTAATACCCTTGCCTAGCTTCGAGTTTTGAAGCCTCTTGCATACTTAACTTGAGTTGTTTCCATGTCTTGGCATCATTGAGCATGTTATTTCAGAGCCTATACTTGTGCCATGTTCCCATGTTTTCCACTCTTTAAATGCGTTTGAGAGTCGTGCTTGTATACCTCATTTATGGGCCATTACATAAGCTTCATTTTTGTGCACTTCATGCCATCATCTTAGTCCATTTTGCCACTATTTTGGGACTGCATAGGGACTTTTCGGGGTTGGTTTGGTCATTTGGGCATCGCTTTGCATACCTCTAGTGTAATGCACTTCACTAGTTTCGGTAATTGTGCCATCCAACATGCTTCGGGTGAGTTGTTTGCATGATTCGGGACCATCTTGTATGTCATTTCAGAGCTGGAACATGTGTCATTGCATGCCATATTTCACCCTTGTCATGCTTTGGTAGAGTTGCACTTTGTTCCTAGGTTTGATCCCTTGCATTTGTGCATGTTTGCATGCACCCTGTTGCCTCATTTTTGTCGTAATGGCCACTGATTTGGGTGTGGCTGAGGTCCACCTATCTTGGTTTAAGTCTATCTTGCATTGTGTATGCCCTCTAGTCCATGTTTTCGCATGTTTGATCATTGCATTGCATATGCCTCGTTCATAACATTGCGTATGTTTGTGCATTGTGTATGCATGCCACATAATCCATGTGCATTGAATATGCCATTGATTAGTCCATAGCATTGTGTATGCCATTTGCATGCTTACATGTCATTCTATGCATCTTCGCATCACTTAGTTGCATAGCATTTAGGTTGCATACTTAAAGTCGCATTGTGCATGCCATCATTTGTTGCATTGTGTTCGGAATAGGAGTTAGTCCGAATACGGGAAACGATGGACGTTTCGTACTTAAAGTGACGAAACGTGCCTCGATTCTCGGTCGCTGACACTCTTGACTACACATGATGGAGTTTAGGCATTTATGTGTTCATATGTGCATTCATTCTATATTAAGTTGTGCGATTCGATTCCTCGGCCATCATGCATCGAGATACGTGATTGGTGGCCCGAGGATCGAGACCTACACTCCCTAGAGCTTATGCAATGACGGGGAGAGTGGTCATGCACACATGTGTTACGAATACCTTGTCGTGCCTCTCTCTTTCCCTTTGTTGCAGAAAAACAGAATCCAGGAGCAGAAACTGGCCGACTGACCTGCTTTTCTGGCAGGCCGACCACCCCTTTTGGTTTTTCTCACATAAACTGGTTGGTGGGTGGTCTCCAAGCCTAATAGCTGGTCGGTGGCCCTTCCACAGATTCCCAGGGTGAAGTTTCAGCCCTCTGGAGCTTTGTGCAAATTTCTGAAATTAGTTGCAAATAAAGGCGAGTCGAGGCATCGCAATGGATTTCCCGACAAGGTGACTCGGGCATGCATGCATCCTTTATCATTCGAGGCAGAGCTGAGGCAGTTCATTCCACATAGTTTACATGCTAGTTTATTTGCTTCCTTAGTTAATTTGTTAATTAGCTAGTGTTGTATAATAATTAGTTGTAATTCATTATTCATTCGGGTTGTGTATTATCCATTCGGACCCTCCGAGAGAGGGCAATGTTCTAATAAGTGTGCGTGTGTGTGATGCATGTCTTCCAACCCCACGTCTTTCTCCTTTTTATTTACTAGCTTATGATGGTTAGTTTTAGGGCATGTTTCAATTAGCATCTATATGTTCGCATGTTTGCATTCATTCATCTTTATTGCATGCACCGGGCTCGGCGCATCATGCTAACTGCATTGTATTTCAATTCCAAGTTGAATACATATATCGATTGTTGCATCTCATATGCCATCTTAGAATAGCTGAGCCTATCTTAGTTGCATTCTTGCATGTGTTACATTAGGCATTCTTAGCATAGTTAGGATTCATGCATGATTTCTAATTAGCTTCTTTCTTTGGCTCGGAGTACTCGGCAAGTGTTTATGCTTTAGCATCCTTGCATGTGTGTGAGTGACTTCCATGATAGTATGCTTACCATAAGGCTATGTGTTTATGTGATATAACTGCCTGAATGTCTGTGACTGAAGGTTGGGTTGCTTGAGTTGGAATAATTCGTCGAAACCCGTGTTTTAGCCTACTTGCGAGTAGCAAACTTCAATCCATTTTCAAAATAAGCGGATATGCGATGCTTTGTTCCAACTTAGGCAATCCAGTCTATACTTGTATGCTGTGCGCATCACATAGTAATTCTAGGCTAATAAACCGGGTTAAGAGCACATGTGTTTTCAAAAACTCGATATCATGCTTAGTAGTGGCCGATCTTCGATCGGGCGAGCGGGGGTGCTCATGAAATGACCTTCCCCAATCGTACCCAAGTTCCCGAGCTGAGGCCACTTTGGTGATGACGAGCACGTGGCCTTAGGCATGAGTTAGGGTTTCCTAAATTCTCCCAAAATAAAATATTTAGGTGGCGACTCTGTATCTGGCAAAGCAGTCCATGTTTGACACTTCTTTCTAAAAATTAGTTTTTTTAAAAAACGATTTGCCGGATTTGGACTCTTTGGTGATTTATCGATCTTGCATTGCACTTTGTGAGATTAGATTCAAAATTGTGACGTTTGAGTCCGAACTGTAGTGAGCTCAATGAACAAAACGGGATTCCTCCCGGGATGTTCGAGGACGTTTGCAGTTTCTGGCGGCTCTGCTGGGGAGTTTGGAGAACTTGACTCGAACTCATGATATCTTGTTTTGATTACACTTATGTGTCTCTTTGCATTGCATTTGCATTTGGTGCGCCTAGGACACCGTGTTTGCCATCTGTTATTCCTGAAGAGTTTGTCGGAGGCTACGTGCCATAAGGCTGACTGATTACAAGCTCTGCCATGATGGAAACACAAACCCTGATTTTTACCCGGGCACCCCTTTTGACCATTCGACCTAGTGTATATTCGGAATCCATAGTGACCATTCCAAGTTAGGATAGGTTGCTTACCCGATTGTAGGTTGTTTGAAACCGCTGCATGCGTAGTGAAACCCTAGCTCCTGACAAAATAGGACAGGGAAACCCTCCCCCAACAAAGCGGTGTTTTGGCTCTCACTTGTTTGCTATGTGCTTTTAGAGTGCGTCTCCACAGGAATGCATGTATCAGTTTACAAGTTTGGATATCAGGCTTGAGGGCACCAGTATCGGTATTTTGGGAATCAGTTATCTGCAGGTATCAAATTCAGATTTGGGGACAGTGATTTGGGAATAGTGATCAGTGGTTGAGAACAGTCCATTCAGTTTATGTTGGCCAACTGTGTGTTGTCTTTATTTAAGCTGTTATGCTGTCTATTTTTCTATTCATTATTTCCTTATTACTGCTTTATTTATCTTTTTGCTTGGTAGTTTAGCACAATAGCTTCCGACCAAGCAAATATTCCCCAAGCACTCTGGACTAGAGGTCGCAGACTCCATCGATCTGAGGATCTGGTGGATGGACAACTAGTGTTCTGCTCTTTACCCCCCATTGCTAGGCGGAGGTCAGTGAAGCGCAGTGTATCGGTACCGCGGTTGCCAGAGCAGTGGTCCTTGAGTAGTCAGGTTGAGATTTCAGCGTCTATTGCAGAGACAGATATACTGGTAGTTTAATTAGATCAGAGCAATATGGCAGGAATGGAAGAAATGATGCGCCAACTCCAGGAGAGTATGAAAATCATGCAAGAAGACGCTGTTTGTCAAGCAGAATTTGCCAAGCAGCAGGCCGTGGTCATGGCCCAGCAGGCAGAGTTAATCACCAGGCTGCAGCAGCAGGCCGGGGCATCTGCTTCACACCAAGTTCCTCTCCCACCGAGAGTCCCAATACCCGGGGAGACGGCAAATGTCCAGAATGTCCAGGAGGATACAGACATCCCAACAGGGCCACCTCCGCCCCCGATCCTACCTCAACTATCCAAGGCACCCACGCCTATCAATCTACCGGATTCTCCCTTCGAGTTCGAAATGGACCCCACGGCATTAAAAGTGAGCAAGCTTGAAAAGATGTTCAAGAAATCTCAAGGTGTGAAGTCCATCTCGGACATCGAGGATGGGTATACCGACGTAGCCGTGACGCTGCCGGACAAATTTAAGATACCACACATTGACCGTTTTGATGGATCCGGTGATCCTATGGTGCATCTACAGTTGTTTTCGGACATACTAAGGCCCATGGGCCTCACCAGACTACAGAAGCTGTCTTTGTTCGGCCGGACCCTGTCGGGTGTAGCGGCCATCTGGTATGCAAAGCTGGAAGATGATGTTAAGAGGAATTGGGATGAGATGGCCGAGGCTTTTGTCGCTTAATACTCCTATAATACACAAATCGAGATTACAACCCATGATCTTGAGACGACCAGGCAAGAGCCGAATGAGAACTTCTCTGATTTTGTGACCAGGTGGAGGGCCAAGGCCTCAATGATGACCCTTAGGCCAACTGACAAAGATCAAATACGGATGATTGTGCGCAATCTCCAGCCTAAGCTCATGCAGAAAATGATCATACTCCCCTTCCCCACCTTTTCAGATTTACATGAGATGGGGATATAAATTGAGGATGCTATGAAATAGGGTCTGATTGACCAAGACAGAGAGCAACCCAGGAGAGTCTTCAATCGCAGTGTGAATACAGGCACAAGCAGTGCTGCAGCTGCTAGAGCTTCAGAAGTGAGCATGGTCACCACCAATCCCCCAAGAACCCTTGCAGCTACGCCATTCACTGGTGCGTCCGGTAGTGGCTCGCAAACAACCAAATTCGCACCCCGAGGCCAAAGAACCTTCACCCCACTATATATGCCCCTGTCCAAGGCTTTGGGGGTTTTAATTAGGAAAGGGCACTTGAATCCCCTGGAGCCGCGGCCATTGCCAAATCCACTACCTCCCTCTCATAACCCGGCAAAGTATTGCGCCTTTCACCAACAACATGGTCACGATACCGACCATTGTTTTAGATTGCGTCACGAGATTCAGGATCTCATTAACAACAGGGTGATTGTGCCTCTAGAAAAACCCAACGTCACAACCAACCCTCTCCCACCACACAACCAAGCTCCACCTCCCAAACGAATCAACTTTATCCAGACCGGGTTCATATCATACGACCCCAGCATATATATTGCCCCATCTCACCTACCCAAGCCGGAGGTGTTCCTTCCTGACAGCATTGACTTGTACATGTTGGACATCTCCCGAACCTAACCCGAACCAATGGTGGTGGCTGTCGAAGATAGAATAGGGATGATTTCGGAGGAAAGTGGTACAGTGGATTCAGGGACTGAGGAATTGGGGAGCTTTGCTGAGGAGATGTACAATCCGAGTGGCTATATTGCGTCGGCGGGCCAGGTTAGGCCGAGGGTGGAATTGCCAATGGGGGCAGAGATTTGTGTAGTATAGGGGGATCGATTTAATCAGAGGCTAGATGACTTAGCAAATCTGGAAGAGGACATTGCTAACCTTCAGTTTTTCAACGAACAAGATCCAGCAGACATGGCAGTCAACTGGTTTGATTTTGAGGGGTCAGCAGAGGTCGCAGGGTGGCTTGATGACTAACCGAATATTGTTGAAGAATCTCAGCCAGAACAAGGCTCGTTAGGGACAAGGACATCATTTGTGGCCGAAAGGGCTGGGAATCAGTTTGCATCGCCGGGGAACGCCGGTGCCAAGAATTTCGCTCAGGATCTGGGCATTTTGAATACAAGAGATGTTGAACAACAGACTGCATTGACGCATCTAGAATGGGAAGGAATTGAAGACTCTAAGAGAGCCAGAAAGCCAAGGCCCCTGTGGGGATTGAAAGTGCTGTGTGCACAAGAACAGAGGGTGTTGCGAGCACATAGACAAAAGGTACCGTGAGTACAAGGACAGTGGTAACAGAGTCGGACAGGTGTCTGTCAGCTGCCGATGGAATGTGGCGGGAGGACGATAATCTATGTCTTGCCCACACAGATGAGGATTGGGGGACTAACCAGCCGAACGATACCTGGTATATTGGCGAAGTTGACCATATGACTAGGAGGGGGCGGTATTTCAAGCCCCCGCACTTAGACCAACCAGAGGCATCCGAGAAGGATAGGAAGACGGAGAAACAAAAAGAGAAGCTGCTTGAAGACGAGGCTATGCTAAAACAGTTGAAGAAGATACAAGCAGACATCTCCATCTGGGGACTGCTTATGGCTTTGAGAGTACATAGACAGGCTGTTCTTTCAGTGGTGGACAAAGCCAAACTTTCAATAGACACCACGCCTGAGCAGCTGGTAGGACTGGCCTTTCAGGGAAGAGGTTCCCCAATGTTGACCTTTTCCGACAAAGAATTGCCACCTGAGGGTGCAAATCATAACAAGCCACTCTACATCTCTGTGGAATATAGAGACAAATAGATACCGGTGGTTCTTGTCGACACGGGATCCGCCATTAATGTGTGCCTGTCGAGGACAGCTTATGCAATCGGGTTGAAGCCCGCGGACTTCGTGCCAACTACCCAGGTGATAAGAGCCTACGACAATACAAGCAGAGAGGTGATGAGGACCGTGCAGATTCAGACCAAGGTTGGTCCAGGACAACACAAGATTGACTTCCATGTCTTGGATGTTCCTGCAACCTTCAATTTACTCCTAGGACGGCCGTGGCTGCACCAAATAAAGGCGGTTTCTTCCACCCTGTATCAGATGTGGAAATACCCCCACGGGACGGGGGTGGCTATAGTTTTTGGGAATTCATCAATCCATTTGCCACTAGAAGTGTCCACACCGGTTTTGGAAATCGAGCACGGCACGGAGGATGTCTTCCTGTCAGGTTTTACCTTGGCCGAGGCCCGGGTCGTTCAGAACATCTTGGCTGATGAGGAGGGGTTGTATGTTAGCACTCAATCAGTATACCTCATGAACAAGCTCCAACACATCCCCGTGATGGGATTAGGAAAGAGTGGTCGGAAGGGCATTGCTATATCGGCCGAAGTGCCGCACAACCCACATACCTTTGGTTTGGGTTATTTGCCCACCAAAGAGGATTGGGTGAGGAAAGGTAAGGAGATGGCTAGGAGAGCCAGTGCAAAGAAGGCGGGGAAGCCTTTTGAGTTGATGCACCGACCCATCCAGGGTACCCTAAACGGACGCTTTGTCCGGGAGGGGGAAGACTTTCCATTTTGTGGCTTCCCAGAGCCATGGCTGAATGCCGAGAGGAGGCACCTACCGGGGTTTGAGATTTTCTTTGACCTGCAGTTATCCAGGGATGATGTTATCGAAGAGCAAACAGACCCATCAGCTGAGGTTGAGCAGTACAAGAAAGTGGATTCTGAGAACGTCGAAATCGAAACGGGGGTAGCGCTGGCTTGTCTACTCTAAGATCCTCCGATCGTACAGAAGTGCTTGGAGGATAACTTCTCAGTATCCATGATCGGGAATGAAATGGCTGCGGGCTCACCGTCAAACATTTTGGATGCATCCATCGCACCCTCTCTCATCTGGCAGTACGAGGAGGGATTTTTGTCAAGCAGCACCGGGTCAGGTAGTGAGCCGAAATCTGATTCCACCGAGTCTGTAAAGTCGAAATCAGGTTCCAGCTCGTCTGAGTCTAAGTCCGGTAATCCTGGGGGTGATAACCCGGATACCACAGTCCTATCTAAGTCGTCTTTTTCTTTCTTTTTTGAGTCTATTGTAACAGAGGAATCTGACGATTTGGACTTAATGAGAATGGAATGGCTGTGGCTTCTGATTACTTTTTTGTGCCTTTGATTTATTGTATTAATCAGGACTTTCAAAATTTTGATGAAAACGACGAGGAAGAAATTCCTCCGATTTTACAACGTCTAATTGATCAAGAGCAGGAGAGATTTATTAAACCCTTGGTTGATGAAATCACTACAGTTAATGTGGGTACTGAGGAGGACCCACAGCTGGTCCAGATCGGGTCCACGTTGTTTTCAGAGGAGCGCGAGCGCTTAGTCGCTTTATTAAAAGATTTCAAAGATGTTTTCGCGTGGTCCTACGAAGACATGCCTGGAATCGATCCTGAGATTGTACAGCACCGGATCCCTCTTGACCCCGAGGCCCGACCCGTTAAGCAGAAACTTAGAAGAACCCGCTCGGACTGGGCCCTCAAGATTAAGAAAGAGGTCACCAAACAAATCGACGCGAGGTTCCTACTGGTATCTGAATACCCGACTTGGTTGGCCAACATAGTTCCAGTGCCAAAGAAGGATGACAGGATTCGGGTATGCGTGGATTTTAGAGATTTAAACAGAGCCAGTCCGAAAGACGACTTCCCTCTACTACATATTGATGAGTTAGTGGATTTCACTGCGGGGCATGCGTTGCTCTCATTCATGGATGGTTTCTCGGGCTACATGAGGACCGGGAAAAAACTGCTTTCACCACATCGTGGGGGACCTACTGTTATAGAGTGATGCCGTGTGGGTTGAAAAATGCTAGAGCTACATATCAACAGGTCGTGACCACGATATTGCATAACATGATCCACAAAGAGGTTGAGGTGTACGTAGACGACATGATTGTCAAGTCCAAAGAAAGAGAGGGCCACTACACTGCCTTGCAAAAGTTCTTCCAAAGGATCAGGGAATTCCGATTGCGGCTAAATCCTCAAAAATGCACATTTGGTGTTACAGCAGGGAAAATATTGGGTTCTTGATTACACAGAGAGGTATCGAAGTCAACCCTTCCAAAATCAAGGCCATCTTAGAAATGCCACCACCGAGGACTGAAAAGGAGGCGCGAGGCTTTCTGGATAAAGTGCAATTCATAAGACAGTTTATCACAAAATTAACCTTGACTTGTGAACCACTTTTTGGTCTCCTGAAGAAAGGAAAGAAGTTCCAATGGGACGGCCGATGCCAAGCTGCATTTGAACAGATCAAGCAATACTTCTAGAACCCACCTGTGTTATCACCACCTGAGCCGGGAAAACCGTTGATTTTGTACCTTTCAGTGACTGAGACTACAATGGGCTGCGTGCTTACACAGGAGTCTGAGGACAAAGTGGAGCAAGCTATCTACTACTTGAGCAAGAAGATGTTGGATTACGAGACCCACTACACTCCACTCGAGAAGGCTTATTTGGCCTTGGTATGGGCTACCAGGAAGCTGCGGCACTACCTGTTAGCTCACTCCGTAATGTTGTTTTCGAGATTAGATCCCATCAAATATCTCTTCGAGAAACCGGCACTTCCAGGTAGGCTAGCTCGTTAGTTGCTTCTACTTTCCGAATTCGATCTGAAATATGTAACGCGGAAGTCGGTAAAGGGGAGAGCGGTAGCGGATTTCCTAGCCGATCACCCAGTAGAAGGGGGCGAAGCAGTTGAGTATTTGTATGTCGAGGACGAAACTTGGACGATGTACTTTGACGGAGCGTCAAACCAATATGGGTATGGGATAGGGGTGTTGCTGATAGCACCCGCAATTCCCATATCCCTCTAGCATTTAAACTCCGGTTCAAAGTCTCGAACAACGAAGCAGAGTATGAAGCATGCATTGCTGGTTTAGAAGCAGCCCTAGAACTAGGGACAAAACGGTTGGACGTCGTCGGGGACTCGAACCTGGTTGTATCCCAAGCTAAGGGAGATTGGAAAGTCAAAGAAGAAAAGATGAGAATGTACCATCAGACCTTGGACTTGTTGATTCCTCGGTTTGAGAAGTTAAACTTCGTTCATCTACTAAGAGAGAACAACAGGTTTGCAGATTCACTAGCAACTCTATCTTCCATGATAGACATCCCTTTTGGAGTCCGAATGCGTCCAATCATTATTGACCAGAAATTTGTGCTAGCATACGAGCTAATTGCCACCATAGATGAGGTTCAAGATGAGAACCCCTGGTATTACGATGTTTGGAACTCCCTGGAAAAGGAGACGTATCCACCAGGGGCAAATGCCAAAGACAAGAAGGCAATTAGGAGAATGGCTGCTCAGTTCATCGTCTGTGGGGGAAAATTGTATAAGAGAGGTCATCTGGGGATGCATAAGCTGTGTGTTGATGCCGAAGAATCGAAGCGCCTGATGGAGGCCATCCATGGAGGAGATTGCGGAGCGCACATGAACAAGGTGATGCTAGCCCGGAAAATTCTCAAACAAGGTTACTACTGGTCCACCATGGAGAAGGATTGTATCGGCTTTGTGCGGCGATGCCACAAGTGTCAAGTCCATGTAAACCGCATGAATATCCCGCCGTCGAAGCTGTACAATATGACTTCGCCATGCCGTTTTCAGTCTGGGGGATTGATGTGATTGGGGTTGTCACTCCGAAGGGGTCTAATGGGCACGAGTTCATTCTGGTCGCAATAGACTACTTTACAAAGTGGGTCGAGGCCCAATCTTATGCGGTGTTGAAGGCTTCACATGTTGCGAAGTTCATCAGGAACAACATCATCTATCGTTATGGGGTCCCAAACAAGGTCATTTCAGACAATGGTTCCCACTTCAAGAAGGAAGTGATCGACTTGTTGGAGAAATACAATGTGGCTTTTCATAAGTCATCCATATATCGACCACAGACCAACGTAGTAGTCGAGGCCGCCAACAAGAACATTAAACATATTTTGCAGAAGATGATGGAAACTTACCGGGACTAGCCAGATAAGCTGCCATTTGCTCTGTGGGGCTACCGAACGTCAATTAGAACTTCTATTGGAGCGACTCCGTATTCATTGGTCTATGGGATGGAGGCCGCTCTACCTATCAAAATTGAGGTTCCATCATTGCGGGTATTGGCTGAGTGTCAAATAGCCGAAGCAGATTGGTAGCAGAGCAGATTCGAAGAACTTATGCTCTTTGATGAGAGAAGACTGAAAGCACTGTACCATGTTCAGGGTTATCAGCGTAGAATTGCTAGGGCTTTCAACAAGAAGGTTAAGTCCAAGAATTTGAAGGAAGGAGATTTGGTGCTCAAAGACAATCGAGCTCCCATCCATGACCTTAGGGGCAAGTTCAGACCCAATTAGACCGGTCCTTACATCATCAAGTCTATCTGGTCGGGTGGAGCTGTCGTTCTGATGGACCTAGATGGCCTAGAGTTCTCACAGCCGATCAATATGGACAAGTTGAAGAAATATTACCCCTGAGAGGCTCGCTAGGCCGAAAACCCGAAAGGGCGACCTAGGCAAAAGTTAGAGCACAGAAAATTGGAAATTATAAAAATTGAGCTCACAAGGTTAAAAACCTGCAAAGGACGGCCTTGGCAAAAGTTAGAGCGTAAAAGGTGAGGGTTAATACACGAGTGAACCTTAGTCGAACTACGTAAGGCTTGATTCTCATCTTTGGGATACGTAGGCAACTTCATCCTGAAGTCCAGCCATAAAAATTTCCCCGATCAACTTTGTCCATTTGATCATCTCGGTCATCTTTGTCTATTCTGCATTTAAGAGCTCGGTTGTGATCTCCAGTGCAGTGCTATTCAAACTAGGGGCAACTTTCCAGTTGTTGGAATCCGGGGTTGTACATCTCAGTGACAGATCTCAGGCGTGTCCAGTTCTGATCCATATCGAAAATGGTTTTGAAAAGTTTTAATAAAAGTTAGTTTTTGCTCAAATTAATCTTTTTACAACTTAGACCATTTTTGGACCAAAGCGGAAAATTTTCAGTACCCACAACCTTCAATTACATTGATTTCAGTACAGAGTTCTCTTGCTCTTGAATACAAAAATTGAAGTTGCTTTTTTATTACATTCATAAAGAAAACTTGAAAGTACTGATAAAGCAATAAATTCGGGGCATGAAAAAGTCAAGTGTTCCTACGTCCTCTCCCAGAGCTGGTCGAAGCCTCTGATGCCAAGTTGGGCCCAATCTGTTCCTCTTCATTGAGCCAATCTACGCACTCGTCAAACAAAGTGCAACTGAAAGTGGGAGCGGGGGCCAGGAGCTCTCTAGTCCTCCATGCTATGGCATACCGGGCTAGCTGTGCGCCTCGGACTGGAAATGCAGTGGGGTACTCTATCCCCTCTGCCGGGCAAATCTAATCATGGCTGAGCTGGCGCTGGAACCGGAAAGGAAAGTAGAATCCACAGTGTGTCAGGCCAATCAACTGAATCCCGGTCTGTTGGGACATGCTGTAGCTCATTGCCGGTAGATCGAGCCAAGGACAGCGCCAAGCAATGCGGTCTGCGGGAAAATTGCACATCCAGTCAAACCACCATCCCTCATCAAGGGCATCGATTAGGCGACGTCGGAAGAAGTAGCCGCGAGCTGAGTATGCTGGGCAAGAGTCCACAACCTGCAATTTGTCCATCAACCACACCTGGGGAGGGATGAAAAATGAGAGATTAAA
Source organism: Camellia sinensis (assembly GCF_055761805.1). Taxonomy (NCBI): domain Eukaryota; kingdom Viridiplantae; phylum Streptophyta; class Magnoliopsida; order Ericales; family Theaceae; genus Camellia; species Camellia sinensis. The sequence goes on from NC_138967.1 coordinate 66,901,267, forward strand.
GAATAGAGAGGTGTACGTTGAGAGAAAAGTAAGAAAAGGGCTTTGTGAGAAAAATCGAGCTTGAGGGTCGAGTGATGTGAGCAATATATATGTGAGATAGGGTGGGAAACATTACCTGCAGCAGTAGTGGACTCCCCGCAAATCTGGTCATCTCTCGGCGATGAAAAGCATCCAAGCCTATCAATGTCTCAGCCAATGACATGGTAATGCAGCTTTTGCCCTTCTTTAAGCCTTGGGCAACCTCGATCAACCGGACACTAGATCCTCCGAAGCCTGAGGTGAGCAAGAAATGAGATAACATGCACAAACAAAGGGCATGTCGCCGAAAGCCTTGCCAATGATGGTCACCGCGGTCACCGGCATCGGAAAACTGACAAATCAAACTCGGAATATCCAGCATTCTGCCACAAATCAAAGATCGAGCATTGTGCATAGTGAGCCCACACATTCGCCCTAAGGCTTGGGCATGCCCGAAGCGAAGCTGGGGCAAGATTTCTTCGTTGTGCTCGGACTCCATCAAAGCTCGAAAATCTTCGAAGGTAGGACACACCTCTTGCCCGCCAAAGCTAAAGACATGTGTTACCGGATTCCAAAACTTTGCTGCGGCATGGAAGAACAGAAGGTGTAGCGGAGTGCGACTCGGAGTGAATAGTGCATTTATGTCGAAGCCCTGGAAGTTCAACTTTTCCGAGCCGTCTAAAGTAGCAATCCAAGCTGTGAGATTTTCGATGAGAAACGCCTACATTTTGATGAAAAACTGAGATGGAATGAGAGAACCACGAAGCTAGAACTTTTATGGAGGATAAGGCACTATTCGGGAGACACGTGTCAAAAATCTGGAGGTCGCCGGGCCAAGTGGTCGGCCAGCCAGTTTTTCTGGTCAGCCGACCACCCCATTGGTCTCCAAGGTAGAAAGTTGGTCGGCCAGCCTTCTCTGGTGGTCCATGGAGGAAAGTTGGTCTTTGGTCTTTTCCTAGTCTCTAGAAGGGAGCTCCTAGCATTTTCATGTGTTGGGAGTGTTGAAGGTCCGAGTCTACCTCTGTTTTGGGTGCGTTCCGTCGCCCGGTTTGTCTAAAGTGCATTTGCTTATCGAGTTATTGTTCTTTATTTATCGAGTTGTTGTTTAAGTTTTGTTTATCGAGTTGTTAAGTTTGCTTATCAAGTCGTCGAGTTTTGTACATCGAGTTGTTACTCTATGTTTATCAACATTGTCGTGTTTTGCTTATCGAGTTGTAAACTTGCTGAGGTTTTGTTGTTTCTTAGCGAGTTAAGTTGTTTAGTTTGTTGCGTCGGTTCACTACCTGACTTGATGATATACAATGCTCAATTTTCATTCAATCTCATTTTTGTGCAAAATGATGCGATGCGATGCTAAGAATACAAAATACAACACTTTTTGAACAAAAAACTGTTTCATTCCATCATAGCTTCTTTTTTTACAACATCTTACAACAGGGTACAAGTTTTAAAGAAAATAAAACTGCCTAAAAGCTGATGTGCTACAACTACTAGTAATAAAAGAAAACAAAGCAAGAACATCTGTATCAGTGCTATCAAGCGCAAGACTGAGAGGCCCTCTTCGTCCCCTTCGGCTGAGCAATCTCTGCACCATCACCATCCGAATCGAAGTCGCTGCCCTCGGAATCCTCCTCGGCATCACCTCTGCCCTTAGAACCGGATCTAGAGTCATCATCTCTGCCTGCAGATGTCTCTGATTGAGGATGTGCAGACTCTTCCTCCTCGCTGGACTCCAGATCATCTCTGATAGGTGCTCTACGCCTGCCTCGGCCGCGAGTTGAATCCCCTCTCCCAGTTCCTCGAGAAGGCCGGGATGGCCCAGCCTGTAGCGGTGGCATCTGAAAAGAAGACAATTTGAATACATTAGCCAATATGTATACTAGATGCAGAGACAAGAAAGCTACATTGAGTGGGTGTATGCAGATACGGTGTATGAATGTGGTGTGTGTCAGATGTACTCTACACATACAATCAACCAATGCAGTGAAATGGTGAAATTCAGCATGTCATCAGAAGTGTGATAAATGCAAGAAAATTGAAAAGTACCGAAACACCGGTGATGAACAGCTGCGTCTCCCTCCGCAAAACCATACCCTCGAGCGAGGCCACCACTCTGAGCAGCCCATCTATGTACTCTCTGGGAGGCTGCAGATGTAAGAGCAAGTTATCAATGGATGAATGAATGTCCAAATATCTGAGTGATAAATCAAAACTGCAAAGCATACCGGTAGCGAGTCAGGGTCTCTGACGTATCGGTGATTAGGCAATGGAGGCTCTAGTGGAATTGGGTAAGACGTCCCATACCGCTAACCCGTCAGTTCGGTCGGGAGATCTGGTCATCCAGCATGATGGTAAGTTGGAGGAATCGGGGGAATCAGTCCAGCCCCACGTCTCGATGTGCCGGCCCTGCTAGTCGAAGAAGTATCTGTAGCCCGGGCTCGAGCTGACGATGATGCACCAGCAACCCTCCTCGCAGGAGTATGGATACCTGTCAATGGGGGTATCAGGTGCGTATGGCGTTAAGTCGCGTACTCCCCCTTCTCCGTGTGCAGAATCGCATCAGTACCCAATATAGCGACGTCGACCTCCTCAGGAGTGAGTTCCTCAGTAGACCGCATGTCCTCTGGAGATGCTGAGGGGATACGCTGATCAGGGACGCCCATCGTCTGACGCATGAAGCAATCCCCCAGAAACCAGGCCTTGCCAACCGGCCCCTCAAATAAAGTCCTGTATAGAGAAGAGGCCCACCCCCCAGGGAATCAGAAATAGATATCTCCTCCCAAGGGCGCCCAGGGCTGCCAAGTGATCTGCGGATAACCAATGCATGAGCTGATTAGATATCGTAAATATGCAAGATGAATCAAAGCTGAAAACATGAAGAACTGAAAGTTCTGAGTTACCTTGGTCTCCCGTACCGTATCAAAGAACTGCCGCAGGTAAGGCAGAGTCTCCCGAGCCCTCGGCCGGTACCGGCCCTCAAATACGTGAAAGTAAGGAATCACAAGAGGCACCTCCACCTCGAGCTCCAGGCTAGCGTCGAAAAGTATGCATAAACCCATAGCTATGGAAAACAGGGCAAAAGCCATCAGAATACAGAATGTATAGAGAATACAGAATGCTGAATGCATAATATGAATACAGAATGGAGAATACAGAATGTTGAGTACAGAATGCTGAATGCCAAATGTAAGGTGTGCCGTGTGTAGTGTACAACTAATGAAAAATAGGAATGTAAATCAAGAGGGTAGAAAGTACCTCCCAGGCTCTCCAGTAGCTACCAACTATGTTCCCCCGCCCGCGGGAGGTCGCACTCATGTAACAGTAAAGGGTAGCGAGGCTGGTGCCACCCCAGTCATACTAGCTGACCTGTGATAGGTCCACTAAAGCACTGAGCAGATACAGTCCAACTGTGTTCCCCTGTCGGAAAACAAAGTGGTCCTAAGGAGGAACATCAAAAACCCTCGAGCGTACTGCTCTATCTCCTCGAGAGTCTCGGGTATAGACCTCCTGTACTGCACGGGAAACCAGGTGTACCTGACTCTACCCAAAGATCTGTCAATCGGCGGGCAGACTCCCAGCAGATAAATCCAAGTCGTCTCCCACTCGTCCATGTCTGTGTCGTAGGGGACTGGTCGGCCGGCCACATCAAGGCCAGTCAGCATGGCAAAGTCAAACCGGGGTCATCGTTATATCCCCGGTAGCCGTAAAGTGGAATGAGTTGGTGGTGTCCCACCATCTCTCCACAAGTGCCTCCATCAAGGTCCTGCTCACCGGGTAATGTGATAGCCCCGCGTAGAAGGGTCCAAACCCTACCTCGTCAACCGTATGACTAACGGTCTTTGGGAGCTCCACATATCACCCCCTGGCAACGATCGATCCATAACCCCGTGTGGAACGGAAAGATACCTGCATTCAAAATGAACAGATGTATTCAAGTTCAGAATTGAAATGTATAAGTTGCGTGCAAATGAAGTAAGAAAGACTGTGTGTTCAGTGTGGGCTGCGTGCAAACAAACATGTATGGACTGTGTGTTCAATATAAGCTGCATGCAAATGAAGTAAAAGGACTGTGCGTTCAGTGTGGGTTGCGTGCAAACAAACATTATGGGCTGTGTGTTCAGTATGAGCTGCGTGCAAATGAAGTAAAAGAACTGTGCGTTCAGTGTGGGCTGCGTGCAAACAAACATGTATGGACTGTGTGTTCAGTATGAGCTGCGTGTTCAGAAATGAAGTAAATGAACTGTGTGTTCAGTATGAGCTACGGGCAAATAAAGTAAACGGACTGTGTATTTAGTACGAGCTACGTGTTCAGAAGTGAAAAGTTTGAGCTGTGTGTTCAGATTACAAAGAGTTTGGGCTGTGTGTTCAGCTTTCAAAAACTGTGGGCTGTGTGTTCACCATCAAAAGTTTGGGCTGTGTGTTCACCATCAAAAAGTTTGAGCTGCGTGTTCAGATTTCAAAACTATGGGCTGTGTGTTTACCATCAAGAGTTTGGGCTGCGTGTTCAACTTTCAAAAACTGCGGGCTGTATGTTCACCATCAAAAGTTTGGGCTGTATGTTCAGATTTCAAAAATGTGGGCTGCGTGTTCACGACAAAAAGTTTGAGCTGTGTATTTAGATTTCAGAAATGTGGGCTGCGTGTTCACGACAAAAGTTTGAGCTGTGTGTTCAGATTTTAAAAATGTGGGTTGCGTGTTCACGACCAAAAGCATGAGCTGCGTGTTCAGAAATTCAAGTGCTTGAGCTGTGTTCAAAATGCAAATAGAATGCTGTGTTATAGACTGAGTGTTCAAAACCAGCTGTGTGCCAACTCAACAGAATTCTGTGTTGTGAGTTGTGTGCTAAAACGAGCAAAGTCTGGTTATACATGAGCTGTGTGCCAAGTGGACCGGATGGTGTATGAATGTGTTCAGAATGAGCAGATGAACATATATAGCGAAAACAGGAAATGCGCAAGAAATGCAGAATACATTGTAAAGAATGTAAAAATGAAGTACGTACCTCTCATGCTTGGTGAGAGAGGTGAGACTCCGGCTCCCGTAGCAGTAGATCCGCAGGTGCTCGTCGATCAAAATCAGTAAAATGGTAGAAAGTGGCGGGAGGTAGGACGTGCCCCTGGGGACGATACCTCTCGGGATTGAAAGGTCGAACTCTCGGAGGCAAGGACATGACGCCTGGCTCACTCCCGGCACCTGGAGGACCTCCACCATGATGAAAATGACCCGCCATTTGAAGAAATCTGCAAAAATGAGCAAAAATGAGTGAAATGAGCCAAAATTGGAAAAAGTCAATAAAAGTCAACTCTTGGGAAATGAAAAAGTCAACAAAAGTCAACTCCCGAGAAAACGTTCCAAATTTTGAGACAAACTTACCTCAAGTGGTGAAAATGAAGAAAAAAGCTCCAAAATCAAATTTTAATCGGTTCAAAGTGAAGAGAACTGAAAGTTTTTGCGAAACAACTTTGCGTGGGGCGTTGGAAAACGTGTAGAAATCGCAGATCTGAGGGAGAAAATGGTCTAGGGAGCAAGAGGAGGTGATTTCGGCAGTGGGTGTATGAGGAAAAGTGCTTTGGAGTTAAGTTCTTAAAGATCCAAGCATGAAAAGACAAAACTGCCCCGAATTTAGTAAAGTGGTTGGCCGACCAGATTTTGTGGCTGGCCAACCACCCCTTGAATAAAAAGTGGTCAGTGGCCTTGCTAGGTGGTCGGTGGCCCTCCTGGGTGGTCTCCCAAGTTCCTTTGTTCTCCCTGTGAATTTTGGTAATGATTAGAGTCCCCAGCTCTCGAGAAAGTACAAAGAAAGTGCACTTTCCGGCGTGAAATGCCTCTACGGGAACTTCAAATCAAGTCTTCGATGCATGGCTCGTCGTTACTCACCAAGAGCAAGGTGTATCCTTTTAGAGTATGTTGCGACTCCTCCAAGAGGTAAATCGGAGGTCGCATTTGAGATGCTCTCTTCAAAGCTTGCATTTCTTGACTCAACGTTTTGTTTCAAACCTGCTGTTGAGGTTGCACTTTTCCTGCATTGTTATGCACATCGCTTGCATTATTGTGCACATTTCATTGGCATTGTCATACTTGCGTTGTCATGCACGTTTCTCTTGCATTGCGATGCACTTTTCCATCAGCATCATGATTGTTCGCGTTCGATATGGCATTGAACATATGTTGCTAACTATGTTGTGCCTGTTAAGTTTCTCTCTTTTGCAGGCGCGATATTGTATGTACGGTTCATTTGAAGCTGGTGCGACCAGACGAACCAGACGGTATTGTATTCTCCGTGTGAGACGTAACGAGAGTCGTATAATTCTCCTACATCATAACTGCATGAAATGTAGTTTGATTTGCCTTCTTGCTTAAAACTGCCGCATTTATTGTGAATATGTGCTTCATTACAGCTTTCTTTGCATGATTCTTACTGCATGAAATGTAGTTTGATTTGCATGGCGTTCTTGCTTAAAAATGTTGCATTTATTGTGAATATTTACTTCATTATAACTCGCTTTCCATGATCATGAGTTATGTTCAGCTTTCTGCATATCGTTTTGCATTTTGCCCCTGCCTGCGGGCACATCTCTTGCTTATCCCGCCTGTTTGTCTAAGTCTTCGGCCTTGTCAAAAATGGGTCATCTCTGGGCTTTGACATTCACTCCCGTCACTTATGACTTTCGAGTTCTGTCAAAGAAGGGCAACTGTAGACACCCTATTTTTGACTGACCTTAAGACTTAGACGTCATCGATTGAGTGCTCGATGATGGTGCATGTTGTGCTCATTCTGAGGTTTCGGAGTTTCGGTTGAGAGCCTTACCCCCGGACCTCGGGACCCTTTTGTGTTTTGCCTCGGTTTGCGAACCAGGTCTTGTTTTCTCCTCTCAAAGGGAGGGAGAGGTCTCGTAGACCATCTCTTGGTGGCCGTAGGCTACTTTTCGTGGTCGTAGGCCACTTTTCCCGTTTGGAGACCAGTTTTCGGTTTTCGGAGCCGTCGGCCGTGCGCCTCGGTTCGGGACAGCTTAACATTCTCCGTTTGCCCCGGTTTTCGAAGCACACCTTGCTTCCTCTCTCTAGAGGGACACTGTCACCCGGGAGACCACCTTTGTGGTCGCACGCCACTTTCGTTGCTTAACAGCCTGTTTTCAAGGCATCCGTCTACGCGTTTTGACCCCCAAACCCTCGTTTTGCATCCGTCTTGGTTCATTTTTTGCATGGACCTTGTTTTCATTGTTTGGGAGATGGTACAAGGGTGGGAGACCACCTTTTCTCCTTGGAGACCACTTTTCTTCCACCAGCCGATTTTCTTGTCAGGAAGCTGGTCTCCTTGGTCTTTGAGCCACATTTGCTGGTCTCCCACCATACCACTAGCTTGCATTCAGTTGGGAGACCAGCAAATAGGCTGGCCAACCACCTTTTTTGGAGTTGAACCTTTTGAACTGGTCGGCCTGCCTCCCCCAGCTTTGTCTCTGTGAGTTGTTGCCAGCTGTGCCAGTTGGAAGGCACAGACTGGATCCTCCATACACGTGTATAGAGGATCTTGAGCCTTGTTTAGCTTCTCCAAGAAGCTTGAACCCTCTTATTTTTCTATAAGAGAGGGCCTCCCCTCCTTTAGAGGGGTTCAGATTTTTGGTCTAAGGCTCCAAGCTTATATCTCTCTATATCTCTATACTTTAGGCTTAGAAAGTGTTTGTTCTTGGCCTATTGCACCACACCTCTTAAGCACACACCCCCACCATTGTCCTAAGGTTTTTGGAGGGTCTTGAGAGGTCTCAAAGAATTGGTTTTTGGTCCAGAAGGCTGCTGGTTTTGCTGAGCTACAAGGGTAACACTTTTCCCCTCTTTTAAGCTTTATTTTGATCCATCTCTTAGCCTTATTTGCATGCATATTTGAGCTTCATTGTCAACTAAAAAAAGTCTTATTTTGAGGTCCTTTTCATGTTTGTTTAAGGTCATTTTGGTGTTAAAGGTCATTCACCCTCTTGCATGCTTCATTTTGCTTTGTTTTGAGCCATGCTCTAAGGCCTTTATGTTGATCTTTGCTTGGACTTTTAGCCACTGAAATCCAGCGGATTTTCAGTGGCTAACATGTGGTTTTGAGGGCCTAAATCAGAGAGGGGTGACGCTCTCTCTTGTTGTCTTGTTTACTAGCATATTTGGCCTTCCAAAGGAGCCTTCATTTACACACCTCCAAGGCTTATTTCATGCCCTTTTCAGTGACTTTTAGGGCCTGCCTAGGCTCTGTCCAGAGTTGGTTTTGTCACCTCGGTTGTGTCTCTTGCATGTGTAGAATAACCCCTCTTATAGCCTATCAAAGGAGCATGACATTCTTGCATGAATTGATCATGTTTGAGTGGGTTTTTGGGCTTTATTTGGCATGTCATGTCTCTAAATTTTTCTGGTTTAGTGACCTCTTGAATGCTTCATATGCTTGTAGTGTAATCCATGTTCACTAGCTCACATTGCATGTTGTTTTGGCCCTTGATTCTAGCATATTTTGGCCATGTTCCAAACTGATTTTATTCATGATTTGGGCTGCCTTAGCTCTGTTTTGAGGTCCCATGGTCGAATGATGCTTGCCATGCATGCTTGTAGTGTAATACCCTTGCCTAGCTTCGAGTTTTGAAGCCTCTTGCATACTTAACTTGAGTTGTTTCCATGTCTTGGCATCATTGAGCATGTTATTTCAGAGCCCATACTTGTGCCATGTTCCCATGTTTTCCACTCTTTAAATGCGTTTTAGAGTCGTGCTTGTATACCTCATTTATGGGCCATTACATAAGCTTCATTTTTGTGCACTTCATGCCATCATCTTAGTCCATTTTGCCACTATTTTGGGACTGCATAGGGACTTTTCGGGGTTGGTTTGGTCATTTAGGCATCGCTTTGCATACCTCTAGTGTAATGCACTTCACTAGTTTCGGTAATTGTGTCATCCAACATGCTTCAGGTGAGTTGTTTGCATGATTCGGGACCATCTTGTATGTCATTTCAGAGCTGGAACATGTGTCATTGCATGCCATATTTCACCCTTGTCATGCTTTGGTAGAGTTGCACTTTGTTCCTTAGGTTTGATCCCTTGCATTTGTGCATGTTTGCATGCACCCTGTCGCCTCATTTTTGTCGTAATGGCCACTGATTTGGGTGTGGCTGAGCTCCACCTATCTTGGTTTAAGTCCATCTTGCATTGTGTATGCCCTCTAGTCCATGTTTTCGCATGTTTGATCATTGCATTGCGTATGCCTCGTTCATAACATTGCGTATGTTTGTGCATTGTGTATGCATGCCACATAATCCATGTGCATTGAATATGCCATTGATTAGTCCATAGCATTGTGTATGCCATTTGCATGCTTGCATGTCATTCCATGCATCTTCGCATCACTTAGTTGCATAGCATTTAGGTTGCATACTTAAAGTTGCATTGTGCATGCCATCGTTTGTTGCATTGTGTTCGGAATAGGAGTTAGTACGAATACGGGAAACGAGGGACGTTTCGTACTCAAAGTGACGAAACGTGCCTCGATTCTCGGTCGTCGACACTCTTGACTACACATGATGGAGTGTAGGCATTTATGTGTTCATATGTGCATTCATTCTATATTAAGTTGTGCGATTCGATTCCTCGGCCATCATGCATCGAGATGCGTGATTGGTGGCCCGAGGATCGAGACCTACACTCCCTAGAGCTTATGCAATGACGGGGAGAGTGGTCACGGACACATGTGTTGCGAATACCTTGTTGTGCCTCTCTCTTTCCCTTTGTTGCAGAAAAACAGAATCCAGGAGCAGAAACTGGTCGGCCGACCAGCTTTTCTGGCAGGCCGACCACCCTTTTTGGTTTTTCTCACATAAACTGGTCGGTGGGTGGTCTCCAAGCCCAATAGCTGGTCGGTGGCCCTCCCACCGATTCCCAGGGTGAAGTTTCAGCCCTCTGGAGCTTTGTGCAAATTTCTGAAATCAATTGCAAACAAAGGCGAGTCGAGGCATCGCAATGGATTTCTCGACAAGGCGACTCGGGTATGCATGCATCCTTTATCATTCGAGGTAGAGCTGAGGCAGTCCATTCCACATAGTTTACATGCTAGTTTATTTGCTTCCTTAGTTAATTTGTTAATTAGCTAGTGTTGTGTAATAATTAGCTGTAATTCATTATTCATTCGGGTTGTGTATTATCCATTCGGACCCTCCGAGAGAGGGCAATGGTGTAATAAGTGTGCGTGTGTGTGATGCATGTCTTCCAACCCCACGTCTTTCTCTCTTTTATTTACTAGCTTATGATGGTTACTTTTAGGGCATGTTTCAATTAGCATCTATATGTTCGCATGTTTGCATTCATTCATCTGTATTGCATGCACCGGGCTCGGTGCATCATGCTAACTGCATTGTATTTCAATTCTAAGTTGAATACATGTATCGATTGTTGCATCTCATATGCCATCTTAGAATAGCCGAGCCTATCTTAGTTGCATTCTTGCATGTGTTGCATTAGGCATTCTTAGCATAGTTAGGATTCATGCATGATTTCTAATTAACTTCTTTCTTTGTTTTGGAGTACTTGGTAAGTGCTTATGCTTTAGCATCCTTGCATGTGTGTGAGTGACTGCCATGATAGCATGCTTACCATAAGGCTATGTGTTTATGTGATATAACTGTCTGAATGCCCGTGGCTGAAGGTTGGGTTGCTTGAGTTGGAATAATTCGTTGAAACCCGTGTTTTAGCCTACTTGCGAGTAGCAAACTTCAATCCATTTTCAAAATAAGTGGATACGCGATGCTTTGTTCCAACTTAGGCAATCCAGTCTATACTTGTATGCTGTGCGCATCACATAGTAATTCTAGGCTAATAAACCGGAATAAGAGCACATGTGTTTTCAAAAACTCGATATCGTGCTTAGTAGTGGCCGATCTTCGATCGGGCAAGCGGGGGCGCTCATGAAATGACCTTCCCCAATCGTACCCAAGTTCCTGAGCTGAGGCCACTTTGGTGATGACGGACACGTGGCCTTAGGCACGAGTCGGGGTTTCCTAAATTCCCCTAAAATAAAATATTTAGGTGGCGACTCTGTACCTGGCAAAGCAGTCCATGTTTGGTACTTCTTTCTAAAAATCAATTTTTTTTAAAAACGATTTTCCGGATTTGGACTCTTTGGTGATTTATCGATCTTGCATTGCACTTTGTGAGATTAGATTCAGAACCGTGACGTTTGAGTCCGAACTGTAGTGAGCTCAATGAACAAAATGAGATTCCTCCCGGGATGTTCGGGGACGTCTACACCTAGGCACGATTTGGGTGTAAGCGAGTCCACTTGTTTGGCCGTCCCTTTTGAGGTCTATCAATGTCACTGACCGGTAAATAACCGGGAGGTGGACATAGGTGGTAAGGTCTACAAAGCAACAAAAGGGGAATAGTCTGGTGTTCAATCCTTGTGGTTGGGTAGAAGGATCTCTTTGGGGGATTCTAGATGTCTAGTCTAGCTATTAATTCATAGAACCTTGTTGTAATATTGTATGTTATGTTACTCAATTTGTTTTGTATATGGTTGATTAGTTGATAGAAGAAATGGGTGTGTGTGTGTGTGTTTTTACTGGGCATTCCAAGCTCATTGTGTGTCAGGCCAGGTGATGAAGCAGTTTACAATGGTAAAGGTTATTTCGAAGGCAAATAAGATGAAGTGTTGGAGTTGTGGTTCATATGAAGACTTAGACTAGTAGTTTTTTTTTTCCTTTTAACTTTTGGTTTGGCAATGTTTTGGTAATCCTGTAATGGAACATAAACAAATTATCTGTGATATTAACTCTGGTTATATATGTATATTAAGATGTTTTGGTTATCTATCCTACTTGTGTTATATTATTGTATGTATTTAACAGCCCGGAAGTTGGGGCGTTACAGTTTGATAATTTTTTGTAAAATACTAACTTTAGAATCTAGAGTGGTAACCCATCTAATGAACCTTGTTATAACTAGTTTGTTAGAGGTATTAAAATGATTATAAGGTGATGATGTTATTACTAACTTGTTGGAATGCCCAAGGATGAAAATCGATCTGATATGTTTTCCATAGGTATGAGGGGAATATTTACTTTTCAGGCTGAACCACTGCTCATTATTAATAAAAAACTAATCCATTGTCAAAAACTTGTGGTTGCCACAGAAAACAACATTTAGGTGTATGTGATGCCAGCATTTGAACTCTTTGATGATCCACATACATAAGAGCTCATTTAATTCAAAAGGCAAAATTACAGTCACAATGCTAGGTATGACATCCCTCTCATGGGTTACTTGAAAGCACATTTATCGTGCATGACACAATATATTTAAAGTCTAGAAACCAACCTATATTTGACAATTGAGGTTGACCATTTGTGACTATACGTTCTTTAAAAATTTCCTCAACTATCAAATTGAACACAATAACACAAAAGTGGCAAATAGAATAACAATTATCACCTACAGAGGGAATTGGCAAAAAGCTGACCATTCCCAATGCTCTCTCGATCAACACTATCAGCACCAATGTTGCCAAAACTGAAAATCAAATCTCCAAACAAGGCTCGGCAAAGGAGGAATCTGGAAAATACACAAACACAAACTTAACATTAGCAACATCAAATGAGAAAAGCAAATGGGAAACAAATGCAAACAGAAAGACTAGAACTCAAGACCCCCACCAACATAAGATCACCATTAGTCCCAAAACTTATGATTTTATAAGTCCAACAATCTATAGCAAGCTATTCAATATACCAACTAATAACAACCCACATGCATGCAATTTTTGAGAAACCAAGATAAATACGGACTCATGCTCAATGAACTACCTGTTCCATCTGTCCCTAATGCTCTCTCGAATTATAAACAGCTTGTATGCTCATGCGTGCCAGCCACTAGTTGATGATGTTTAGGGATCAACATTCTTAATATAAAAAATTTCAATTAAAACAACACATCCAAAGAAAGAAAAAAACATACAAGTAATAAGAAGGAAAAAAGAGAATGAAGTATAAATGTCAACCTCTGGGTTCCTGCGGACCCAATACATATCCCCATCAAAATCACCATTTGCAATTTCACTACCTACTAATCTCCGAACCTTAGTTGAGAAAAATATAGCATATTTAGCATTTCCGACAAAGTCTTCCAAGGCCTTTACATAGACAGCTTTCAAAACATGAATATCTACAAAGTGAAGACCAGGTTCCTGTACACTAATACTTGCACTGAAAGTTGACCGTTTTCTTTGCATATCTCATTAGAACAGGAAAAGATAAAATGATTACCTTCTTCATTTGTTTTGAATTCTTATATAATTGTATAAATAATCACACAAGTTTCAATTGTAATTACTTACATAAGAAACTAAATTCCTGTATGAATATAGTTCATTTATCAACTTGTCTGTCTCCACGGAATTTTGGTTCAAAACTATTTGATACGTGACAGCCTTTGGAAAGTGGATATCATGACGTTCAATTTTTACTTTTTGAGCTTCTTATTACCATCAAATAATTTGCTAAACTAAGTAACAGTTAGATATTATAAACATCTTGGCAATGAATATGCCTACAAGATAACACAAACTTCATCACTATTTAACTCTTCAGTTGGATCAGCTGTGCCCATTAAGTAAAAGCTTTCACTAATTGGAAGCTTTCCTCTTTTAAGCCCTTTTCTTTCTTCCTTTACCAACACGGACAAACGATATTGTATGTACGGTTCATTCAGAGGAGTTCTAGATAAAATCATTCGCGCCACAGTAAAATCATCATCCATTTTACAATTGAAATTAAAAAGTACTTTTCACGACATAATTTTGCATGTCATAGAAGGTTGTTTATAATATATTTATGACATACTTTGTAAGCCGTATATAATCTTTTACAATATTTTTTTGCTTGCCATAAATCACTACACTTTTCATGGCATAATTTTGCATATCGTAGAATGTTATTTTTAATATATATAGATTCATTATATTGTTTCTATATCTTCTAGTATATTTTACCTGTTCTATTCAATTCCTTATATCATTACAAAATCATTTCGTACTCTATACAACATTAAACAATATTACAAAAAAACAAAAGCCTAAATCGAATAACTCCATTTTCAGATAAATCGAACTATCTCTCGCTATGAATATTGAATTATGAACAAACACATATATAGAGAGAAATTGATGAATTGTATATGACCTTCCTCTTTGAATTTCTTGGTGCATGGTCTCAATCTCAGCTTTAATAGCATCTCATTGTTGCCACTCCGAGTGAGCCCTCACAAGGTCATTATTTTTTCTCTTCTATTTCTCACTTAAAAAAAGAAAAAAGAAAAAAAAAGTGTTCAGGTATCCATAAATTTGAACCTATAAGCTAAACATTTAATTTTATTAGTTTCAACCTATTTACTTTGTTCTAAACAAGCCACATTATGATGATTACTTGCCCACTTCTTCATTCAACAACAGCATAGCAGAGAACATAGATGACTTAAAAAGACTAACACACAATTTCTCTAGAACTTACAGAGGCAATTAGACAATAACACAAAAGGGGCAAATAGAACAACAATTGTCACTTACAGAGGGAATTGACAAAAAACCGACCATTCTCAGTGCTCTCTTGATCAATACTATCAACACCATTGCCGCTAGAACTGAAAATCAAATCTCCAAACAGGGCTTGGCAAATAAGGAATCTTGAAAATACACAAATACAAATTTAGCATTAGCAACATCAAACGAGAAAAGCAAATGGAAACAAATGCAAATAGAAAGACTATAACTCAAGAACTCCACCAACACGAGATCACCATTAGTCCCAAAACTTATGCTTTTATGAGTCCAACAATTTATATCAAACTATTCAATATACCAACTAATAACAACCCACATACATGCAATTTTTGAGAAACCCAGATAAATACGGACTGTATGCACAAGGAACTACTTGTTCCATTTGTCCCTAATGCTCTATCAAATTATAAACAAACCGCATACTCATGCGTGCCACCCACTAGTTGATGATGTTTAGGGGTCAGCATTCTCAATAAAAAATTTCAATTAAAACAAGATATTAGAAGAAAGAAAAAAAACATACAAGTAATGAGAATGAAAAAGAGAATAGAGTATAAATATCAACCTCTGGGTTCCTGGAGACCCAATACATATCCCCATCAAAATCACCATTTGCAATTTCACTGCCTATTGATCTCCGGCCCTTAGTTGAGAAAAATATAGCATATTTAGCATTTCCTACTAAGTCTTCCAAGGCTTTTACATAGAGAACTTTCAAAACATGAATATCCCCAAAGTGAAGACCAGGGTTCCTATACACTAATACTTGCCTTGAAATTTGACCGTTTTCTCTGCATATCTCATTAGAACAGGAAAGATAAAATGATTACCTTCTTCATTTGTTCTGAATTCTTATGTAATTGCATAAATAATCACACAAATTTCAATTGTAATTACTTACATAAGAAACTAAATTCCTATATGAATACAGTTCATTTATCAACTTGTCCGTCTCCACACAAATTTTGGTTCAAAACTATTTGATATGTGACAGCCTTTGGAAATTGGATATCATGACATTCAATTTTTACTTTTTGAGCTTCTTATTACCATCAAATAATTTGCTAAACTAAGTAACAGTTAGATATTATAAACATCTTGGCAATGAATATACATACAGGATAACACAAACTTCATCACTATTTAACTCTTCAGTTGGATTAGTTGTTCCCATTAAATAAAAGCTTTCACTAATAGGAAGCTTTCGTCCATTAAGCCCCTTTCTTTCTTTCTTTGCCAACACAAACAAACGATATTGTATGTACGGTTCATTCAGAGGAGTTCCAGATAAAATCATTCGTGCCATAGTAAAATCATCATCCATTTTACAATTGAAATTAAAAAGTAATTTTCATAACATAATTTTGCATGCAGTAAAAGGTTGTTTATAATATATCTATGACACACTTTGTATTCCATGTATAATATTTTACGATATTTTTTTACTTGCCATAAATCACTACACTTTTCATGGCATAATTTTGCATGCCGTAGAAGGTTATTTTTAATATATATAGATTCATTATATTGTCTCTACATCTCCTGGTATATATTTTATCTATTCTATTCAATTCCTTATATTATTACAAAATCATTTCGTACTCTATACAACATCAAACAATGTTACAAAAAAACTAAAGCCTACATCAAATAACTCCATTTTTAGAGAAATCAAACTATCTTTCACTATGAATATTGAATTATGGACAAACACACATATGGAGAGAGATTGACGAATTGCATATGACCTTTTGTAGCTCGTCTTTTCGCGTTCCTTTCGGAAGACGACATGCCCTTCAATTCGAACTCTACCTGTGGTTCTGAATCTGATCTCACAAGTACAATGTGAATTAGATAAACACCAAAGAGTCCAAATCCGGCAATTCTTTTTAGAAAATTGATGTTTTGAATAAAATGCAAAAAATATACTGCTTTGCCAGATTTTAGAGTCGCCACCTAAATATTTTTTTGGAAAATTTAGGAAACCATTATTTTTTTAATGCAACTGTGGCCGACCGATAATTAATATTTTTTCAATGTTTTCAACCGAGAACCGATCGCTGCACCTAATGAAGCCGACCGTTGTTCAACGGTTCGGTTCAGATTGAACGATTTGACTGGGTCAATCAATTTTTTGTACAGCCCTACCATCAACCAATTCCAGTGGTTCCCGCTACTCATTACATATGTGGAGGAGTTCGTACAGGGCTACAAGGTGAGACAAATGTGCACGATTTATACGTGGCTGGTGAGGTTGCTTGCACAGGTTTGCATGGAGCTAACTGACTTGCTAGCAACTCATTGCTCGAGACACTAGTTTTTGCTTGAAGATCTGTGCAACCTTCAATAGATCACATGAAGAGCTCTAAAATTGGCCATAGTGCTTCAAATTAGTGGGGTCGACTAGTTGTGCCCATGTCGTTTAGAAGGGATGTATTAGGTAAAATTGTAAGGAGAACTATGCAGGTAATGAAGGAATTGCAATAAATTATGTGGGAATGCGTTGGCTAACTTTTTTTGTGTCATTTTACTTTGGTCCAAATCTTAAAATAATTATATACCATTTATTATTATTATTATTATTATTATTATTATTATTATTATATGATGTATTATCACAGACAACCATAATTATATATATTTATGTGGTATTTAATTCAACGTTTAGGGTTTCATAAGCTATAAAAAAAATTCATTTATTTGTTGTCATCTGTCATAGTCACCAACATTAACATTGAACCTGCAAATGTATGAATTGGTATATTAATTAGTGTATCAACATATAATATTGTCATTTTAAAATTATGATTCAACCTATTATATAAATTATAAAGACCTAAAATTTCTAAAATTATACCCACACTATCCATTAATACACTAATTAATATATCAATTAATACATATAGTATTATTCAAATACAATACAATCACTGTATATAATTCGGCCGGTCGGTTATAATATTTATATTTTTTTTGTTTAAATCCGACCACCGACAGAAAATTGATGAAATTTTTCAAAATGAAACCGCAGTTGACCGTTAAAGTGGTTGAGACCTTCCGTATGAATAATGGGTTGGGCAGGTCCAGGCAGGTTCACAGGTAATTGGGATTTTTGCACACCCCCTAATTTAGATGATCGAAACATGACCCATGATGGACCCCACAGGTCTAACCTCACCGTTAAAAAAAAAAGACTATTAAAATTATTTTATATCGAAACAAATGGAACTTTAATTTATAAATAAATAAAAAAAAAACAATATCATTAATGACAAAAAAAAATTTGACTTATTTGAAAATTCTCAAAGAGCAATTTAATAACCTTGAATCTTAAAAAGCAATTATTGTATACAATGGCCCTGTTTGGGAACTCGTTTAGGAACAAATTATTTTAGTAATTTTTTGACTTTTTACGAAAAGATGTGTAGAAAAATAGAGAGAGTGATGTGATAACTTATAATGACTTTTTGACTAAAATATATAGTTGACAAACGAGATTTAAAATTCACAAAAAGACAAAATAGGCTAAAATAGTCAATAAGACAAAATGTCACATTAAATCCACAATCATTTCATATTTTCTCTCACAAATATCATATCTAACTACAAACAAATCCAACCATTTTCTCAACACATAAAATTTTTAACCTCCTAAAATAGTCAAAAACTAAAATAGCCTACTAAAATAAACAACTTCTCAAATGAGGCCATTGTTAAGTGAGTAAGATTAGACTAGTGGTTCATGCAGATATTTTTTGGTGCAGTGAGAATATCAAATGTTTATGACTAGAGTCAATAGAATGATTACAACATTTTCTTTATAATTTAACTTACTAACTCCTAATATCCTATCATATGGTAAAAAAAAAATTGAAAAAATGCCCCATCTTGAGTCGGGTCGGGCATGATTTAATAATGGTATATATATATACCAATCTAGCTTGAACCCAACCCGATTGAATGTCCACCACACGTAGAACCAATTTTGGTTTTGGCACCATTTCGCTTATGTCAGCATCATATTTTGTATGCCAAAGTAGCAAAAAGCTTCTCCAACAAGCTTCACATTTCACTCATGTTACTCTTGCTCTCCCTTTCTCATTCTCTCTCTCGTTCAATTGGATCGTCATTTTTGTTCCTCACGAAACACTCGATCCAAGTAATTTTAACTTCTTGTTATTAGGATGAAGAAAGCCTCTCGGAGATCTTCCATTTAGGAGATAAACTGTTTCCAAAGTCAAAAAAAATCTTGAAAAGAGTTTTAAAAGCCATATCAAACAAACTCTTAAGACTTGTTTGGCAACCATTTCGTTTTTATTTTATATTTACAAAAATTTAAAAAATTGCCATAAAGTTTTGTTTGATAATTTTTTTTGTTTATAAATAGTTGTCTTAGTTTGTAAATTTGAGGAAAAAACGTAAACTTAAAAAATGAGTTTACGTTGATTTTTAAAGAGAAATTTAAAAATTTGACTAACAATTTTTTTTCCAAATATTGTTTGGTTTGAATTTGAGAGATGAGTTTTAGAAAAAAAATTTCTCAAAAATTGTTTGGTTTGAGATTTTTCTCAAAAAATTTCCAAAATCACTTTCTCTCTCTTACACATCAATCAATCACTTTTTCTCTCTCCTCTCTCCTTCTCAATCACTTTTTCTCTCACACACATCTACTAAATTCTTTTAAAATATCAAATCATCCCAAACTCCCACAAAAAATTTATCTCTCAAAATATACAACCAAACAAACCAAAAAATTTCTAAAACAACTCTCTCAAATTTTTTTCAAAAACAACTCTTCCAAAAACAAACCAAACAAGCCCATATATTTTTCAATTATTTGTTTTTTCAATTAATTTGTTTTTCAAATAATTTTTTTTGAATTATTTTTTTTAATTATAGTGTGCATGATCCTATTGTCATAAATAATAAAAAATAAATATAAATATTTTAGGTCTGAACAAATATATTTTTTAAAATTTTCAAACATTTTGTTTAAACCAAATGCGGTTGTAGTTTATGTTTTTTTTTAAAAAAATAAACAAAAACTAATTAATAAAATTTTGTAAATATAAACTAAAACCGTAAACGTTATCAAACGCTACCTTAAATTTTCACTTTTAAATCGAAATTTAAAAAATAAATCAAAGACTACCTATTTTTCTTTCTCCTCTTCTTACATCAAGAGAAATAAAAATAGAATAAATAAAAAAATAATCTTACCGGTAAGATAAAAAAAATAAATAGAATTTTTTTCTACCTGTTCATCTCCTAAGAATAGTTTGTCTATCTCTTGAGAGAGAGAGAGAGCCCACCGTTGCAAACCGTCATCATTGTCTCTCTGTTCTCTCTGCCTCGCATTCCACCGGTGAACCTCTTCCATGGCAAACCGCCATTACCGTCTTCCTCTCCCTCTGTTCTAAATCCTCTTCTCCAACGATCGAAACCCTAACCCTAACTCTAACTCTAACCAAAATGATCCTCTCCATCTTCGATCTATGCCTCCCTCTGTTCTGAACCTGTTCTCCTATCCTTCTCTCTACCCTCTCTGCTGCCACACTCCACATGACAACCACGCAACCCCCACCGGCGAACCTTTCCGATCTGGGTTCCTAGATATTGAGAGAAAGAAATTGAGAGATCAAGAGAGAAACCCCCTATCTCTCTCCTTTTTCCCACCGTCTTCTTCTTCGACCTCTCTCTTCCTCCGTTCTAAACCCTTTTATCCAACGATCGAAACCCTAACCCTAACCAAAATGATCCTCTCTCTCCCTCTTTGATCTGTCTCTCCTTCTGTTCTGAACCTGTTCTCCAATCCCTCTCTCTAAAAATTGATCCACACCCGAAACCCTAATGAAAACCATCAAAAGAAGATGAAGAAGATCAACCCGAAGCCATGATGAAGATGATCCAAACACGAAGATGAAGCCAAATTCCTCCTCGAATTGCAGGCATTTTTTATGATGTTATATCGCTAAAATTCAATTTCTTTGTTTTATGAGTTTGTTTTTTTGTTTTTGAAAATATATTTTATAAGAGTTTACTTGAAATTTTAAAAAAATAAAATTAGTTTGACAAAAATAAATTCTTATATATCAAAAATTTGACAAAAAGAAACCTAGGAATATTTTAATTGTCTTCTATCCTGTTTGTTTTTGTCCTAATTTAAGGATTTCAAAAATCTTCTATCTTGTTTTTTTTTTGTCTTAATTTTTCAGTTTGGTTGTAGGCATGGACATTTTTTTTTTTTTATACATTTTCAAATTCAAACAATTGTGCTTTAAGTTGTGGTTGGTTGTTTATTTTTTTGCTAAATGTTTTTGCTATTTGTTTGTTTACTATCATTTGAATTAGTGCTGGGTATAAGATTATCCGACCCGCACAATCTACCTTACCCGATCTTACCCGCACATGTATAGACGATTTCACAAATACAATAAAATAGAGTATGATTTAAAATATTTTAATTTTTCGGATTGAGGGCGGATCGTGAGTATGACCCGCACCCACCCACAACGGCCCGCACTAACTTTCTTTCTTTTTTTTTTTTTTTTTAAGCTGGACCGTTCATATTCCATCATCCATGTATATTTTTTGCCCCAAACAAAACCAATTGAGAACAAAACAAAACCCTAATCTCACTCTCATCTCACTGAGAGCACTGAGAGGGAGCTCTCTTCATCTTCTCATCTAGGAATGGCAATGGGGGGCAATGGGGTGGATATTTATTCCCCATCCCCATTCCCTTATAATAAATTTTCCCCATTCCCCATTCCCCATTCCCCATGGGTACCACCCTCCCCATTTTTTAATGGGTATGGATTTTCCCCAACCCACTTTAATCCCCATTTTTATTTTTTATATTTAATGTTAACAACCACTTTTTTTTTTTCTTTTTTTTTTTTTTTTTTTTTTTTTAGGTTCACAACAAAAACTAAATATACCTTCAATCTTTTTTCTTTCTTTTTAAATATATTTAATGTTAACAATTTTTTTTAAAATTTTTTTTTATTTTTATTTTTTTTAAGGTTCACAACAAAAGTTAAATATACCTTCAATCTTTTTTCTTTCTTTTTTAATATATTTAATGTTAACAATTTTTATTTATTTATTTATTTTTTTTTTATTTATTTATTTATTTTTTTTAAGGTTCACAACAAAAGTTAAATATACCTTCAATCTTTTTTCTTTCTTTTTTAATATATTTAATGTTAATAATTTTTTTTTTATTATTTTTTTATTTTTTATTTAAGGTTCACAACAAAAGTTAAATATACCTTCAATCTTTTTTCTTTCTTTTTTAATATATTTAATGTTAACAACCTTCTTGTTTTTCTTTTGTCTTTTTTTTATAAAGGTTTTAGCTAAATATATCTTCAATCTTTTTTCTTTCTTTTTTAATATATTTAATGTTAACAACTTATTTTTTTATTTTATTTTTTATTTTTTTAAGGTTCACAACAAAAGCTAAATATACATTCAATCTTATTTTATTTTATTTGGTTCAACAACAAAATCAAATACACATTAATTAATTAATTAAAAAGTTTGTTTTATAATAATCAAATATATAATTTTGAGAAAATCAAAAAGTTTGTTTGAAGAAAGTGTTATAAGACTCATATTAAATTGCATCAGGGCATAAACAAGGAATTGTTAGCCACGGACAATTTAGACATTAAACCATCTTTCTCTTAGCAAATTTGAACAATTCATTTTAATTTATCCAAAATCTAATTATACCTTTAACAAATCTGAACCACTCATTTTAAGATATCTATGTATTACCACACCCAATCCATCATCCATCTTCTTCCTTTAGTCTCCTACGAATTTTGTTGTTTGTTACTTTTAAAAAACAAAAAATATTTTTTCAATTAAATTTTTACTAATTTCACAACACCATCACCACTATTCTCACTTTCACTGTCACACTACCATCACCATAGCCACTACCATCATCACTGCCGCCATCACCCCACCACTATGTAACAATTTCTACTTTCACCTTCGTTCCATCACCACCACCACCAAATATAAAAAAATATATTTTGAATTTTTTTTATAAAAAATATTTTTCATTAAAAAATATTTTCTATCTAAATAAATGAAGCATAACATTGGGAAACAAGCTGATTTCAGTTAAATCTGTTCATAACTAAGAAAAATTCTTTTAATTTAAAAAAAATTATTTAGTATGACTTTGTATCCCCTTTTTTGTTTTTCTAGCAAATAAATCTATGTACCTATCATTTCTAACCAATCACAACTCATGCTTGTTTTGATTCTCTACAATTTCCTTATTTTCAAATACATTCATATATATATATATATATATATATATATATATATGTTGTATAAATTGTGTGATAACATAAAACAAATAGATTCATACTCGTTAATTAAAATTTCAGAACAAGCAAACCATTCTGAAAATTACAATACACAACAAAATAAAATAACATAGAAAAGCAAACCGAAACCTACACTAGACAATGTCCTTAATTTTTTTTAAATAAATTTAAAAAATTCTAGATATGCATAAAATTTGACAAGAATAATGTGACAATGTTAATTAATGTGTATTTGATTTTATTGTTGAGCCAAATAAAATAAAATAAGATTGAATGTATAGCTTTGGTTGTGAATCTTAAAAAAAAAAAAAAAAAAAAAAAAAAAGAATGGTTGTGAACCTTAAAAAAAAATTAAAAAAAAAAAGAAAAAAAAATTAAATATATATTTAGCTTTGGTTGTGAATCTTAAAAAAAAAAAAAAAATGGTTGTGAACCTTAAAAAAAATTAAAAAAAGGAAAAAAATTAAATTTATATTTAGCTTTTGTTGTGAATCTTAAAAATTAAAAAAAAAATGGTTGTGAACCTTAAAAATAAAATAAAAAAAGATTGGAGGTATATTTAGCTTTGGTTGTGGATCTTAAAAAAAAAAAAAAAAAAAAAAGAAAAAAAAGAAAATTGGTTGTGAACCTGAAAAAATAAATTAAAAAAAAAAAAAGATTGAATGTATATTTAGTTTTAGTTGTGAATCTTAAAAAAAAAAAAAAAAAAAAAAAAACATATGGGGAAATTAGTGGGTACCCATCCCCAACCCATCCCCTGTGGATATTTAAAGAATATCACCTACCCTACCCAATAGATAAGAAAAAGTGGGGAAAACCCATGTATTTGGGTTGGGTCTCCATGGATACCCACAGGGTAGGTTATCCATTGCCATCCCTATTCTCATCTCATCTCATCTCTCTCTCGTTTTTCATCTGCGACGATCGACCTTTCGCAATGACTCTCTCTCTCTCTCTCTCTCTCCGGCAACTCTGAGGTAAGGCTCTCTCTGTCTCGCTCTCTCTCCCCGATCTGTGATTTGTATCTCTGTCTCTGTCTCACTCTCTCTCCCCGATCTGTGTTTTTTTTTAGGCAATCAGATCTGTCTCACCCTCTCTCGTTTTTCAGCTGCACAACTCGCACCGTTCGACCTTCATCTTCTCATCTCTCTCTCCCCGATCTGTGTTTTTGTTTTTGACTGCAAGTCTGGGTCTATTAAAATAATAATAATAAAAAAACAAGTCTTTGGTTTACATTTGCAAGTAAACTTTAATTTGAGTGCCCGCATATACACTTTGCTGCTGTTGTTTCAAAATGTCGTTCATAGTCTGATCTGAACAATTTGTTTGATTAGGAGTTCTACAATTTGTTCATGAGAAGTGTATATTGTGTTTGAATTTTCATTTCTTAAAAAAATAAATAATAAAATTGTTGGGGGAAATAAAAGGTGAACAAATTTACTTCACAAAGTGTACAAAGAAACTGGATCTTAAGTTTTTTTCCATTTAAAAAATAAAATTTGATTTGTTAATAATTCGTAGGGTGTGTTTCACGCTGACTTTTCTTGGTGTAAGCAAAAGCTGATGAGTGCAAAAGCTGATGAGTTCAAAATCTTATGAATCTCAAAGAAGTCATATGATATTGCCAAAGTGGATTGAATCTGGTGGGTGGGTTTGTCTGTTTGAATTTTAATTGAATTTTAGAAGTGGATATTGAATCTGAAATTTGCTATTCTGGTTCTGCTATTCTGCTGCTATTATGTTATATTTAAATTGAATCTGAATTTTTTTCTTCAAATTGTATCTGAATTTTTTTTTGAATCTGAATTGAATTTGCTATTCTGCTGCTGCTATTCTGTTACTCTGTTAATTACTTACTCTGGGTGGGTGTTATTGAATTTGAATTGAAATTGAATCTGAATTTTTTTTTTTGAAATTGAATCTGATTTTTTTTTTTATATTTATAATCTGAATTGAATCTGAATGAAATTGAATCTGAATTTTAATTCATTAATTATTAATGTTGGAGCATTTTAGAAAATTGAAAGAAAATTACCCAAAATAAATATTTATAAAATGGGGAAAAAAAACTTAAAAATTAATTTTTAAAGGAAAATATCCAAACCGCAAACCGTCCGTAACCGTTCGCACATCCGCAAACCCTATCTGCACAAACCGCAAACCGCATTGCGGGCGGTTGCGGTTTGACATTTCCCCAAACCGCATACATGCGAGCGGGTCAAAAATGAACCGCAACCTGCACAAAATTGATCCGCGAACACCCCTAATTTGAATAACCATGCATTTTACTTGATATAGTCTTATATATATAATTTTTTTTTTTTGGGTACCAAATTCTGAAGTCATTCTGTGGTTGGCTGGGCTCTAGAAATTAAGTCAGCCCAAATTATTTTTAGATCCAAACCAAACCGGCCTTATTTTTTATTGAGTGGGCCTCTGAAGGCTCCAACTACTTGTGTGGGCCTCTGAGGGCTAAAAATTGGGCCTGGCCTAAATTGTTGTTTAATTTATTTAGTGGGCTCTGAAGTCATTCTGTAGTTGGGTTTCTTTTTCTGCTGGGGCTTTAGAAATTAAGTCGGCCCAAATTATTTTCAGATCCAAACCAAAAACGCCTTATTTTTTATTCTGTAGGCCTCTGAATTTTGAAAATATTTTGGGCTGGCCTAAATATTTGTTTAATTTGTTTAATGGGCTCTGAAGTCATTGCAGTTGTGTTTCTTTTTGGGCTAGGGCTCTAGAAATTAAGTCGGCTCAAATTATTTTCAAATCCAACCAAAATGGCTTTGTTCTTTATTGTGTGCCTTCGAAGGTCCCAAATATGTGTGGGCCTCTGAAGGCCGAAAACATTTTGGGCCTGGCCTAAATGGTTGTTTAATTTATTTAGGGGGCTCTTAAATCATTCTGCTGATGGGTTTCTTTTTTGTGCAGGGGCTCTATAAATTACGTGGGCCCAAATTATTTTCAGATCCAAACCAAACAAGCCTTATTTTTTATTGTGTGGGCCTCTGAAGGCCAAAAATATTTTGGGCCTGGCTCAGACTGTGCCCTATAGTTTACAATTTGAAATTGGGCGAATGTATGTATAGCTTTCTCTCTCTGGCTCTTCTGTATTGCTCTCCTCTCTGGCTCTCTCTCTCTCTCTCTCTCTCGCACGCGTGCGCGCGCTGTGTCTCTTTCAATATTCGACTACAACTACCGATGGCTGTTGTGAGTTTCCTCTCTCTCGCTCTCTCTCTCTCTTAAATACTTTTGAATACTCTGTCTGTCTCTTGTTTGGTTTGTCTTTCAGAATTTTTTTTTGAGAAACTCTCTCGTAAATACTTTTGAGTACTCTGTCTATCTCTTGTTTGGTTTGTTTCTCAAAAAAAAAATTTTGAAAATTATTTTTAAATTTTTAAAGGTAAAATAATGTAAAAATGGTAAGTATTTTTTTTATTTTTTTAAATTTATTTCATCAAATTAGTTTAAATTATTTAGAAAAAAATTTTGAAATAAGTTTATGAATATCAAACCTTTCAGATTTTTTTTTTGGTTTTGAGAAACTCTTTCTCTCTTAAATACTTTTGAATACACTGTCTATCTCTTGTTTGGTTTGTTTCTCAGAAATTTTTTTTGAAAATCATTTAAAAAATTTTAAAGGTAAAATAGTGTAAAAATGATAAGTATTTTTTATTTTTTTAATTTCTTTCATCAAATTAGGTTTAAATTATTTAGAAAAAAATTCTGAAACAAGTTTCTGAAAATCAAACCAAACAGGGTGTTCACCATGGGGGCTAAATAGTTTAGTAACTTGCTTTGATGACCATGGGGGGCTAAATAGTTTAGTAACTTACTCTGATGCCATCCTTTGGCCCCCTTAATATGATGAAATCCTGCCTCCACCCTTGGTGTTTACTATGATCGAAATAATTTTAGTTTTTGTCTTTTGTTATATTGTTTTGTTTTGCTAACCCTTTTAATTTTTCTATGTAGCTACACACCACTAGCCTTCTGAACAACTTGCAGAGATGGACTCTTGATGGTAGAGTCCTCAACAAGTTGACAGGGAGTGACTTTGATTATTTTAGAAATTTAGCACTTGATCTTGGGTTAAATTTACCTTTGATTTCTGCAATGATTAGTAAATATGATGTAAATGATGCCTGCTTTAAGTTTGGGGGGTCGCTGATCCTCATACCCTTGTTTTTGGGTTAGAGGATATATTATATATAACCGGGTTTCTCGTAGATGGTAGGTGTGGGTGAGAGGTGTGGTTAGAGGTAGTCCGGGAAGATGGCGGGCACTTCGATGGCTTGGGATCACCGGAGGTGGAGAGGAGGAGGTCAAGGCAAGCTTGGAGAGGGAGAGGTTGGCAGTGACAGACCTTTGAACACTAATATAAAGTATGAGGGAGTGTTTTAGCATGGAACTTGGTTGTATTGTTGTTGTTGTGTCTCGCTGCATATACGATACGTTATATAGGCCGCAGGAGTATTGGAGCCCAAGCAAACTGTTGGACAGGTGGCTCGTTCTCCTCAACCCTGCCAGAAGTGATATAAGCCCTTCTGCCGTCTGTGGCTTGCCGGCAGGCGGAGAGCAACGTTTCGTGGCAGGCAGAAAGTAACGTTTCGTATATGCATCGGATGACATGAACGTAAGGTCATTGTTGCCTCTTCTCCAAGCCTGGTCAAGATAGAGTTGTCTTAGCAAGAAGACAACTATCTCGACGATCGCATGACCTCAGCTGCCAGTCCAGTATCCTCTGATGATCCCGAGCAGTAGTGCCCGGGTCCTGCTCCCAACCCAGGCATCCAAGTAGATAAATGGGCCAGGGCCCACCTTAGTGTTTAAGAGAGCCAAGGGCTCGCTTCCAAGTGACCAAGTAGGAGAATGGGCCGCGGGCTTAACTCAATGTTTAAGAGAGGGGCTTGCTTCTGAGTGATCAAGTAAGAGAATGGGCCGCAGGCCTATCTCAATGTTTAGGAGAGCCATTGTTTATCAATCCAAATACAAGTGAGCCGGGGGCTAATTGTATTGTTGTTTGGCCTTGGAGCTAGGTATGAAGGACCATGGGCCCTGCGGGGCCATGGTGCTGCCTGTTGCAGGGCTCTTCATATCTAGATATATTTGGGCTTGTATATATGCTCCCGCTTAGGCTAAGCATATAGTTTTGGTTGCCTTGGCACATGACGCCCGTAGGGCTCGCCATGTAGTAAACATGCGACATGCCCGACGTGGTGCCTTATTGGTCTGCCACGTGGGTGGGGTTTTGGTGATGTGGGCTTGCCACGTATTAAGCTTGATACAAGTACCCACAGTAGGCCTGTCACTGGATGGGATGATTCTGACCCTGCCCAAATATGTAAGACATATTTGGGATTGAGTAACATATTGAGAGTTATCAAGAAGGGGAAGGAGGTGACTACCTCAAATGTTTCTTTAAGATGGCTGAGGGAAGTTTTTATGACTGTCCCCCCTCATGTTGAGGAGAACAGTCTAGAATTTGATTGGTATGTTCGGGCGTATGTGCTATACGTCATTGGGTATGTTATAGCTCCAGATCCAGCCGGAGCTCATGTTTCAGTCTTGTTTCTTCCTCTCTTGGAAAACGTCAATGAAATAAAAAATTATGCGTGGGGGGCTGCTATGTTTTCATACATGCACTCTTCAATGACAAAGTTCAAGGATAATCTCCATCCTAGAAAGGAGATTTCTGGCTGCTTTTATGCATTAATGGTGAGCAACAATTTCATTTTTTAATTTGTTTGTTTATTTTTGGTTTTAGATATTTCGCTGATATGTATTTTTTTTTTCTGGCACAAATTTTTGCTCTTTTACGCAACCCTGCTCTAGTTTTGCAATTTAACATCCCTGAGATTAGGGATGCAATCACAAAGTTCCCTTTGATTGTGCAATGGTCAAATATCTTTCTTGCAATGACAAGGGACAACTAGAACCACCACCAGATGAATAATTTTGTTCAATTCTTTAAAAACCTGGGAGGCAATGAAGTAAGTTTGTTCACACAAGTTATTTAATCAATTGGTAGTTTTTTTTTTTTTTTTTTGGGGTCTATAATTCACTAGCTTGATTCTTTTTATTTTGTTACCGATAATGTGGAAGCCTGCCTGTGGACTTTATTCCACTTCCTTTGAGGGGACAGGAAATCATAAGCATGTCCCGAACAATTCTTATTTGTTTTGAGAAGGTTGTCTATGATCGGCCTGACTTAAGCCCTAGGCAGTTTGGTTTGGAGGAGGATTTTTAGTGTACCTTGACGGACCCTCTTGTGGAAATAAGAACCATATCTCGGGGTGGGCCAAAGGTCAACCGAGATTGGTCAAAATTTGGTGATTATCATCGATTTAATCAAGAGTGGGAAAGAAGACACATTTTATTAATCAACTATCAAGGTATATTCAAGAGAGGTGATTGTCCGTATGCAGCTCTCAGCTGAGGACAACAAAAAATTATATATGAATCAAACAAAATTATAACTATTAAAATAGTTTTTTTAAAATAAATAAATAAATCAAACTAAAAATCAATCTAACAAACCTTTAAGTCTTAGAGGAGTTGTACCCTCGTCACACGAGGGGCCTGGAGAAAAATAATTAGAACCAACAAAACAGGAAAAAAATTTTAAAATACTATGAAAATTTTAAAATAATTAGAACCAACAAAACAGTGGTAGCTATGAAATATAGAACATCAAAATTAAAAATATATGAATCAAACAAAACTAAAACTATAGAAACTATGTGAATCAAACAACACAGAAGGACAAACAAAAATGAAGAGGGAAACTTTATCTTGACAGTGCTGCAAACTACCTGTTGAATTGGGAGTTGTGGACCCAATTGCTACATCATCCAGACCACCTTCCCCAGCAAATGCACCTATGAAATATAGAACATAAAAAATATTGAAAAAATAGTTCACCTAAAAACAGTTCATCAAAAAAATTCAAAAAGCAGTTAACTTAAAAAGTTCCCACTTCCCAAACTAAAGTTTAGTGTGGAGTCCCAATCCATCGGAAAGACTCTCTTCACCTACAGCAAAATTCAAAAAAAAGTTCAATGTTACATAGCTGTAGAGAAAAGAAGAGTATCAACTACAGTTGTAAATAATCATAGACTAGTTATAGAGAAATCATGGGTCGAATGGCGGGCTTATAACTACCTTCATTATATACAAATGTAGAAGGTGGCGGATGTTCTGAAGGGCTGGTTTGCTGGGGGATTTCAGAAGTGGAAGGATTGGGCCCTTCATTATATACAAAATTCAAAATTCAAAATTTAAAAAACAGTTCAATGTTATAGAGCTGTAAAAAAAAGAATAGTATCAACTACAGCTATAAGTAATCATATTTATAGAGAAATCATGGGTGAAATCAAGGCTGTAAGGTAAAATAGTGTAAAAATGGATATTTGCAAATTTTAGTATTTTAAATTTTTTTCCTGTTTTGTTGGTTCTTATTATTTTTCTCCAGGCCCTTGTGTGACAAGGGTACAACTCCTCTGAGGCTTGAAGGTTTGTTGGATTGATTTTTAGTTTGATTTATTTATTTATTTAAAAAAATTATTTTAATAGTTATAATTTTGTTTGATTCATATATAGTTTTTTGCAATGTTTTAAAAACCGGACCGGTGAGCGAACCGGAAAAGAGACCGGGTGGACGGGTCACCGGTTCAACCGTCGGGTCAAACCGGTCGAACCGTGATGTCATAATTAATATTATATAATTAAAAAATATAATTAAAAATTATAAATAAATAAAAATATATATAAATACTCAAATAAAAATAAAAATTGTTGTATAATATTTATTAATAATATTTAATAAAGTCATAATTGATAAAAAGAAAGTCACTTGTTTTAAAGAAATTAAAATTTTTAAGCATTCCCTCCAAACAAATTGATTCAATGTTAGGTTTAATTTTGGAGGGAAATGAAATTTTCAACTCTCCCTCCTATCAATATGTTTCAAATAATTTGATTGAATCCCACATAGAATTTTGTAGGTTCTTTTTGAAATTTTTTTTCCTATAAATAGGAATAGACTTTCATAATCTTCTCCAACTTCTAATGAGACTCTTCCTTATGAGAGGAGACTCTTGAAGTAAGAATTTTTAGTCAAAATTTTAAAATATATATAATATATATATATATATATATATATATATAAATATATAAGAAAGAAAGAAAGAAAAGAAAGAAAGAAAATATAAAAAAAAAAAAAAATTTGCCGGTCTGACCCGCCAAAACCCGGTCCGGTTCACCGGTTGTCCCGGTTCAACCGCCGGTTCCGGCGGTTTTCAATTTCCAGGCCGGTTTTGCTCATAGTCCGGTTCTGGAGGGTTGACCGGACCGGAGCCAGGCCCGGTTCCCGGTCCAACCGGTTCGACCGGCCGGTCCGGTCCGGGTTTCACAACATTGGTTTTTTGTTGTCCTTAGCTGAGAGCCGCATACGGACAATCGCCTCTCTTGAATATACCTTGATAGTTGATTAATAAAATGTGTCTTCTTTCCCACTCTTGATTAAATCGATGATAATCACCAAATTTTGACCAATCTCGGTTGACCTTTGGCCCACCCCGAGATATGGTTCTTATTTCCACAAGAGGGTCCGTCAAGGTACACTAAAAATCCTCCTCCAAACCAAACTGCCTAGGGCTTAAGTCAGGCCGATCATAGACAACCTTCTCAAAACAAATAAGAATTGTTCGGGACATGCTTATGATTTCCTGTCCCCTCAAAGGAAGTGGAATAAAGTCCACAGGCAGGCTTCCACATTATCGGTAACAAAATAAAAAGAATCAAGCTAGTGAATTATAGACCCCAAAAAAAAAAAAAAAAAACTACCAATTGATTAAATAACTTGTGTGAACAAACTTACTTCATTGCCTCCCAGGTTTTTAAAGAATTGAACAAAATTATTCATCTGGTGGTGGTTCTAGTTGTCCCTTGTCATTGCAAGAAAGATATTTGACCATTGCACAATCAAAGGGAACTTTGTGATTGCATCCCTAATCTCAGGGATGTTAAATTGCAAAACTAGAGCAGGGTTGCGTAAAAGAGCAAAAATTTGTGCCAGAAAAAAAAAATACATATCAGCGAAATATCTAAAACCAAAAATAAACAAACAAATTAAAAAATGAAATTGTTGCTCACCATTAATGCATAAAAGCAGCCAGAAATCTCCTTTCTAGGATGGAGATTATCCTTGAACTTTGTCATTGAAGAGTGCATGTATGAAAACATAGCAGCCCCCCACGCGTAATTTTTTATTTCATTGACGTTTTCCAAGAGAGGAAGAAACAAGACTGAAACATGAGCTCCGGCTGGATCTGGAGCTATAACATACCCAATGACGTATAGCACATACGCCCGAACATACCAATCAAATTCTAGAATGTTCTCCTCAACATGAGGGGGGACAGTCATAAAAACTTCCCTCAGCCATCTTAAAGAAACATTTGAGGTAGTCACCTCCTTCCCCTTCTTGATAACTCTCAATATGTTACTCAATCCCAAATATGTCAGGGTCAGAATCATCCCGTCCAGTGACAGGCCTACCATCTACGAGAAACCCAGTTATCTATAATATATCCTCTAACCCAAAAACAAGGGTATGAGGATCAGCGACCCCCAAACTTAAAGCAGGCATCATTTACATCATATTTACTAATCATTGCAGAAATCAAAGGTAAATTTAACCTAAGATCAGGTGCGAAATTTCTAAAATAATCAAAGCCACTCCCTGTCAGCTTGTTGAGGACTCTACCATCAAGAGTCCATCCTTGCAAGTTGTTCAGAAGACTAGTGGTGTGTAGCTACATAGAAAAATTAAAAGGGCTAGCAAAACAAAACAATATAACAAGACAAAAACTAAAATTATTTCGATCATTGTAAACACCAGGGGTGGAGGCAGGATTTCATCATATTAAGGGGGCCAAATGTTGGCATCAGAGTAAGTTACTAAACTATTTAGCTAGCCCCCCATGGTCATCAAAGTAAGTTACTAAACTGTTTAGCCCTCCCATGGTGAACGCCCTGTTTGGTTTGATTTTCATAAACTTGTTTCAGAATTTTTTTCTAAATAATTTAAACCTAATTTAATGAAAGAAATTAAAAAACTACTTATCATTTTTACACTATTTTACCTTTAAAAATTAAAAAATGATTTTCAAATTTTTTTTGAGAAACAAACCAAACAAGAGATAGACAGAGTATTCAAAAGTATTTGAGAGAGAGTTTCTCAAAAAAAAAAAAAAAATCTAAAAGGTTTGATTTTCAGAAACTTGTTTCAGAATTTTTTTTTCTAAATAATTTAAACTAATTCGATGAAAGAAATTAAAAAAAATAGAAAAACACTTACCATTTTTACATTATTTTGCCTTTTAAAATTTAAAAATAATTTTCAAAATTTTTATTAAAAAAAATAAAAAAATAGTTACCATTTTTACATTATTTTTTCTTTAAAAATTTAAAAATAATTTTCAAATTTTTTTTCTGAGAAACAAACAAAACAAGAGATAGACAGAGTATTCAAAAGTATTTACGAAAGAGAGTTTCTCAAAAAAAAAATTTGAAAGACAAACCAAACAAGAGACAGACAGAGTATTGTAGGAAAGCCCTCTTTCGGCTCTCGACGAGTTGCTTCGAGATCATGAGTTGTGACCTCGATCTGAGTGTTGTAGGAATATTGCGCTATGAAGGCCTCGGCAATTTCCTCCCAGTTTCTCTTCACAGAGTCTTCAAGTTTAGCATACCAGATTGCCGCTATACCCGACAGGGTCCGGCCGAAGAGCGACAATTTCTGCAGTCTGGTGAGACCCATGTGTAGACACTCCATTTTTGACCACCCTTAAGACTTGGGCACTACTAATGGTTTACTTGGTGGTGAAAGGTGTGCAGGGCAAAGGTCGATTTCGGCGAGAGGAGAGTGAAATCCTAACCTCATATCCCATTTTTGGATTAAAACTATTTTGAATGGTTTTTAGACCTTAAAACCCTCTCTTTCAAAATATTTTTGAAAAGAAATTTCTACGATGTTTCGAGGCTCTCATTTTGTTAGATGTTGCGCTTTTCGGTAAACCAAGCAAGGACAAAGTTAAAATGAATGAAAGAGAGATGAAATCTTTGAAAAATCTTTCAAAACACCTTTGTTTAGGGGTTTGGAGTTGAAGAAAAGAGGAGAAGAGGGAAGAAACCATGTTGGAGAAGAAGATAGGCATGAATCGCTAAGAAAGAGTCGAGCAGCCCTCGCTAAATCAGACCTATCCTTTTGAATACTTGGATATCAACTATGAGGCCACCACCGTTGGAAAGCTTACTTCTGGGGCTTCATATTTCACTTAAGAATCTCCTAAAGCCGAGTCCGGATGGGAGAGATATGGTTGGTTGAAGTTGGGTATCATTCTGGTTGGACCGAAACTGAGTAGCTTCACCAAAACATGCATAACTTTTTGCAAACTTGGAATTTTGATGCAAGGCTGCCACCATTGGAAAATTTACTTCCGGGGCTTCAATTTTGACACAAGAATGACTTGAAAAGGAGTTCATATGAAGGAGTTATACTCATTTGAAGTTGGGCCTGAAAAGCAGATTTTGTTGGCCGATCGGCCAAAAAAATAGCAGATATGTTGCAGATCGGCACAAAAGATGGCCGATCGGCCAAGAGTGACCCAAACTCAGATTTTTTTAAGATATTTCATCTGTTTCCAGCAAGCTCCAGTTGTCCCTAGCTTAGATATTTCGACCAAGCTTGATATTTTGCTATATATGAGAGCCTTATATCTCATTTTTAAAGGGTTAGAACATTTCTTGAAGGCTTAGAAATTTGAGAACTTCTCACCCTAGAATCCTCTCTCTCTAGAAGTTTTGTAAGCAAAACTCTCTCCCTCCTTAGAATTCTCTCTTTCTCCTCTTGTTTTAGGCTTAGAAGTGAGAATTTCCTACACCTTTGCCTAAGCACCCTTAACCAAACTTAACCACCATTGGGCTGAGGTTCTTTGAGGATCATTTGGAGCTCCAAAAGGTTGATTTTGGCTCAGGTTTTGGCTTGTTTTGCTGTTGTGCATCAAGAGGTATAAACTCTATCCTTTAAACTTGTTTTGCATAGCTTGTTTTGCCATAGTTTTCAACTACTTTGGGGCTGTTTTTGGGGTGGTGTTGAACTACAAAAACCTTTGTTTTTCCTCTGTTTTTTAGTTCTAAAAGTCTTGGTTTGTGCCTTGTTTGGCTAGGGGGTTGTCTTTCCCTTTGCTCTTTGGCTTGTAAAGCCTTTTGCGCCAACTTCCTAAGCTTTTGAAACCAACTTTTCGTGGCCTTTTAACCACTGAAATCTAGAGGATTTTTAGGGGTAAAAATCCTATTTTGAGGTCCCAAATGGGTGGGGGTTGTCCCCCCTCTTCTCTTGTTTTGCATGTCTTATTGGCCTATCAAATGAGCATGTGTTTTTACCATTTTGAGGCTTATTTCATGCACTTTTTTGTGACTTTTAGGACCTGCCTTAACCCTGTCCATGGCTGGTTTGGTCACTTTATGCATGCTTCACACACTTGTAGTGCAAATCCTCTCACTAGCCTAACATGCATCATGCTTTTGGCTATCATTCTAACATGATTTTGGCTTAACTCTGAGAAGCTTTTGTTCATGTTTTACCATGCTTAAGCTATGATTTGTGTTGTTTTGGTCATGCATGTATTGCTTTGTATAGCCATGGTTCAATCTTGCTCACTAGCTTTGTGTATTGAGTTTACTAGCATGCATTGCTTGGACTATCTTCATGATTTGACATCATTTGCTATATGATTTCAAAGCATATTTCATGGTCATGCACTCATATCTTTCACTCTTTCAATGCTTTGGAGGGTTGGTGCTTTATGTTTTAAAAATGAGCCATTGTGTATGCCATCTTGCCTAGGCTTTTGGGCCACCATTTCAGTATGTATTTGGTCCTATTTTCCTATGATACAACTCTGTTTTTGGTTGTTTAGAGCATTCCGCATTTGTTTCTTACACTTGTAGTGTAAGTCCTCTTTGCTAGCCTTGCATGCCTAATGAGTGAGCTTATTATTCTAGCATGTGTTGACTTGGTATTATCCCATTTTTGGTGTTATTTTGACATGCCATATCTCTAATTTTAGTGGGTGAAGTCATCTCATGCTTGGGTTTGGTAAGTGTAGTGTAATCCCCTTCATTGGTCTTGTATGCGTCATGTTTTGTGCCTTCCATTCTAGCATAAGTTAGCCCTATTCAAGCATGTTTCTAGCCTTGTTTTGGCCTATCTTGAGACTTTTTTTAGTCACCTTGGCCCTTTGGGGCTTGCTTGTTATGGCCATGGTGTGAGTCCCTTGGCTAGCTTTAAGCTTTGAGCCCACTTGCATGCTTTATTTGTCATATATGCATGATTTAGCATCCTTTGGAATGCAATTTCAGAGTTTACTTCATTGCTACATTCTCACATTTGTCACCTCTTCATCATGTTTGAGAGTTGTACTATTATGCTTAAGTCATGGGCCAATGCATTGAGCATGCATTTCCTTACTTTTGAAGCTATCATTTCAGCATTTTGGCCACTGTTTTGGACCCTCTTAGGTCTGTCCATATGCGGTTTAAGTCCACCAAGTGTTGCATCATATAACCCTTGCCATTGCATGCTTGTTCCATAGCATGTTGTTGCATGCTTGTTTCATTGTATTGTTGTTGCATGTTTGAGTTGTTCGCATGGTTCTTGGCATGCTCATATTACATTAGCTTAGCTTGCATGCTTAGGTTGCATTGCATTGAGTTGGTATGCTCATGTTACATTACGTTGTTTGCATGCATTGCATTGTATTTGACATACTTGCATTGCATTGTGTTTGGTTTGGGTGTTAAGCCAAACAAGAGAAACGAGGGACATTTAATACTTAAAGTGATGAAACGTGCCTCAATTCTCGGTCGCCGACGCTCTTGAACACGCATGATAGAGTTCTAGGAATTTATGTGTTTTCGTGCATTCATTTTACATTGAATTGCACACTTGGCTCCTTTGGCCATTATGCATCGAAATGCGTGATTAGTGGCCTGAGGGTCGAGCACTACACACCGTTGAGCCTTAGACATGATAAGGGGTGTAGTTGCAAATATTTTCTTGCAAATGTATTGCCATGTCTCTGTTTGTATTCTGCTGCAGCAAAAGGAGGAGTTTGCAGGAAGAGATGGCCGATCGGTTATCTAGTGTGCCGATCGGCTACAAATATTTGGCCGATAGCCTCAAAAGTGGTCGATGACCTTTATCCACTGGCCGATGGCCACCCCTCTTGGCCGATGACCTCTCAGAATGTCCATGAGGTAGGTCAGAAGCATCACAGAAGTTGGCACAGTTTTCAGAGGTGCAGAACAGTGCAAACAGAGGCAGCATGGGGCATGGCAACGAATTTCCGAGAGAAACCGACAGAGCGTGCATGCATCCCTCGTCATGAGGCCATTTCAGTGCTTTTGATAACTTAGAATAGTTATTTGTTTCGATTTGGTTGTGTAATAATTAATTAGCTTGTTAGTTAGTTAGAGAGGAGAATGTCCATGAGGTAGGTCAGAAGCATCACAGAAGTTGGTACAGTTTTCAGAGGTGCAGAACAGTGCAAACAGAGGCAGTATGAGGCATGGCAACGAATTTCCGAGAGAAACCGACAGAGCGCATGCATCCCTCGTCACGAGGCCATTTCAGTGCTTTTGATAACTTAGAATAGTTATTTGTTTCGATTTGGTTGTGTAATAATTAATTAACTTGTTAGTTAGTTAATTAGTTGGTTTGTATTATTTATTCGGACCCTCCGTCGAGAGGGCGAATTTTGTAATAAGTGTGCGTACTTGTGTGAATGTCTTCCAATCCTACGTCTTTCTCCCTCTTACTTAACTGCTTTCGATGGTTAGTTTTAGGGCATGTTTTGATTAGCATACTTATGTTTGCATGTTTGCATTCATTCATTTGTCTTGCATGCATCAGGCTCGGCGCATCGTACTAACTGTATTGTATTTCAATTTCAAGTTGAATACATGCAGCAATTGTTGCATTTCACATGTCATTTTAGAATAGCCGAGCCTATCTTAGTTGCATTTTTGCATGTGTTGCATTAGGCATCTTGGCATAGTTAGGATTCATGTATGATTTCTAATTAGCTTCTTTCTTTGGCTCGGAGTACACTATGAGTGTTTAAGCTTTAGCATCTTGCATGAGTGTGAATGTTGCCATGTCAGCATGCTTGCTATGAGGCTAACTGCTTAAGTGTTTAATTGCATGAATGCCTGTGGATGAAGGTTAGATTGCTTGAATTGAAACAATTCATCAAAATGCGTGTTTTAAGCCCACTTGAGAGTGGCAAAATCATGTTTTCTAAGCCCACTAGAGGGTGGCAAATCCACGTCTTCGCCTATTTGCGAGTAGCACCTTCAAACCATTTTCAAACAAACATGAAATGTTTTGTTCCAACTTAGGCGTTCTAGTCTATACTTGTATGCTGTACGCATCACATAGTAATTCTAGGCTAACACATCGGAATAAGAACACATGTGTTTTCAAAAACAAATATCATGTTAGTAAAGGCCGATCTTTGATTGGGCGAGCGGGGGTGCTCATTGCATGACCTTCCCCTCTCGTACCCAAGCCGAGACAACTTTGGTGATGACAGACACGTGGCCTTATGCGCGAGTCAGGGTTTCTTAAATTTTCCTAAAATAAAATATTTAGGTGGCGATTCTGTATCTAGCAAAGCAGTCCATGTTTGGCACTTCTTTATAAAAATCAGTTTTTCAAAACGATTTGCCGGATTTGGACTCTTTGGTGATTTATCGGTCTTGAATTGCACTTTGCGAGATTAGATTCAGAACCGTGACATTGAGTCCAAACTGTAGTAGCTAATGAACGAAAACGGATTTCGCGCCCTTTGCGCGCGGAGCTCGGGACGTTCAGGCGGTCTACACCATGGGTCGCAGGATGTCAGAGAATAGCCGCAAATGGCCCATAGGATCCCTGGAAGCATCAAACCGGTCTATAAGCGGCATTTTGAATCTATCTGGCAAAGTCATTGCCGAATCAGTATAGTCGTCCTCTATATCTGGGATCGAATTCACACCTTGAGCTCGTTTAAAAAGCTTCTCAAGCTTGCTGACTTTCAATGCTGTAGGGTTGACCTCAAACTCAAACGGTGCCTCTGTTTGGTAAACTGGTGCGTTGGAGGTCTGGAGTGGGATCGGCTCTGCTGGAATGCCCGTGTTTTCCTGGATATTGATTGTGACACCAGGTGTCGGAATTCTCGCTGGGGGTGCATGGGATGCTGAGGCTACTGCAGGTTGTGGTTGCTGTTGTTGAAGCCTCTTTATTACCTCGGCTTGGCGGGCTACAACCTCGGCTTGGCGAGTTGTGGTCTTAGCTTGTCAGGCAGCATCCAACTGCATGTTCTCAATAGTCTGCTGGAGTTGACGAAGCATATCTTCCATGTTGCCTAAAGAACTTTGTACAACTGGAACTGGTGAATACTTTTTGTTTGGAGTAGAAGTGGATGACTGGGCCTGGCTGGGTACAGGCGAGGTAAACGGTGATTGTTGTATTGGCGAACTCTGCCGAATCCTCCTCTGTCTAGTAACCGGCGAGATTGAAACAAACACTAGTTGTCCCTTGACTAGATCCCAGATCTACAGATCCTTCTAACTCGGGTCCAGAGTGCTTGGGGGCTAACTGCCTCGTCTGAAGCAATGGTGAAAGACTACCTTGCAAAAAGAAAATGAAGCAAAAGAAACAAAAATAAAAAAACGCACAGCACCTTAGCTCAGACAAAAACAACACGCAGTTGCAATCTTAAGCTGGATAACTGTACTCAAACACTGATTTCTGCCCCAAATTTCTGCCTCAAAACTGATACCCTTGAATTAATACCCAGACTTGCAACTGATACATATATTCCTGTAGAGTTTCACTCTAAAGCACATATCAAGCAAGTGAGTCAAAACACCCCTATGATGGGGTAGGGTTACCCTGTCCAAATTTTGTCAGGAGCTAGGGGTTTACTATGCAAACAAGCGGTTTCAAACAATTCCTGCATTCGGGTGAGCAACTTGTCCTAGTTTGGAACAGTTTCTATGGCTTCCGATATGCAACTAGGTCGATTGTTCAAAATGGGTACCTCAGCAAGACTACCTAATATACCTCTCACACCTATCACCGAGAAGTGAAAGGAGGATCAAACGGTACAACAGTAGTCCAGATCCAAGGGTTGTGTTCCCATCGTGGCAGAGCTCGCAACCAGCAGCCTTTTGGCAAGCTTTTCCAAGCAAGACTCCGACAAACCGCTCAGGAATAGCAGATGACAAACACTGTGACTTAGACGCACCGATGCAAATGCAAATGCAAAGAAACACATAAGTGTAAATAAAACAACATATCATGAGTTCGAGTCAAGTTTTCCAATTCCCCAGCAGAGTCGCCAAAAACTGTGGACTCACCTTTTTCCGCACCCCTCCTTTCGGAAAGGGTTTGAAAAGATGGCCTCACAGTTCAGACTCCCGCGATTCTGAATCTAATCTCACAAAGTGCAATATGAAACTGATAATCACCAAAGAGTCCAAATATGACAAACCTTTTTGGAAAATCGATTTTAAATCAAAATAATGCCAAAATTGGACTGCTTTGCCAGATACAGAGTTGCCACCTAAATATTTTGTTTTTGGAGAAATTTAGGAAACCCTAACTCGTGCCAAAGGCCACGTGTCCGTCATCACTAAAGTTGCTTCGGTTCGGAAACTTGTGTACGAGAGGGGAAGGTCCTAAAATGAGCACCCCCGCTCGCCGATCAAAGATCGGCCTCTACTTATTATGATATGTTCTTTTATAAACATTATGTGTTCTTGTTTTGATTATTAGCTAACATTACTATGTGGCGCACACAAGCAAGTATAGAATAAAATTATTGGAACAATTCAACTCATGTTTGTTTTCGAAAATGGTTTGAATTTGCCACCCTCAAGTGGGCTTAAAAATGTGGATTTGCCACCAAACATAGTGGGGTTAAAACATAATTTTGCCACAACAAAGTGGGCTTGAAACATACATTTGTTGAATTGTTCCAATTCAAACAACAAGACTTCATCTACAGGTATTCATGCAGTTTATTATTTAAGTACATAGCCTCATGGCAAGCAAGCTACACATGGCAATATGGCAATCACACTCATGCAAGCATGCTAAAGCATAAAACTTACCGAGTATTCCAAATCAAAACAGAACAAAAGCTAGTTAGAAATATGCATGATCTTAACTATACAAAATGCCTAATGCAATACATGCAATATGCAATTAATATGCTCGGCTACTAATATGTCATATGATTTGATTTGAACATGCTATCAAACACATATTCAAAGAAGTATTGAAATTGTAATGCAGTTTGAATGATGCACCGAGCCTCGGTGCATGCAATACAAATGAATGGATGCAAACATGCGATCATAAGGTATGCTAATTGAAAATGTCCCTAATCTAACCATCGAAAGCGATTAAATAAAAGGGAGAAAGACGTGGGGTTGGAAGACACACACACGCACGCACATTTATTACAACATTGTGCCCTCGCGAAGGAGGGTCCGAATGAATAAGCTAAGCTAATCTAAACTATTTAGACTAAACTAATAAGGCTAATTATTACAAATCAAAGTAAAGAAATAGCTAAGTTAAGCTACTTAATTGTTACAACAAACAATTAACTAATCTAAACTCATCAAATACATATTGCGCTAATTAATTACACCAAATTAATTAAGTACAAAACCGGCTCAAAAATAACAATAGACACTATGTTCTAACTAGTTAAATTTGAGACGCATCAAATGCACATGCGCGCGCTTGTTTTCCACCCGGAATGCCACTGCTTGGCTGCTGACTGCCTCTGTTTGCACAGTTGAATTCTGGTATGCTGTAAGGGCACTGTTTTGAGAGTACATCAGTGGCTGGCCGGCCACTAATGGAGGTTGCCGGCCATGTGCCTGCTACAAAAGGGCACTGTCGGCCATCAATGAAAGGCTACCGGCCATCAGTGTATGGCCTGCCGGCCACTGATGAATAAGTTCATTCTACTGCAACAGAGCATAACACGGAGCAGGAAAGTAGTTTCACAGGTTGTATGTACTGTGTACCACTCCTTATCATCAAAACATCTCCAATGAGTGGTACTCTTAGCTCCAAAATCACCAATCAAGCATTTTCAATGCATGATGGCCAAAGAACCAAGAAATACAATTTCATTGTATACAAAACAAAACTCAAGGCCATCCCTATCATGTGATTAAGGGTATTGGAGACTAAGGAGATTGGCTCATTTCATCACTTTGAGTACAAAATGCTTTAATCTTCCTTGTGTTCAATATAACGTCCGATTGAACATATGCAATGCAACACAATATGCTTATCTTGCTCAAGTTTTACTTATCACTTTTGTTTACTCATTTTAGTTACCGATC
Organism: Camellia sinensis; assembly: GCF_055761805.1. Taxonomy (NCBI): domain Eukaryota; kingdom Viridiplantae; phylum Streptophyta; class Magnoliopsida; order Ericales; family Theaceae; genus Camellia; species Camellia sinensis. Next base: position 66,943,682 of record NC_138967.1, read on the forward strand.
CATTCTTTAACCGATTAGTCCAAAAGTGAGTGTTCTCTAATGGAAGTGGTGTCAACCAAGGGATGATTCAAGGCAAGAGAGAGGTCATGCCGTTGGTTAGTAGAAACCCTCAAAAGAGGATTGAAACCATTGAGCACAAACCTCAATTTCAAGCTTAAACACAACTCTAAGGCAAAACAACCCTCAAAGTAAATGAAAAAGTGAAGAAATAGGGGAAGTTGCAGATATTTCAGTCCTGGAATTAGGCATGAAAAAACATTAAAACATGCAACCAAGGCATACAAATGATGTTCAAAGCCCAAAATCACTAAGTTAGTGAAGGAAATAACCCTATAGCTATGCAAAACAAGCCTCAACTGATGCAACCAGCCCAAAATAGAGCTAAAACAGGTCGAAATAGTGGCAAAAACATGTTGAGATTAAGCTACAAAATGTTAGAAAAATATGTTCACATGTTAAACTATCTAGGCATGCAAACAAGACGCAAGGAAGGGAGACTAACCCTCCTAATTTTGGACTTCAAAACAAGGTTTTTACCACTGAAAATCCTCTGAAATTCAGTGGTTAAAAGGCCAAAAAAAAGTTGATTTAAAAGCTTTTAAATGAGGCACAAAACTTAACAAACTAAGTAACAAAAGGGTGAACCATCCCTAACTCAAAAAGGGCCTCAAACCACTATTTTTAAACCATAAAAATAGAGATTTTTGGAGGTCAAAACCAGCTCAAAAATAGTATGTAAAGATGGCAAAACATGTATTTAAAAGAAGTTTAAAATACAAGTGTTATACCTCTTGAATACAAGATGCAATTTAGAACAACAAAACAAGCTAAATCAAGCCAAAATCCACTTCTAGAGCTCAAAAGGACCTCAAGAGACCTCAGCTCTAAGGTGAGAGTGTTTGGTTTAGGGTTGATATTCCAAAGTGTAGAGAAACTAGACTTAAGGCACAAAATAACAAGAGAGAGGAAATTCTAGAGAGAGAATTTTTGTCTTCAAAATTTTCTAACCCCTCCACATGGAGGAGAGGGGTTATATATAGAAAATGCGAATTCCCTTCACAAAGATCCAGCCACACACGTGTTAGAAGATGCATCAATTTGTGCAAACAGCTGGCACAAAGTATCACAAAATATCTATTGGAACACTGCTGGTCGGCCGGCCATCAGTTATGGCCGGCAAGGCTTCATTGATGGCCGGCAGGCCAAAAGCCACAGGCGACAGCTCACAAAAATGGCCGGCAGGCCATCACCAACCTCATTCTGAAAGGACCTAAGCATGGTCCAAATATGAGGCAAAAAGGATGCAGGGTTTGAAAAACTCAAACCCGTTGCATTCCGCCGCGGACTTCAAGCACTCAGTGAGCAATCAGACTTGCCACCGGATGTACTTGCAAGATCATCCAAGTCTTAAAAGGCCGTCAAAAATGGGATGTCTACAAACACGTGCTTTGATACCACTCTGTCACGACTCAAACCCGCCCCTATAAGTTTAGCATTGTAACCGGCTAGTAATCCTTGGATTACCAAAGGCCTCTGAACCGAATAACGTATAATCAAGGAGTTGCGGAAGCAAATATACAAAATACAACGTCGATTGAGCTGTGTAAACAGACATAGGACAAAATAATGTCAAACTTTATAAGCATACATATCACGTCACATAGATACAGTAATTATACGTCACCCCATGAACAGATAACCAAAAACAAACTGTTCATTAAACAAGAGAAAACAAAGTATTGAACGTTCAAAAAGACATGGCCACATGACTTGACTTGGTCCAGAACCTCCGCGGGAGGTGCAATGTGTGGCTGACAAAACGGAATCCCAGGCCATCAACTCTGGCCCTGATCACATGCCTAGTCAGCTACATACATAATATAAATAGTGAGCGAAAATCCAGTGAATAATAACAAAGTAAAGGGTTTTCATGAATGATGTCCCATATTAGCTCCGAAAAATAGATTCATATTTATTTCAGAAACAAAAGCAGATCCATATTCATAATCTTGTCCAAATCATACACAGAAATTAAAGTTCATGCTAAATCGTACGTGGTACATCCATTAGCGCTAACAGAACAGATATAGAACAGATGTAGAACAGATGGTGGTTATGAGTAACCAGTTCCATAAAGGAACCTCCGGATTCGGGTAACAGATAACAGATATGCTGAGCCCCGTGATGGAGCCTCCGGTATGGGTAACAGAGTGCAGACATATTAAGTTCCATAATGGACCCTCCGATACCGGGTAACAGCTAACAGACATCACATGATGCTAAGGATGCCACGAATACATTGTCAGAAATTGGACAATCATTCATTGTGCAGAACATATCATTTTAGAAAACAGATCATAATTCATCATACAGAAAATAAATAAAGTTGAACATAGCTTTACTAAGCTATTACTCACAAATGGCTTTAGGTGCAGATAGACAGAGCAGACTAATCGAACGGTTTACGGCACGTGACCTACATCAACACATAACAAATACACATTTGAAACACACGTTGGAATATGTCTAACTCATTACGTTTCATTCTTAGTGTGTTTCTACATTTCACCCTCATTATTATGTTTTAATCTTGGCTTAGTAATGCCTAGCATGCAATGAGGATGCCAAAATGTACTTGAACTCATTTAACAAAACTTGCTGAAAATAGGGGTCCCGCTCGAGCGCAACTTCCCTCCGCTCGAGTGGACATACAATGTGTGAGGGGATGCTCGAGCGCAACTTACCACGCTCGAGTGTTCTGCAAATTTTGAGAAAGTACTAGTTATGTGATTTTTACGCTCAACGAACACTCGTTGGTCGCTCGAGCATAAGACTCATGTCCTCGCTTGAGTGCAACTCTTGCTGCTCGAGCGATCTGCAAAAACATGAACTTCTGGGAGCTAGTATTTTACGCTCGAGCGAACTTCTGGCCGCTTGAGCGGAGATGTAAAAGCAAAAGTGGCCGCTCGAGCGCAGGATTTGACGCTCGAGCGGAGAGGTTGAATTCTGGAATTTCCAGATTCACCTCTAAGCTCCCAAATTTGACTTCAAAGCTGCAATTTTTGTTCTTTTGGGCCAAAAACTTAAGGAAACATTTAGAAACTTGTGTAACAATATGAAATGAAGATTAATTCACAAAATTAAAGCCCAAAACCAAATCAATTCTTTAAAACTAAGCTTGAAATTTTGTATATACAACATGCAAGCAATGATATAAGATATTGTCTTTCAAAACATGAGTAATTTGGGATTGTAAGTGCAAAACTATGGTGAGCTCTCAACATTTAACAAAGATGACCTCTTGCATGTATGGATTGATTGTAAATTAAACTCAAAATTCATGAATTATGCATGCATGCATGAATTAATCTTTCATTCTACATTCTTACTTTAATTCCCATGCTTAATCTTCTAATTCTCTTGAATTCTTGCACTAAGTAATTCAAATTCATGTTTGAGGAGTTGAATTTCCTACCTTAAGCCTTGAGCTAGCAAGTGTTGGAGCCAAATTTCCCTCCAAGGTTGAGTAATTCTTGATTTTCCCTCTAAATTTCCTACAATTCACTCTAATTGTTGAAGTTCCTCTCCCAACTCTTACACTCTTTTCTTTCTCACGTTTGAGTCAAAAGATGAGGATATGAAAATGTATATAATAGCCTTGAGTCTACAATTTGCCTTATATAGGCTTGGGTAAAGGTTTAATTATTTATTGATCAAACTAATCGAGTAGACATTAAATTATTTTAATTTAATCGTTCCAATTTGAAATTTAATTCAACCTACCATAAAATTTTAAAAATTCTAATTAACACATAAATCAAGTCAATTTCTAAATCGGGTACCTATAAGGCCTTCAATTTCGCAATCGAAATGAAAACATGAACGTATCTTCCTACGTTAAACAGATATAAACACAAATAAGGCAACATATGATGCAAAATTTTACTTTAATTACTCCTTGGGCATAATTAAGCATGGATTAATGTTAATTATGGGTCAGGATTGTTACAGATATAAGCCCACTGTGTTCCACCTGTTCGAAAATAAAGTGGTACCGAGAATAAACTTCAGGATGCCTCTGGTATACTGCTCCATCTCCTCTAATGTCTTGGGCTCGCTCCCTCTAAACTGCTCAGCAAACCAGCTATATCTAACCATAGCTGTCTAGTACAAGGGTGGACGCGCTCCTAGTAGTTCGATCCAGGCCGCTTCACACTCCCCCGTGTCGGTGTCGAAAGGGATCAAATCACCCCCTACTCCTAAGCCGGTGATCATAGCAAAGTCGTAGGGAGTCATCGTCATCTCCCTGGTAGTGGAGAAGTGGAAGGAGTTGGTGGTGTCCCAGCACCTCTCCACTAATCCTCCCAGAAGAGGACGGCTGGCAATGACCCGTGTTAGGTTGGAGCAAAAGCGGCCGAAGCCGGTCTCGTCAACAATGTCGCAAACTCCAGTAGGGAGCTCGTCGTACCAATCTCGTGCAGTCGTAGCTCTGTACCCTCTGAAGGCACGAGACTCCCCATGTAGCAAAGAACAGATGAATCAGATAAGATAGTGATGAAAGTATAGTTAGATGAACGACAGTGCAAAAAATGCTATTTAAAGATAGGCAGGAATGCATGAAAATAGATTTCATACATCAGTAGCGCTGGCTGACAAGTGGGAGGCTGGCTCCCTCAGTAGGAGGTCCTCTGGCACATTGCAAGCGAGGTCGCTGAATTGCCTAATGCCTCCGGGAGGCAAGATATGCATGCAGGGATGGTACCTTCAATGGTAACGGCTCCGGCTTAAGCTCAGGCTCAAACTCTGTCTCAAGGTCGGTCTCAATACCCTGAGCCGCCTCGCCCGCCTCGGCAATGACCGGCCCCTCTGCCTCGAGAACGGGTGGGAATACGGGGGGGATCTCTAGAGGAGCCTCTTCATGTGGTGAATCATCTGCCATCTGAAAAATGGGTGAAAAATAGGTGAAAAATGAAGAAAAATGGAGAAAAGAGGGTAAACTTAGAAAAAGTCAACCCTAGGAGAGAGAAAATGGGAGAAAAAATCGAAGCCCGGGAAAGTTCACGACACCCGAGAGAAACTCAAGGGGAACAAGCCTAAAAGGGTGAAAATGAGGAAAAAAGCGTCGAAATCAAAATCCAATCGGTTCAAAAGGAAGAGAATCAAGAGGGTTTAGTGAAAAAAATATGCGTAGGGCGTTGGAAAACATGTAAAAAGCTCGGACCGAGAGAGGGAAAGTGTCTAGAAAGAGAGGGAAGAATTTCAGACCTAGAGAAGTGAGAAAATGAGGAGTCTTGGTCTATATTTAAAGCCCGTGGGTGAAATGTCCAAAAAACCCCGAACTGCCATCGGTGGCCGGCAACACCTCTTGATGGCTGGCAAGTGGCTGGCATCCTCCCTCTGTGGCCGGCAGGTGGCCGGTGGCCTTCCTCTGTGTCTTGATGATGTTTTGTGTCTTTGTTTTCCAGAGAGTGCAAGGAAGGTTCGCTGTTGTGTCCAGATTGTCTCTACGGAAGCTCAAAACTGTGTTCTAACGCATGATGTTCATAACTTGTCAACATGAACAAGGTGTATCCTTTTTTTAAACATATTACAATTCCTTCGAGAGGTAAATCAGAAGGTGCCATCGATATTCGTTTTATGTCTTCGTTCTCTTTTCGTTCTCTCTTGTTGTATAAGAATATACATTTCACATATATTTTGGCATAGAATATGCATTTCATTTATACGTATCATGCATGCGCGTCTTGCTTCAGTTATGATTCACGCATAGAATATGCTCTTGCTCTTATTTCATGCATAGAATATGATTTTGTTTCTTGCATAAAACATGTTACGTCAGTTGTTTATCTGATATGGAACATCTTTGTGCATCTATCGCACTTGCTCACTTTGTGCATCTATCGCACACGCTCATTCTTCTTTGCAGCTTTAGTTTCATCTCAGGACGTGCGAGCGCGAGCCCGAGCGGTCTTTTCTTATCTCAGGACGCGTGATGCGCGGCCCTAGGCGTGTTTCATTTCGGGACGTGTGAAATACGATCTCGAGCGGTTTCTTATCTCAGGACGCGTGATGCGCGGCCCTAGGCATATTTCATCTTTGGACGTGTGAAATATGATCCCAAGCGGTTTCTTGTTTCTCAAGATGCATGAAACGCAGCCCTGGGCGGGTTTTATCTCGGGACGTGCGAAGCGTGAGCTTGAGTGGTTTTCTTCTTATCTCAGGACACGTGAAGCGTGGCCCTGGGCATGTTTTATCTCGGGACGTGTGAAACTCGACCTCGAGCGGTTTCTTATCTCAAGCCGCGTGAAACTTGGCCCTGGGCAGGTGTTATCTCAGGACGTGCGAAGCGCGAGCTTGAGCGGTTTTCTTCTTATCTCAGGACGCGTAAAGTGCGGCCTTGGGTGGGTTTTATCTCGGGACGTGTGAAACATGACCCCGAGTGGTTTTTGTTTTATCTTAGGACGCGTGAAGCACAGCCCTAGGCAGGTTTTATCTCGGGACATGCGAAGCGCAAGCCCGAGCAGTTTTCTTCTTATCTCACGATGCGTGAAGTGCGGCCCTAGGCGGGTGTTTTTCTCGGGACGTGTGAAACACAACCTCGAGCAGTTTTTGTTTTATCTCAGGATGCGTGAAGCATGGCCCTGGGCGGGTTTTATCTCGAGATGCGTGAAACGTGAGCCTGAGCAGTTTTCGTTCCATCTTGGGATGTGTGAAACGCGACCTCGAGTGGTTTTATTTCTCCGGACGCGTGAAACACGGCCTTGGGTGGGTTTCATCTCAAGATGCGTGAAACGCGAGCCCGAGCAATTTTCTTAGTTTCTCAAGATACGTGAAATGCAACCCTGAGCGGTATTTTCTTTCCTCGTCCCGTGTTTTGGCGTGGTTAGAGTGTGTTTTGGGTCTTTTCGCTTTTAAAGCTTGAAGCTGCTCATTCATATGTTGTTGCATCATATTGCTTATTACACTTGTTATTTGCTTATTGTATCATCTTGCACGATCATAAGTTTTCAAAATAGTCAACTTCGCGAAGCGTGTGAGTCCAGCTTTCAAAGTTGCATTGTGTATATCATTTGCATTTTGCCCCAGAACTACGTTGGTTTGATTCCTTGCAAAGGGATACGTAGGCAGCCTGCAGGTGTAACCATTTATTTCTGTCTTAATTGTTTGTCCAAGTGTTACGGCCTTGTCAAAAATGGGTCGTCTCCGGGCTTTGATATTCACTCACGTCATTTCATGACTCCGAGTTATGTCAAAGAGGGGCAACTGTAGACACCCAATTTTTGATGACTCTTACGACTTGGACGCCATCGCATGCACACCCGATGACGAGTCTATTTGCTTGCCAGGTGCTCGAAGTCCTCAGTGGAATGCCACAGCTTTGAGCCCTTTAAACCCTACACCCTTGTTGTCTCATTCTTGGACCAATCCTTGGTTCTTCAAGCCTGCAGCCTCTAGTGGCCTGCCGGCCACTTGTAGAGGCTGCCGGCCATCACTTTTGGTTGCCGGCCACCCGTGTCTTTTGCAGATATTTTGTGACAGTTGTGCCAGCTATTTGCAGAGATGCATGCATCTGCCCCCATGTATAGGGCTGAATGTTTTTGAGGGAGATTCATGTTCTCTATATATAGAGGGCCTCTTTCTCATGTTTTAAGGTTAGAAAAATTTCGAAGCAAAATTTTTCCTCTCTCTACCAAATTTCTACACTTTTGCCTATACACCCTTAACCTTTTGCCTATACACCCTTAACCAAACCTTCTCATCTTTGAGCTGAGGTGTCTTTGAGGCTTGTTTGAGCTCTTGAGGGTGTTGTTTGATTGGTTTTGTTGCTTGGAATTGATTTCATCTTCAAAACGTACAAGGCTTTGCCTACTTGCTTGCTTTAACTATTCTTTTTCTTGCAATTTTCCAATTGTTTTTGGGCTGTAAAACTTTTGTATTTTTGGGCTGAAGCTTGGGTTTTATGGCCATTAAAGGTTGAGGCGTTGATAGCCCTTCTTTACACCTTGTTTTGAAGGCCTTTGCACTTGTGTTTCCCTTCCCTTGTACTATCCATTTTTGAGTTTTTAAACACTATTTTTCAGAGTTATTTCAATGGCCAAAATCATGTTTTGAAGTCTAAATTTGGAGGGGTTAGCCTCCCCTCCTTGTGTCTTGCTTACTAGCCTAGCTTGTGCTATGTTTTAGCTTATTATTCTAGCTATTTTTGTCTTAATTCCAGCATGTTTTAGGACTTATTTTAGGCTGTTTTAGTACTATTTTTGGTTGATAGTTGCATTTGAGCTTTGTTTTGTATGCTTGTAGTGTAATTGTCCTCAGAAGTTTGGTGTTCTAGGCCTTAGACACCACTTTATTTGAGTTGATTGAATTTATTTATGACTTTCCATACTTGTGATCACTCCTAATCACCTCTGCAACCTCCCCCTTTCTTGGCTTTTGTTTTGCTTTGAAAGTAGTTCAAACAACTTGTTTGTTTAAGCATGAGATTGAAGTGTCATGCTTAATAGTTTAATCCCTTAGAGGGTTCATTACCAACTGTATGATGTCTCTTTCATGCCTAAAACACCTCTTGGTTTGAGCCTTCTTTCCATTTAGAGGACTTAAACTCACCATTGGACTCAATTGATTAAAGGATGGTTGGTAATTCAAATGGAGTAATAAAATGGGGATAAAAATGGTACAAGATAATAATTGGTTTTGTATTCAATCAGACGTTAATTGAACACATGGAAACTTGAGGCACTTCATACTCATTAGTGATGAAATGATTTAAGTTTCCAAGGTCACTATTTTCCTTGATCATCCATGATAGGGAGGTAGTTTTATGAGTCTTATTTTGTTGCATTTATTGAACTTGCACACTTTGGTTCACAAGCCATCATGCAATGAAATTGCTTAAGTTGGTGGTTTGTGGCTTAAGTTTACTGCTCCTTTGATTTGTTCATGAAAATGAGGGGTGAGTTGTGCAGACAACCCTTGAGAATACCCTGTGCATGCTATGTTTGCTCTCTGTTGCAGCAAGATGAACTGTGCATCAGTGTTCGGTAGGCCACTTTCCATGGCCGGTAGATGGTCGACAGGCCACCTTTGATGGCCAGCCGGCTATAACTGGTGGCTAGCAGGCCTCATCACTGGCCAGCCGGCCACTGATGCAAAATTTAGCAGTGTGTTCTTGAAGTAGAGTAGAGCTATTCAGGAAGTGGGCAACAGTGTAAGTATTTTCTATGCAACAGAGGCTTTTCGGAAGCAAAACGGTGGCCTTTTTGGGTGGAAACCAAGCATGCGTATGAACATCCCTCGCTTCTCGAGGCATAGTGTAGCTTAGTACTTAATTGTTTAGCTTAATTACTTCTTTTAATTGCACTTGTTTTGTAATTATTTAATTAGTTAAAGTAGTTAGCTTGTTGTGATGTTGTAATCATTAATTAACTAGAATAGTTAGTTAATTCATATGTTGTTGTAATCATTAATTAAGTAGCTTAGCTAATTATTCATTTCGGTTTGTAATGGTTAGCTTAATTAACTTAGCTTAGCTTGTCAACTAGCTTAGTTTATCGGGACTCTCCTTCGTGAGAGCACAATGTAATGTGTATGTCTTCTAACTCCTTGTCTTTCTCCCTTTTATTTCCCTTTTATTTACTAGCTTATGATGGTTAGTTTAGGGACATCATATTTTGTTTAGCATGCTTCATGTTTGCATCCATTTGTATTGCATGCATCGGGGCTCGGTACATCATTCTAACTTACATTGCTAGTTTAAATACTTCTTTGAATACATGCTTAGACCGCATGCTATTTAATTTATTCCTATGCCATATTAGTAGCCAAGCCTAGTAATTGCATATTACATATGTTGCATTAGTCATAGTGCATAGTTAGGATCATGCATTGTTCTAACTTTTTTATTTTTTTGGCTTGGAGTACTAGGTAAGTTTTTATTTGCTTTAGCATATTACATGAATGTGATTGTTGCCATGTCTAACATGCTTGCCATGAGGCTAATTGCTTAATTGATATAACTGCTTGAATGTCTGTGGATGAAGGCTAGTTGCTTGAATTGGAATAATTTAAGTAAATGTTCATATGCGATCACTCTTTCAAGTGGTACATATTCGAAACAATTTTGCAAACAAACATGAATCAAGTGTTTCAATTCTTGCGATTTAGTCTATACTTGTGTGTGTGCGCATCACATAGTAGTGCTAGCCTAATAAACCGGAACGAGAGCATATAATGTACATAAGATTCATATCATGATTAGATAAGGCCGATATTTGATCGGGCGAGCGGGGTGCTCAATTCATGACCTTCCTCTCTCGTACCTAAGTTCCTGAGTCGAGACAATCTTGGTGATGACGGACATGTGGCCTTTGGCACGAGTCATGGGTTTCCTAAATTTTTTCAAAATAAATTATTTAGGTGGCGACTCTGTATTTGGCAAAGCAGTCTATTTTTGGCATTTTTTGATTGAAAATCGATTTTCCAAAAAGATTTGCCGAATTAGGACTCTTTGGTGTTTATCTATTTCACATTGCACTTGTGGAATCAGATTCAAAACCGCGGGGGTCCGATACTATAGGGCTTATTTCGACTTCCGAAAGGGGGAGCGAAAACGTCGAGCTACAACATGCACATTATTTAGTGTACTTCAATACGTTACTTTGTTTCGCACTACGTAAAGTTTTATCTGTAGGTATATTTCCCATGTAACTTGGCAGCAGTTTTTTTTTTTTTTTCCCCCTTTCCCTTTTGGGGTGTCAACTGGTTCGAATTGCCTAGAGCCTGCCTACTATACAAATTCTGGCTCAAAGGTTTTGTTTTGTTTTGTTTTGTTTTTGTTTTTTTTTTTTTTTTTTGGGTTGTTTGGTCAATCTTATATTCAACATATTTAACTAGTTTATTCTTTTACTCTTAACAGTTATTTTGTGTGTGTGTGTTGATGTTGTTTGCAGTTTAGTCTTGCTTAGAGGACATGACTGGGCATGTATTCAACATGTTGTAATGGATGTCCATGTACTTTTTCTAGAAATGGAAGTCTCTAGAGGGCAGATCGGGCTGTCCATGTAATTTTTATAGATGGAACCATGGATTTGTAATTCACGGATTTTCATTAGACTTTTACATTCTTGTGTGCAAATTTTATTAGATTTATGATCAGAAAATTCTGAATCCACTGCAATTACAGATTTGGCATCTTTAACATTTCGTGGGATACATGAGTTTGCATTATGGTTAAAAAATTCAGTATAAACATATGATATGCATATGGCTGCACCTCTAACTGATCCCATCATACCACCACTGCATTTGCTGTGTGGCTGTAACTGCTACCCTTTTTAGCATCGCTTTTGTCTGGCTACTATACAACTTAAGCCTCTTATTGAATGATAGGTTGTGGATTCACTTAATAGTCATCCCACTGTTCGGCCAATGCCACATCAACAACAATCTCATACATTTTCATCCCAAAAGATGAGCAATCATTTAATCAAAGCCTTTTTGGCAATACAAGACCTTATTAATTAAAATACTTATTCTTATTAAATGTAGGTTCACCTTTCAAAGAAAGAGAAGAAGAAGAGTAAGGAGAAGAAGAACTAACAAGGTAAAAGTTTGATGTCCATTTCTTTGAATAATAGGTTGGAACTGTTTATTTGAATAGGTTTATTGAATAGGACAAGAACTTGAATATGGAAAATGGAAATGCTTCATATGATATTCACCATCCATGCAGTTACTTCGATACATGCATGTTTGGTTCTCTTTCATTTCTTTCTTTTCTTTTATTTTTTGTCATTATTATTATTGTTTATTTTTTTAACTAACCTTTAAGTGTTTTGAATTGCTTGAAGAGTTAATGTTGCTCTTCAGAGAGAACTTCACAAACCCAAGTCTGATCGCTCTTGCATACATCTAGAGTTCGATATATTAGGAACTGGTATTATGTAAGTTTATGGCTGCCTAATTCATCTAATCGAGGTTCAGATTTAATTGTTTTATATGTATTGGATCATTGTGCAAGTAGTTCATTATATAGCTTTTTATGTGCAAGGAAAAATTAAAATGAAAAAAAAAAAATGAGGACGAATTTCGTGCTAATAAATTCTATTCTGCATTAAGATCTGTATTTGTTCAAGAATAGCTAGGTTTTAGTAGTTGACTGACTGTCTTGAGTGCAACTGTGCAATACATGTATATTGTGCATGTCTGGCATTATGTATTTATGGGTTGCCACCTTGTTGAGCTATTCATCTATGTACATTTTGAAAGGTTTTATATCTACATTGGAAAGCATTTATCCACATAAAATTAAGGGAGCAATGAACAAGTAAAAAAGAATGGAGTCTTTAACCTAGAACTAGAGGGGGAATGGTGAACAATGACATTTGCATGCCTGTGATTCAAAATTCAAGCTAGGACGCTGTTTTTTAAAATGGATAAATTTTAGGATAAAATTTTAAATGTAGATTTTTAAGATAAATTTTTGGAACTTATTTATCACACTATATTCTTTGTTCATGTTATTACCTATGTTTCTTTTTATAATTTATGGTATCAGTGTTTTGTTTACAAGCATTCAAAAGTTGCACATGCTAGTGCTTGTTATGCTTCTCTCAATTTCGATGTAACTGGGGTTTGCCATAGCACAGAGGAGCATCCCAAGCAGAAAGGAAGTTTTGATAGTGGTTTATTCGCTCCATCTTGTACAGGGAAAACCTTTGGTGATTTATATATGATGAATAGAGTTTCTACTAGGTCCATCGAGGAAAGCAATCCTGAAGTCCAAAACTTCAGCAATAATGAGCTAATGATTTCTTTTGGCAGCAATGCACGGGAATAGTTGCTGATGTTATGAATAATGTTCCTATGGAGCAAACATTTAGTTTCGAAACTAATCTGAGTAGGGAAAACAGTACAATAGGGAAGGATGCAAAAGAGGAAAGCCGGTTACTTGGTCCATCTTGTTTTCCCAAAACATGCGCTGATGATAATCATTTGAGCAGGGTTCATACTGGTGGAATTTGGGATGGGCCCATGATGGATGAGGTTGTAAATTCTGAGCATGACAAGTTAACTATTGGTTTTGGCAGCATGAATACCCAATTAGGTGGGAATGTCATGCCTGGCAATATATGGAGACTTGATGAAGAAATTGTCTTGCAGGGTACTTCAGCTGAAATTTCAGCCCAGCAGCAGCAATCTGCAGGTTGTTTTCCCACCTTCGGTATGCTCTCAGATAAGGTACAAGTATCAATCTTGAAAATAGAGCATGTCACTAGTGAAAACTGTGAAAACTGCCAGTTTATTTTTGAAATTTTCGTAAGAACTACTACTATAGTATATCTTTTCTGTAAACTTTCATCATTTCTTTTCTTTTTTTTAACATTTTATTTGAAGGTTTGAAACTAATATCCTGAGGCAATATTGTGCAAAGCATTAAGTGTTCATTGCTTGGTTTGATGTATACATGTAATTTTAATTTGGATTTTTAAGATACTTTAACATTGCTTTTTTTTTTTTTTTTTTTTTTTTTAATTTGAAGTTATAGTGCATAATGTGATGAACTGATAGCAATCTTTTGCATTTTTTTTTTTGTTCTTCTTTTCGAGATTAACTTTTATTCTTATAATTTAGTCCCACAACAGTTACAAAAATTGGGTTATTCAGGTTACTTGTTAATGCTTGACATCATTTTTTTATCTTTAGCAGGAAGAAAATGAACTCCTTGGAGTTGATGGCAAGTATGACAGCATGTCAAGTTTTCAAGGGGCACAATCAGGTCATATTGAACATGTGGAATTTAATTTCCTGACCATGCAAAATTTGAATTCTCTTCTAGGAGACTCCAAATCTGTGTCCTATAACACACGGATGGTTTCGATATTCCTATGGTCGTTTGTTTGTTGAATGAAAATTTATGTGGAAGTTCTATTGAAATTTATGATAATCTGCTTGCTGAATTTGTCATTTGACAGGTTTGTTGCCTTATTTTGGTTTAGGATAAGCATGCAATGTTTCTCCACATTTAGTCAATATATGGAAATTTCAACAAAATTTTATCCATATTATTGCTATTTTTTACCTTTATTACAGGTATATTTTTAGTTCAATCACATAGAATTAGCATAATTTTCACACAAAAAAAGAAAAAAGAAAAAAAAAAGGGCTATAACGGCGTTTTTAAAATGTTGCTGTTGGAAATTTCAAAAAAAAAAAAAAAAAAAAAAAATCTAATAGCCTTTTTCAAATGTCACTATATCACTAACGGTTAGATTTTTAAATTATAAAGACGTCTATAATGGCATTTTTAAAATGTCGCCGATTGTAATATAACGGAGTTTCTTAAGCACCACAAGGCTATAGCGACGGCCACATGTTCAGCGTTTGGTAGTTAACGTTACAAAAAGAATTAGCGGCGTTTTTTATAGTTACAACGGCGTTTTTTTAACACCGCTAAATGCCGAATTTCTTGCAATGTATATTGTTCATTAAGACATCAAGATATATGCCTATTTTCAATTTCTGAATAATGTCTGGAGAGACAGTCTATATGCAAATAAATGTGATAAAAATTTAAAAGTTATGTGGAAGTCTTTTACTTGTGTCTCCTTAATACTATACACAAATGTATCTTTTGTGGAATAAATTCTATTTCATTTAAATTTCTCATGCTTATATAATATAAGCTTGCCTATCGTGCAAAAAGTTATTGTCAATATGTTTCAATAATGTTCTCTGTTTTGCCGATCTTCCTTTAAATTAGTAACACACAGTTCAAATTTCCCTTGGTAAGTAAATTACAACCTCAGTGCTTCATAATCTGGCAACTTGGCAAGTACCGTATGTCAAATATGTATATACGTATACATGCGTATAGATATAGGAAGAAAGTTATTGAAATGCATAGGATTCATAAACTTGATTTCTAGTTCAGAAAGGAAGGGTAAAATTGATTTGAGAATCAGATTAATAACTTGTGTTAGGGGTTGAATTTCATTTAAGTTTCTTTTTTGATACTTTCTTTATAGGATAAATTACAAATATATTTTTTAAAATTTGTTTAAAATACTAATTACTTCTGTAGTTCTAGACCTGCAAATTACAAATATATCTTTCTTTATAGGATAAATTACAGATCTGAAATTATATTTCTTCCCTTTAAGTTTCCGATCATATAACAAATAATCTTTTCATTAATTAACCATTAACTCAATTAACAGATTTTAATAATATCAAAAATATATTTCAATTAATAATTCTGATAATTTTATTGTTGTACAGAAAGGTAGTTAGGAAATTTATTTTTTTTATTAACACTGTTCAATGACAAATTATAATTTCAAATCTCAATTATAATTGTAATTTATCCAAATTTTTATATAAAAAGTTGGTTCTTTACTATTAAACTAGGGTTGCGTTTTCACCCCTCAATAATGCAAATTGGATTGGAGGTTCCTAATCCGGTTAATGTTTGGGAGCTCTAGAAAAAAAGTTCTAATAGCTTTAATGTGTGTGCAGGCCCCATTTGATGTGATGTTTTGGTCTTATAATTTTTTTTTCCCCCTATTTATACGTCACTTGAGCTAAATTAAAACTCTAATTTTATGGAGACACTATCGTCTCCAATCCACCAAGTGGTTCAGTTTTTTTGACAATCTTTACTTCAATTTGATATTAAACCTTGGGTCATGCTCCGGAGCTCTAATTAGAGCTGCAAAAGGACAGCTCTAATGAGCTGTCAACCAATAAAAAAAAAAAAAAAAAGGTGAAGTAAAAGACAAAAAAGAGAGAAGAAAAAGACAAATTAGTGCTCTATTAGAGCTCTTCTTTTAGAGGTCTAAATCATTTTTGTAAACTTTTGGCTATATATGGCAAGTGCTATCTGACATTTTACAGGTTTGATTTCCTAAAATTAGCTTGTCTATCAAATTAAAAAACATGTAGGGGATAAAGTTTCTATCTCTCACATAGCATGACCAACTCAACACTTTTAATTAGACGATGAAAATATATTTTTTTTGTTTGAAAAGTGATTTTAAAAATCTCATTATTTACTTAAACTCCAATTATAAATTATCATTTTCTTTCGTAAAGATTTTCCTTCAAAAGATTTTATCAAAAAGTGAATAATTTTTATTCATTAATAAATATTTAATTTTCAAATTTTTGTTAAATATATTTAATATTAAACACATTTTAAAGGTGTGATTTTGCTCTTTTTAATGATACCAATATCATAAAAATTAAATTTACATATTAAAAATTATTTGTAATATAATCAAACATATAAATAAATAGTGCTTTAGAGATACTCCTGTATTTTTCATTCTCCCTCCAAATATGGGCGATCAATCCATCCTTCTCCCATATGGAGATTGATTTAGAAGTTAGGTTGGAGGTGAACATCCTTCATAGATAAAGAAATGGAAGATGGATTGGAGAGGCCCGAAGTAGTTCATTAAGCAGATCCACTTTTATTCAATCCAAAATTTTATCATAATTAAACCCGAACAATTGGAGGAATTGAGGTTATTGTTGTTGCTGAATCACGACAGTAGATGTTGTCGAATAATTCGAGAGACGAGGGTTACTGTTGTGGCTAAATCATAGTAGTAACTATTAATATCGATGAGATATTATTTTCGAGTCTATTTTGATGATTTGTACCATTGATATTATAAGATTTGTCAACTATATCATCTATATGTAAAATCATACTATGATCGGATTCTAATTGTTTCAAAAACATTAACGATAGTATCCTAAATGTACCGCCTATTTGTTTAAAAAAAACAAATATATATATGATTTTATTATGAGATTATAAATATAACATTATAATTTACTCGATAAATTTTATAATATTATAATATAAATTATTCAAATCATTAAAATAAACTCAGATTGCATATTTCCTCCATCTTTTTTCTCCGCTCTGATCTCCACCAAATCCATGAAAACGATTAGGACAATGACCACCAGATCCAGCAGATTGACAACACCAGCGCCGTATGCAGCAAGAATGAAGAATTGAATGATTACTTTAGTTTACAAACACAAAAAACGGATTCAAGGTAAACCACGTTTGTGAATCATTCATTACTGTTAGGAAAAATTGATGTAAAAAAGTTTGACATAGGTAAGCCCATAAAGGATGTAACCCACCGTTTAGGGCCCAATATATAATTCAAATATTAAAGCCCAACGTTGCTGGAGTTCAACATGGCATTAAGAACCAATAACATCTAAACACGTGGCAAGAGAAGGACAAGCCACATAAGCAGACAAAGATCCTGCAAAGTTATTGCACTGCACATCAGCCATTAATGAAGCCCCTTATAGCATTTATTGCGATAACCCCTCTCCGTCGAGACAGAACGACCTCACCATGAACAAGGCAAGCTAGAGCATAGACTTTCGGCCAAGATGACAGGTCAGAAGGGACAACGAAATGATTACCAGAGGATATAAGCAGACGTCGAAGACAAGAAGAAGGTTAAGCCTTCTATCTCTAATCTATCTCTACATTTCATCTCTCTTTATAACTTGATCGTCGGAGGGTTCGCTGGGGGACTCCCCGTTCCCCGTTGAACTCTTGTGCAAGTTCCACTGTAGGCTTAGTACCTCCGACACTGGTTTGGGAAGCGTGGATCAGTCCGACCCGTTCCATCTGGAACACGCTGTATCATCAGTTGGCGCCGTCTGTGGAAACCTTTTGCTTCGTGTGCCAGTTGTGCTCATTGTCGCCGGAGACCTTTTCCCAATAATCCCTTTCTGCCACCCACCAAGGTAGATAGTCACAACTAGATCCATGGCTTCTCACCACAATGTCGCCAAGCACCAAGCCGACCCTCCCAATCCAAACAACCCGCCGCAGTATTTCGCCAAGCTCACCAACAGCATTAACCGCTTGGTCGAACAAAACCAAGCCTTGATTAATGCTCTACTCCAAAGAAACCTTCCTATGCCTCCACCACCACCTCCAGATATCCCACTCAACCAAGAACGAGCCCCGAGCCATACTATCCAGCAGCCCAATCCACCAAACTTGGAAAGCTTACGACCCATTCCCCTAGATATAAACCTACCACCCCAGGTCCCACCTCCATTGGTCCAGGTACCCACACCCGAGGGAGAAGCCAGTAGTGTCCAGCCCCCGCTGCATTCCAGCAGTGACAACATCCCACTCTGGGACGCGGAACTCCAAGCCATGAAGCTCCAACTCCAAGGAGTCATGCAGAACATACAGCATAAACCATCTATCACAGCCAACTCACCATTCGTTGCCTCCATCAGGGACAAACCTCTACCTCCTAAGTTTAAAATGCCCTCGATTGACTCTTTCGACAGTGCAACGGACCCAGTCAATCACTTGGAGACCTATAAGACCCTCACGATCCTCCATGCATTCCCTGATAAAATCATGTGTCGAGCTTTCCCCGTCACGCTTAAGGGGTCAGCCCGACTGTGGTTTAGTCAGCTACCGACAGACTCTGTCTCTACCTTTCAGCACCTGAGTGACTCCTTTCTCAGCCATTTCATTGGTGCCCAGCGCCAGCAGCGTCTGGAAACCCAACTCCTCAATATCCGTCAGACCAAGGGGGAGTCGCTGCACAGCTTCGTCACCCGCTTCAACACCGAAGCCTTGCAGGTAGCAGAAAACGATGACAAGGTCATCCTCACGGCTTTCATGGCCGGTCTACGATCATCTAACTTCCTTTTCTCCCTCTCTAAAAGCCCCCCGACCTCCATGGCAACCCTATTTTCCAAAGCCCAAAAATACATGAACTCCGAAGATTCCCTAGCCACCTGACAAGATTCTACAGCCAAAAACCCGACCCCCAGAGATAAGAGAAAAGACTCAGAAACCAGGAACACCCAGTACACTCACCAAACACCTCAGTATACCGATCGACCATCCTGAGCCGATTGGTCGGTGCCAACCTGACCGCCCGGCCGGTTCGAATGATACACACCCCTCAACTCCCCCATGGAACAAGTCTTGAACCAGATTCAACGAGATTATTCCCTAAAATGGCCCCAACCGTCACGGTATCCTTCCAACCGGCGAGACCAGTCCAAATGCTGCCGCTTTCATCAGGACCATGGCCATAATACGGAGGAGTGTGTTAACCTCAAAGACCAGGTCGAGGGCTTGATACGTTAGGGACGTCTCAGTCGGTTCATGGAAGCCCGCCCTCAGCAGAGGCAAAGGACTGAACCCATTAGAAACAACCGCCGGCGCACCCCTCCTCGACAACCCGCACACCCTAACAAAGGTCATGATCGCCCTCCACAACAACCCCGAGCACAAGGTAACCCCGCCTCCCCTGTCGGAGAGATCCAAGTTATTGCTGGTGGGCTTGCTTGTGGAGGACCATCCCACTTGGCTCAGCGGGCAAAACTCAGAAAAATAAGGCAGGGCTTAGACAAAGAAGTTGCCACATTGGACCGCCCTTCCAAACAGCCCAAGCAGTGGATGAAGCCCATCACCTTTACGGAGGCCGACTGCACAGGAATCCGTTACCCCCATGACGACCCCCTCATCATCTCTGTCCTCCTCTCCAATTACAAAGTCAAACGGGTTCTCGTCGATAACGGCAGTTCTTCAGACATCATCTTCCTAAATGTCTTTCGCCAGCTCAAGGTCGGGGAAGAAAGTCTGTCCCCTCTCCAAACCCCATTGGTCGATTTTACTGGAGATCGGGTGACCTCTATCGGCTCCATCGATCTTCCCATCACAATTGGAGAATACCCGCAGCAGACCACAAAGTTGCTCACTTTCCTCATCGTCGACTGTCCCTCTGCTTACAACATCATCATCGGTCGCACCGCCCTAAATGCTTTCCAAGCTATTACATCCACTTTCTATCTTGCCGTCAAATTCCCTACCGACCTTGGGGTCAGCACAGTGAAGGGCGAGCAGACCGTGGCCAGGGAATGTTACGTCGCATCACTCAAAGAGGTCTAGCTAAAGGAGGCTATGATCATTGAAGGGCTCGACATCAGGGACGAGGATGAGCTGGTCAGAGGGGAACCAGTGGAAGAGCTTGTCGAGGTCCTTATCGATCCCACCAACCCGACAAAAACTGCCAAGATCGACAGCCAACTACCCTCCCAGGCCAAGGCCGACCTTACTGCCCTTCTCATTGAGCACAACGACGTATTTTCCTGGACCCACTCCAACATGTCGGGTATTGACCCCTCCTTCATCGCCCATCGTCTCAGCATTGAGTCCCATTTCTGACCCTTCCGCCAGAAGCAGCGCATCTTTCACCCGGAGCGCAATACTCTCATCGCTTCTGAAGTAGATAAGTTCCTTGAGGCACAGTTTATCAAAAATATGGACTACTCCAGATGGCTGTCAAATATGGTCCTAGTCCGTAAAAATAATGGTAAATGACGACTCTGTGTCGACTACTCCGACCTTAACCGAGCTTGCCCCAAAGACAGTTATCCCCTTCCTCGCATAGATCTGCTTGTTGACGCCACGGCCGGCCATCAAATGCTCAGCTTGATGGATGCCTTCTCTGGGTACAACCAAATTCTGATGCACCTGTCTGACTGGGAACACACCTCCTTCATCATCGACCGACGAACCTACCATTATTGTGTCATGCCATTTGGGATGAAAAATATCGAGGCCACTTACCAACGGTTGGTCAACGCCGTCTTTCATCATCAGATAGGCCGAAACATGGAAGTATACGTCGATGACATGCTAGTCAAGAGCAAACTCTCC
Organism: Camellia sinensis; assembly: GCF_055761805.1. Classification (NCBI taxonomy): domain Eukaryota; kingdom Viridiplantae; phylum Streptophyta; class Magnoliopsida; order Ericales; family Theaceae; genus Camellia; species Camellia sinensis. The sequence continues at coordinate 66,964,422 of NC_138967.1, forward strand.
ACTGATCATCTGGCCGACCTGCGAGAGACCTTCGGCACCCTACGAAAGTATCAAATGAAGCTCAATCCGGAGAAATGCGCCTTCGGCGTAGGATCTGGTATCGAAGCTAACCCCGAAAAGATCATGGCCTTGATAGAAATACAGACACCCAGAACGGTTAAGGAAGTTCAAAGGCTTACTGGCAGAGTCGCCGCCCTCAACCACTTCATTTCCCGTGCAACGGACAAGTGTCTCCCCTTCTTCAAAGTTCTTCGGCAAACTTTCGAGTGGATGACTGAATCCGAAGAGGCCTTCCAACGGTTGAAGCAGTGCATGGCCAACCCCCGCTTATTCTTCCAGGCACTCACGGGCGAGCCTCTTTTTCTCTATCTAGTCGTCTCGAGCACCGCAGTCAGTGCGGCCCTCATCAGGGAGGACGGTCCTCATCAGCGCCTGGTTTATTACATTAGCCGGGCTCTCAGAGGCGCCGAACAGAACTACCCATTGCTAGAAAAAATGTCCTTGGCCCTGGTCACCGCCTCAAGACGACTCTGTCCTTACTTCCAAGCCCACTCCATAGTGGTCCTCACTTATCAACCTTTGAAGAAGATAATGCAACAGCTCGAGCTGTCCGGCAGACTCATGCAATGGTCGGTCGAGCTCAGCCAATTTGACATCTCCTACCGACCTCGAACGGCGATCAAAGGGCAGGCTGTTGCCGATTTCATCTTGGAATTCACTAATCCCACTCCAACCACAGCCCCACCACCCCCGCAACCCCACACTAAGGTAGAAGACCCCCATTCTTGGACCCTCAACATCGACGGATCATCCCGCAAAGAAGGCAGTGGGGCTGGTCTCATCCTCACCGCCCCCGAGGGTGGTTATTTCAAGTGTGCTCTCCGCTTCTTGTTCGACGCAAGTAATAATGAGGCCGAATATGAGGCATTGATAGCAGGTCTCCGCCTAGCCAGAGACATTGGTGTCAGCCATATCCGGGTGTTTAGCGATTCCCAGCTTATTATCGGACAAATTACGGGGGAATTCGATGCCAAGGAAGACACAATGCGGGCTTACAGGGATATTGCACTCCCCCTTGCCCGCCTCTTCAATACTTTCCACATCAAGCACATCCCTCGGGCAGAAAACTCCAAGGAAAATGAGATGGCTCAATTGGCTTCTGCAGACCAGTCTGACCTCAGCCATGGTGTCCGCCTCGAGTATTTGGCCCACCCTGTCATTTCCCCAAACCAGCAACAAGTCCACTTCCTCCAAAACGAACCTATTCCATGGGCGGCCGACATCTTTCTATTTTTGACATAGGGGGAACTGCCAGACGACAAACAACCGGCCACCAAAGTCAGGGCCCGGTCGTCCAACTGCATTCTCATCAGCCTCCTCTTGTACAAACATGGTTTTTCACGCCCATACCTGAGATGCCTTAATCCTGCTCAAGCGACCTACGTGATGAGAGAAGTCCACGAGCGTATATGTGGTAATCATTCGGGTGCCAGGTCACTAGCCCACAAAATACTTCACACTGGTTCTTCTGGCCTACTCTCAACCAAGATGCCACTGAATTTGTGCTTAAATGTGATAAGTGCCAACGCTTTGCTAACATCCTCCATGCTCTTCCTACAGAATTGATCACACTTTGCAGTCCTTACCCATTCGCCAAATGGGGGATCGACCTAGTTGGCCCATTGCCCACTGGCCGAGGCCAAACCAAATTCGTAATTGTCGCCATTGATTACTTCACTAAGTGGGTGGAGGCGAAACCCCTTGCCACAATTACCGAACGGAACACAACCAGATTCATCTGATAGTCGATCGTGTACTGATTTGGCATCCCTTAAGCCATTGTCTCCGACAACGACAAATAATTCGACAATGCCAAGTTCAGGAAATTCTGTGTAGAACTTCAAATCCAGCCATGTTTCTCTTCCCAAGTCATCCCAAAGCCAATGGCCAAGTTGAGGTTACTAACCGTTCTCTTCTGAAGATCATCAAAACTAAGCTGGAAGCTGCTAAGGGACTCTGGGCTGAGGAATTACCAAACGTACTCTAGGCTTACTGCACTACCGCTTGAAACCCCACTAAGGAGACCCCCTTTCGCTTAACATACGGCGCTGAGGCAGTCATCCCAGTGGAAATCGGTCTGCCTACCCTAAGGGTTCTACACCCGAATCCAGAACTAACTGAAGAACTTCGTCGGCAGACTTGGACCTAATCGAAGAACTCCGAGAGACCCACTGCTGTCAGACGGGCCTCATATCAACAGAAAATGAGAACACACTACAACCGCAAAGTCCGACCGAGGGAGTTTGCCGTGGGGGATCTTGTTTTGCGCGAAGCAACTCTTGCCACCAAAAATTCGGCTGAGGGCAAGCTAGCAGCCAAGTGGGAGGGACCTTACGTTGTTAAGGCCAAACCTCGTCCGGGCACTTACCGACGTCAGGACATTGAAGGTTGAGATCTTTCCCATCCGTGGAACGCCGAGCACTTGAAGCGTTATTTTCAATAAAGCCCTATTTTTGTATTGATCAATTGCTGTATTTTCCTTTTTGACAATCTACACACTGGGATGTTTTTGTTCTTTTCTCACATGGTGTAAATTTGTGATCAATGGGCTACACTTTAAATGATAACAATCTTATATCTCAGTTATCTGTGTGGTATTTCAATAACGCCCTGCCTAAAGACTCAGCCAGACTGAGCATGAAAAGCTCAGCCAGACTGAGTTACTTAAAGCCTCAACCAGACCGAGCATGAAGAGCTCAGCCAGACTGAGTTACTTAAAGCCTCAGCCAGACCGAGCATGAAGAGCTCAGCCAGACTGAGTTACTTAAAGTCTCAGCCAGACTAAGCATGAAGAGCTCAGCCAAACTGAGTTACTTAAAGCCTCCCCCAGATTGAGCATGAAGAGCTCAGCCAGACTAAGTTACTTAAAGTCTCAGCCAGACTGAGCATGAAGAGCTCAGCCAGACAGAGTTACTTGGAGCCTTAGCCAGACTGAGCTAATTATGGCTCAAGCCAAACTGAGCACGAATGAAGAGCTCGGCCAAGGCCATTCTTGCAACTTCATGTTTGTGGCATAGTTGCCATACTTAGTCAAATTTCAGGACCATGCTTTTATGCCTCTTAACATTCTTTACATTTTTTAATTTTCATTTCCCAACCCAGTCTTTCATTTCTCAACACTCTTACAACATGCCTTAAAACTTCACATTTTAAGACATTTCCATTTCAACGTTTTACAAGTTAGAGTGGCTCCTTGCTGGGTCATGATTTAACACTTCACATTTTTTAACATTCTCACAAGTTAGACTGGCTCCCTACTTCTCAACCTTTACTATGATTTTTACATAAGCCTTATGTGAATGACCACTCTCATTCTTTTTAGATCCACCAAAAATAAAGACAATAGTATGAAAAACACAACTAATAATTTCATTTATTCACAAACTTACACATAAGTTTACTACAGAAATTACAAAAAAAAAAAAAAAAAAAAAAACAACAACAACAACAAAACAAAACAACAACCAAAATTTTATTTACAAATTTTATTCACACCAATCATTCATCTTCACTTGAGGCAAGGTCCTCTTCGTCAACACCCTCGTTTAGGGGGGTCTGGGCCACGTCGTCTTCGTCTATCCTTACATTGCTGAAGTCCAAGTCTGGGAATAGCTCTTCTGCTTTACGCTTGAAAGTCTTCCAGCCGCTGTCCCAGAACTCAGCCATCTCATGCTTGTGAAGTCCGACTACTGGAAGCTCTGGATCACTTCTTCTTTACTCCTGCTCCCAGCGGTTGCTCCCGACGGGCTAGCCCCTCTATCCCATCTCTCGCCAAGCTGCTGGTGATTGCGGCATCAATGGCCATCTGGAAGTCGGCAGACCCCTTGAATTGCTCTACCGCTGCAACACATAGGTCGGGGTACGCCGCCCTCTCAGATGCCAACTTGGCCCTTTCTTCCTCCAAGGCCTTCTCCAACCCTGCCTTCTCGGCCACTGACTTGGCGCGCTCGTCTGCCAGCGCCCTCTCCAATCCAACGATCTTCAAATCTACTTCTTCTTTTTCTTTGATTGACTGCACGCTGCAGGCTTTCTAGGCCTCTTCCACTTTCTTCTGCTCACCAACTAACTGGAACTCGAGCGACACCACCTTGCGGCGTTCCGACTCCAGCTCTAACTTGGTGGCGAGCAGCTTAGCATTGGCACGGTCAACAGAATTGCCCCGCACCATCTCCAACACTTCCATCTCCTTGGCTTTCTGGGCCTCTTCTAGCCCCCTAACACACGCACTCCACGCGGTCTTCCTCCACCCTGTAGTCTCCCTCCTCAAACTTTCAAGTTGGGCCTCCAACTCCTCAAACTTTGTCTTCAGTGGCCTCACTTCGCCTTTTGCAGCGGCCGCCTTGTTCAGTAGGGCTCCCGCTAAGGCAGTCGCCTCCACCTGGGTAGAGCACAACCCCCTTAGCAGTTCGGCCTCAATGAAACCGGCCGCCGAGTGCACGACCACGTCCTTTATCACCTCTAAGAGGTGATCTGTTGCAATCCTGGCTTCAACTCCTTCTCCTTCTAGTCCCCCAGACACTGCTAGGGCATGGTAAATGGTGGTCTTCGGCCTAGCCCTCCCTCCTTCTCCTTGGGGCTGAGGACCCCCTTTAGGCTGTTGCTCTACCCCCTGCTTAAGGCTAGTCGCCCTACCTTCCACTTGTACTTCGGGGCCCATGGCAGTCTCCACCACACCCCTTGTTTCCTCCAGCCCCACCTCTGGGGTGACCTCTACCACCCCCTTCTTCATCTTCTTCAATGCTGGCCCCTCCTTACCCTTGTCCACCCTCCTTTTCTTCTTCTCCTTCAACACAGCCTCCATCTCCTTTTTACTCTTCTCCTTCAGAGGATCCACTGGGGGTGGTTGTGGCTCAAAACCGCTCAGATCCTTCTCCTCCAGCGGCTTGGGGCGCAGTCGGACTCACTCCCTCGCGATCGGTTTCGAAACAGGCCCCAACTTTGCCTCTTTATACTTGTCTGCTCTGGCGAACAATCTCCTCTCCTCCTCCTCCTCCTCCTCCTCCTCCGCCTTCCTCTGCACCTCTAACTCCTCCCTTTCCAGATCCTCCCCCAACGGTTGTGGCCCCAAGTTCAGGGCAAACAACGTCAAAGGAAGGACCAACTCGTCCCATCTCACTCCCTTCTCTTCCCTCCATTCCCTCACCCTCTTCACTCGGTCCTCGGTCGCCTCGTCCAACTTGGGCTCGACTGATTTGGTGGGGACCTTCCACGTTGTGCGAACTCCTGCCCCACCGTTCGCCGTCACAAAGAACCATCTCGGCCTCCACCCCTTTACCGAAGATGGAAGACCTGCCACTAGACCTCGCCCCGCCACTGATTGCAGAGTCACCCAAGTCTCCTACTGACCGGAGGCCTTGTAGCAGGAGAAGAACTCCTCTGCTGTCATTGTCATCCCTCCGGTCGCCTGCTACCAGACACTCGTGCAGGCAACTACTATCTTCAAGGCATTTGGCATCAGCTGCCCTGGCTCTGCTTCTAATTTGTTTAGCACATCCACCACTATTTGGGGGAGAGGTAGCCTCAAACCCCCTCGTAACGCTTCCTCGTACAGGGTAAATTCATCCGGCCGCGCATCCGATGCCCTTTCCTTGGATGTGGGCAACCTTAACCCTATCTCTGAGGGAATTTGGTACTTCCTCCTTATTCCCTCCAACTCATCTGCTGTAAGTATAGATCTGTCCGATTTGGTGTGCCAGTGGTTCGGCTCCACTTGACTAATAGATCTCGCAGCTGCAATCATTGTCCTTGGGTGAGCCCGCACCGCCTCACCAACTACCCCTCCTTCCCTTCGTTTCGCACGGTACTGTTCCGCCAACTCCACCGCGTCATCGTCGCCTAACACATCAAGCCTTGCGGTTATTGCTTCCTCTTGGGCCATCTCTCTTGTGTGTCTGCGAATGGCTTCGGATGCGGGCACAAGAAAGTTCACAAAGTGTTGCAGGGGCGTATCACTGGCAACAAACGAGTTTACTTCTGGGACGTTTTGGTTTTTTGCAAAAAGATATGTAAAACAGATAATACCAAAAGCCCAAGGCTTGCATATATTCCAAGGGTCACAATAAAAATTCGCCAGCTTGAACATTTTCAAAAATCCGCCAAAACTGTCTTTTCTACACCCTACCTATCGCTTCATCTCTTGCTCAACGCCTAACCTTCCCCATTACGGGATTTCGCCACGTGTATGACCACGATCCACGGCCCCTTTTCCCTTCCTTGTCTATTTCACTTCACTTCATCACGTGCCCCGCCGCCCCTCGAGCCCCGCGCACCGCCACTCACCCTTCGCGGTCACCTCACGGTCAGCCCTCCTCATGGTCAGTCCCTTCACTCGGTCCCCCTTCATGGTTGGCCCTCCTCATGTTCGGTCCCTTCACTAGGTTACCCTTTATGGTCGGCCCTCCTCATGGTCAGGCCCTTCACTCAGTCCCTTTCATGGTCGGCCCCCCTCATGGCCGGTCCCTCCACTCGGTCCCCTTCCAAGTCGGCCCCCTTCATGTTCGGTCCCTCTACTCCGTCACCCTTCATGGTCGGCCCTCCTCATGGTCAGTCCCTCCACTCCTTCACCCTTTGCAGTTACCCATCGCCGTCGGCCCACCTCTCGGTCGGTCTTCTCCCTGCCAGTCTCTCACAACCATTATTTTCTTTATTATTCCCTTCGTTGGAGTGAAGCTGCACTTGGGAATGAGGGACTACTGACACGGGTAAGCCCATAAAGGATGTAGCCCACCGTTTAGGGCCCAATACATAATTCAAATATTAAAGTCCAACGTTGCTGGAGCTCAACATGGCATTAAGAACCAATAATATCTAAACACGTGGCAAGAGAAAGACAAGCCACATAAGCAGATAAAGATCCTGTAAAGTTATTACACTGCACATCAGCCATTAATGAAGCCCCTTACAACATTTATTGCGATAACCCCTCCCCGTCGAGACAGAACGGCCTCACCATGAACAAGGCAAGCTAGAGCATAGACTTTCGGCCAAAATGACAGGTCGAAAGGGACAATGAAATGATTACCAGAGGATATAAGTAGACGTCGAAGACAAGAAGAAGGTTAAGCCTTCTATCTCTAATCTATTTCTACATGCCATCTCTATTTCTAACTTGCTCATCGAAGGGTTCGCTGGGGGACACCCCGTTCCCCGTTGAACTCTTGTGCAGGTTCCACTGTAGGCTTGGTACCTCGGACACTGGTTTGGGAAGCGTGGATCAGTCCGACCCGTTCCATCTGGAACATGCTGTATCATCAAAGTTAAATGAATAAAGATACAAGAATTTTTACATGGTTCCCTTAATATGAGATACGTCCACGAGATTAAAATCCAATTTTATTAACAACCAAAAGTTTTTAAACGATTACAAACTAGACACGAATGGTCTCACAAATCACCTTTAAATGAATTCCAAATAATCACAAATAATCAAGAAAAAAGACTTCACCAAAATAGATGAATAAATTATCTTCGAAACAGATTGTAGAAAATCGAAAATAATATACTCAAATCAACTCCTTCTATTTTGAGCCGAAGTTGTCAAGAAAAATCCAAACAGTATTTCAAATCTTTTGTAGAAGAAACAACAAAGTGAAGCCCCCCAAAACAAATACACACAGCCACTACTTTTTCCAAAATTACGCTACCGAATTTTTCAACAATATTATAGTTGCCGCAGCAGACCTGGGAAAAAACAAAACAATACTAAAAAAATGTTGTTGACTCTTGAACTTTTTATCAAAATCCTAGTTACTATCAAATAGATTTTTAAATACCCATTAGGCCTCCAAAAGTCAAATATAATATATATAAAAATATATTATAATTAACACCAAACCAAATTAAATATTTTTGGGGCACTTACCAGTTAGTTCCATACACAAAATTCAAAATTCATCTAATCTCAAAACAAAACACTTGCATCAATTAGTTCTATATATTTTTAATTGTTAGCAAAAAAAAAAATTTATTTTATTTTATTTTTATAACTTTGAAAATGTTGCTAAATCCCACCACCATCGGATTTCAGTCAAACGGTCATCGGAGACTCGCTGGAATATTCAACTTTACCGAGAAGTCACCGAAGTATTGCCGGAAGTTTGCCGGAGTGTTACGAACGTCACTGGAAGTCGCCGGAATATCTAGAATGTCCATTGAACTTTAAGAACATCATTGGAGACTCATCGGAATGTTCAGAATATTGCCAAAAAAAAAATAGAGAAATTATAGTGAAAAAAAATATAGTAAAATGTGCTAAATATTGATAAACTGAAAAGAAAAAAAAAAAAAAAAGAAGAAGAAGAAGAAGAAAGAAAGAAAGAAACAACAACAACAACAATAGAAAAAAAAATATTTTTTAATTTTTGTAGGATTTAAGCAAATAATCTCAAATATTGATCAAACTGAAAAGTAAGCTTTGAAACTGTAAAATGTTGTAGTTTCAAAGTATGATTCTATTAAGCATTTATCCTTATTAATCAAACTGGAAAACATGTTATGAAACTGCAAAATTTGACAGTTCTAAAGAATGTTATGAAATTGTAAAATTTTACAACTTTAAAGCATGATTCATTTTAGCACTAAAAAAAGCTGCAATTATAAAATTTTACAATTTTCACTGCCTGTAACTAAAACTTAAAAACAATTTGTTCAAAACTTGAAAATTTTCTCCATTAAAACAAGAAAATAGAAGTTGTAGCAGAGAAACGGTAGAAAAATTGAGAAATCGGAGGAGAGAAACAGATATAGAGAGAATATTGTACTCCAATAACTATTTTTGGTTTAGATCTAGTTGGATCTCATGTAGATTTACTCAGATCTAATCTGAGTAGATCTACTCATCTTCTTCGCCGGAAACTCGTCTCTTTCGCCGTCGGTGAGGGTAAAGTAAGGAGTCGATAGTTGATGGTTGTCGATGAACCCCAAGCAATGATAGTCGTCGGTCACCAGTGACTATATATTAGAAAGAGAAAGAGAAGATGTAAGGCATGGTCGCCGATCACTAGAAATCATGAAGACAAAGAGGTGGAAAAAAATAAATGCACTGAGAAGAATGAAGAAGAAAAATACGTAGTGGACTTTTGAGAGTATTCAAGAGGTTGTGAGACTAAATAGACTTATCCTCTTTTAAATAGGACTTCCAAGTAATTTGCCTACTATTTTTAATAAACCAATTGGGTCCCATATTTCACTAATGAGGTATACTTAACCCCCTATCGACTTAGGTGGAGACATCAACCATACCCGCCAAAGTTCGACACTTCAAATGTTTGTCCCTCGACAAAGTCTTAGTCAACATATCCAAAATATTATCATCTGTGTGTACCTTTTCGAGTTGTAACAATTTTGAATCTAACACATCACGAATCCAATGGTATCTCACATCAATGTGTTTTGATCTCGACTGAAAAGTAGAATTTTTACTTAAATGAATAGCACTTTGGTTATCACAATAAAGCACATAGCTTTCTTTTTTCAAATACAACTCTTACAAAAAACTTCTTCAACCATAACTTTTCCTTACAAGCTTCCATAATGGCGACAAATTCATCTTCGGTAGTTGAGAGAGAAACACATTTTTGTAATTTAGATTGCCATGCCATAGCTTTCCCTACAAATGTTATCAAATACCTCGAAGTAGATTTCCTAGAATCAACATCACTGGCTATATCAGAATCTGTGACCCATCAAGTATCAGCTTATCATTCCCAAAACATAAACACACATTCGAAATCCTTCGAAGATACCTTAGAATCCATCTCACCATTGCCTAATGTTCTTTACCCGAATTAGAGAGAAACTGACTCACCACACCAACGGCGTGAGCAATATTCGGCCTTGTACAAACCATGACGTACATCAAAGAACCAAAGCTAAAACATAAGGAATTTTCAACATCTTTTCATTGTCTTTCTCACTTGTAGGACATTGATTTGAACTAAGCTTGAAGTGACCCACAAGTGGACAACCAATTGGCTCTGTTTTATCCATGTTGAACTTCTCCAGAACTTTTCAATGTAGCTTTCTTGAAACAACCAAATCAGCCCTTTTTTGCGATCACGAACAATTTTCATACCAAATATTTGCTTTGCCGGCACCAAATCTTTCATAGCAAAAGATTTGCTCAACTCTAACTTCAACGTCTTAATCTTGGTAGAATCCTGACCCACAATTAATATGTCATCAACATAAAGCAAAAGAATAATAAATTTGTCATCCGAAATTTTTTTGACGAACACATAATGGACCGAAGTGGTTTTAGAAAACCATTATTCATCATGAAAGAGTCAAATTTTTTGTACCATTGCCATGGGGCTTGCTTGACGCCATACAAACTTTTCAGTAATTTGCAAAAAAATTTCTCTTTCTCTTTTTCCACAAAACCCTCTGGTTGCTCCATGTAAATTTCTTCTTTAAGACCACCATGAAGAAATGCAGTCTTCACATCAGGTTGTTTAACTTCAAAGTTCATGCTTGCAACCATGCCAAGTACAACAGCAATAGAAGACTTCTTTACAAACATCAAGAAAATTTCATCAAAGTCAGCACCTTTCTTTTACCCAAAGCCTTTAACAACAAGGTGTGCCTTGTATATTAGATTCTTACCACCATTCTTCAATTTGAAGACCCACTTATTTTTTAGAATTTTCCTTCCCTTAGGCAACTGTCGCAACCCAATCCCGCCCCTATAGGTTTAGTGCCGTAACCGGCCAGTAAGCCTGGGATTACCAAAGGCCTCTGAACAAATTAAACAAAATTAAAGGGGCTAGCAGAAGAAAATACAAACAAATAATGTCCATATAGTTGTGTAGATGTACATGTGGCAAAAAATTTAAAACTTACATTTACATGCATATATAATATCATCAAAATGTCAGTCTTACGTCATCATAAATACAGATAAACCAAAAGAAACTGGCCATACAAGCAAAAAAAAGTAACATAAATTTGCATAATGTCCACAAAACTCGACCACAAAACATTTCGGAATCTCCTCGAGAGGTACACTGGTTAGCTGACTCAAACGAACCTCTAGGCAAACCTCACTGAGCCTAGCCCCGCGCCTGATCACTTACATACATAAATAATAGAATGAACTAGAGCCCAGTGAATAACACTAGAGTAAAGGTTTTATGAATGAAGCCCAAACAGTTTAAAAAATCAGAGTTCGTATCATAAACAGATTCAGATTCATATACTTAATCGGAAGTCAGGAGCAGTTATATATGGTACATCCATTAACTATCATATCAAATTGGTCCTGGGACCCACATGCATAGTCAGTATCGACGACCCTAAAGATCCATATCTTGTGCACAAGTAGCCATAATATTGTTTCCCCCAGGCGAGGGCCATATAACATAGACCATGGTATTGTTTCCCCTGGGCGAGGGCCACGTGAACTAAGGATGCTACAAATACATTTTAGAACAATTGGACATTCATTCATTATTCATAAAATAGTATTTCATAAACCAAATCATATCTTAACATTCGCAAATTACTTATAATCAAATGTAGCTTTACGAAGTTGTTACTCACAGATAGCTCCAATAGCAGAATGTACAGAGCAGATAGATTGGATAGTATATGGCGCGTGACCAACACAAACACATAACAAATGCACATTGAAGCACAAGCCTGGAAAACAGATAACTCATTCCTTTTCTATCTTGGTATGTTTCTAATTCATATCATCATTATTGTGTCTTAATTAAGGCGTAGAAATGCCTAAGATGCAATGAGGATGCCAAAATGTAACTTGAAACACTTAGTCAAATTTTCATAAATAAGGTAGTCCGCTCGAGCGCAACTTCGATTGCTTGAGTGAGCTGTAAAGTCTAGAAAAGTATTGGTTGCATGATTTTTACGCTCGATGGACGCTCGAGCCAAAGACTGAGTAAACAGGGTCTTCGCTCGAGCGCAACTTTGGTCATTCAAGCGGTCTACAAAACTTTGCAAAAATTCTAGGAGTATGAATTTTACACTCAAGCCAACTTTTGTTCGCTCAAGCTAAGATGGAAAACAAAGGGTGGTCGCTCGAGCGCAGCTTTGGTTGCTTGAGCGGTGATGCAGAATTCTAGAAAATTTTGATTGGTGTTCAAGATGCAAAACTCAAGTGTAAAGCTTCAAAACACATCCTTTGGCCCCAAAACTTGAGAAAACATGTCTAAACTTGTAAAACATCAAAAATTAAGGATCATTTCACAAAATCATGGCCCAAAAGTAAGCCAATTACACCAAAACCAAACTTGAAATGTACATGTATGTAACATGCATGCAATGATTTCAATTCGAAGCTTCCAAGCATGCATAAATGAAGTGTTTTGTGGTAAAAGCATGTTGAGCTCCCATGAGATAGCAATTGTATGCACTTGCATGCAAAACTTGAGTGAAAATGAAACTCATAATTTGTGAATTATGCATGCAAGCAAGTATTGAGCTTAAATTCTTTAATCCTAGCTTCATTCTTTCCTTAAACCACCTAACTCACTTGAATTCATACATTAACCAACTCAATTACAAACTTAAAGGCTTGAATTCTTACCTTGGGTGTTCAATTGTGTTCTAAGTTGTTAATTCTTTGAGTTTCCAAGCCAAATTCCTCAATATTTCCAAGAAATTCCTCCTCCCCCAGCTTTGATCTCAAATCTCTCTTGGTCTCTCTCTCTCTCTCTCACACGTTTAGGATCTCAAGAAGACAAAATGAGAGTGTTTTGTAATGTGCTAGAATTATATTAGCCTTATATAGGCTTGGATTAGTTAAACTTAATTAAACTTGATTAGGCTTCGTTAACTTTATCTTCTTTTTATTTATTTATTTGATTTCGAATCAAATTTTAATTAAACATACCATAAATTTCCAAAAATTCCAAATAACACATAAACTGAGTCAATTTCATGATCAGATGCCGATATGGCCTTCAATTCACATATCGAATCGGAAATACCAACAGATATTTCTATATCAGGCAGATATAAGCACAAATAACACAATACACATGTAATTAATGTATAATTTCCTCATAATTACTTGTTAGGCATTCTTTATCATGGATTATGGGCTAATCACAGGTCCTGGTTGTTATAGTCTTTCCCTCCCTAAAGAGTTTGGTCCTCCAAACTCGTATTGCCTTCATTTTGGAAGAACATTGGTCCAGTGGAAATAAATCCGGATATCTCTTCATCATATCTTCTTCTGTTTCCCATGTTGCATAGGTTCCACCATGATTCGGCCAATCAACTTTCACTAACGGAATTTCTTTGTTCCTCAATCTTTTGATTCTTTAGTTAACAATTTGGATTGGTCGTTCCTCATAGGTATAATCATCCTTCAATAGCACGTGTGTCGGTTCAATCACATGTACTGGATCCCTCAAATAATCCCAAAGCATTGAAATATGGAAAACATTATGCATTTGCTCCATGACCGGAGGTAGGGCCACTTGATATGTTACCAGATTAATTTTCTCAATAATTTCATACGGGCCAATATATCGCGGTGCCAATTTGCCTTTAACCCCAAATCGCGTCTAGTCTTTCATAGGAGTTACTTTGATAAACACATGGTCACCAACTTCATATTCTCTATCTCTCATTCAGACATCCGCATAACTCTTTTGGAGACTTTGGGTGGTTTTCAAATGTTGCTGAATCAGCTTCACTTTCTCAGTCGGTCTATCGCCTACTTCGGCCCAACAGATCGGAGATCGGCACTTCCTACCATACAAAGCTTCATAAAGAGTCATTCCAATACTTGAGTGGTAGCTATTGTTGTACACAAATTTGGCTAATGCAGATAAGCTTCCCAATGCCCTTGGAAATCTAACACACACATTCTAAGCATATCTTCCATGGTCTGTATCGTTCTTTCCGACTGGCCATCCGTCTATGGGTGGTAAGCACTACTCAACTTTAGTTCGATTCCTAGTGCCTGTTGCAAACTCTGCCAGAATCTTGAAGTGAACTTAGGATCTTTGTCAGATACAATGGATACTGACACACCGTGTAATCTCACAATCTCATTCACATAAATGTTAGCTAATTTATCTGCATTATAAAAAGTTTTCATAGGTATGAAATGTGCTGATTTAGTCAACCGATCAACAATTACCTAGATAGAGTCCATACCTCTAGAAGAACAAGGTAGACCGACAATGAAGTCCATCGTAATATGCTCCCATTTCCATTTCGGTATTGGAAGCGGCTGAAGTAATCCAGCGGGTCATTAATGTTCGACTTTTACTCGTTGGCAGTGCAAACATTTAGCTACAAAATCACTGAGACTTTTCTTCATTCCAGGCCACAAAAAATTTTATTTCAAATCATGGTACATCATTGTGTTCTCGGATGCATAACAAATTTGGAGTTATAAGCTTCAGTCATAATGCACTTTCTCAATTCTAAACAATCTAGTACACAAAGTCTTCCTTGAAATTTCAGGACATTGTCTTCGAACACAAATTCAAGCCTTGGTTTTGAATTAATCTCATCGACAATCTTTTTCAAAAGTTCATCTTGTAATTGCTTTTCTTTAACTTCCTCAACTATGGCCGGTTGTATAGAAATGGTGGCTAGAACTCCGCCTTGTTCACGCAAAACCACTTCAATTTCATTTTTTTCTAGATCACACAACAATCCTTTCTAGCCAGTGAGTAAACATGACAAATTTCCAATAAACTTTCGGCTCAAAGCATCTGCAATTGTATTTGCCTTTCCAAGATGGTTCAGAATCTGCAAATCGTAGTCTTTTATCAACTTGAGCCATCTTCTCTGTCTCATGTTCAATTTTTTCTGAGTAAAGAAATATTTCAGAATTTTATGATGCGTATACACTTCACAAGTTGTACCATACAGACAGTGATGCCAGATTTTCAAAGCAAAAACCACAACTGTGAGTTCAAGGCCATGGGTCAGATAATTCTTCTCATGTGGTTAGAATTGGCGAGAAACATAAGCAATCACCTTACCATTTTGCATTAGTACACACCTCAAACCTTTGTATGAAGTGTCATTGTAAATTTGAAACCCATCAGTACTATTAGGCAAAGTTAAAATTGGTGCAATTACAAACTAGGTTTTAAACTCTTGAAAGGCTAATTCCCGTTGATCATTCCAATCAAATGATACATTTTTCTATGTCAACAGTGTCAATGGCATGGCAAGTTTGGAGAAATCTCTTACAAATCTTTTGTAATAGCCAGCAAGTCCCAAAAAACTCCAAACTTCAATCATTGTAGTTAGTCTTAGCTAGTTCACAATAGCTTCAACTTTTTATGGGTCAACTGCTACGCCATCCTTATTGATCACATGCCCCAGAAACATCACACTATCCAGCCAAAATTCACATTTGAAAAGTTTTGCATACAATTTCTTTTCTCTCAGAATCTGTAACACAGTTCTTAAATGGTTTTTATGATCTTCCCCACTCTTGAAATAAATCAATATATCATCAATGAATACCACAACAAACTCACCAAGAAATTGTTTGAACACCCTATTCATTAAGTCCATGAACCCTGCAAGTGCATTAGTTACCCCAAACAGCATTACCAAAAACTCATAGTGCCCTTATCTAGTCCGGAAGGCAATTTTCTCTATGCCTTCTACCTTAACTTTCAATTGATGGTATCTGAATCTGAGATCAATTTTGGAAAACACTTGGGCTCCTTGAAGTTGGTCAAATAGATCATCTATTCGAGATAGTGGATATTTATTCTTGACAATTACTTTGTTCAATTCTCGGTAGTCAATGCATAACCTCAAAGACCCATCTTTCTTTTTGACAAACAAAACGGAAGCACCCCATGGTGAAGTACTCGGACGGATAAATTTTTTGCCTAGTAGTTCTTGTAATTGGGTTTTCAATTCTTTCAATTCAGAAGTTGACATTCTGTAAGGGGTTTTAAAGATAAGTTGTGTTCTAGGTAATACCTCAATGGTAAATTCAATTTCTCAATCAATCAAATCACGGGGTAATTCATTTGGGAACACATCAGGAAATTCATTAACTACAGGAATAGCTTCCACATTAGGGCTATCAGCAGTCACATTTAAAACATTGTACAAATAACCCCTATATCCATTTCTAAGCAATTTGACGACTTTCAAAATAGAAATCATATACGGAGGTGGAACTATCCCATTCCCAGCAAACACAAATTTAGACAAGCCAAGTGGTCAGAAGACAACAGATTTATTCACACAATCAATAGTTGCATGGTACTTAGTCAACCAATCCATAGCCAATACGTAATCAAAATGAGCATTGTCCAATGGCAGCAAATCAACGTATAATAACACATCCCCAATCATGATGACACATGCAGGATACACATAAGCACACATCATAGAATCCCCAGAAGGTGTAGATACATATAACAAATAATTCATAGGTTCTAGTGGTCTAGTCAATTTGTGAGAAAAAACATGCAACACGAATGAATTTGTAGAACTAGAATCTAACAGCACATATGCATTTTGGGCACAAATAAGGAGTATACCTGACATCATAGAATAAGTGTTCTGAATTGCCAAGCACAAGTGCAAACACTGGACCCTATCTTAAAGTTTCTCTCCTAGTATTGGTTCTTGCATTTGATCTTGGTGTAGAAGCGAATCCGACTGAATCTTTCATCATGTGGCCAATCTTTCCATACCGGAAGCAAGCACCCGATGCACGATAACAAACACCCTTATGTTTTCTTCCACATTCAGAACAAACAGGTATAGATCTACTCTGACTTGAGCTGCTAGTTAATCCTATGTTTTGCTTCTTGTTCGTAGCAAATGAATGACCCTTTTTGAACTTGTACCCAGATCTTTTTCCTTTCCATTTAGTTATTAGAGCTTTCATTTGTTTCATTGCAGCCAGGTTGGCTGGATCTAGATGTGTTTGATTGGGTCGGTGTCTTAAAACTACCAAATATGTGGATGTGCTTGATAGAGCTCTAATGGAGCAAACAGGTATAGATCTACTCTGACTTGAGCTGCTAGTAAATCCTATGTTTTGCTTCTTGTTCGTAGCAAATGAATGACCCTTTTTGAACTTGTACCCAGATCTTTTTCCTTTACATTTCAGTTTTCAATGGTTCCCCATTGTCATTTAAATTTTTGAGTCAAACTGATAATGTTGTTATTGATCGGCTTTACCTAGACTAGAGGAGGCGCAGGAGGCAGAGATTGTTGTCTCTGTTGCTGTAACATTGATTTTGTTAGAGCCTCTAACATTCATTCCATGCGGTTTATTCAGGCCTCGGAAGATTTGGCTGTACCATCACTTCTTGGATTTTCCATTTGCTATAGGTAAACAGAGCACTAATAAACACAAGAATAATTTTTTCACCGTATTCAATTTCAGTTCATTTTATTTCAGTGTCAATGTATATTGGTTTAGATATATTCACATGATATCACACACTCACACATGCAAATGTAATGTCCCTTCTTCTTTTCTAGGATATCCTATAGATCATATGGACTCGTATGTGCGGTATAACTCATGCTCTGATACCACTCTATTAAAACCCAAACTCACCCCTATAGGTTTAGTATTGTAACTGGCCAGCAATCCTAGGATTACCAAAGGCCTCTAAACAAATTAAACAAAATTACAGGGCTAGTAGAAACAAATACAAACAAATAATGTCCATAGAGTTGTGTAGACGTACATGTGGTAGAAAATTTAAAACTTATATTTGCATACATATATAATGTCATCAAAATGTCAGTCTTACATCATCATGAATACAGATAAACCACAAGAAGCTGGCCAAACAAGCAAAAGAAAATAACTTAAACTTGCATCATGTTCACAACACTCGACCACAAAACATTTTGGAACCTCCTCGAGAGGCATACTGGTTGGCTGACTCAAACAGATCTCCAGGAAAACTTCACTGACCCTAGTCCCGTGCCTAATCACCTACACACATAAATAAGAGAATGAGCTAGAGCCCAGTGAATAACAACAGAGTAAAGTTTTTATGAATGAAGCCAAAACAGTTTCAAAAATCGGAGTTCGTATCATAAACAGATTCAGATTCATATACTTAATCGGAAGTCAGGAGCAGTTATATGTGGTACATCCATTAGCTATCATATCAAATTGGTCCTGGGACCTATATGCATAGTTGGTACCGACGACCCTGAAGGTCCATATCTTGTGCACAAGTAGCCATGGTATTGTTTCCCCTAGGCGAGGGCCATATAACATAGACCACGGTATTGTTTCCTCCAGGCGACAGCCATATAATCATAAGCCACAGTATTGTTTTCCCTAGGCGAGGGCAACATGAATTAAGGATGCCACAAATACATTTCAGAACAATTGGATAGAAATAGTATTTCATAAACCAAATCGTATCTTAACATTTAGAAATTACTTATAATCAAATGTAGCTTTATAAAGTTGTTACTCACAGATAGCTTCGCTAACAGAATGGATAGAGCAGACAGATCGGATAGTCTAGGGAGCATGACCTACACAAACACATAACAAATGCACATTGAAACACACGCGCCGGAAGACACATAACTCATTCCTTTTCTATCTTGGTGTGTTTGTAATTCATATCCTCCTTATTGTGTCTTAATTAAGGCTTAGAAATGCCTAAAATGCAATGAAGATGCCAAAATATAACTTGAAACACTTGGTCAAATTTTCATAAACAGGGTAATTCGCTCAAGGAAAACTTCGCTGCAAAGTCTGCAAAAGTTCTGGTTGCAATTTTTTTACGCTCGACGGACGCTCGAGCCAAAGACTGCGTAAACAGGGTCTTCACTCGAGCTCAACTTCAGTCGCTTGAGCGGTCTGCAAAACTTTACAAAACTTCTGGGAGTATGAATTTTACGCTCAAGCCAGCTTTTGTTCGCTCGAGCTAAGGTGCAAAGCAAAAGGTGGTTGCTCAAGTGCAGCTTTGGTTGCTCGAGCGATGATACAGAATTCTTGAAATTCCAGATTGGTGTTCAAGATGGAAAACTCAAGTGTAAAGCTTCAAAACGCATCCTTTGGGCCCCAAAACTTGAGAAAACATGTCTAAACTTATAAAACATCAAGAATTAAGGATCATTTCGCAAAATCATGGCCCAAAAGTAAGCCAATTACACCAAAACCAAACTTGAAATGTACATGTATGTAACATGCATGCAATGATTTCAATTCAAAGCTTCCAAACATGCATAAATGAAGTGTTTTGTGGTAAAATCATGTTGAGCTCCCATGAGATAGCAATTGTATGCACTTGCATGCAAAACTTCAGTGAAAATGAAACTCATAATTATTGAATTATGCATGCAAGCATATATTGAGCTTAAATTCTTTAATCCTAGCTTCATTCTTTCCTTAAACCACCTAACTCACTTGAATTCATACATTAACCAACTCAATTACAAACTTAAAGGCTTGAATTCTTACCTTAGGTGTTCAATTGTGTTCTAAGTTGTTAATTCTTTGAGTTTCCAAGCCAAATTCCTCAATATTTCCAAGAAATTCCTCCTCCCCAAGCTTTCATTTCAAATCTCTCTTGGTCTCTCTCTCTCTCTCTCTCTCTCTCTCTCTCTCTCTCTCTCTCTCTTACGTTTGGGATCTCAAGAAGACAAAATGAGAATGTTTTGTAATGTGCTAGAATTATATTAGCCTTATATAGGCTTGGATTAATTAAACTTGCTTAGGCTTCGTTAACTCTATCTGTTTTTTATTTTATTTTATTTTATTCCGAATCAAATTTTAATAAAACCTACAATAAATTTCCAAAAATTCCAAATAACATATAAACTGAGTCAATTTCGTGATCGAATGCCGATATGGCCTTCAATTCTCATACCGAATCGGAAATACAGACAGATATTTCTACATCAAATAGACATAAGCACAAATAACACAATACACATGTAATTAACGCATAACTTCCTCCTAATTACTTATTAGGCATTCTGAATCATGGATTATGGGCTAATCATAGGTCGAGGTTGTTGCAGCAACTTTACGAAATCATAAGTGTGGTTTTCAAGTAAGGAATTCATTTCTTCTTCCATTGCTTTTTTCTAATCACCTTTCTTTGCATGCTTAATTGCTTCTTGGTAGCTCTTAGGCTCCCTTTGATCGGATATCAACACAAACTCATTGGGAGGATATTTTTTAAAAGGTTGTTGATCTCTTGCAGATTTTCTTAACTTAAGTTGTGGTAGCGGTTTTTGAATTGGATGCTCTTCCTCAATTTCAGGCTCAACTTCATTATGATTAGCATCATCTTCCACATTTTCAATAGGTGGCTGCACATCTCCCCCATTTCATCATCCACCAAAGACGAAGGAGATAGATCAATGTCAATGAGATCACTAGTTTTTGGCTCCGATTGATCACCTTTACCAAAGTTTTCAATTGTTTGGTTTTCAAGAAACACAACATCACGGCTTTGAATAACTTTCTTGTCGACCGGATCCCACAATCTATAACCAAATTCATCAGCTCCATAGCCAAGAAAAATGCATTGTCTTGACTTGCTATCAAGCTTGGACCTCTCATTCTTTGGAGTGTGAACAAAGGCTTGCAACCAAACACTCTTAAGTGCTCATAAGACACATCTTTGTCGGTCCAAACTTTTTCACAAACATCATCATTCAAAGGATAGGAAGGAGACAAATTGATCACGTCAACCGTTGTCCTCACTGTCTCACCCCAAAAGGATCTTGGCAATTTAGTATGTAAAAGCAAACATCTTGTTCTTTCCACAATGGCACAGTCCATCCTCTCGGCAATGCCATTTTGTTGAGGAGTCTTCTTAACTGTCTTTTGATACCGAATACCATGGCTGTGACAATACTTATCAAATGGCTCAATGTATTTACCACCATTGTCTGTTCAGATGCACTTGAATTTCTGCCCTGTTTCTTTTTCAACCATGGCCTGACAATGCTTAAATACATCTAGAACTTGATCTTTAGTTTTTAGTGCAAAAGCCCAAACTTTCCTTGAATAATCATCAATGAAAATAACAAAATAAAGTACACCATTATATGTTTTAACTTTCAAAGGACCGCAAACATCCAAATGAATAAACTTCAAAACATTTTCTTTTCTAGAAGCAACATTTTTATGAAAAGAAATTCTATGTTGTTTACCCGTCAAACAATGAACACAAGTTTTAAGATGTGTACCTTTTAAACAGGGTAGAAGCACTTTCTTGAACAAAACTTACAGCCGCTTTGCACTCATATGCCTAAGCCACTTGTGCCACAATTTGGTAGAAGTATCATCCTCAAGTGTATTGATAACACCTTTATAATTTTTTTCTTGCATTGAATAAAGTGTGTGTCTTCTTGCATTTAGCCACCACCAAAAAACCCTTTGTGAGCTTCCATTTTCCATCACCAAATTTGTTGTTGTAGCCTTCATCATCTAGCTTCCCGGTAGAGATCAAATTGAAGCGAATGTGGAACATGCCTCACATCTTAAGCAATAACTTGCGGCCTAAATTTGTTTCCAAGCTAACATCACCATGCCAATAGTCTTGGACAAGCCTTCATTACCCATTCGAACACAACCATAATCTCCTTTTCATTGTGTCTTCTTGTTTCTTATTCACACTTTTGTCATGCTTTTTCTCCTTATTCTTGAGTTTTCGACATTCCCGCTTCATATGTCATTTCTTATAGCAATAATGGCACTCAATGTCTTTCTTTCAAAAAAAACCATCTCTTGATTTGTCACGACTTTGATCACGACCATGAGGAGTCTTACTCCTCCCCCTTGTTTTGCTTTGGCCTCTCCTCTCACAACAAATGCCTTAGAATAAGAAGAACCCGCTGATTTTCTTCCAGTTTCTTCATTCAACAAGCTACTAGTGACTTGGCTCATTGTAACAACTTCATCGGGCGCCGAATTACTAACCGTCACAACTAAAGTCTCCCAACTTTTAGACAAAGAACTAAGTAGCATCAAAGCCTACAACTCATCATCAAAAACAATTTTTATAGAAGCAAGCTGGTTAACAATACTTTTTATTTTATTCAAATGTTCTGAAAAAGGGTTACCATCTTTATATTTTAAATTGACCAACTTTCTAAACAAAAAAGCTTTATTTGTGGCTGATTTCTATCATAAAGACCTAATTTTTTCCATAAATCATGTGCCGAAGTTTCAGCAGCAACATGATGAAACACACTGTCATCAATCCATTGACGGATAACACCAACGACTTTTCAGTTAAACCTCTTCCATTTATTATCTTTGATGCCCTTAGGTTTGCCACTATCACGCTCAATAGGTCCATACCAATCTTTACAAAATAATAGATCCTCCATTTTAGTTTTTCAAATTACCCAATTGCTTTCATTGAAGCTACTTATACGATCCACATTCCTCTCCATTGATTTACACAAATAAACAAACCCAAATAAACCGTAAGCTCTAATACCAGTTGTTAGGCAAAATAAATGATTTTTCACAAGTAAATATCGATGGAAATAAAAACTAATGCGAAAAAATTAAATCAACAACAACACAAGAATTTTTACGTAGTTTCCTCAATATGAGGTACGCCCACGGGACCGAAATCCGATTCCACTATTAACCAAAAGTTTTCAAACGATTACAAATGAGACACGAATTGTCTCACAAACCACACTTAGGAGAATTCCAAATAATAAAAAATAATGAAGAGAAAAGACCTCACCAAAATAGATGAATAAATTGTTTTCGAAACAGATTATAGAAGATCCAAAATAATAGACCCAAATCAACTTCTTCTATGCTGAGCTAAAGTTGTCAAAAAAAAAAAAAAAAAAACCCCAAACAGTGCTTCAAATCTTTTGTAGAAGAAACAGCAAAATGAAGCCCCCTAAAGCAAATACACACAGCCACTACTTATTCCAAAATTAAGCCACTGAATTTTTCATTAATATTATAGCAGTGGCAACACACCTGGGAAAAATCAAACAATACCAAAAAATATTGTTAACTCTTGGACTTTTTATCAAAATCCAAGTTGCCACCAAACAGATTTTAAAAACTTATTGGGCCTCCAAAAGTCTGATATAATATATACAAAAATATATTATAACCAACACCAAACCAAATTAAATATTTTTAATAAATCAATTAAGTCCCATACTCTACTGAGGTATACTCAACAATTACCTTGTTTGCTTATCTATTTTCCTTTGAATGAAAACGACAACATTTTGGGATCTAAATATCATTGTATAGGTGTGGTGTGATCAGAACTGCTAAAAGCATTATGTGATGATGTGTCATAATCTATCACACCAACTGGGACAGTTCAGTTAAGCTTTATACTATGGAATCGCTTGATGCGTTAAGATTCTCTAGAGTAATACCCTATAATGATCTCCTATAGCAAAGTAGAGGCAGCCGACACGTGGCCCACTCACCAACCAAGGGCTGAGATTTAAACTCACCAAAATGATGTTGTTTTGGTGAGTAAATTGAAAAAAAAAAAATCAAATTTCCCTCGCTGCTTCACTTTTAGTTTCAGTCTGTATACAAAAACAGAGTGAGAAAGAGACAAGAAGAGAGAGAGAGAGAGAGAGAGAGAAAAGAAGAGACGACGACGATGATGCCCCCTTCTTTCCTTCAAACACATCGCCGCCGCAGACACCCCGCCGCGGCCGACACCTTGCCGCAGCCGATTCAAGAAAAATGCAAGTTCATCATCAAGAAAAATATAGATTCATCATCCTCCAAAAATTCTCTAATATTTGGGTTTTGATTTGAAAAATTATGATTTTTTTTTTTAAAATGTTAATGGTAATACAAGTTTGTTGATTGTTGAATGTGTTGATTAGGAGATTCTTACATTATTTATCTGAAATCTATTTTTAGGGTTTTGATTTTTATTTTTTTATTTTTTTTTATTTTGTTTTGTGTGTACCAGAGTAGTGTCACTCAAATGTGTGCTTCTATGACTGTCAATGTTGTGATTGATCTCTACTTCTAGGGTTTGCTTCCATCATTATCATTGTTGTTTTAGCATATTTCAAAAAGTTTTTGCCCTTTTTCTTTATTTTACTTTATTTTTATTGATTTATCTTTTGATGGAAATGTACCATTTAGGAAGTTGTTTTAGTTTATGATTTTCTTATGAAGTTGTGTAGTCTATGATTTTTTTTAAAAAAAAAAATTATAAAAATCTTGAAATAGGTTTTTTTCTTAGTTGATTTTATAGGTTGCTAGATTTTTGCTTCTGAGGGATGTCATCAGCTTTCTAGGGTTTTTTAAATCAGTATTGCAACTTCATAATATATTATTTTAATTGTACACAGAAACCTCAATTTCAATTGTATACAGAAACCTCAACTTGATAATATATTATTTTAATTGTATACACAAATTGAAAACATCAATTTAAATTATTAAATAAGAACTGAAATCTTAATCCAAGATAGTGGAGTTGTTTTTTTCTTTTTCTTTTTCTTTTTCTTTTTCTTTGTGTCAATGTTTTGCTTTCTTTCATTCAATTCGTATTATTTTGGAAACATAATTTAGTGTTTTTACGCTAATATTGACCACCTATTTATTTATTTAGTTACTTGGCACATTGAAATGGAACCTAACAATGTTGAGAATGATAGGGGTGATTGTGATTGGAAGCCTAGAGTTCGCATGACATTTAAGCATATGATTTCTACAATGCCTATTGAGAAAGGTTGGGCTTTAGTATTAGAAGAGATTATCTTAGCAAGAGCAAGGAGGGGCAAATCACTTCAAGGCAATTGGTTTGTAATAAGGAGGGGTTTTGGGTTGTTAACCAGTGAGATCCGTTCACAAAAAATCCTAGGCAGGAAGTGAGGATTGGTTGTCAAGCCCGCCTTATCATTAAGTGAGATAGGAATACTGAGAAATTTTTTGTTGGTGATTTTTTTGAACAACATAACCGTATCTTTGTACCAGCATGTTACCATCCCAAAGGAAGATATCTACTTCACCAGTAACCGAAATAGATTTAGCCGAAAAATCTGGAATCCATCTTAATGCTAGATTTGAGCTCATGGGTAATGAAACTGGTAGAAGGGAGTCACTTGGGCTCACAAAACTGGACCAAAAAAATTATTTGAGAACGAAGAGGCAAAAGAGTTTAGAATATGGAGAGGCACGTAGCATTTTGTAATATTTTTGTGAGAAAACATTGGAGAATCCATCATATTTTTACTCGATCCAATTAGATAACGAGGAGTAGATTACAAACATATTTTCGGCCGATGCTCAGCTGATCATGGATTGTGGGCAATTTGGTTATGTTTTGAATTTTGACACTACTTATAAGTTAAATAATGAACGTGGACCATTTGCGTCTTTCGTTGGATTTAACCATCATTGGGAAACTATTATATTTGGTGCAACTTTAATGTATGATGAGACCGCCGATTCTTTTATATGGCTTTTTAGAAGATTCTTGGAGGCGATGTCAAGTAAGGCTCTGAAAACAATTTTTACGGATTAGGATGCTGCACTATCTAAGGCCATACCTGTTTTTATGCCTAGCACAAACCACTGCCTTTGCACTTGGCATTTGATGAAAAATGCATTATGGCATGCAAATTCTATCTTCAAGGATAAGGAGGTCAAGGATAAGGAGATCCTGTGTCACCGAGCCCAGAGCCTGCCCGTTCAGGCTGAACAAGCCCTTCTGCATAGGCACCCTCGATGTCCTATAAAAACTGAACTGTATCCACTAAGGCTTCAGTGGTGGGTAAGAAGGACCATATGCTCGCGTTTAATCTTTCCAAGAGTGTCTGTTTGCCAACAGACATGGAGCATCATGATCACGTAACCGAGCTCAAAACTATTCGCTCGGCGACCAAGTCAATGGTGCTTGTAAGTTTTCCTCCCATCTATTCGTATCCATATTATCCATTTATTTGCTCGGTTTATCCTAACCACTACCTTTCTATAGACGTGCCCGAACGTCTCGGGAAAATCCCGTTTTGTTCATTGGGCTCACTACAGTTCGGACTCAATGTCACGGTTCTTAATCTGATCTCGTAAAGTGCAATGCGAGATTGATAGATCACCAAAGAATCCAAATCCGGCAAATCGTTTTGAAAAATTGATTCTTAGAAAGAAGTGCCAAACATGGACTGCTTTGCCAGATATAGAGTCGCCACCTAAATATTTTATTTTGGGGGAATTTAGGAAACCCTGACTCGTGCCTAAGGCCACGTGTCCGTCATCACCAAAGTTGCCTCGGCTCGGGAACTTGGGTACGATTGGGGAAGGTCATGCAATGAGCACCCCCGCTCGCCCGATCAAAGATCGGCCACTACTAAACATGATATCTTGTTTTTGAAAACACATGCGTTCTTATTCCAGTTTAATAGCCTAGAATTACTATGTGATGCGCACAGCATACAAGTATAGACTGGATCGCCTAAGTTGGAACAAAACATCTCATGCTTATTTTTTAAAGCGGTTTGCTACTCGCAAGTAGGCTAAAATGCAGATTTTGCCACCCTCAAGTGGGCTTAGAAAATATGGTGATTTGCACTCTCAAGTGGGCTTAAAACTCGCAATCAATGAATTGTTCCAATTCAAGTAATCCAACCTTCACCCACAGGCATTCAGGCAATTATATCACATAAGCAGTTAGCCTCATGGTAAGCATGCTATCATGGCAGTCACTCACGCATATGCAAGGATGCTAAAGCGTAAACACTTACCGAGTACTCTGAGCCAAAACAGAAACTAGTTAGTAATTAATACATGATCCTAGTTCATGTTAAGATGGCTAATGTAACACACGCAAAATGCAACTAAGATAGGCTCAGCTATTCTAAGATGACATATGAGATACTACAAATAACATATATTCAACTTGGAATTGAAATACAATGCAGTTAGTATGATGCACCGAGCCCGGTGCATGCAAGACAAATGAATGAATGCAAACATGCGAAGCATAAGGATGCTAATTGTAACATGCCCTAAAACTAGCCATCAAAAGCAGGTAAGTAAAAGGGAGAAAGACGTGGGGTTGGAAGACATGCATCACATACACGCACACTTATTACAACAATTGTGTGCTCTCGACGGAGGGTCCGAATGACAAGCTAACTAGCTAATCTAAGCTAATCTAATTAAACTAGTTATTACACAACAAAATGAATAACAAGTCACGGCTAATTATTACACAACACTAACTAATTAACAAATTAGCTAAATTAGCAATTGAATACGCATGCAAACTATGTGAAGTGGGCTGCCTCCGCTCTGCCTCGGATGATGAACGATGCATGCATGCTCGAATTGCCTTGCTCGGAAATCCCTCACGACGCCCCGACTTGCCTTTGTTTGCAATTGATCTCAGAAACTTGCACAAAGCTCCAGAGAGATGAAACTCCACCCTAGGAATCTGTGGGAAGGCGGCCGACCAGCTTATGGGCATGGGAGACCAACTACCGACCACCTTTTGTGGTGGAAACCAAAAAAAGTGGTCGGCCTGCCAGTAAATCTGGTCGGCCGACCAATTTCCTCTCTTGGTTTTCTGGTTTTCTGCAACAAAGGGAAAAAGAGAGGCACGGCAAAGTATTTGCAACACATGTGCGCACGACCACTCTCCCCATCATTGCATAAGCTCAAGGGAGTGTAGTCCTCGACCCTCGGGCCACCAATCACGCATTTCGATGCATGATGGCCGAGGAGCTGAATTGAGTGACTAAATGTGAAATGAATGCACATACAAGCACCTAAAGCCAACAACTCCATCATGGGTAGTCAAGAATGTCGGCGACCGGGAATCGAGGCACGTTTCGTCACTTTGAGTATGAGACGTCCCTCGTTTCCCATGTTCGGACTAACTCCTATCCCAAACACAATGCGACAAACATGGCATGTACAAATGCAACTCTAGCATGCAATCCTAATGCAATGCAACTAAGTGATGCAAACATGCAAGGGATAACATGCAAACATGCAACTAGCATACACAATGCTATAAGCTATATGACATGCACAATGCTCATGACACTTGCATACACAATGCACATGGAACTAATATACACAATGAGATGAACAAGGCATGCACAATGCAATGATCAATCATGCGACAACGTGGCATACTCAATGCTATGAACTACAATGGCATACTCGATGCAAAATGGACTTAAACCAAAATGGATGGGCCTCAGCCACACCCAATTCAGTGGCTAATGATGATGAAATCAAGGCACCAAAACACATGCAAACATGCCCAATGCAATGGCCCCAAGCCTAAGGCATAAAACACAACTTTCCAAACGCATTGAAAAGGATGAAATATGGAGTGCAAGGACACTTGTTCCAACTCTGAAATGGCATACAAAATGACTCCAAATGATGTAAACAACTCACACAATGCATGTTGAATGGCTCAAGCACCGAAACTAGTGAAGTACATTACACTATAGGCATGCAAGGCAATGCTCAAATGGTCAAACCAACTCTAAAAAAACCCTATGCAGGCCAGAATAGGAGCAAAAGTGAACTAAGATGATGGCTTGAAAGGCACAAAAATGAAGCTCATGCAATGGCTCACAAATGGGGTATAATGATGCAACTCTCAAGCACATTGAAAGAGTGACAAACATGAGAATATGGCCAAGAAATAAGCTCTGAAATAACATTCCTCATAATGTCAAAACATGCAAATACCTCAAGTTAAGCATGCGAGGGACCTCAAAACTCAAAGCTAGGCAAGGCTATTACACTACAAGCATGAATGGCAAGCATCATTCGACCAAGAGGCCTCAAACAAGAGCTAAGGCAGCCCAAAATATGAACAAAATCAGTTTGGATCATGGGCAAAATATGCTAGAGTAGAGGGCCAAAACAACATGCATTCTAAGCTAGTAAACATGATTTACACTACAAGCATATAAAGCATATGAGAGGCTACCAAACCAACTTTAGACCAAGTTATGACATGCTAAATAATGACCAAAAACCCACTGAAATATGACCAATACATGCAAGAATGACATGCTACTTTGATAGACCAAAAAAGGGATTACTCTACACATGCAAAGGGCAAACTCAAGGTGACCAAACCAGCCATAGACAGGGTCTAGGAAGGTCCCAAAAGTCACCAAAAAGGGCCTGAACCAAGCCTTGGAAGTATGAAAGTATGTGCTCCTTTGAAAGGCCAAAAATGCAAACAAACAAGGTCAAAAGAGAGAGGGTCTCCCCTCTCTAATTTAGGCCATCAAAACCACATGCCAGCCACTGAAAATCTAGCGGATTTTCAGTGGCTAAAAGGCCAAGCAAAGCTCAACACAAAGGTCTCATGGCATGGCACAAAACAAGGCTAAATAGAGCATGCAAGAGGGTAGATGACCCTCAACACCAAAAGAGCCTAAAACAAAAATGAAAAACACTTAAATATGAAGCTTTTTTTAGTTGACAACAAAGCCTAAACATGCATGCAAGTATGGCTAAGAGAATGATCAAGATAGAGCTTAAAAAGAGGGAAACGGAGTTACCCTTGAAGCTCAGCAAAAATCAACAAGTTTTGGGACCAAAAACCAACTCTTCAACCTCTGAAAATACCCTCCAAGAACCTCAGATCAATGGTGGAGGTGTATGGCTATGAGGTGTGGTGCAATAGGTCAAGAACAATCCACTCTTTTGGTCCAAAATAGAGAAATATAGAGGGAGATATATGTTTTTTGCCTTAAGCAAATTTCAGAACCTGTGCAAAAGAGAGAGAGGGCCTCTCTTATAGAGGTTTGAAGCTAAAGCTTCCTCAAGAAGCTAAAAGCTTGGATGCAAATCCTCCATATGCGTGTATGGAGGATACAGTCTGTGCCTTCCAGCTGACACAGCTGGCATTCACACAACCTGACAAAATAGGAGGAAACTAGCCGACCAGAAAAGGTGGTCGGCCGACCAATTTCCCTGGTCGGCTGACCAGGGCAAGTGGTCTCCCAGATAAAAAGTGATCGGCCAAGGGCATTGGTGGTCTCCACACTGAAAGCAAGCCCAATGTGTGGTGGGAGACCAGTAAATGTGGCCCAAAGATCAAGAAAAGCAGTTTCCTGACAAGAAAACTGGCTGGCGGGGAAAAGTGGTCTCCAAGGAGAAAAGGTGGTCTCCCACCCTTGTACCACCTCCCAAACAGGGAAAACAAGGTTCATGCCAAAATGAACCAACACGGATGCAAAACAAGAGTTCGGGAGGCAAAGCACGCGGCCGAGTGCCTCGAAAACTGGCTATTAAGCACCGAAAGTGGCGTGCAACCTCAAAAGTGGTCTCCCAGGCCACAGTGTCCCTCTAGACAGAGGAAACAAGGTGTGTTCCAAAAATTGTGCCAAACGGAGAATGTTAAGCGGTCCCGAGCCGAGGCGCGTAGCCAACGGCTCTGAAAATCGGAAACTAGTCTCCAAAAGGGAATAGTGGCCTACGACCATGAAAAGTAGCCCACGGCCACTGAGAGGTGGTCTACAAGACCTCTGCCTCCCTCTGGGAAGAGAAAACAAGACCTGGTCCATAGACCGAGTCAAAGCACAAAAAAAGTTCCAAGGCTTGAAGGCAAGGCTCTCAGCCGAAACTTCGAAATCTCAGAACAAGCAGAACATGCACCATTACCGAGCGCTCAATCAATGACATCTGAGTCTTAAGGTTGGTCAAAAATGGGGTGTCTACACTTTCCCATTCGCAGGCTTTGCAGAAAAACCACGTGGCCCACAAGCGTGTGCTTAAACTCCGCAAGACCACACAGTCGATCGTGGCTGATGCAAATGCCAAGGCAACCAAACTGAAGAAGGCCAAGCTAAATTTGACTGAGCTGGAATCCGAAAACATGTGTTTAACCGAACTAGTCAACGCGGTGGAGGCCGATAAGCAAAAAGCATTGGTCGAGAAAAAAGATCACCAAGGTCACCGAGCTGAGGAAGAAGATGGAAGATGCTGAGGACAGAGGCTTTAAAGAGGGGGAGGCAACTTACGTCCTACAATGTGAAGTTGATAAAGATATTTTCTTCAAATGCGGGTGGAACGCTGCGACTGTTAAGCTCAATCAGGGGCAAAACACCGAGATCTTTTTGAACCCTCCTCCTCACTTCATCCCATGCTACATGACAGACTATGTCAACGCGGTCCAATAGAAGTTTCTCTAAGAGGGGGAGGAGGAGGAAAAGACCCCTGAACCAAATAATGCCCCATCTGCTAATACTGACCTTAGTTTTCAACCTTCTTCGCCAGCTCGGGTGGATCCACTCAGCCAACCGGTGCCAAGTACAGTTAAGGGGGTGCCTGTGACCGACCTAGCCTAGGAAGTAGCCGCCGAAACCAGCCTACCGAGTGGCGAAGTCTAGGTTGACCTGGATTCTGATCTTGACAACCTTTTCGCCTAAGACTCATTTTCCCTTTTTTTCGTTTGCAATGTAACCGGGCTAGACGTCCCACCCTTTGTAATTGCTTGCCAGTGAATGAAATCTATCTCTTTTCACATCTTTTTGTTCAGCTATAACACTTTTTCCTTTTTAGTGTTCTATTTTTATTGCAAGCCTAGCCGACCTAGTTAGCTCGGTCGTTCCTTATCCAGCCCACCTTTTTTGGCCGAGATGTTTATCTCGGTTAAAAAATAACTTGTGAATTTGCACAGCCTTTGTAACCGAAATTTCTGCCTCAATCCTTATCTCGGTTACAAAGGTGTTGATCAAACTTGTTTACTTGAGCCTTGATCCTTATCTCAGCTGAAGAACGAACTAAATGTTAGTCAAATCCTGCCAACCTTCTTGAGCCTAGATCCTTATCTCGGCTAAAGAAGAAAAAGGTGTTGGTCAAACCTGCCAACCTTCCTGAGCCTAGATCCTTATCTCGGCTAAAGAAGAAAAAGGTGTTGGTCAAACCTGCCGACCTTCCTGAGCCTAGATCCTTATCTCAGCTAAAGAAGAAAAAATGTTGGTCAAACCTGCCAACTTTCTTGAACCTAGATCCTTATTTCGGCTAAAGAAGAAAAAGTGTTGGTCAAACTTGCCAACTTTCTTGAGCCTAGATCCTTATCCCGGCTAAACAAAAAAAAAAAGTGTTGGTCAAACCTGCCAACCTTCTTGATTGCCCCCAGTCGGCAATAAATATGAACAACTTTTACAAATAGAGGAAAGAATTTTGCTAGAAAAAAGTCCACTTGTTTTATTGAAAAAGAAAAATTACAAGTGTTTTAAGAAAAAGCTAAAAATAAAACACTTTAAGATTGGTCGTGTTCCATAGCCTGGGAATAGCTTTGTTGTCCATATCTTCTAAGTGATATGCCCCTTTTTCCTTTAAACTAATCACTTTGTATGGTCCTTCACAGTTAGGTCCTAACTTGCCATCTCCAGGTACCAAAGTGTTGCCCATTACTTTGTGCAGTACCAAATCTCCAATCTTGAATTGTCTTGGGTGCACTGTTTTGTTATATTTTCTGGACAACTCTTGTTGATATGAGGCAATGTGCACCAATGCCCTTTCTCTTTTTTCTTCTGCGAGGTTGAGTTCTAGGGCTATGGCCTCACCATTCAAGTTTGGATCAAAATTTTCGCTTCTAATAGTGGGGAGGCCCACTTCTAGGGAGATTACTGCCTCTATGCCATAGGCCAAAGAAAAAGGCGTTTCGCCAGTTGACCGCCGATATGTGGTACGGTAAGCCCATAAAACATAGAGGAGTTCCTTAGCCCACTTGCCTTTTGCTCTTTTCAACCTCTTCTTCAGATCGTGTAAGACTACTTTGTTGGAAGCCTCAGCCTGGCCATTAGCTTGGGGGGTACACCAGTGTAGAGTTGTAGAATTCTATTTTGTATTCTTTGCAAAAGCCCCTAAAGATTTTGCCATCAAACTACGTGCCATTGTCAGATATTAAAGCCTTGGGTATGACGAACCGAGTTATGATGTTTTACCAGACGAATGTCTTGACATCTTTTTTTTTTATAGATGTGAGTGCTTCTGCCTCTACCCACTTTGTGAAATAGTCTATTGCTGCGAGAAAGAACTTTCTGTTGCCGGGCGCAGTTGGGAGTGGCCCCACTATATCCAGGCCCTACATTGCAAAGGGCCACGGGTTGGTCAACGGTAGAAGCTCTCTAGCTAGTTGATGTATTTGGTGTGCGAACGTCTGACATTTTTTACACTTCTTGACATATTTCTCTGAATCTGCTTGCATGTACGGCTACCAATGCCTTTGTGAAATTGCTCGGTAGGCCAACGATCTTCGTCCTTGGTGGCTTTTGCAAACACCTTCGTGTATTTCGAACAAAAATGTCTCAACCTTACTAGGATGGACACACTTCAAGTAAGGTCCTATGAAGGATTTTTTGTATAATGCTAGTGATGGGGAGAGCCAAAATTGCTGTGATTTTGCTGTAATTTTGTTGGCTTCTTTCTTTCCTTCAGGTAAAATGCCATCTTTTAAAAACACTATGATGGGATCTATCCATGAAGGGCCTAGCTCGGCACAACATGCTTCGGCTGCTTCGGGCTCTTCAATACTTGGTCTGGGTAGGAAGTCAATCAACAATGGGTGTGGGATAGATGTATTTGCCAATGAAGCAAAACCGGCCAACTCATCCGCTTTACTATTTTCCTCTCTGCTGATTTGCTCTATTCGAACTACTTCAAACTTCACGATCTCCTTTCTGAACAACTCTTGGTACTTAGCCATTCTATCATCCTTTGCTTCGTAGTCGCTCGAAATCCGGTTGACTACTAGTTGGGAGTCACTTACACTATCAGCTCGATAGCCTTCATGCGAAGAGCTGATTTCAAACCTGCTAGCAATGCTTCATACTCCGCCTCATTGTTGGATACTAGGAAGCCAAGGTTGACTGCCTGTTCAATTGTTAGGCCATCAGGTGAGATGAGGACTATTCCTAGTCCTACACCAGGCCTGTTGGATGCTCCATCCATGAAGAGTTTCCATATCTCTTCGATGAATAGCTTCCAACAAGTGGAGAGATCTGACGATGTCTTGGGATCAGGGGCGTTGCTGATGCCTTCTTCCAGGTTAATGTCTGCCGTTAGACTTTGATCCTCACTGTCTGACCATCTCGAGACTTTACTTTTGGTTGAGTCCTTGCTGGTAATGCTGCGGTCTGATCCTTCTTCCCTTTCTTCAAGCCTGAATGGCTTGCTATATAGTTGGGCGTCCTGCTTTGGGGGCTGCGCTATTCCTGCGGCACTTTTCCCCCTTCTTTCGGTGGCCTCGCTCAAGTCGATCGGCTAAACATAATGACTTCCTGGTGCGAACTCGGCCACAAAATCTACCAAAGCTTGGGCCTTTATTGTGGTTCTTGGTTGAAACTTAATGTCGAACTGCCCCAACTCCACTACCCACTTCAAAATTCGTCCAGAAAAATTCGCCCTCTTAAACAAGGCTTTTAAGGGGAAGGTCGTTAAGACAATCACGGTGTGGGCGTGGAAGTAGTACGACAATTTTCTTGAGGCCATCATCAAAGCTAAGGCCAGCTTTTTCAACGGCAGGTACCTTGTTTCAGTGCCCAACAATGTCTTGCTCACATAAAAGATAGGCAGATGTTGTATTCCCTCAGCTCTCACTAACACTGCGCTAACTGCATGCTGGGAAACTACTAAGTACAGAAAGAGCTCTTCTCCTGGTACTGGGGTTACTAACAATAGAGGAGAGGTCATGTAGTCTTTCAAGGCTTTCAGGGCGCAGTCGCACTCATCATCCCATTCAAACTTGGCCTTCAGTGCCTGGAAGAACGGTTGACACTTGTCTGACGACCAACTTATGAATCGGTTTAACGCAGCTACTAGGCTAGTGAGATGCTGCACCTCCTTGACTCTCTTGGGCCTCTCAAGATCTTAGATGGCTTTGATCTGAGAAGGATCAGCTTCTATACCCCGGTTAGTCACTAGAAAGCCCAAGAATTTGCTTGATCCCACGCCGAATGCGCACTTAGATGCATTCAGTCACAACTTGTGGGACTTTAAAATTTGAAACATTTCATCTAAGTCCTTGAGATGGTTCCCCTTATCTCTACTTTTGACTACCATATCATTTATGTAAGCCTCCATTGTTTTTCCTAACAATGGTTCAAACATTTTGGTAATCATCCGTTGGAATGTAGCCCCTGCGTTTTTTAGGCCAAAGGGCATGACCTTGTAGCAATATAGTCCTCTTGGTGTTGTAAACAATGTGACCTCCTGATCCGGTTTATACATAGCAATCTGATAGTAACCCCGATACGTATCAAGAAAGCTCAGTTGGTTATGCCCTGCTGTTAGGTCCACCAGTTGGTCTATTCGTGGTAGGGGAAAGCTATCTTTTGGACATGCTTTATTAACTATTTTGTAGTCCATACAAACGCGCCATTTGCCGTTCTTTTTTGGCACCACTACAGTGTTAGAAATCCATCTGGGATAGTGTACTTCTCTGATTGCCCCCGCTTCCAGCAAGTTTCTCACTTCTTCCGCCACTATCTTTGTGTGGTGGAGTGCCGATTGGCGAGTTCGCTGTATAATTGGTCTGGCGATTTGATGGACATTAAGTTGATGGCAGATGAAATTGGGGTCAATGTTAGGCATGTCATACGGCGTCCAGACAAACACTTCGATGTTAGAGGTCAAAAATTCCATGATCTCTATTCTCTCAGTGCTAGACAGAGACAAGCCGAGCAAAAAGAACTTCTTTGGGTTTTTTTTCATCTATCTGTACCTCTACCAAGTTTTCTACTGCCTTCTGTTCGAAAGCTTTGCCAACGTCTGCAAATAGTTCGCTGCTTTCTGGCTCCTCCTATCTGTACAAACCCTTTTGCAGCCCGACTGCCGTTTACTATAACGAAGCACTGTTTTGACATGATTTGGTCCCCTAAGACTTCTTTAATCACTCTGGTTTCATTGGAGAACCGTAACGCCTGATGGCAGGTTGATGCCACTGATCGCATGGCATGCAACCATGCTCTTCCTAAGATTATGTTGTAAGTAGAAGGGACTTTCAATACCCAAAATTTCACCTGTTTCGTCATCATTCCTGCCTTGACAGGCAGAATTGTCTTGCCCAATTCTGGTATTGAGTTGAAGCTGACTAAGGGAGATGTTGCGGGTGCCAAGTCTCTATCCTCTAATTTTAGTTGGTTGAAAGTCTCGTAGTACATCATATCGCAGGAGCTCCCTTGTTAAATTAGGATCCGCTTGATGTCAAAGTTCTTGATGCGTAAAGTAACCACCGGTGTGTCGTTGTGAGGGCATTGTAACCTTGCTAAGTCCTTGTTAGAAAAGAAGATGACATTCGTTGCCTCTGTTTTCTCTCTTTTGACGGTAGGTTGTGCACTTAGTACCTCTCTCAAGTGCTCAACCTTTTTGATCATCCCTCTGAGCTCACATACCCATTCAGGTTCGATGATCCCATGTATTACGTTGATTATGCCTTGGGATGGACCATCGACCGGCATCCCATCCGGCCTGTTACAGTCCTGGGGGGCCGGTTGTGTTCTCCTCTCTATATACTGGTCCAGGTGGCCTGCGGCCCTAACTCCTCTAGATGTTGCCTCTATGGCATACAATTTTCAGTTCGGTGCCTTTTTTCATCATGGAAAGTGCAATGGTACCTATTATCATAGCTCCTCTGTGCTTCTCCCAACTTGGCAGGCCTAAACGAAGGGTTCGTCACGTATCTCGCTAAGAATCTGGTAGATAGGTTTATTGAATACCATGGTGATAGCAGTGCAGACTCTCAACTTCCTTGCTTAGGGGGTCCTCTTTGTTGGCTCGCCTGTCACTCATTCTTGTTCGGTTGTTCTTCTTGCTCGACCGTGTTTACTTTTGCCGCAGGTTTTCTGTCTGACATCATTGTTGTGCCAGCTTTTGCTTTGGTGCGTGCGAGATCTTCTTCTACTGGGATGTGCTGATGCACTCTTTCCATTAGGGCCTCCATTGTGAGGGATGGAGTTATCGTCATTAAATCCCTCAATTTATTGCCAGCCAGCAAACCACGTTTGTACTACGCGATAACTAGGTTTGTGGGGTAATCTCCAATCTGATTAAAAGTCTCCCAATACCGGTTATTGTAAGACCTCAATGTTTCCTGCTCGCCCATGTCTATAGGGAGAAGCTGGTCAATCTCCACAGGCGTCTTGGTGTTCGTTCTAAATCTGGTCACAAATGTCTCTACTAGTTACGCCCATGAAGCTATGCTACCTTCTGGCAACCTTTCAAACCATGTTAGACCCAGGTCACCAAGGCTGGAAAGGAACAGGATACAAATTAGAGCCTCGTTTCGTCGATACACTGCCATAACCTGGCGAAAGTGCATGTAGGGGTCTGACTTTCCCTCATAAATAGTGAATTTGGGCTAGTGAAAGCCGGAGGGTAATGGTGCATTTTTTATCGCCAGAACGAACAGCGAGCTCTGTAACCTTGCTAACGCTTTGTCTGCTGGTTCACAAGCAAAGCGCGGTTTTGGCATTCCAACCTCGACACTCCCATATGTTCTAGGAGCCAACCGTTGTAGTGTAGAGACTCTGTGGGGGTCACAAGCCTGAGTGTCTTCTCTCCTTCGAGCCCTTTCCTTAAGCACTGTCTGCAGGTTTGCCGACCTAGGTAACTTCGTGTGCCTAGATGTCATTTGGTGCGAATGCGAGGGTCGATAACTGCTTCCCTCCTTATAAGATGTTTCAGTCCTCGTTCTCTTAGACCTGGAGTAACAAGTCCTGGGAGACTTTGATTGTGTATCGCCTGACCTGAGGTTTCTACTTGCAGCTTGTGATAGTGTGACTTGTTTGTCACGATCTTCTGAGTGGTAAGAGCATGTGTTGCCTTTGTGCCCCTCTTCTGTTGCCACCCATTTACCTTTTATCTGGCGCTTCATTGTCTCCATGTCTGTTGCCATCCTCCGTATCAATTCGTCTTGCTCCCTTACCCGATCTTCTAGAACCTGAGGATCCAACCTCCACCTCTGCCTTTCAGGGCTTTGGAAGCGATGAGGATTGGAGCTCCGTCTTTCACGTGTGTCCCTCCACGGGTTTCGTCACTGGGGATCTAACTCTGTCATAAGCGGGATAAAAAGTAAGCCTTCGCGCCTCCCACCCCCCTCTGGGGTTTGCCCATCAATAGCAGAGTGTGGCAAGTCTTCATTGTGCGCCATTGAAATTAGTTGAAAGAAAACTTAGTCAAGAGGTTTGTTCTTTGGGATTGCTTCCCACAGACGACGCCAATTGTACGAGCATGAGATAATCTTCTCATATAATCCTGTTGATCAAGTTTGCACTCCTTCAAACGTCGTCGCTTTGTTACCTGAAAACACAAACGTGACCTAGCTGACAGGTGTGTGCCGGAAACCTCTCTGATGCCTAAGTCAGCAAATAGACAATAGACAATAGCTCTGTGTATTCGAGAGTAGAAATTATGATACCTGTACATAGGTCCTGCCAAGAGCTTTTGTTGATTCTGTCTGGCATAATCCTAGTAGGACTCCAACTCTCTTCATAAGAGTCTTCCTAGGAATCACACTTCCAAGGACAATGCCCATCCTGATAACTCCTTACTCACAACTAACCAAGTGAGATAGTTGCAACTCTTACCTCGGCTGGCACAAGACTTAACTGTGCTTACACAGCTCGATGCTAATTTAGTGAATTCAGTAAGCCTTGATTTTGAGACGACGCCTTGCCGAGCTATGTTTTAGCTCAGTCCGCTTTCCACTGATACCTCGGTCTATGACCGCCATGTCATGCCGCTGGTAGCCCACCTTTAACCGGTTTGACGTAGAAGGTCTAGGGCCGTATTACCGAGATAATTACTTCGGCCCAAATCTGAAATACGAAGATGTTGTCTTGGCCTTATAACGCGGTCCATCCTTATCCTAGCTCGGCCCAATTTTGGTCACAAATTACCCTCTCAGATGACATTGATGATAAAGAAGAGTTTACGTTAAAATGGGAGGAAATGCTTGACAAGTATGAAGTTCAAGATAATCATTGGTTGAAGTTAACATATGGGGTCAAGGAAAAATGAGGTTGGCCATATGTAAGAAATGCATGGGGTACGGGCATGAGTAGCACCCAACTTAGTGAATCTTTTAATGCTTTCTTAAAGGATTTCATTCAGTCTAATCATAACTTAATGCAATTTTCATGCATTTTGATTGAGTTCTTTATAAGAAGTGGTACAAAGAGTTGCAAGCTGAATATGCTCTATGCCAAAAGTTGCCAAGGGTGAATATAAAAGTGAGGATGATGGAGCAAGCTATAGATGTTTACACCAATAAATTTATGCAGAGTTTCAAGATAAGTATGTCAAGTTCCTTGAAGTAAACATTGAAGAAACTGAACATGATGGTGAGAGTACCCTGTATATGGTTCTTGATAGTGATAGTGTAAAGGTGAGGAATGTGAGAGTGGAGAATAATGGTTCATTGACTTGCAATTATAGGAAGTTTGAAATGAAGGGCATTTTGTGTAGTCATTGTTTGAAGATCTGTAGAGACACCCTCAAGTTCAAAGAGATTCCTCACAATATATTCTCCAAGAGATGGACTAAAAAAGCAAGAGCAGAAAATGTGAAAAATAGGCGTGGACATGATATTAAGGTTGATATAAGATTGCATCAAACTTCACACTATAGATCATTGATGTCAATATTCAGAGGAATAACATGTAGAGCTTCTGAAAGTGAGGAAACATATAACTTGACGGTAGAGAAAGCGGATGAATTAATTGCAATCATTGAAAGCATGTTAAGCGCAAAATTCAATATGCTTTTTTCAAATACTATTGAATAAGAAAGCCCTTCCAACACATGCCCCGAAAGCTTTGAAGTGGATGGTGTAGCAGATACAAATGTAGTTCAAGCAAAAGGACTCAAGAAAATAAAGTGCACTAGTAAGGGAAGAAGGCAGACAAAAGGTGGTTTGGAGCTTGCGTTGGAAAAGAAAAATAAAACAAGTCCACATAATGCTTCTCAACCTCCCATGTCTGTTGCCCCTCCACCTCCTTCCTTATTTTCGACGAGTGCTCCTCAACCACCTCCCTTGTTTTCGGCGAGTATTCCTCAACCAGCTCCTTTATTTTCTGCAAGTGTACCTCAACTTCCTCCTTCATTCTCGACCAGTGTTCATGAAGTTAATGTTTCTTCCTCTCAATTTATGTATCCCACGTATGATGTAAGTTAATTTAATGTTTGTTTTATTATGTCTATTCGTATGTCACTATTACTATTTTAAATTGATATGTGTTTGTTATTGTTGCATCCAACTAATATGCATTTTTCAATGCCATTGATGTATTTTGTGCATGTAAGCTATCAAGCATTGCTTAACAATGCAAGCGATTATAACTCGCAAGTCTCGAATAGTCCTGCATGTAGTCAAGTAATTTATTTTTTACCTTTCCTTCTTTATTTTGTCATTCATTTTAAGTTCCATTTTATTTTATGGTTCCTTTGATATAAGACTATTTTCTTTTTTCTTTAGGTACTACATGGGCATGGGAGTGGTCGTGGCCGTGTGCGTGTGGATCACACTTCAAAATCTTAGAGTTTAATTTTTTGTTGGATATGGTATTCATGGATGTAATATTGAAAACCTACCATGTGGATGTTGTTGGGTTAACAGTAGATATTTTTGGATTAGTGTGCATGGAGAATGCTATATAGGTGTATTTTAATTGTTGTGTTCTTTGATCATTTACAAAAAACGCATTACCAATTTGATCAGGATTTTCTTTATATGTTGTGTTCTTTATTTGATGATTGATTGGTAAAGAAGAAGAGTTTTTGTTCTTTGTTGTTAATGTTAAGAAATTGTGGGCAATAAAATAGATTTCAATGGAACCCCTCAAGCCTGGTTGGAACCCAATTTTTATTGTTATTTCTGCCTGGGCAATAAAACAGATGTCAATGGAACCCAGTTTTTGTTGTTATTTCTGTCTGGGCAATAAAACAGCAAGCCTCTGTAGCACGTTCAAACTTCAGACAATGATGAAATCAAAAACCTATTGGAGCCCTATTCAGACTTCTATTGGAACCCAAAAACCTTCAGACAATGAAATCAAAATCCTAACCCAGAATAGGCAAAAACTCAGTCTATTCAATCTTTAAACCATCCTTTTACCTTAATTCTTCTTTCCAACCTTAAGTACATTATGCACCAACAAAAACAAAACAAAAAAATTACAAATAAAAAATTACATTCAATATAAATCCAAACCATGTAAAATACTTGTAATTCAGTCGATTCATAAATCCCAACACAACTTGCTTTACAATAGAGCAGTCCAAGTCCCAAACCAACTTGATTTACACTTAATATTTAAACAACAAAAGAAGAAGTCCAAATCCAATTAATACTATTATTACAATGGCGTAGTGCAACTTTTCTTGAAGTTCTCTAATCTCTACGACCATTTGTTTACTTTCTTTCCTACACTTTGTAACTATCTCTTTCAGCTCACCATTGGATACAATGAGTTCTTTGACCAAAGGCTTGATATTACAATTTTTGTCGCTTTCCTCTCTTAGCATCTTCAACCATTGACGCTGTTTATGTAAAGGCATTCACCACTCAAAAAAGTCATATCCATTGGTGTTGTTAAAAGGGCAAGCAAAGTATACCATCCCTAGATTTTCCTTTGACTTTGAAATTTTGAATGTGCTCTCGCCCCGCAATGAAATTTTGTATTTCTAAACTGAATTTCACTAGTATCACTCATAGATGCATTTGATGTTGACATTTTTTTACCTAAAATAAAAACATATTATAAAGGTTCTAAATATGATAAATAAAACTAAATAATATGTTCTTGAGATTTGAATACCCAAACAGAAAATAGAATGCAAATAGAATTGCTTCTAAATATGATAAATAAAACTAAATAATATGTTTTTGAAGATTTGAGTACCCAAACAGAAAATGGAATGCAAATAGAATTGCTAATGAACAAGATATTTGATTAAAAAAAAAAAAAGGCACACTAACATAAAACAAAGGCACAACTTCTCCTGGCTTTGGGTTGCTTTTATACAATAATGAAAAGGGGCCAAACACAAAAAACAATAACTAAAACCGTGCAAATAAGTGCTATTTCTACAATCTTAGAATTAAACTTATCTATGGTA
Organism: Camellia sinensis; assembly: GCF_055761805.1. Lineage (NCBI taxonomy): Eukaryota > Viridiplantae > Streptophyta > Magnoliopsida > Ericales > Theaceae > Camellia > Camellia sinensis. The sequence continues at coordinate 67,006,519 of NC_138967.1, forward strand.
CAAATTCTGGCCGTCACTTAGAAAGATCTCCACCGTAAAAATAAAAAATAATAATAATAAAAAAGCCATACTTTTGGATATCTCTAAATATTGACAATATTGACAAAGTAATATCTTTGAATTAACATGGAAGAAATCATGTAAAAAGTCTCAAATCAAAACCCTAAGAATAAATTTGAAATATATCATGTAAAAAGTCCGAAATCAAAACCCTAAGAACGGACTTGAAATAAATCAGATAAGAATCTCTCAATCAACACATTAAACAATCTTATATTAACATTACCATTACCATTCAAAGAAATCCTAATTTTTGGAATCAAAACCCTAATATTTTAAGTTTGGAGGATGAACCTGTGGTTTTTTTCCTTAAATCTATTGGAGTATGGCGGACAGGGCGGCATCGGCAGCACGTCGGGGGTGGGAAGGGGCGGGGCGGGGCGGGGCGACGACGTCCTCCTCCTCTTCTCTCCTTCTCTCAGCCTCTCTCTCTCTCTCTCTCCCCCCCCCAGGAATGAAGCATATGAAAAGTGAAACCCAGAAATTTGAATTTTGAAATTTTTTTTTTCTTTTCAATTTACTCACCAAAATGACGTCATTTTAGTGAGTTTAAATCTCAACCCTTGGTTGGTGAGGGTCATGTGTCGGCTGCCTCTCGTTCGCTATAGGAGATTATTGTAGGGCATTATTCTAAAGGATCTTAACGCTTGTTTAATTAATAATTACATAAGCTCGTTTAATAATTATAATTAATCACTTAAAAAGTTAAATGTCTCTTAAATTATAAACTAAAATTTAAAAAAAAATTAAGTCATTTGAAATTTACTTACACTCCGTTTGGATCATAAAGGGAGGTGAGAAAGGAAATGATTGTAGTTTCTCACCTAGGTGGAAAAAAAAAAAATTAATGATTATGATTTATCACCATTATGTTTGGCTAAATAAAAGAGAAAAAAATATAATTTTTCATTTATCTTGTTTGGATAGAGTAAGTAAGAGAAAGGAAAATAAAAGTGTTTTATTTCATTTCACTAAAATAACATTCCATATTAATAAATTATATTTTTTTTAAGGATAATTTTGATAGTTTAAACAAGTTTCATTAAACCCAATCATTTTCTCACCAAATCTCACCACTTTTGGTGAGAAACAACACACAAGTTTGGTGAGTGTCCATCTCTCGCCATTTCTCATTATTTCTCACCATACTTAACCATCAAAACAAGTAAAGGCTTTTCAATTCTTATCATTTTTGTCTTTTCTCACCAAACACTTCCATCCAAACAGCGTGTTAATCTTAATTGAATTTATAAATACGAAATACAAGGATCGATATACACTATTATAAAATCACCACCACCACCACAACCACCAACATCATGCCACTATCACCGCCACCACTATTACCACTACTATGCCACTGCCACCGCCACCTTCATCAACATTGTCATTATTACCATGAGTATCACCAGCATTTTACTGCCATTACCATTGTTACCGATGCCGCTACCACCACCACCACCACCACCACTACCAACGTTACCATGCCACCATCGACACCACCACTATCAACGGTGCTGTTACTATCACTATCAACGCTACTATAACCATGTCACCGCCACCGCCACCACCATCATACCATCACCACCTCCATTATTACCACCATCACTATCATACCACCACTACCACCACTATTACCACCTTCACAATATAAAAATTTAAATGTACAATTTGAAAATAATAATTTTCAAATTTGATCTTATACATATCCAAGAAAATTATTTTTAATTCAGCACTTATTTTTTATTAAATAACTTTTCAACTTAAAAATTTCAAAATTTAGTCTTCAATACTTAATTTTTAAGTCTCACTTTATGAAATAAATGGTAAATTAAAAATATATTTTTTGAAATTTACTTAAGATACAAATTGCACTTTGTGGTTTAAAAAATTACAAATGTTTAGAATTTTTTATTTAACATAATCAATAAAAAAAATAAAATTCCTAACTGTGCTTCTATACAATAATGAAATGACTTCAATTATTAATTGAAATAAATCCGTAACATCATTAATACTGTTAATTGACTTGATAATTTATTAATAAAATGAGTAATCTGTTATGAAATTAGAATTCAAGGGACGGAATGTAATTTTTAGAATTACAAGTGGCAATTCGTATTTTAAGCAAATATCAGGGAGTGTATTTATAATTTACCCTTGAATAAAAGTAAAGGGTTTAACTTATCTCATGTTCAAATCTCAACTTAAGAGAATTTGAGGAGATTGTGAGGCCTATCATGATCCCATGTCGATTATCCGAACTGTTTATTTTGTAAAGCCCTTCATATATCTCATCCATGAAAAAAATAGATCGATCCGATAATCATAACATTTTCATTTTATCACGTTTGTTTTCGAAATATAAACGACAAATATATATTTTTTAAATAGGCCATTCATTTTTTTTTTTTTTTTTGAGACAAATATAATAAAATGAAAAATGTACATTTGCCATGGATGATGGACGCATAAGGTCCTACAAAATGAATGGTTCAGATTATCAAAACGGTAACATGATAGGCCTGACAGCCCTTCAAATTCTCTCAAATTGAGATTTGAACATAAAAAAGCCAAACAGTAACAGTAATGTTAGAAACTCATAAATATCACTCACAAATTTATCAATACTGAGATAATATAGTTGAATTTCAATTGAATTATTGATTTTTAAATAAATTAACAACTGATATGTAATAGTTTAAATCATTAATTGTAAATTTAGAAGTGGTGTTTTAAGAGTATCATTTTTTTTTTAATAAATAAAGGGTACTTTAATATACTATCATGGGCTTACATAAAAGTATCGACTAAGAAATTCAATAATGCTATGAGTCATGAAATGTATTTTGAATTTTATTTGAAAAATTAAGAATATGGTTTGAATTTAAAATTAGTAAAATATAAGTCATATCTATCATAAATATAATTCATTAATTTATTTTTTTAATAAATTTCTAAATTTCTAATATTGTTACGAAGAATTGGAAACATTTCTCCAATCAAATTCAACCCAAGCCCTAGCCCATACGAAACCGCGAAGAAAACATAGTGTCAACAAACGAAGACTTGGAAAATTGCATCTAAATTCGACCCAAGTCCTAGCCCATACGAAACGGCGAAGAAAACATGGTGTCAAACGAAGACTTGGAAAATTTGCATCTAAATCCAAATAAAAGATGTCAATATATGAACAAGTGGTTGTGGTTGAACAAAGCGACAAAATAAGGGTGGCGTCACATCATAGCTGGAGTAGTTTCAATACACGCTACAAAAAATTAAGGTTTAAAAATTAAAATTTAGAGATAAAATTATTTTTTAAAGATCAAATATTTTTGTTACAAAAAGTATTATTATATTTTTAGTAACGAAAATTAGACATTAGTGATGAATTATTTTTCTTTTATGACCAAATTTTTTGTTTCAAAAAATAAACCATTTTGAAACTAAATTATTTTGTCCTTAAAAGTCTATTTATTAGTGACATTTTCAAAATTTTATCGCTAAAAGCCTTATTTATGACTTTTCGGGACGACCTTTTGGCAACTATCCTCATGACAATAGAAATTAGTCCCTAAATATCTTTTGTAACAAAATTTTCATTTTTAAAGACCAAAACATTTGATTTTTAAAACTCTTATATGTTGTAGTGACAAAATAAAATGAAAACTTGACTATAACCATGATACCATGGTATCATGCATACATGATATCATCGCCTATTCATCATGTATAGGTCTTAATTTTAAGGGTGATAAATGAACCGAACGAGTCAAACATATACTGTTCAAGCTTAATTTAATAATTTTAAAGAGTTTCAATTTTTTTTTAAGCTTAGTTCATTAAACTTTTAAACTGATCTCAAACAAACTTTTACCAAGCAAAGCTTGAGTAGTTTGATATTTTATATAATTTTAGGCTTATTGAACCAAACCGAATGAGCAATTAACTGTTCAAACTTGATTTGAAAACCTTAAAGAGTTTTAAAATGTGTTCAAGTTTGGTTTGTTTATTTAACAAACCAAGCTCGAACGAGTTTTTAACAAGCCGAACACGAATTAAACTCATCACAATAGAGCAAGTTTGGTTTGTTTATTTGTCATGGAGTGCATCGACAAGCACATGGAGATGAGGCTATTTTCAGAGCTAATAGATTTGGTTTTCTCTTTAGGTTTTCTAGCTATTCTCTAACTGTGGCTGTCGCGGTGGCGGCAGCGGAGTGACAGTCGAATGTTGGTAGTAGTAGAGTGGAGGTGGTGATGCTAGCAGTGTGGTGATGGTGGTATTGGAAGAGATGATACCGTGTAAACAACTTTAAATGTGATTATTTATATCTAATTCATTTAAGCCTAAATATAATTGGGTTAGTAAGATGCAATTCAATTAAAAATTTAAAGAGATTTTAAATGAGTTTATTTGGGAAAATTTTTGGTTTTTGGTTGAATTTGCTATCAATATTAAATTATTATGGAATAGGTGATTACACATGAGGGAAATTTTATATGCATCAGTTATGGTATTTGTGGTATTTAGTTATACACATTGTAATGTTAGTTGTGACATTATGTTAGTTATGATTTACAAAAAATTTAGTTATACCATATGTGACATTTAGTTATAACTCAAAATATATATATATATATATATATTTTATTTATGACTATAATGTAAAAGATTCAGTTATGACATTTGTGGCAGTTAAACCCACAAATGTCAAAGGGTATACCCTTTGTATCATAGCATTACACATTAGGGTGATAAATGAATCAAACAACTCTAGTTTTGACTCGTATTCACCTTATTAAAAACTAATTCACGCTCAACTCATTAAGTAAATAAGCTAATCTTGATCACATTTGAGAGCTGGTTAAAGTTTTAAGACTAACTTTGAACTGCCAATTGTTTGACTCAATTCAATAAGTCTAAAACTATATAAAAGGAGGATACTAAACTACTCAAACTCGTATTGAAAGTTTAACAAATCAAGTTTGAATAAATCTTAAAACTCGTTTAAATTTTTAAATCAAATTTAAACAATTAATTATTTGACTTGTTCAACTAATTTATCATTCTTAAATATAAGATTAATTATCTCCTATGTGATTTTATTATCAATTCATGATATCATTCAATGATAACGTGATATTAATGTTAAAGAAGTTTGAATTGTATTAACTAGCATGACAAATTGATTGTTTAAGAACCATTCATCTTGTTTGGTAATCACTTTTTCTAACAAATTGAGTTTTTTTTTAGATTCATTTAAAAAGTATTTGTGATTTTTTTTAAATTTACTAAATACAAAAAATACAAAAAAAATATGAAAATTTAATACATTTTTATATTTTGTTGTATTCAATGAATTTTAAAAATATATATTCAAATTTTATACTTTTAAGTATATCAAGCGGATCTAAAAAGTAAAAAAATAAAAATAAAAATATTATAAAAAATTATTAGAAATATAAAAATATGAAATAAAAACTCAAAAAATTATTTTTAAAAATTCCAAACTGTACGGGGAGCAAATATTCCGGCGTGCCCGTATTCCTTTCTTCCGAGCTCCGTCGATGTCCGATCACCTGCGAGTCAATAAGGATGAGCTACCCGGCGGTGTGTGGCCGGAAAAACCCTCCGACAGTCAAGTTAGCACACACCTTAGAGGGAATAGAGAGAAGGGAGAGAGTGTTTGAGTGTAAGGATTTTCTTACAGAGTGTTCGTCCGTCGCGTATGGGGGGCGCAGACAGGCTTATATACCTTCTGTGCCCCATATCCACTCCCTGTCATCTCCTGACACGTGGCTCTGCTATCCCATCTGTCAGCTTAAACCATGCCGTTCATCACCTGCTCTCAACTGCCTGCCAGCATAGCTGGAGCTCGGCAGCCGAGCTGCCCTACCTCGGTCATACCATGCTTCATACCTTAAGCGCCCGACCGGATAACCGAATGAAGGACCGGGCTAGGCGGCATCTCGGCAAAGCTTAGCCCGGGATCCTCCTTTGGTCGGTCTTCTCGCCGGTCAGTCAACTACCTCGGCTGACCGCGCCTTTCCGAGCGCCGGCCTCTCGGTCTGTCTGATCTCGACAATCCTCGGACCGAGCATCCTGGTCCGACCGGTCACTTCCTGGCCGAGCACCTTCTGCACGGTTCGGGGCAGCACATAGTCCAAACTCTGCCCGGCCCAAGTTCCGGTAGCCCATCTCCGGGTGAACAGTCGATCATCTCGGCCCAATGCTCTGCTGGGCCCCCAACCTGTTCGGTTTATACCTCGGCCCAACGCCGGAGCATAAATCACCCTCTCACAAACCAAACAAAATGATTCATTTTTCTTTTTTCAGATATGAACAAGTATAAATTTAGTTATTGAAAAATATGATTATATAACGACATAGTTTTGTGAGAAGATTAGATAATTTTTAGGATAAATAACACTTTGCTTGCTTTATATTTGGTCACTTTCTCACTTTGAGATTTAAAATTTATTTTTGCTACTTAGCTCTTCATGTTTCAAGTTTTTTCCAGTTTATTCCTAAAACTAATTTCTGTTCAAAATTAGACAAAAAATATCATAATAACTATCATAGAACATTAAAAACAATTTTAAGTTTATGTAAAATATGTGAATCATATATAATAAAATATTTTTATATCACGTGATTGTCAACATGTCACTTTTTTTTCTTTCTTTCTAATTTTTAACAAAAATTATCTTCCGAAGTAAAGTGGAAAAAAAACTTAAAATATGAAGGCCAAAGGGAATAAATAAACTTTAAAGGTTAAACTAAAAAATTGGCCAAACATAAAAGAGATAAAGTGTAATTTACCCAATATTAATTTTTCATTACATATGTAATCACATCTTCTTTGAGTAACATTAGAGGTCACGTAAAAAATATCATAAAATAGATCATGAAGATTCTTCATCTTTAGATTATATATATAATAAAATACCACACACTAATTAAATGATGAAAAAATTTCATAAAATATTTTATAATATTTGTTTTTATAATTCCTAACATTACTCATCTTCTTTTATCAAGCTTATAATCATATATACCAACAAGAAAAGACAAAATCAAGATGGTAGACAAGCAAATTTTAATTTGAAAAATTATATATATATATATTATAATTGATTTTAAAAATTTTATTTACATAAAAATTACTTAAAATATTAATTGCAATGGGTCTCGGTTTGAAGTATCCGGGATTCTCAAGTGACAAACCAAGAAAATTCCATAGAAAATATTGCAAAAGTGGAAAGAAAATGAACACAATTAATTACCCGTGATTTTCGGGATTGGACTGATTTTTTTTATATCAGCAATATTAGGTATCATGAAAATTTTTTTATGAAAATAATTATGAAAGTTTTGTGATCCTTAAATTACACTTAGAATAAAGTACCACATACTAATTAAGGTATTTCAAGAATCATAAATTTTTCATTATCATTTTCATGACAAAATTTTCATGATACTTAACTTTTCTATTTATATATATATATTGCCATATTTGCTATTTTATTCAGCATACACTTCCCAACTGTTAAAAGTCTGCATGACCTTTACTCATTATGAATAGATCAATGCAAACAAGTGTTGGAATTCTTTCCCTAATTGGGTTTCTCACCATAGCAGCCATTGATTTTAGTGTCTGCAATGGAAATCATGATGTGGTGGTGATGTGCAGGGAGAGCGAGAAACAAACTCTTTTACAATTCAAGAAAGATCTAGAAGATCCTACAAACGGACTCTCTTCTTGGGAGGTCGAAGATGATTGTTGTAAATGGGAAGGAGTTGTTTGCGACAACTTCACTGGCCATGTCCTCGAACTCAACCTTCGAAATTCTTTTACTATCGGCGATGGTGTTTACCAACGGTATGACAAGTTCAGGTTGAATGGCAAAATAAATCCTTGTTTGCAAAAATTGAAGCACCTCAAGTACCTGGATCTGAGTGAAAATAATTTCACAAATATACCCTTCCCACCAGTCATTGCTTCTATGACACAACTGCAATATATCAACTTGTCCAATGCAGGATTTGTGGGAACAATTCCCCATCAGCTTGGAAACTTGTCAAGTTTACGTTCTCTCGGCCTCGAAAGTAGTATGAACGTTGAGAACCTGCAGTGGCTTGCTGGTCTTTCCCGTTTGGAACACCTGGACCTAAGTGGTGTGAACCTTGTCAAGGTACCCAACTGGCTACAGGTAATTAACAACCTTCCTTTCTTGGTAGAGTTACGCTTGGTTGGTTGTGAACTTGATCACTTTCCACCTTTTCTCAGTGCTATTAATTTTACATCTCTTGCGGTCCTAGATCTTTCCGGGAACCAATTTGGCTCTCTAATACCTGGGTGGATCTTTAGCCTTGGTAGCCTCGTTTATCTTGGTCTAAGTTTTTGTAATTTGATAGGTCCAATCCCTCAAGGTTCTTGGAACCTAACTTCTCTCGAGACGCTTGATGTTTCTTATAATCAGAATCTCAACTCTTCTTTACCAAATTCGTTGTTTAGTACTACAAATAGCCTCGTTTACCTTAGCCTTTCAAACTGTGGATTTCAAGGTCCATTTCCTACAATTGTCCCCAACATGACCAATCTGTCTCATCTTGATCTATCTTACAATTCTCTCAATTCTACTATACCCAGTTGGTTGTATAGCTTTAGTCGTCTTGAGGTCCTCCACTTGGGCTCCAACAGGTTAGAAGGTGGAATATCGGATGAGATTGGGAACTTGACTTCTGCCATCTTCCTCATCCTTTCACGAAACAACATTGAAGGAAGGCTACCGAATTCCATCGGAAACCTAGCTTCTCTAGAAATTCTCGAGCTATCATATAATGGACTTGAGGAAAGTCTACCAAGATCGTTAGGAAATCTTTGCAACTTGAGATATATTGGTTTGTCACATAACAAATTCAGCGGAGAATTAATCACTAGCTCGTCTAAATGCATTGCAATACATGCTTTGGAGGATATGCTCCTGGATGGGAACAAACTTTCCGGTTACATTCCTGATCAAATTGGACAATTTCAAAATTTGACTTATATTTTGCTCAGTGGTAATTTGCTTTCCGGTCCCATTCCAGAAACTCTAGGAAGATTGACTTCCTTAGATACATTGTCATTGGAGGATAATCAATTAAATGGAACTCTTCCTCAAAGTCTTGGACACCTTTCAAAGTTAATAAGACTTCGTGTGTCTAATAATTTGTTGGAAGGCACTGTATCAGAAGTTCACTTCACCAATCTTGCAAATCTGATGGGATTTCATGCTTCCGGCAATCGGTTGACTTTAAAAGTGAGTCCTGACTGGATCCCTCCCTTTCAACTTTCAGAAATAGAACTTCGATCATGGCATTTGGGTCCAAAGTTTCCCATATGGCTCCAATCACAAAAACAACTTGACATCATTGACTTGTCATGCACTGGAATATCAGATAGGATTCCAACTTGGTTTTGGAACTTATCTTCCTCGACCACCCATCTAAATCTCTCCCACAACCAACTCCACGGTGAGATTTCATATATTCCTGCTGGTATTGATGGAAGGGTTTTCTTAAGCTCCAATAATTTGAATGGTACACTACCTCGTCTTTCTTCAAATTTGATTCAGCTTGATCTTTCCAAAAATTTATTTTCTGGGGAGATCTCCCACTTGCTATGTAATGGGAATAAAGAAGAAAATCTTCTATTAATTCTTCTTCTAAAAGAAAACTTTTTATCCGGAGAAATTCCTGATTGTTGGATGGCTTGGACATCAATGATAGTCATAGATATGGGAAACAACAATCTGACAGGGAACATCCCAAGCTCCATGCAGTATTTAGGTGATCTGAAATCGTTACACCTGCGAAACAACCATCTCTCTGGAGAAATTTCTTCCTCTCTTCAAAACTGCAACAATTTAGTAATGGTTGACCTCAGTGAGAATGAGTTTATTGGAAGCATACCGACATGGATGGGAGAAAGGCTTTTGCATTTGATCGTTCTTATCCTCCGGTCAAATAAGTTAGATGGCATGATACCTCTAGAACTTTGTCGTATCTCCTCACTTAAAATCTTGGATCTTTCGAACAACAATTTGTCAGGTGCAATGCCATGGTGCATCAACAATATCACTGCCATGGCAATGAAGCGAAACTCCAGTGATTTTACCTATGGAGGAGGAGGAGGAGGTACATGCAATATCTATAATAGATGTCGGCGCACTATGGAATCAACAATATCTATTTACTTGGAGAACGCAAATTTGGTGACAAAAGGAAGTAACTATCAATATGACAAGATTCTTACTCTTGTGGCTAGCGTGGACCTTTCAAACAACAATTTATCTGGCAACATCCCTGAGGAATTGACTGGTCTACTAGGACTGCTTTCATTGAATCTATCTGGAAATCATTTGATTGGTGTGATTCCAAAGAAGATGGGTGATATGGTGTCTTTGGAATCTCTTGATTTATCCAAAAACCAAATTCGTGGTGAAATTCCACCAAGCATGTCAGGTTTGACTTTTTTGAGTTACTTGAATTTGTCTTATAATAACTTGACAGGTAAAATTCCATTAAGCACCCAACTTCAAAGCTTCGATGCTTCTAGCTTTCTCGGCAACAAGCTTTGTGGACTTCCACTTATAAAGAATTGTAGTGTTGATGGTGAAAAACCTAATGTGGGAAATGAAGGAGATAGTGAAGGTGTTGGATCTAAAGTGGATTGGTTTTATTTGTGTATGGCTTTTGGATTTGCGGTAGGTTTTTGGGGTGTCTCTATTCCTATACTATTCATTAAGTCATGGAGATATGCCTATTTTCGATTTTTAGATAATGTCTGGACAAGACTCTATGGGCATGTTTGATTGGGTGGATTAGAGCATGGGATTAGGATTATTAATCCGTGGACCCAATTATCTCATGTTTGTTTTAACATTTTGGTTTAGGATTATTAATCCAATGGATAATTAATCCAACAAATTTGTAGGATTATTAGTAATGGGGTAGGGGTGGGATTATTAATCCAATGGATATTAATCCAATTGGATAGTGAATCCTACACTAATTTAATAGGATTATTAATACTTCACTATTAGTCTTTTGAATCAAACATGACCTATGTTTATGTTCAGGTAAATATGGTAAGATTTTAAAAGTCATGTGATAGTCTGCTACCTGTGTCCCCATAATACTATAAATAATTAAATCCTTTGCGTTGTTATGTTAAAGTTCTCATGATTATATAATATAAGCTTGCTTACTGTGCCAAAGGTTCTTGTCAATATGCTTCAATATTTCCTCTTTTTTAGCCAACCTCCTTTAAATTACTAACAAATAGTTCTGATTTCCCTTAGCAAGTAAATTACAGCCTTAATGCTTCATAATATGGCAAGTATAGCATGTCAAATATGTATATATGCATAGGAAGAAATTTAATGAAATGCATGGGATTCATAAACTTGATTTCTAGTACAGAGAGATGGTAAAATTCACCTGAGAATTAGATCCATAACTTGGGTTGGGGTTGAGTTTCATTTAAATTTCTTTATTGATATATATATATATATATATTAGAAAAACTTACGTAGAGGTCTTAATAGGTGGACTTATTGTTTAATAGGTCGACTTATTGTTTAATAGGTCATATGATAATTAATGGCATTTTTTATCAATTACTATTAAAAAACGTCACTAATTGTTAATTTTCAGTTACAGGTTGAAAATTTTGTATTATATTGCTGGAACTTCTAATTTGAGCTAAATTTTAGTTTGATACTATAGTTTCAATTTGAATAATTTTAATTCTATAATTTTAATTTTATTACAATGTGATTCTTTCCTCATTTGTCATCAAAATTTTTAATGAAAAAGTGTCACGTACAGAACAAAAGAGATCAAAGTGAAATTCGAAAAAAAATCATAAAGAATGCTTTTTTGCACGTGATTTTTTTTAGTTCAAAATGTTAACGACGTATAATAGAAGGACAATATGGTAATAAAATTAAAAGTATAAAGTTCAAAGTTTTTAAATTAAAATTACAAGAATTAAAGTATCAGTTCATTTAAACAATTATACAATTTGAATGCATGGACATCCTACGGAGGTTGAGACATAGTCAATTTCCTAATCCGCCAGAGTCCTCTACTAATGTTCCAATTGCTCACCTGAAAATTGTTAATAATTGGAATGAGTTAAAACCCATTGAATAATGAACGGATATTAAATACGGTTCTAAACCAAGGGAATAAAATAAGTGATACCATGAACATAATGTGTGATATGATAATGTATTCAAATTAGTAGACAATTTGAAAATCAATTATTTAGGAATTTGATATTTCATTTCAAAACAAGAGCACACAAAAATCTTGTATCTCCAATTTCTTAAATAATCAATACCAAACGGTAATATTAAATTAACCAACATGTCATATTTGGGAATCATGATCATAATCTCCATATTAATGCCGAATACATACTCAGAGTAGCTTGGCTCGCTGGACCCAATATAGCACTAAGGGTCATCATGGGGGTGGTGCCAACGCCTTTTTCCAAAACCGATCCAATTAAGGTCACTCGAACGCACCGAGACTGTTCCTTAAACCGTAAAGCACTAGAGTCATCATTGCCTTTCTAAGATTTTTTCCCTAACAGCCAGAGTTAATTCACACAGAAGTATATCTATTGGACTTGCACACATAGTAATTATCATAATAGATTAGGATCACTTCACATAAAAGAATATTTCCTGAACCTTTTTCGTATGAGAAGATGTTGCTTACAAAGATCTTTAAATTGGTTAAGCTACTATGGCATAATCATTTTGTTGACGAAATTACTTAGCAACGCGAGGACGATATGTGTGAGAAGTATCCACACCTATTCTCATAATTTACTCAGGTTAGTTTCAAGGATGAAACTTTGATTTTAGGGGGGGAGAATGTGAGCACCCGGTAAATAAATAAATAATTATTGAAGGATATTTTAATTAAGTTTAAACTTTAAATAATTATTTTATATACAAGTCTACAGTTAAAAGGTAAGATTTTAATAATAATAATAATAAATAAATAAATAAATAAATAAAAGAAAAAGGAAAAGAGAGTCAGATTATATAAAGTGTTTGGATAACCCTAAACTCTCATAATGTTGAACTAGCAGCCGTGAAGTCTAGAGAGAAAGGAGATAGGCGCAGCTTTTCGTGAAAATTGAAGAACTATAGTTTGGTTCTTGAATAACTCCATCTCCAAGGTAGAAACTAATATTCTGTAAATATAATTATTTTGTATATATGTTTCTGTGAATTAATTGAAAGAAAAAGGAACGAAAGGTTACCTGATTAGGTGGCTTGAATATCTATCAGGCTTGTAGTTGGTGTGGAATAGTGTAATGGTATGGTTGATTCCTGGAAAATAAGTATATGGGATGTGTTATATTCAATGAGTATTGTTGCTTGTATTGGTGGGCCTTATGAGTGAAACGTGGGATAGGTAGGAGTACTTGGCCACCACTATTTGTGAATATCATTTTTATTTTTTTTTCAATGTAGTTTAAGGAATTAAATGGGCACATAAAGTAGAGGATACAATTTATAATTGTAAAATTTTGCACATAGCTATAAATTTTAAAAATCAAGAAAATATAGTAAATGAATGAATTTTAAGTTGAAATTTTTATAGTAGCTTAATTAAATATTGAATTTCATACCAGATTTATTTCATAATTTTTTAGAGTAGAATCCATATAAATTGATGCGTTTAAATCTATCCAGAAAACTAGTACAAAATAGTAATTTCGAAAGCGGCGTTCTCTTCGAGTATAAATCTAAAAATTATCAAATAAGCACCATTAGAACCATTTATGAGTCTAGTTTCCTACATTTTTGGCCTTGTGTTGATTGCTCATGTATATTAAGAGAACTGTCAATTTCTTTAAAGTGCTGCAGAAAGTAACCTGTTTAGACATGATTAATTGTAAATAATTATTTTGATAAGCAAATCGAGTAAAACCAATTGGGTTGAAACTTAGGATATAGTAGTTAATATCTGGAGCATTTTGGATTTTTTTGAACGGCGTAGAGTGGGCTTTTAATTTTCAAAATTAGCGAATAGATTGGAAGAACCTATTTAAAATTCTGTTTTATCTCAAAATCACATTTAATTTAGTTTCGATTTGAACCCATGTCTTGGATAATTTGAGACCTTGAAGAATATGAACTTAAGTATTATTTAAGAGTAACGGTGAGTTGTGTAACGCCCCAAAAATATATTCTCAATTTCAAATATTATAATAATAATCAAATCTGACTTTAAATTAAGATAAATCATTAAATAGTACAACATGCTTCAAAAATAACCTCTTTCCTATTGAACTATTCAAGTGATTACATCAATGTTCAATTACATTCAGAAATGTCTTAATAGTTCAAGAAGTTAGAGATTTTAAAATAAAAAATGCCTTAATGGCGAATACCTTCACAAGGATTTCCCTTGGTTACACAAAAATTAGACTTCTGTCCCAAACACAAAAATAGTCTGGAGTTTCAACATAAAACATTCATAGAGCCTTCGTGCTCCCTTTCAAAAAGATATCATAGCATCATTTCCTGAAATGTTGTCAATTCACTTTGGCGGCATCATAGCATCATTTCAAGAAAGGTTGTTAATTTTGGGGTGAGCTATTGCTCAGTAGGAAATACCATTAACAAGATATATAATTAATTGAGATACATATGATCATGCCATGCAAGGGATGAGAAAAATTGAAGTCTTCTCCTTTTCAAACCATGATGCTAAATGCATGATGCCAATACATGTTTTAACCAAACCATAGGGTGTAAATCAGCTATGATGTCGCAAGCAAGAACCACATCACCAGACACACACACACACACACATCGCCAATACATGTTTTAACCAAACCATAGGGTGTAAATGGTTTTTTCCAGCTCGTCATAATGGAGCACTTCATTAAATATTTATTCAGCATACATGTTACACTGCCCTGGCAATAAATCCGGGGGCTTAATCGGCCCAAAGGCGTTGTGTTTATGGGGCTCCGAATCTGGAGACTTTGGTCAATCGTGATATCCACGAAGGGCACTCCGACTCCGGAGGCTTTATCGGTCCAAAGACATCATGCGCCGATGGGGCTCCGAATCTGGAGACTTTGTTTAGCTAATCGTGATATCCATGAAGGGCGCTCCGAATCCGGAGGCTTTATCGACCCAAAGACATCATGTGTCGATGGGGCTCCGAATCCGGAGACTTTGTCTGGCCAATCGTGATATCCACGAAGGGCGCTCCGAATCCAGAGGCTTTATCAGCCCAAACACGTCATGCGCCGATCGGGCTCCGAATCCGAAGACTTTGTTTGGCCAATCGTGATATCCACGAAGGGCGCTCCGAATCCGGAGGCTTTATCGGCCCAAAGACGTCATGCGCCGATGGAGCTCTGAATCCCGGAGACTTTGTTTGGCCAATCGTGATATCCACGAAGGGCGCTCCAAATTCAGAGGCTTTATCGACCCAAAGACGTCATGCGCCGATGGGGCTCCGAATCCAGAGACTTTGTTTGGCCAATCGTGATATCCTCAAAGGGCGTACCGAATCCGGAGGCTTTATCGGCCCAAAGACGTCATGCGCCGATAGGGCTCCGAATCCAAAGACTTTGTTTGGCCAATCGTGATATCCACGAAAGGCGCTCCGAATCCGGAGGCTTTATCGGCCCAAAGATGTCATACGTCGATGGGGCTTCGAATCCGGAGCCTTTGTTTGGCCAATCGTGATATCCACAAAGGGCGCTCCGAATCTAGAGGCTTTATCGACCCAAAGACATCATGCGCCGATGGGGCTCTGAATCCGGAGACTTTGTTTGGCCAATCGTGATATCCACTCCTAATCCGGAGGCTTTATCGGTCCAAAAATGTCATGCGCTGATATGGATCCGAATCTGGAGACTTTGTTTGGCTAATCTTGATATCCACGAAGGGCGCTCCGAATTCGGAGACTTTATCGGCCCAAAGACATCATGCGCCGATGGGGCTCCGAATCCAGAGACTTTATTTGGCCAATCGTGATATCCACGAAGGGCGCTCCAAATCCGGAAGCTTTTTCGGGACACCATTGAACTACAATTCGTAGTGAGTAAATAAGGATCTTTGTATTAAAGAAAAAGAGATATACATGGCGAACCGTTCTAACCAAGCATCATGCCCCACAAGTCGGGTCAATGATAAAACTTGCGTAAATGCGTGGAATTCTAAGGCCGTGGCAGACTCCTTCCTGACATGTCTTTGAGCCGATATGCCTCTACTCCTGCGATCGAATCAATCTGATAGGGGCCATCCCAGTTAGGACCCAATTTTCCATCAGTCGGTTTCTTGGCAGCTGGAAGTACTTTCTTCAGGACCAACTCTCCTGGAGTGTAGCGGCGCAACTGAACTCGTTGATTATACGACTTAGCAAGCTGTTATTGATATCGCGCCATGGATGCGAGGGCACGGTCTCTTCGTTCTCCGATCAAAACCAAATCCAAGGCTAGCATTATGTCGTTTCGGCCCATATCAAAAACTGTCGATTTCAAGGTTGGGAGGCCGATCTCGAGGGGTATGATTGCCTGGGTTCCAAAGCATAGAGCAAACGGCGTTTCCCTAGTAAACCACCTTGGCGTAGTTCGATGAGCCCACAACACACTCGGCAATTCTTCAACCCATTTGCCTTTAGCTTTCTCCAGCCTCTTTTTGATGCCATCCAAGATGGATTTGTTAGAGGCTTCAGCCTGACCATTGCTTTGTGGATAAGCCGGCGTGGAAAAATAAGGCCGTATACCATACTTGCTGCACAGTTCTCAGTAGACGCCACAATCGAACTGGGTGCCATTGTCTGAGATAAGTGCTCTCGGAATGCCGAACTGTGTTATGATGTTTCTCCAAACAAAACGCTTCACGTCAGTATCTCGGATGTGGGTTAGTGCCTTCGCTTCTACCCATTTTGTAAAATAATCTGTTGCGACAATCAAAAATCGCTTGTTACCCGGGGCACAAGGCAGTGGTCCAACGATGTCAAGTCCCCATTGGGCGAACGGCCAAGGACTGGTTATGGAGCTCAGCTCTTCAGTAGGCAGGTGGGTCAAAGGAGAGAACTTCTGGCACTGCTCACACTTTTTCACGTAGCCTTCGGCATCTGCTCTCATTGTCGGCCAGTAATACCCCTGTGTCACGGCTCGATGGGCCAAGGACCGCCCGCCAGAATGGGCGCCACAACTGCCTTCATGTATTTCAGTCAGAAGCTCTTCAACTTTGTCCGGGTGTACACATTCCAAGTATGGACCAGAGAGAGATTTTTTATAAAGCCTTCCTTGCGGATCGAAGTAGTATCGCAGGGCTTTGTTTCACAGCTTGTGCGCTTCTTTCTTGTCCTCTGGGAGCTGTTCGGAAGACAGGAATGCGGCAATGGGATCCATCCAGCTCGGTCCAGATTCTATAACATTGACCTGGACTTCCTCCGAGGGGCCAATGCTCGGCTCTGGGATGAAACCTACTTCGATAGTCCGTTTAATTTCTGAGTTGATGGCGGAGGCTAGGCAAGCAAGGGCATCTGCATGTGTGTTCTGATCACGTGTTATCTAGTTTAATTCATGATGGTCAAATTTTGCCAGCAAGGAGTTGGCCGTTTTCATGTAAGTCGCCATACAGTCGTTTCTTGCTGCGTACTCCCCCTTTAGCTGATTGATCACCAGTTTTGAATCGCAAAATACAAGCAAACGTCGAGCACCCAGAAGATGTGCATTCCGCAAACTGGCTAGAAGGGCTTCGTATTTGGCTTCGTTGTTTGACGCTTTGAAGCCGAGCTTGACAGCCTGCTTAATTATTGCGTCGTTGAGAGCCATGATTACAACTACGGCTCCGCTGCCCCGCTGATTGGATGATCCATCACAGTACAACTGCCAAATGTCCCTAACATAAATTCTCCAGTTCGGCTCCGGTCGAATTTCATCAGACTTGAAATCGGCAAGACCCCCAATAAATTCGGCAACAAAGTCGACAAGCACCTGTCCCTTGATTGAGGTTCTAGGTAGAAACTGGATATCGTACTGGCCGAGTTCAAGGGCCCACTTTGAAACACGTCCTGATGCTTCTGCACTGCGTAGTACTGATCGGAGGGGATAATCTGTTAGCACCCCAATGCTATGCCCCTAGAAGTAATGCATCAGTTTCCTTGCCGCATTGACTAGGGGTAGGATGAGTTTTTTCAACGAAATGTAGCGTGTTTCGGTGTCAACCATGGCCTTGCTCACATAATACACTGGCCGCTGCTCCCCCAGCTCTTCCTTTATCAGTACGGCGCTGACAGCCCTGTCAGAAACCGCCAGATACAAAATGAGCAAGTCACCAGCAGCGAGTGTTGTCAAGAGTGGTACTGAGCGGAGGTAGGGCTTGAGTCCGTTGAAAGCGGCTTCGCATTCGGCAGACCATTCAAAAGCCTTGCCCTACCGTAATGTATGAAAGAATTGTCGGCAGCGATCTGTAGACCGACTGATAAACCTGTTGAGTGTGGCGGCCATTCCTATCAACTTTTGAACCTCTTTTGCTGAACGAGGGGAGCCGAGTTCCAATATTGCTGTGATTTGCCTCGGGTTGGCCTCGATTCCTCGGTGGTTGACAATGTAACCCAAGAACTTGCCAGAGCCAATCCCAAACACACATTTGGAAGCGTTCAGCTTCATTCTATATTTGCATAGAATGCTGAATGTCTTTTCTAGATCGGCTATATGATTTTGTTCTTCCTTAGACTTGACCACCATGTCGTCAATATACACTTCCATAGTGTGGCTGAGTTGCTCCTTGAACATGGAGGTGACCAATCTTTGGTAGGTTGCCCCTGCATTCTTCAGCCCAAAAGGCATAACTTTGTAGCAGTAGGTTCCTCTTGGGGTGAGGAATGCAATTTTGTCCTGGTCCTCTGGATGCATGGCGATTTGATGGTAGCCTCTGTAAGCATCTAGGAAGCTCATACGTTGATGGCGTGCCATCGCATCTACAAGTTGGTCAATTCTGGGTAAAGGAAAACAATCCTTGGGGCAGGCTTTGTTTAGGTCCGTGAAATCAACGCAAACTCGCCAAGTCCCATTTTTCTTCTTCACCACTGTATTAGAGAGCCATGTAAGGTAGGTCACCTCCCTAATTGCCCCGGCGTCAAGCAGCCTGTCAACCTCCTCGACAACGGCGGCAGTGTGCTCTGCGGCTGATCGCTGGCTTTTCTGAATGATCGGCTTGCAATTAGGATCGACATTCAAATGGTGCTGTGAAACTGACGGATCTATACTCGGCATCTCATACGGAGTCCACGCAAAGACATCGAGGTTGTTGAGCAGGAAAGAGATGAGCTGCTGTTTGTCAGCCTGATTCAAGGAGGCGCCGACCATGAAGAACTTGTCTGGGCTTCCATCGATTTCAACTCGGTCTAAGCCTTCTGTGGCCTTTTCATTTGGGAGCCGCCCAACATCGTCGAGGCTCTCTTGATCCGGCACCTCAGTGGAATTCACCTGTAGCTCCTTTGGCATTTTCTCAGCAAGGAGATAACATGCTTGTGCCGATTTATGGGAGCCACGGATTTGCTCAATACCGCGTTCTGTCGGGAAGTGTAGCAGTTGATGATAGGTGTTTGGCACGGCCCGCATGGTATGCAACCAGGATCTCACTATGATAAGATTATACGGTGATGGCAGCTAGACGACCAAGAATCCCACATCCACTGTTCGGGAACCTGCTCGAACGGGAAGTCTGATTTTCCCCAACGGGTACTCTGGATTGGCATTAAAGCCGAATAGTGGATAAGGGGCCGAGGAGAGATCCGATTCGGAAAGGCCAAGTTTGGTGAATGTCTTATAGTGCATAATCTCCGATGTGCTCCCCGGATCAATGAGTATGCGCTCAACTGTGAATCGGTTTAAGCATAACTCAATTACCAAAGGATCAATGTGGGGCAGTGTTACTCCGGCCAAATCCGAATCATCAAAGGTAATAACCTCGGCTTCGTGGGGCCGTTTAGCCGGAGTGAGTTGGTCTTGAGGGTTAGACTTCGACTGAATCGCATGCACCGCCGATGACATTGGCAGGCTATATATCATGTGGATCACGCCGAGTAGAGTTGAATCCTGTCTCAAGGCTATTGCGTTGGTTGGGTTACTTTTTCGGACGTGCTGTTGTAGCCGGCCATTTTGTACCAATTCCCGCAGGAGGTCCCTCGGTGCATAATAACTATCAATATCATGGCCATGGTCCTTGTGATTCTCACACCGTCTATCCCTTCTTCTAGCGCTATCGTCGTACAAGGTGAATGACGGTGCTTTGAATTTCTTAGGTAGCACTGCCTTTGCAATCCGTCGTACAAAAGGATCGTGTTGATCTTCATTCGAATTGTTTCTTGTTTGCTTTTGCCTCATACGGGGACTCTCTTCAGAAGAACTGGAAGTTTCAGATCGTCCCTTCGTCTTGGGCTCTGGGGATGATGAGTCGAAGTTGCTATCAGTAGCTTGATGTCGGGCTGGAGATCGTCGACCACCTGCCCTCACAGGTCGTTCCGGGCCTTGGTGTGCAGCTTGTTTGGACTTCGCCACCTCTAAGGCCAAATCTTGACGGAGACGTTCATTCTCTGCGATCATGTTCTCCAACCTTTGTTCGTTTTGCTTTGCTTGTTCCATGATCGCTTGCATTGCTTCATGCTCTGGAGTTGAGGGTGAGGCGAAGTTCAGAGCGCGTCTTACCGGGACAATCTCTGGTCCAAGCATGTTTGATGGAGTGAGGTCGTCTCTCTGTGTGGCTTCATCAGTGACTATCGGAGGGTCTTCCGTTACGCCCGCCATGGATGTGTTTGAGTATTCTCACAGGCGGCGCCAATTGTGGAGAAGTGGTTTGGAAATACTCTTCTGATCCTGGAGGACGCTCGTGATCCGCTGATAGTCACCTGAAAATGAATAAATACTCCGGTCGGGGGTGTCGAAATTAGCACTCCGACGGACAAGTCAGTTTCAACACTCAAGGTTGCTTGTATTCTAAG
This sequence comes from Camellia sinensis, assembly GCF_055761805.1. NCBI lineage: Eukaryota > Viridiplantae > Streptophyta > Magnoliopsida > Ericales > Theaceae > Camellia > Camellia sinensis. The sequence continues at coordinate 67,027,636 of NC_138967.1, forward strand.
TTAAGCACAACAATTCTCACCTCCCTCTCTCTGGCTGATGTTCTTCTATTTATATCTTTTCTTCTATGGGCCTCGGGATTAGGTCTATTTCCAACTCCCTATTCGGCATATTTTGTAGTAGACTGCTCTTTACTCGGCCCCTTGCTTAATCGGCTATTTGGCCGAATAGAGTTGAATTCGAGCTTGCGAGCCGATACCGAGTGCCACGAATTTCGACTCTCCCAGGTCCGACTATCCGAAATCTCTACGACTCCCAATACTCGGCCCCTACACTATCTATACTTTATATTATATTATAGAGAAAGTTTCATTTTATCCCCTGCCTCGATGATCAATTTAACCCATGTATTTCTTATAGTTTCAATTTTATACCTAAAATATTTGATTTTGGATGCCGTTGGTTGCCGTTTATAATCAAACGAAAGTTGCTGACGTGGCACTAAAATTTTGTTTGAAATTTTATTTTACCCCCCAAACTATCTCAAAAATATCAATTAGATCCCAAAACATCATATTATTTAAGGGTCTAATTGATATTTTTGGGATAATTTGGGGGATAAAATGAAATCTCAAATGAAGACAGCAACAAATGCCATCTAATTATAGACAATAGCTGACAACATGGGTGAAATTGATCCAAAATTGAATAAAATAGGTGTAAAATTGAAAGCATAAGATGTACATGGGTTAAATTGATCATTGAGTTATAGATTTGGGGGCAAAATGAAATTTCCTCATTATTACATACACATAATATCTTATATATATATTATATTCAATTTGTACCTAAGAAATGAGAGGTGGTCGGCTAATGAGGGGAAAGAATGGGGCTTGACCAATTTCACCCAAAAAAATAAAAAATAAAAAATGTATACCTGCCATATTTTTTCCCAAAATAATGGGACTTGTCTTCAAACCCTAACTAGGCCTCCAACCAAGCTTGATTACACTTTAATTAAGGAAACTTAAATCCTTAATTGATCCTTCATTCCATTCCATTCCAATCAAATTGTCAAAAATCCAATTCCAACTGAACCAAGGGCACTTTGGACCTTTCAACTCCCATCCCAAATTATTTTTCCACATAATATCCGGGGTAATTCTATTTCCACACACCAAAATATCTCACTCCACATCCTCTCTCAATACACACACCAACTAATTTTGAATTTATAATTTTACTCAATGCACAATCTTTTTGCCAAAAATATCCCTCTCTTTAATATTGAAATCCTAAACCAACACTCATTCTCTAGTTAGTGAAGAGCAGTTCTTCAAGCATTCCAGCAATGGCCTGGTGAAATTGTTGCCATTCACTGTCAATTCCTCAAGAGCAAGACCATTGCAGAATCTCGGTGGTAGTTCTTCGAAGAAGCTGTTGTCAGAAAAGCTAACGTTCGATAATAAGAGACTGTTCTTTCCAAAGTCTCCAGGGATGCTGCCGAAAAAATTATTAGTGTAGAGAGAGAGTGTTTGTAGATTAATAAGGCTAGATAGTGTATTTGGAAAATTCCCACTCAATTGGTTAGTGTTGAGATTAAGAGATTGCAATGAACTCAGATTTCCAAAAGTGTAATAGCGGCGGCAATAGCGGTGGGCGGTAGCTAGGGTTAGGGTTAAGAAATTAGGGTTTTGGTGAAGAAGATAAGGACACTTTAGTAATTTTATTTTAGGCCAAAATTGTAATAAAAAATAAATCATTAAGTGTGCACACAGAGGTAAGTAGACGTGTAGAAATAGAATTTTCCATAATATACATCTATATCTCTCATTCATTCATATTGTGGCTGAAAAAAAAATTAAAAAAGATAAAAGAAAGAGAGAGAGAGACAGAGAGAGAGAAAGAGAGAAGAAAGGAAAGCAAAAGAAAACAAAGGAGAAAGCTTGAATCTATTGATATGTGTTACATATCATATATGTATAGTTTTGGGAGGTCATACACTTCTATGATCTTGAATCTTTCAAGTAGAGTGTGTTTCTCCTTCTTCTTTCCATTTCCACTAAGCTGTTTTTTACCTTTCTTGATTTTATTTTCATATCAAAAATTCATAAACTTAAGATCTATTTCTAAGGGGTGTTATTTGATATGTGTAGAGTGTGTGTGGATTTTGGTAGAGCTTGAATGAGTTTTTTTATATCCCAAATAATTTTTCTAAGTTTGTGACACAAAGAACCAAAAAAACAAGCTCTCCTTCTACAATTTTAGAAAAATTTTCTTCAGTTCATTTTTATGTCAAAAGTTTCATTTAGATGGTAACTTTCACTGAATTTTATTTTGAGTTCAAATGAGTAAGTATTTTGTGAGACACACCATTTTTCGTAACAACTGACGAATCTGGACATAGTCTAGTATTTCTGAAATATCTAAAAATCTAAAAGGCCTATTCTGTTTTTGTAAATTAGAAATGAAACTAGACACTTTGCTCTAAAAACCCTCCCGAGATTACGTCCATAGGGCCACAAAAAGTATTTTTTCCATATTTATTTCTAAACCGGTTTGAATTTGAAAATCTCATTTTTTTTTTATTTTTTGGGTGAATAAGTCATAAAATAAAAGACGAAAGAATACACATAGACAAGAGGCATACCCCAGGCCCTAAGAATAAACAACAAAGACACCCAGCTAAAACAACAAAAAAACTGATAAAACAAACCTATCAACATAACGACCAATCCAGACCAAGAAGAACAACCACAAAATCTGTTCAATCACTACATACTAGAATATGGAGGGAAAGAACAACAAAAACCAAGCTATAACCTTCACTCAATCACAAAGCCAAAACAACAAGCAAAAATAAAACCGCACGCCAAAAAAGCCATGTACAGCCCACATGTGAGCGCAATACCCAAACTGGAAACAACAAAGGCTAACCAGCATCAACAACCACATCAGCAGCATGAATAGCCACATAGCAGCTGCACTCTGCCAGCAAAACACAACCCACAGCAGCACACTCTGTAACAGCAGCCCCTTGAAGTCAGCTACAGCAGCTCACTGCAACAACACAGCAGCAACAGCATACTGGCAGCACAGCAAAGGCCACACTGCAGCTCACTGCAACAAAACAGTAGCAACAGCATACTGGCAGCATAGCAGCAGACGTCACAAGAAGCCAGCATCAGGAGCACCAATACAACAACACCAGCAATGAGAGACGGCCACAGCAGCAACAACATACTGGTAGCACCAGCACCAGCACCACCAAGAGCCATAGAGGGGAGCTCTAGAGATATAATAGAAGCAAAACACCAAGCTACAGCAGCTATGTGAACTCCACAGCAGTGGATAACTTGCCAACTACCTCCATTAAGAGTTCTGCAAGGCCAAGGAATCAGCACCACAGTGGACAATTCAACAATCACTCAATGCATGATATTCTCCTCATATATATAAGCTCAGTCACTCAACCCACAACACTCATCTCACTACCATGCAACAAATATGAGACCAAAACCAAAATAAACAACACAATTTAGAACACCCTTCACTCAACCCTCAACAACAACATCCCTAACCAAGGCCAGCTGAGTACCTGCAAACAAATATAAATTTATGTAAAAGCTCACACCACTCAACCCTCAACATAAACTGATCACACCAGCTTGGCTCACTTACACTCAACACGCATTCCCTAACAAAGGACCAGCTGGGAATCTACGAAGACAACAGTTAGAAAGAAACTTTGAGGGCTCACACACTCAACCCTCAAAACTCTCTATATCACTCACAGACCTATTTTAGGACTCACATCCCTCAACCCTCTTCCCTACAATGTACCAGCCAAACCTGCCACAGTTAGATAACAAATCCAGAGAAAATACAGAGAAGCCAACAGCACACCCCAAATCCAGCAAATCTGCCAACCGATAGCAAACTAATCAGTATCTAAACCAGATCAGAAATCACTCTGGCTAATGAGACCCCTGCCAACTTCAGTGTACGTGTAAACCAAAACATTAGCCATTTGATTGTATAATAGAACGAGGAAGTGACCACTCCTTTATATGCCAATCATTTGCATGTTCAGCTTTAAACGTACTAACAGATAACAACCTGTGTCTGATCAGATTTTTAATCCTACACAACACAGAAATCTCATTTGACTTTTTTTATTGGAAAATTCTACAATTTCTTTCATGCCAAATACAATAGATGGAACAAGCTAGCACAAGTTTGTAAATAGTAGTGGACAAAGACTTACCATGTGTATGACCAGAAAACCACTCAATTAAATTGCTCAAAGGAAGATGAGGTCACTTCACATTGCATTTCACCTGCAAAGACTGCCAAATTCTTTGAGAGAAAGAGCAGCCAAAAACCAAGTGGTTATGGTCTTCATTTTGCTCCTCACACAACACACAAGTAATAGAGCCTCTAATACCAAACATAACCATCCTATCCAAGGTGCTGAGCCTATTCTGGAAGGCAAGCCAATCCACAGTGCTAACTTTGGGAATATGACACTTAAACCAAAGCAAAGTAGACCAATGAACCTTGGGACCCTAAGGCCTCCATTCATTCCAAGCTGACTTAATAGAGAATTCACTATCAACAGAGGGTTGCCAAACAATCCTGTCCTCACTCAAACTAGATCTCAAACTCTCAGGAATACTACTCTTAATCTCATCTAACTCCCAAGTCTGACAACTTGGCCAGCTCCACATAAGGCCATTGACAATAGACCTTAGCTTGAGCTTGTATACCTGAATCATAAATAACCCTATCACCAAACTTCCTATGAAGAGGCCCCAAAGGATGCCAGTGGTCAACTTTGCTTCTAATGTGGTGAATCAACTCACCCCTAAGCCCCAGCATTTTCCTCCAAACCCAAGACGAGTCACCAGGGACCTTCACATTCCAGAAGCACCTATCTTCCAAAAGATAGGATTTAACCCATTGACACCACATAGATTGCTCACCACTAGCTAACAAAACCCAAACATGCTTAGACACAGCAGCCTTATTCCAAATGCCAACAGCCTTAAACCCAAGCCCACCTTCATTTCTAGGGAGACTGAGATGACTCCAAGCCACTTTAGCACCAAACTTCTTTAAATCAGCCCCAGACCAAAAGAATGCTCTAAGCAGAGGTTCAATCTCCTTTATAACCTTTTTTGATAGGATAAATAGAGACGACCAATACACTTGCATAGAAAACGTTATAGACTTAATGAGTTGGGCCCTCCCAACAAACGATGAAGCCTTATTAGTCTATAACTGAATTCTCTTAACAATCCTAGAAGTCAGTTGAGAGCAATCTCTATGACTAAGCTTGGTAGAAATAAGAGGCATACCAAGATACCTCATAGGTAAAGACCCCTCCTTGAACTCCATAATAACAAGTAGATCATTCCTCAAATGACAATCCATTCCTGCAAAAAACATGCGACTCTTGGAAGGACTAGGAGTAAACCCAGAGAGTTCCTCAAACTCAATGAGAGCTTCCTTGATAAGGGAAACAGAATGACTATCAACCCTACAAAAAATCATAAGATCATCTGCAAAACACATAAAAATCTAAAATTTAGTGTTAATGTGCTCTCATTTGTGGTTTAACACTTCTATGCTATATCTCATAAATGTTTTAGCTTTGTGATATTATATATGCTTATTTTGTGAACTTATTTTATCATGTCTTAGTTGTCTCACATTTAGCTTCGGTTAGCTTTGTTGTGATTATCCGTTGTTCTAACTGAAAACATAATGAATTTAAGAAGAAGAAACTTAGTTGGGTGATAATGGGTTTCTGTAATGCCCTCAAAATAATAACATTAAAACCCATCAACATAGACCTGCATTGGTATAAAAGATAAATATTCTTCTATTCATCAGAGTAGTTCCTTATAAAAGTATTACATGTTAATCAACAAAAGCAAATGCCCTACGGGCTTACAGCTTTCCAAGTTAACACTTGGTTACAAAAAGAAGAGTACTAACTCAATACATATAAAGCCCTTGGCTTGAATTTACATGTAATACACCAAAAGAAAATAAACAAAACAATCCGCCTGCCTCTAGCCTCCCAAGCTATGTCCTTGGAGGTGGCATGCTACCTGTACCTGAAAATGATGTCCCATAAAGGGTGAGCCACAGCCCAGTAGAGATATGCTAAACACAGTATGAGCAATGACTAAGACATTAGCAATTGATAAATGTTCAATTTCCATAAACCAATTCATAACCCATTTCCATTTCATTTTACTTTCCATTTCTTATCAATTTTACAATTTACATCAACGGCTCAGAACCTGGCCAACCACTTACATGAGACAATGACTCATATAAAACATTTCCCATTTTACAATAGATAAACATATTAGTTGTATCAACATCTCAACAGATAAGCATACAAGTTGTATCCACATTTCAACAGATATGCATATTAGCTATATCAACACTTCCAAAGATAAGCATATGAGCTGTATCAATACTTCCAAAGATAAGCATATGAGCTGTATCAACACATTGTCTGACAAGCATATGAGCTGTGTCAGTGGAGTTCATCCCCTATCTCCTCTCAAACAACTCCGGTTTAGAGGTTCATCCCCTATCTTCTCCTAAACCGTGGAGTACATCCCCTATCTCCTCCCACACACACAACGTATATACACAAGGGTCATATACATAATCAATCAATACATAACGTTAATGTATTCTATCAACCATCATACTCTATGACATATCCAATTGATTAGTTTTAGTTTTCCTAATCATCATGCATTGTCTACAACAATCAAAACTACCCTCCACCGGTAGCCCAAGCAATTATTTCTAAACAGATAATAAAAGCTCTAACAGATAAAATATCAATGTTTTCAAAAGTGAGCGATTTACAAATCCAACTCGATCATTTCACAACATAATGAACCAATTTCATTATTTCCAACTCAATTCCATAAGTCCACAATTTTCCCAAATTAATTATACCAATTAATTTATTCAACAAATTAGGGTTTTCCACCCCATTTCCCAATATTGACCCAATGCCTATATATCAACAACCAACAACAAAATCATTATTTTGAAACCCAAAATACATATTTAAGAATCAAAATAAGAAAGCCCCCTTTCAACATTTTCAAACCCTAACTTCCCAAAATCAACCATTTAACAAAATACCCAAATATCTAGGTCAAAACCCATAGTTGTGAGTAGGAATCCCTACCTCAAATTCGGAGCTCAAGGGAAGAAGATGACGAAACTCACCGTGCTCCAAAACTCAAAATTTTTGGATCAAGGTAGAGCCCTCGACGATCAACCCAACTTTTGCAAAGACCAAAGGTGAGGAAAACACCCTAGCTAGATCAACACTTAAAGAGAAGTTATGGTTTTAGAGAGAGAAACTCTCAAATGGCTTTTTGGAAAAGTAAGAGAGAGAGAGAGAGAATGTAAAAAGTGATTTTAAAATGCCCAGCTGCCAACTGATATACGACATTCCCGCTCGAGCGGAGAACACAACGCTCGAGCGCCAAGAACAAAAATCTGGACACGCTCGAGTGCAAGAAGTCCCGCTCGAGTGCCAAGACACAAGAATAAAGCACATCCGCTCGAGCGCGAAAACCAGTCCGCTCGAGCGTAGATTTCCCCCTCCTAGGACTTACACCCAAAAGTACTACCCGCTCGAGCGCCAACAAACCCGCTCGAGCGTAAAAATCACACCTGCAGAAGTTTTGCAGGGACACGAAATACTGAGGGTGTGCAATCCCCGCTCGAGCGCAAGAAGACCCGCTCGAGCGGACCGCCTAAAAACTGGGCAACAAGGAATTGAAACCAAGGCCTAACCAACCTGTAACAACCCTGTCCAAAACATCCTAAAACTCAAACAAATGGAATTAAAGGACGACAACAAGGTAGATACAACTACCAACTCCACGGAACCGAGTCCGGAATACAACAGAACAGTAAAAGGACAACCGGGATCACTATAGTTTCGTTACCTTGTGATGATCTAAAAAGATAATTGAAATGGTTGATTTGATAATGAAATGATTGTGGGAGGTGTTCTCATAGAGTTAAGTCTTCACAAAGTGGTTGTAGCATTAACCCTAAGATGGAACGGACATATTCAAACTCTATGCAGTGGTTTGATTTCGTGAGATAAGATTGGGTCTAGACAGAACATTTAGGAAGACAAAACCTTTTTGATTTGGAGGGATAAGGTTGGTTCCAGGGTGATAAAAAAAAAAAATCTTTTGGCCGTCCCTTTTGAGGTCTATCGATTGTGTTGTGCAGTATATAATTGTTGCAAACATCTGTGTTTAGGTCTGCAAAGCAACAAAAAGAGGAGTTCCAAATAGTCCGGTATTCAATTCTAGCGGTTGGGATGATGGGTCTCTTTGAGGGACTCTAGTGGCCTTTAGTTTCATTTTTTAGCTAACTATTAACTTATATTGTTACTATCTAACTGTCACCCCTACTTGATGAAATGTTATTTACGTCTGTTATTGCATAGTTGTTGTTCATAGCTGTTATTTTATTTCCTACGGTTTCTATACTTGTTCGTATTTTTCGAGGGGTGCAGAAAGTAGGTCTTTGGGTGTTCTTATTGGGTTTTGCAATTCACGTTGTTTTTAAATTGCCCTAGCATCCAATGCCATGTTCTGAAGAATTCACTGGCAAAGCAGACTTTGCAGAAGAGCTCGAGAGCTATGACGGGCATGAACTGATATCGGATTTTCAATCCCATTATTGTAATTTTATTTTACATTTAATTTGTAAAATTAGGGCTACGTTATCTGTAAGTATATTAAACTCTTATGTATTACCATTTATTTTTGGATGTGTAACCTTAGCAGAATCATGTATTTCTTTGTTATTAGGCCTGTTTGGTAAGGCTTATAAGCTGCTTATTTCAGCTTTTAGCTTAATTTAAGTTAAAATATTGTGTTTGGTACAGCTTAAGTTAACTAGCTTATAACTTAAATCAAGCTATTTCTCAGCTTATCTCAAAAGCTGGTTAGAGGGTGCTTAAATTTTTGACTTAAGCACGTAGTTGGTGTGGGGGGCTAAAATTACTTAAATGCCCTCGTCAATATCCAAATATTAATATTAATTAAAAAAGAAAAAAATCAATATTAATTAAAAATAAATAAATATTAATTGGTATTAATTACAAATAAATTCATATTGTATATTTTTATATTAATTAAAAAATAAAAAATTGTATATTTTTGAAGAAAAAGAAAAAAATCAATATTAATTAAAAAATAAATATTAATTGGTATTAATTATTAATAAATTCATATTGTATATTTTTATATTAATTAAAAAAAATTGTATATTTCTGAAGAAAAAGAAAAAAATCAATATTAATTAAAAAATCAATATTAATTGGTATTAATTATTAATAAATTAATATTGTATACTTTTGTAATGAATTAATTATTAATTGATGCTAATTAATAACAATTGTTGATTATTAATATTAATTGATAGTAATAAAAATTAATTATTAATATTAATTTATACTAATTAATAATTTTAGTATTAATTGAGACTAATTAAGCCATTAATTGATACTGATTAATAATTTTAGTATTAATTGATACTAATTAAGCAATTAATTGATACAAATTAATTTATAATGGAAAAAAATTGTAACAATAATCCTTCCATTACATTTTTATCAAATGTATCAATTTTTATATTAATTGATACTAATTAATACTAATTATATTAACTTTTATTAATGAAATAATTTTTTTAAATTAAAACTGAAAAAAATGACAAAATAATCATTTTTATATCATATTGTAGACGCCCCCGAACGCCCCGGGAGGAACAAGTCCCCTGTTCCGTTTGATATTGGGCTCACTACAGTTCGGACTCTCAATTTGTCACGGTTCTAAATCTGAACCAAAGAGTCCAATTCCGGAAAATCATTTTGAGAAAATAGATTTTGAAAGAAGTGCCAAACATGGACTGTTTTGCCAGATACAGAGTCGCCACCTAAATATTTTATTTTGGGGGAAATTTAGGAAACCCTGACTCGTTGCCTAAGGCCACGTGTCCGTCATCACCAAAGTTGCCTCGGCTCGGGAACTTGAGTACGATTGGAGAAGGTCACTTTGTGAGCACCCCCGCTCGCCCGATCAAAGATCGGCCTCTACTAACCATGATATCTATTTTTGAAAAACATTGTGTGTTCTTATTCCGGTTATTAGCCTAGATTTACTATGTGATGCGCACAGCATACAAGTATAGACTGGATCGCCTGAATTGGAACAAAACATTTCATGTTTGTTTGTTTGAAAATAGTTTGATGGTGCTACTCGCAAGTAGGCTAAGACGTGGATTTGCCACCCTCAGGTGGGCTTAGAAAACATGATTTTGCCACTATCTAGTGGGCTTAAAACACACAGTGAATGAATTGTTCCAATCCAAATAACCCAACCTTCACCCACAGGCATTCAGGCAGTTATATCACATAAGCAATTAGCCTCATGGTAAGCATGCTATCATGGCAGTCACTCACACGCATGCAAGGATGCTAAAGCATAAAACTTACCGAGTACTCCAAGCCAAAACAGAAACTAATTAGAAATCCATGCATGATCCTAATTATACAGAAATGCCTAATGCAACACATGCAAAAGTGCAACTATAGCAGGCTCGGCTATTCTAAACATGGCATATGAAATGCTACAGCTAACATGTATTCAACTTGGAATTGAAAATACAATGCAGTTAGTATGATGAGCCGAGCTTGGTGCATGCAAGACAGATGAATGAATGCAAACATGCTATCATACTGTATGCTAATTGAAACATCCCTAATCTAACCATCATAAGCGGGTAAATAAAAGGGAGAAAGACGTGGGGTTGGAAGACATACATCACACACACGCACACTTATTACAGTTGTGCCCTCGCTCGGAGGGTCCGAAAGAATAATACAGTTCGAATAAAAAATCAACTATCCTAGCTAATTAATTATTACAGACCCTTAATTAATTAACAAAATAAATGCAGAAAGAAGGTGGCCACAGTCGTGCCTCGGAATGCGCGAATGATGCATGTTTGACTCGTCTTGCCCGGAAACTCGCTGCCATAGCACTACTGCCTCTGTTTACACTGCCCTAGCTCCTCTGAAGACTGCACAAGTCTTGGAATAGGTTCTCTACACACTTTGGAGCACCACCGGCTAGAAGGAATGGTCACCGGCCGTGGGGAATGATCACCGGCTGCATTTTGATATATCGGCTGAAAATTCCTGGCCGGTCGGCACTATATGTAGCCGACCGGCCAAAACTTCCTGCAGAACCTGCAATTGACAGCAACAGAGGGCAAGCAGTGTATGGCATGGAATTTTCAAAGCAATGTATGCATGGCCACTCTCCCAATCATGTAATGGACTCAAAGGAGTATGCCCCTCGACCCTCGGGCCATCAATTATGCATGATGGCCTAAGAGGCCAAGTTTTTCAACTTCGATATCAAATGAAATGCAAGCACAAAACACATCAAAGGGTCCCAACCCCTATCATGATTGATCAAGAGGCAAGGGATGCATGATCAATGAAATGCAACCTAGGCATGGAGGCTAAGTATGCAACATGAACATGCAAATGAGCAATGTATACTAGGCGCGCAACCTAAACATGTAAGCAAACATGGCATGCAACAACATGCGATGATGGACTTAAACTAACATGGATAGCTCGCAAGCATGCCAAAATCAGTGGTCATTAGATGAAAATGAGACTCTCGAAACGCATGCACGCAAATCGAGGACCAAACCTAAGGCATAGTATGCAACTCTAACAAGGCATGGCAAGGCATAAAATATGACATACAAGCATGTAATTTCAGCACTAAAATGTGATACAAAACAGCCCCGAATCATGGAAACGTGGCACCCGATGCATGGAATGGCCCCGAAACACAAAACTAGGCATACGCATTGGCCTATAGCTATACAAAGCATGCATTATTTGATCATGAAGCATGAAGACAGATTCAATACAGTCCCAAAACATGCATATTTCCAGTTTATAACAAGTCCCAAAAATGAATGCAAATGGGGCTAATCTATCATGCAAAAATGGCCCTAAAAGAGAGATTAAACACAAAGGGATAGAAGATGGCCCCAAATGGTGATGAGCCCCTCAACAAAGTTGAAGAGGGGCTCAAAATAAGACCCTTTACAGTTTACATCAAGCCATGAAAATTAGCACAAGTAAGGCTAAACTATCATGCAAGAAAAGGCCTAAAAGAGGGGTAAAGAGGCAAGTGGCAGCTGCTTTTCTCAAACAGAGGAGATCCCTTCAAAAATATTGAATAGGGGCTCAAAAAAAGATATTTTACAGTTTATGGAAAGATCCAAAACAGCTTACAAATAGGCCTAAAAGAGAGATAAAGAAGTAAGTGATAGCAGCTGGCCTCAAACAGAGAAAGACCCTTAATCAAACATGAAAAGGGACTCAAAATATGACTATTTACAGTTTGGGTCGGAGCCCAAAAATTCTAGAAAGTATGGCTTAGATACAAAGCAAAATAAGGCAAGAAAAGAGGAAATAGGGACTCACCCTTGAAGACCAATGAACCAGCAGCTTTTGGTTGAAGAAATGGCGCTCCTAACCTCTGGAAATAACCTCCAAGTTGCTGGAATGGAGTATGGAGGTGTGGTGCTATGAGGTGGTGTAGAAATGGTCCAAGAACAAAGGTGTTTTGAGGCTTGGAAGAGAAGGAGAGGGAGGATGAATGCAAGAGCTCTAAACCAAATCTTGTAACCCTCAGAAATAAAGGGGAGAGGCTGGTTATATAGAGGGAGAGGGGTGGAGAAAAGGGGGGAAAAACTAATTCAAATTTTCCCCCGAAAGGGAAGACCTTCGGACAGTGCGTTTTGTGCAAAACAGCTGGCACAGCTATAATCCACTCAATCTGTAGAATACTCCGGAAGGTCGTCGGCTAGCAAAATTGGTCGGTCGGCTACTTTAACTAGCCGGTCGGCAATCTATTTGGCCGGTCGGCCATCTGTTCTGGCCGGTCGGCCATATATTTGGTCGGTCGGCCATCTGTTCTGGCCGATCGGTAGGAAAAATCTGCTCTGCAGGTCCAACTTCAAATGGGCATAACTTCTTCATATGAACTCCTTTTCAGGTCAATCTTATGTCAAAATTGAAGCCCCGGAAGTAAGCTTTCCAATGGCACCAGTTTTGCATCAAAATTCCAACTGTAAAAAAAGTTATGCTTGTTTTAGTGAAGGCTGCTCAGTTTCGGTCCAACCGGGATGATGCCCAACTTCAACCAATCATATCTCCGCCATCTGGACTCGAATTTAATAGATTCTTGAACAAAAAATGAAGCCCCGAAAGTATTCTTTCCAACGGTGGTGGCCTCATAGATTAACGTCATTTCTATAGACAGATAAGCTTGATTTAGCGAGGACTACTCGACTCCCTTCTACCCGGATTCATGCCTGTCTTCTCCTCCAACTTGGTTTCTTCTCTCTTCCCCTCCTTTCTTCAAATTTAAACCCCTAAGCAAGGTGTTTTGAAAGATTTTTCAAAGATTTCATCTCTCTTTCATTCATTTCCACTTTGTCCCTGCTCGGTTTATCGAAAAGCGCAACGTTTGACAAAATGCGAGCCTCGGAACATCGTAGAAACTTTATTTCAAAAAAGTTTTGAAAGAGAGGGTTTTAAGGTCTAAAAACCATCCAAAATACCTTTGGTCCAAAACGGGGTGTGAATTTGAGACTTGTCTCTCTCCTTGCCGAAGAAATTGGATCTTTGCCCTGCACACCTTTTATCACCAAGTAAACCATCAGTAATGCCCAAGTCTTATGGGCTGTCAAAAATGGGGTGTCTACACATATAAGGGCATAAAGGACAATTATACTGTAAAAATCTATTTCACAGCTTATTAACCAAATACTACTCTACTGCTTAAATCCATAATCTCACAGCTGCACCAAACAGATTAACAGCTTATGTTTATAGCTATAAGCCATAATCTGTTAAGCCATAATCTATAATCATTTTTCCACAGCTCTACCAAACGAGGCCATCCCCTGATATATTTCAATTTTTTGGGTGTCACAAAATACCCATGTTCTTAAAAATAAATGATTGAGAGATAATCATTTTGAAAAAGCAGTTCTAAATTTCTCATAAAAATGCTTTTAAGTAATAAATGATCACATGTACTAAATAATAGAACAATTTAATGGGTAAGGGAGAATTTTATCAAAAGTACATAACATGCAAAACCACTCACCTGTCACCAAGATAGAGCAGCTGTAAACGCAACACACACACACACACACAAAAAAAAAAAAAATCGCTATTATCCTAAATTAAAGTACAAGTAAGGACTATTTAGTACAAGTCTATTTTAATATCAAAATTAGACTAAAATAACCTCAAAAATAATAATGCTAGGGGTCAGGAAGAATTTGTCAGGAAAGGCTTCATGAATGAGTTGGCAGTAACCAACTCATTTTGGTGGACCCCCCAATACATTATTAAAAAAGAAGAAAAAGGAAAGAATATATTTTACCTAGAAAGAGAAAGTTCCATGATTCTATATTTCTGCAACAACACGCAGTCACTTTAGTGGCAACAACAATCTCTAAAAATAAAAAAATAAAAAAACTTCTCTTTGTCTCACGTTTCCAGCAATTGACGATTTATACGCTGCCACTTTCATAATCTGAGTTTTTTATCACAATTTTTGCTGCGAGTTCTTGCAAGAACACCATCTCCCATCATAAAGGTATGAAAATATAGCTACTCTGTTATAGCAGTATGAAGATTTAGTAGCAGTTGCTCCGTTAAGTGGCTCTATTTTTCACTAATGGTTGTTGCTGTGTTGTGGTTTTGTTGCTAAGTTGTTGGTGTTGGATTAATTTTGAGTGGTGTTTTGCTTTTATCTTGGTGGTTTGGTTGGTGCCTTACCAACCTTGGTTTTGTGCTAGCAAATGATTAGCCGCATATGTGAGTGCCAACCTAGTTCGGATTGTTATTGTGTGCTGTGACTGTCACGACCCAAACCCGCCGCTACGGGTTTAAACCGTAACCAGCCAGTAATCCCAGATTACCCAGCCTCAAAAACAAAATTAACAGAATTTATAATACAATATACGAGGCCATAAGCGGAAGCAGAATATAAAAACTTGTCCATTGAGCTATGCATACATGAAAATGACAAAATAGACATGTTATATCTCACACCCAACAGAACATAAAAGATTATGCATGTCCAGTACCATTCAGAAACTGGCAAACCAAAAACCAAGGTTTATATGCAGACCTGGTCTTTCATGACCATCAAAAGTAAACAAAAGAAAATCAAAATAAAAGCCTCGTGCGTAAGGCAACCTTGGCTGACTCCAAAATCTCGATAACCTTTTCTAGTCTCACTAAGGCTGGGGCTGGACATCCCACTGCTCACCTACAGACATATATATAAACGGAGTGAGCTGGAAACCCAATGAATAATCTCTAAGTAAAGGGGTTTAATGAATGAGTTCCATAACTTATCAGAGTAATTCAAAAGGTTCTTGTCAAAATTGAAACTTGCTTAAAAAACATGTAATAGAAAATACGGTTACCAAACCTTTCATTAATTGTCACATTGCGAAGTACCCAAAGGCCTTATTTTACTTATCGAAATGCCATACAGAACATTCATATTGAATGACTTCGTTTGGAACACACATCTTGGTGACTCGTACAGAACATCACATTGATGGCTTAGCAGAACATCATTCAAATGACTGATACAGAATTCGGAACATCACATTGATGGCTTAGATAGGATACAGAACATCACATTGATGCCATATACAGAATTAGCTCATACCGAACGTCTTATATGTGTAGATTCCATACAGAACGATGGACATCGAAGTCATACAAAACAATCATTAAGATCGACATCATATAGAACGTTTACAATGGTTCATTGCCTTTTGTCGAACATCACTTGCGAATTATAGACAACATAGTGGTTACCGAATGATCAAAGCACATTTTCATGTCATCTTTCATAAGGGAACTCATTCATTCTTAGCAAATCACATTTTCAGAATGCTTATCTCATTTTACACAATTCGGAGTTTCAGAGCATAGCTTAGTGCCTCAAAGTACTTGTTCAAATATCTTGGACCATATCTCATTACTTATACAAAGTGTAGGTTTCATAGTTCATTACATAGCAAAACTACTTTCAAAGTAAATCATACTAAAATACCATTACAAAGACATTACTCAACTCGAGTAGGTTAATGTTCTTCCACAATTTCAAACCAACACAATTCACATATACACATATTGGAACACATTGTTCGAATCATATAATTTATCTTCTCTTTCTAATTCAATCATTCATGTGGGTTTCTCACTTATTAGTTCCTTATTGAGTCACAATCCATGCTTAGAAATGCTCCAGAGAATATGAAAACCAAGATATGAACACATAAAAACTTGTCAAAATATGCTGAAACAAGGGTCTTCACTCGACCGCAACTTTAGTCGCTCGAGCGGTCTACAAAACTCTACAAAAGTACTGGTTGCTCAATTTTTATGCTCGAGCCAATTTTCTGTCGCTCGAGCCATGCAATTGTTTGCAAAAATACTGAGAGCTTGTCAAGTTCGCTTGAGCATTCACTTGGTCGCCCGAGCAGTTTGCAGATTTTCTGGGTTTTCCAGATTGCTCTTTAAAGTTCAAAAGTGCATCTCTCATGCCCAAAGCTTGCATGGCTTACTAGAAACATGTAGAAACTCATTATAATGCATAAATTCATAGAAATTAAGAAACCACATACTCAAATCCCTTTCAATTTTCCAAAATAAGATTCAAAACTCCATGTTCTTAACTCGCATGTAATGAATTAACTTTCCTTCTTTTCAAAACTCATGAACTTGACAAATTTGAGCCCAAAGGCTCATGCATGTACAAAACTCCTTTCCAAAACATGAATTTAAAGGTTAACACATGATGGATAAAACATTCATGTACAAATTAACCCACAATTCAAGCTCAACATGGTAAAACTCAACAATTTAGCTCATGCATGTAAAGCTTCTTCACATTCTTGACTTCTCATATCAAACTACATGCAAATGGTCAAATATAAACCATGAACTCAACTCTAAATCACAATATCTTCATGTATTGAGGGTTGAATTATTACCTAGAGGCTTCAAAAACAACAATTCTTGCACTAACTTGATCAAATCAAGCTAATCCTTCAATCTCTACACTTTCTCTCTCTAGAATATGAGCTCTCTCTCTATCTAGAGTTCTCCCTCAGATTTCTTGAACTCAAACGAAGAAGTACAATGAGCTCAAATGAGCTTATGACACAAATATATAGTTGGAGTGACTTAATACAACAATTAGCTTATTAGACCAATTAAAAACAACTTAATTAATTAATCTGAATCAACTTTTGATCAAACTTGCCATAAGGTTCTAAAAATTCCAATTAGTCTAATCATGCACTCAATTTTGGTTTCTAGCACCATTAAGACCTTCAATTTCAGATTAAGAGCGGAAATCACAACAGATTTTCCTGTGATCAACAGATAGTTTTCAAATTGAACAGATATACTCAAATTAATCACATGGCACATATCCTAATTAATAAATAACACATAATTAAATAATTATAATCATGATATTCGTGTTGGGGTCGTTACAGTCTTCCCCTCTTTAAGAAGTTTAGTCCTCCAAACTTACACTACCTTATATCAAAAATAACTCGAAATACCTTGTATTAAAAACAAATCAAATACTTTGGTCTCATAACATTCTCCCGTTTTAGCAGGCAGATCCTTTCTCATCAATCCTATCACAGAATTTTAACACATTCACCTTTGTCACAGAAGTTCGATTCGTTTCCTAGTTATTCAACAGGTTACAGTTCAACTCAATCATTCAATTCAGTGACCCATCATAGTCATTCAAGTCTTTTAGGTTTATGAACCATAGTAGCAAAGGTAATATTAAAGCAGTCAATCACAAAGCATATTGAATTCATACACTTTCAGATAGTCGAGGTTTTCTAATCCCAAATAGTGTACGTACTCAAAGCAGTCCACTGTTAACGAGTCTTATAGCATCGAATTACGAAATCTGATAACACCCAAGCAACCGATCTTCAATACTATATATATTCCCAATCAACCAAAGGTAAACGTTCAAATATTGTTCACAAGGAAATCAATCTGTTATTGATAGTCCACATAAAGTTTTGAAGATTCAAAGCAGACTCAAGTTCTTGGTCTATCAATCTCATTAGTAAACATAACCCGGTTAGCTATTCGTAAGCAATTCATAATCCCCCATAAACGTAATCAAATCAGATAATGGTTCTCAAATCAAATAAGGTTTTGTCAAATTAAATCAAACAAGGGTCCCATCAAATTATATCAGATGAAGGTTATCAGGTCAACCAAACAAAGGTTCTATCTGATCAAATCAAATAAAAGTTCTATCAATCATTCTCAATAGGGTACATTTGGTTCTGCAGGTCACATTCCATTCGCTTAGGTACATAGTCAATAATTTCACAATTGTTCTAAGTTCATCAATTCTCAAAATCATATCAGAGTCACACATCACAATGGTCCACATTAAAGTGTTTCAGGTCATGTACAATATGGCATTCTCTAAATAAGTCTTATATGTAAGTATACGGTACATGGTACACAGTAATGCATCATACAAAGTTCCTCGATTGCACATAGTATAGGTTTCATTATGCAAAAGTTCCAAATCAGTTTTTAACAATCAAAGTACACAGTCTCACAGATTAAAGAGTTCGTTATTTGGGGTGCCCAACTTAGTCACACAATCACAGAATCATAGTCTCGGTGGTTCAGCCAAGAAAGACAGTGATATAATAAAACATCATGAGTATAGGTTTAGATATATATATATATATATATGTACAAAGTTGATCAATATCCACAATGCAAATTTCATAGATT
This sequence comes from Camellia sinensis, assembly GCF_055761805.1. NCBI lineage: Eukaryota > Viridiplantae > Streptophyta > Magnoliopsida > Ericales > Theaceae > Camellia > Camellia sinensis. The sequence goes on from NC_138967.1 coordinate 67,046,580, forward strand.
CCCCAAATGGAGCAGATACATACAATAAATAAGGTACTGATCCCGTGGGTCTAACCAATCTACATGCACATGCAGCAGATATAAAAGAATACATTGAATCGAATCAAATAATATCCTGAGCAAAGTTATATACATTTACGAGTCCTTAATCAATCAACACATGGCATTCGTTTATAAATAGTAAAAGGTACCTGGGATAGCAATTTTAGGGTTCTGAGTATTTTTTGGGTGAGTGCAAATACTCTCCCTTGATTAGCATCCTCTCTTATCACAGGAGGCCTCGTCGTTGGTACTGATCCGGCCGAGCTAGCGCTGGGCCTATTCACATTCTGTCCCATCTGAGGACAATTTCGTATTGTATGTTCCATCTTACTACACCTGTAATGGGCTCCAGAAATTCGCTAACAAATTCCTCAGTGCTTTTTCCCACATTCTGGACAAGTCAGTGCGAAGCCGTTTCTTTGAGCGAGTTCATCTGGCTAGATGTCTCTGATTTCGATTTCTTATTTCTTGAAGATTCTTTATTCACATCAGAGTCTTGCCTTTTTCCCTTCCATTCAGAATTTCGGTTCATGTTAGCTTCAGACATCAATGCTCAGTCTAACACATCTACATATTTTGTTAGTTTCAATACATTAACTTTCTCTTGAATAGAGTTCCGGAGTCCTCCTTTGAATTTCCTTGGTTTCTTATAATCGGTATCGACCATGTGAGGCGTAAATCTTGCCAATTCGGTAAACTGAGATTCATATTCAATCACTGTTCAGTTGCCTTGTTTTAGCCCTTCAAATTCAGAAACTTTTTGATCCCGAACACATTGCGAAAAGTATTTTTCATAGAAGATTTCTAGAAATTTGGCCCAATCGATGTTTTTGTTTTCATCTCGGATCAACATCCACCATCGTCCAGCGTCATCTTCCAAAGTAAATGTGGCTAGCAGAACATTTTGTGCTTCAATGCACGGGAAGACTTCAAATAAATTTTCAATACCGAGAACCCATGCCTCAGCCTTCAAAGGGTCCACTCCTCTATGGAATAATGGTGGTTTCATTTTCTTAAACTCTTTTGTCAAAGCTATTGTTTGGTCATCCACTTGATGTTCTTGCATAGGCGGTGGCAGAGGTTCTTATTGTACCGGCTGTTGTTGTTGTTGTCTTAAGGCTTCAGCCATTTCTTGTACCATTCTTTCCAGTCTGTCAAGTCAGGCTGTGGAATATTCTTTTGGCTCATCCGCCCTTGTTCTCACCATGTTCTATAAAAACCTAGATTATGACAAATACAAAAATATATATTGATACACACAGGCATACATTTTCTCATATTCACATTTCATATATCTTGGGTGCACAATTAGTCATATACGTAACAGATGATTACATATATAACACTTATCAAATAAATGCACATTTAGCAGATGAATGTAACCCTTAATTCTGTTCTACAAACTCTTATTTCTCAAATGGACACGTGTGTGACATATAATTCGTGCTTTGATACCACTCTGTCACGACCCAAACCCGCCCCTATGGGTTTAGACTGTAACCAGCCAGTAATCCCAGATTACCCGGCCTCAAAAACAGAATTAACATAATTTATAATACAATATACAAGGCCATAAGAGGAAACAGAACATAAAAACTTGTCCATTGAGCTGTGCATACATGAAAATGACAAAATAGACATGTTACATCTCTCACCCAACAGAACATAAAAAGTTTATGCATGTCCAAGACCATTCAGAAACTGGAAAACCAAAAACCAAGGTTTATATATAGACCAAGTCTTTCATGACCATCAAAAGTAAACAAAAGAAAATCAAAATAAAAGCTTCGTGCGTGAGGAAACCTTGGCTGACTCCAAAATCTCAGTAACCTTTTCCAGTCTCACTAAGGCCGGGGCTGGACATCCCATTGCTCACCTACAGACATATATATAAACAGAGTGAGCTGGAAACCCAATGAATAATCTCTAAGTAAAGGGGTTTAATTAATGAGTTCCATAACTTATTAGAGTAATTCAAAAGGTTCTTGTCATAACTGAAACTTGTTTCAAAAACATGTAATAACAAACACAGTTACCAAACCTTTCATTAATTGTCACATTGTGAAGTACCCGAAGGCCTTATTTTACTTATCAACATGCCATACAGAATATTCATATTGAATGACTTTGTTCGAAACACACGTCTTGGTGACTTGTACAGAACATCACATTGATGGCTTAGTAGAACATCATTCAAATGACTGATACAGAATGTGGAACATCACATTGATGGCTTAGATAGGATGCAGAACATCACATTGATGCCATATAAAAAATGAGCTCATACAGATTTTCCTACGATCAACAAATAGTTTTCAAATTGAACAAATATAATCAAATTAATCACATGGCACATATCTCAATTAATAAATAACACATAATTAAATAATTAAAATCATTATATGCATGTCAGGGTCATTACAGTGATGCTTGAGCACTTGCCTCTTTCTTGATGTATCACTTTGTAATTCATTTGTGTTCATCAATAAAATTTGTTTTGCCGATCGAAAAAAAATTATGAAAATATGAGTCTTGTTTGTTTCATATACTTTATTTTTAATTTCTTTGTGCATATTTGGAATGTCTTTTTATCAAATCTAGAATTTTTAAAATTTGGGGCTTTTTTTTTAATTTGGAGCTTTCGTAATGAATTAATCATGAATTATTAACTATAGATGTAGTTCTCTTTCAATCATATTTTTGGATGTTTGTTTGAAGGCTAGATTAATGAAAATAAATTTTGTTGAATTTTTGGGGTGTTTGTTTGAAGGCAAAAAATTAGTTTGTTGATTTTTTGAGCGTTTGCTTGAACGCTAAATTAATGAAAAAATCAATATTTATTTAGAGTCTAGATGTAGTTCACAATTTCAATCAATTTGATTCACATGCATTATTAAAGAAAGGCCAAACTAAAGAAGAAAAAAATTGATTTATAATCTGTTACAGTCGATGTTTGTTTGAATTTGTGAAATATATGAATGTATGAATTTATATAAGTTGAGAAATACTAGAGATTGATTCTCATAAATTTATAAAAGTTGAAAAATACTAGACAATTGATTCTCATGGAGCACGACCTCATAATGTTCATAATTGTTATGAGATAACAATGGTTTTTTTTTTTTTTTTGAACGATGACAATGGTTTAATTTGATTCTGAATTTTCTGCTTGAATTTTTTTTTCCAGATGTTCAGCGTCAACATTTACTGGTATTGGTGGAGATAGGGGTGAGACCATTGAGATGAGATATAAAAGCAAAAAATGTAATTGCGGTGTAATTGCAGTAATTTGGATGACAGAGTCCGAGACACCAAACAAAGGAAGACTTTATTAGCATGGTGTAATCCCGTAACAGTCAAACATATTAAACATGAAACTCAAAGAAAAGCAAGACAGACAGAGGTTTATAGCTACCAAAACTCATGAAGTAGGGAACAATCCATTGAGTTTGAATATTAACGGAATTGAATGTAATATTAATATCCTAAAAATGTTGATTCAACACACTCTTGTATTTTGTGTTGCAATGGCAATAAAATGAGTATTGGAGAATATGACTAATGACATTTCATATTCGTGTTTGTATTGTAATGGAATGTCTTGTATTTTGAATTGTAATGATCATTGAAGAATATGAAATTCCTTGTTTTTGTCAAGCTCTTATTGATATTGTTACTAGCAACTCCTCATTGACTTTTTATTTATTTTTAATGACAAACATAACCTGTTAATGGGCTTGGTTGAGATCACAAATTAAAGAACAAATGAAATTTATTCATAATAAAGAAAAAAGCATTCTTAATGGTAATTTACTCATAATGTGAAGAAAAAAAAAATCACATTTCAAAATGAAAAAAAACTTCAAAGTTCCATAATAAACTCTAATAATTGATAATGCTTCAATGTAATAGTTCAGCTATATAAACCAACACCAAAATCATAGTGCTTTAACAAACAAGTCTCTCAAAATGTAATATAAACATTCTCAATGAACTTTAAAAAAAAAAAAAAAAGAAGAAAAAAGTCAACAAATGTCCAAGCAACCCTGCCATGTAGACATTTTCAACTTCTACCATTTGTCCTCTTCTGGATTGTTAACTTATGATTGTGCTATGTCATTCAACATTTTTGTGAAACTTGAATGTCCGAATATCGAAGATGGAGATGGATGATGATGCTCCTATCAAAATATATATATATATATATATATATATATATATATTAAATTTTCATAAAACCGTGTAAATAAATACACACTAGAATATTATGTACTCGGTATGACAAGTTTTCTTGAAATATGTTTTGTTGCTCCAAACTTGGACCCAATAGTTCAGATTCCTGCAGTATAAGAAGTAATTCGACAATCCAACTATAAAGAAATCATATAACTATAAAGTTAATGAATAAAATAAACTTCTTACATTCAGTTGAATACTCTCTTGTGTACCAAGATCAACAAATCCTATATTTGAAGGTGCACCAAACTCAGATCGCCATAAAATATAAAATTTGAAAGTTAACAAAATAATAGCTTTTTTTTTAATAGTAAATTAACTTATTCAAATAATTTCCAAACCTCTATACTTCCTTGGATGTTGGTCTTTGCTCCTTTCTTCTTCTTAACAACTTTTTCAACCATAGACTGTTTCCTTTTACATCGTGGCCGTCCCTTTTGATGTAAAACGACTGGATCAAGTATGGTTCTGCTCTCTTTTGACTTCAAAACACCATTTTCATAAGTCGTTGAATTATCATGATTACTCACAAAACTAGACTTATTATTTCCACAATCAATTTCAACTTCTTCCTTGAATTTCCCTTTTAGTTCAAGTAACTGTTCGACCACCATATCACACCTATTTTCACAATCAGTTGCCAAATCAACCACGTCATTGAAGACATTGAACATTTTATTATATTGACGGGTTTCGGGCAGCATTAAAGATTTGTTATAATTGATAATCACTTTACTATGGCACCTTTTCACATTTTTGTTCCATCTTCTTAAAATGTACTTGTCTAATATCTCATGAATCCTTTCTTTCATTAACACCACAATTTGATGCCTACACACTATTACCCTAAACTCGAACAACCGACAACTACAATTTGTGTCAAAGAAGAAAAGCTTGAAGAACTTCAAGAATTTCAACCTAAATCACCACTTTTGATCATCCTGAATCTTGTAACTTATCAATCACATAAGATTAAGAAGAAATTAGAGTTAATTAGGTTAGTATGGAAGAAATGAAGAGAAAACACAAGGAAGACTTAGGGTAATTGAAGAACAAGTAGAAGGTCTCAAATTCTTGCTAGTTTGATCTTCTTTTTAATGTTCTTAGCTCATTGGAAGTCCTATTCTCATGATTTCTCATAGCTTTTAATGATTTTGCATATTTAAATTCATGTTTTGAAGGAGGGAGAGGAAGAGGATTACAAAAGAATTGAAATGAAGCTAGGAAGTTAAAAATCTTGAAGTTTTGATATAGTTTTGATTATCTTATTCTTAAAAGAAGTTTATTTTTATGTTTCCTCTTGTTTTTCAAGAGTTTTGGAAGCTCAAAATCATGTCTTCAAACCCTAGAAAAAATGGGAGAATATGAGAAAAGGAAAGGATTTTCAGACTCAAACCAAGTATTCTAAAGCAGCCAATCCACTCTAGCGAATTTGAATTCTGCTCGAGCGGTTTGAACCCCAAAACTCGATTTCCGCTACTACTTACATCTGCCCATGCAACCCCAGAAATCTGCTCGAGCGGATTTCCCCTGTTTCAACAAACTTCAAATAGGCATATCTCTCTCATCCTAACTCAATTTTAAGCGATTTTTAAGTCTAAATTCAAGTCCTGGAAGTCTAGTTTCCAGTGTTAGTGGTCTCACATCCAAATTCTAAGTACATAAAGAGATATGCTCAAATTAGTGAAGGCGGCTCATTTTCTCTCTAACCATTTCAAGTTAATTTCTCTCCTAATTTAGTTTCCTTTCATTTCTTGCCATTTCCTTAAACCTTAAATATGTAAACATGATATTTTCAATACAAAACATATGAAATTGTTGTAGGATACCTAAGGCTCTTCAATATGCATATTTGGTACATGTTTAACACTTGAAATTGAGATTAGAAAGATTAGGAAACATTAATTTAAGTCATGAACATTTAGGGCCATTCAAAGTACGTCTTTGGCACATGCTTTGTACTTGATTCACATTTAGAAAATACTTGAATTAAGCCTTGATTGGCATTAAACACCTGAGAGAAGTTTAAAGGAACATCTAACCAAGTTTAGGCACTCAGTTTGTCATGTTTGCACAAATAAACTAGGTACTTCAATACCGCAACCAACACTTGAATTTAAGGGATTAAACAATGTGAATAAGAACTAAGAAGGCATTAAGTCACTTAGAAAGCTCTCACTAATCTAGAGGCATACAAGTTAAGTCATAGCTGTCATGACCCAAACCCGCTCCTATAGGTTTAGCATCGCAACAGGCCAGTGATCCTAAGATTATCGAAGGCCTCTGAACAAATTAACAAATTAAAAGGCTAATAGAAGCAAATATCAAAATATACTTGTCTATAGAGCTGTGCAGACTTATATGGGACAGAAAATTTAAACTTATATTTACATATAATATGACGTCAGCCTTACATACAGAAGTAACATAAACTTGTCCAAACAAAAGAAAAGAAAATAAAACTTAAAACTTGTTCATTAACTTGGTCACAGCATTGTCCACAAAAACTTGACCATAAAAAGACTTCCGGAACCTCCTCGGGAGGCGCTGCACTGGTTAACTGACACAAACGGATCCAGACTAGAAGTCTCAAGCCTGGTCACGCGCCTGTTTACCTACATACATAATATAAATAATGAGCTAAAGCCCAGTGAATAACAACAGAGTAAAGGTTTTATAAATGATGTCCATAATAGATTTGGAAATCAGATTTCAGATTAGAAACGAATTCATATACATATTCAGACTTGTAAACAGTCAAACGTGGTACATCCATTAGCGCTAACAGATCAAATTGGTCATAAAGACCTATATACAAAGCATATGGTCATTAAAACCTATATTCACATGAGATGGTCATACAGACCCACTTGCAGATCATATAGCTGATTATGCATAATCAGTTCCATGAATGGAACCCACTTGAAACTCTAGTACTAGGTAACATATAACATATCACATGATGCTAAGGATGCACGATTACATTTCAGAAAGCTGGCATTCATGGTTTACAAAATAGCAAGCATAACAGACAACTTAGATAGATTAAACGGACGGTTACGCGTGACCTACACAGACACATAACAGATATACATTGAAACACACGCTCTGTAACACTTGTCTTGTTTTATTTCTTTCTAGGTGTGGTTCTAACCCTTATCCTCATTATTATAGCTTAAACCATGGCTTAAGAATGCCAAAGATGGACTGAGAATGCAAAAATGCACTTTAAAAGACTTTGCAAAATGTTAGAAAACAAGGCAGTTCGCTCGAGCGAAGCTTTGGTCGCTCAAGTGGTCCGCAAAGTCTGCAAAAGTACTGGGAGCTCTCATTTTATGCTCAAGCCAACTTCTTGGTCGTTCAAGCTAAGACTGAAAATAAAGGGTGGTCGCTCAAGAAATCTTTCGGTCACTCGAGCCAACCATCAAACTCTGCAAAACTTCTAAGAGCTTTTGGTCGCTCGAGCGATGTAACCAAATTTTGGAATTTCCAGATTGCTCAATAAGGTTCAAAACTCAATTCCAAAGCTTTAATCTTGTTCATTTGGGCCAAAGACTTTAGAAACTACTTGGAAACTTGTAATAAAACATCAAATGAAGATCAATTTACAAAATCAAGGCCCAAAAGCTTGACAATTCTTCAAAACCAAGTTGAAACTATATATATAATCATATGCATGTAATGATATGAATTCAAAACTTCCAACACATGCATTCATGAAGTGAAAAGTGTGAAAACATGTTAACTTCTCAAACTTGAGCATAAAGAACACCATGCATATAAGTATTTGGTGAAATTCAAACTCAAAACTTGGTGAATTATGCATGCATGCGTGGAGTGTTCTTCTTTCTTTTTCCTTAGCTCAATTCTCTTGTTTAATCACTTAAACTCCTTGAATTTACATTATTAATGGCTGAAACATAAAAGGTAAGTCTTGAATTAGCAAGAGTCCTAAGTTCTTCCTAATTCCAAGTCTCTAGCTTAGATTCAAGCAAAATCCTCAATCTTCTTCCTAGATCTTTCGTTGCTCTTAAGTTGAACTCAATCTCTCTCTCTCTATACATTTTTGCTCTCAAGAATGAGTAGAACCTTCATTTGCTAAGTTTATATCATGTATTTATAGGTTGGATTAACTTAAGCTAATTAAATGTGATTAGAGTTAATTTAATCTAACTTCGTAATAAATTTATTATAATTATTTGATTCCGAATTGAATTCTAATTAAACTTACCATAAAGTTCCAAAAATTCTAAGTAACACACATTGACCTAGTCAATTTCGTGTTCAGATGCCGATAAGGCCTTCAATTAATAGAACAAAGCAGAATTCTAAATAGATATTCCTATGGCTAACAGATAGGAATGCAAAACACATACGAAATATACAATTAACATATAATCTCATTCTTAAAGCTTAATTAACATTCTTAATTACAGATTAACAGCTAATTATAGATCGAGGTTATTACAATAACCAAGCCTTGAACAATTTAGAAAAGAAGGTAGGAAACATTGTGCCTGTTTGGCAGAGCTTAATTACAGCTTATTTCAGCTTTCAGCTTAATTTAAGCTATTTTGATGTGTTTAGTTTAGCTTATAGCTTATAGCTTATAGCTTTTTGGAAGTCAGAAATCAGCTTATTCTTTGAGTGGGGCAGGAGATGCTTTAAGAATAAGTTGGAAATCAGCTTAAGCTGAAAGTTATAAGCTATAAGCTGTTGAGGCATAAGCTATAAACACTTTCCCACAGCTCTACCAAACAGGGCCATTAAACAAGATTAGAACACTTGAATTAAGATTAAGACTTACAAGTTGAATTGAATTTCAATGCTTGTTCTTGTTTTATGTAGGTTAAGCTTTAAAGAAGTTACACCCTCATTCCCGGAGCCATTTGTGAGTAGTAATTCAGTAACGCTATGTTGTCAAATTATGTTTTCAATGAAAAACTAGATTATGTTTACAAGCTTTGATATGTTTTGTTATGAATGAACATTCTATACCCTTTTATCATGTACCTAGATGGCATTCTTGGATAATGTCCCACAATTAGGGGAATATCCAATCATGTATTATGGCCGAGCTCATCTTTTTACGTTTAGCCGGTACCCGAGCTAGTTAAGCACCTTGTAATCCATGAAATGCTCTTCATTATATAATGTTTGCAAGTCAAGTATGTTTTGCCTTGTTCAAGTTATAGATATGAACAAGTTATGTTAAATGTTACATTTTTAAAAGCTCATGATATTCATTCACTTACCGCCTTACTTTATTACTATTCACTGGGCAATAGCTCACTTCTCTCCCTTATATATATAATGTAGGTAATGAAGAGTTCAAGTCCAATGAGAAGTTAATTAGAAGTCGGCCTTTTGTGGTTGTACTGATTTGCAAAATTAAGACATATGTATTGTAATATGTTTGCTATTTATGTCTTGTAATAATTTATTATTTATGTCTTGTAATAATGTAATGTAATGCTTCTAAAAAGAATGTAAGCTCTCATTTCATATAGTTATGCACTGCTCTGAATAGATGTTTTAAATGGACTCAATATAACAGATGATGGCTTTCGCACAACAGAAAGGGAATTTTTCCCCAATTATATTAAGAGTTCATCTTCCTTTTGTTTCGTTAGGCCTTTGGTAGTTAAGGACTACTGGCCGACCGCTACATCATCTTATTTGGAACAAGTTGGGGTCGTGACACCCATACCCATACTAATTGGTTGTTCCATCAAAATGCAAACTCATACTCTCCGTCTAGAGCTCTCTCTTTAACAGATTTCAGAGTGACCTATTGAAGGTCGAACTCGAAATGCAAAAGCAACCATCGAGCTAGCCTACCGGTAAGTGCTGGTTTCTCAAAGAGATATTTAATGGGATTTAATCTTGAAACCAGAATTACCGAGTGTGCTAACAAGTAGTGACTTAACTTCTTGGCAGCCCAGACCAAGGCTAGACTAGCCTTTTCCAAAGGGGTGTAATAGGTCTCGTATTCCAACATTTTCCTACTCAGATAGTATATGGCCTTTTCCACTCTTTCTTTCGACTCTTGTGCCAGCATACAACCCATGGTAGATTCAGTCACTAATAGGTATTGGATCAGTGGTTTCCCCGGCTCGAGTGGTGACAACACAGGCAGATTCTACAAGTACTGCATGATTTGCTCAAAGGAAAAATTGCATCGATCATCTTATTGGAACTTCTTCCCTTTCTTTAGCAAGCCAAATAGTGGTTCTCAAGTCAAAGCTAATTTTGAGATAAACCTTCTTATGAATTGCACTTTTACTAGAATACCTCACATCTCCTTTTCAGTCATTGGTGGGGGCATTTCCAAACACTGATTTATCTGAACTACTGATATGAAATAACGAACCCCTGTATCGATCCTCATACATAGCATATAGAAAGTAAGGTGACCAAAACATCCCTATAAGGGCTTAGGCTGCCCAGTCCTAGTTTTGGAGACGATCTAGGGCTTCACTATTCAATCAAGTGGCATCACTGCATCTCAGACACAAGAAAGCATCCAGTCCTATTTGTGGAAGTTGCTAAAGGTCAATATATGCGCTAGGTCAATCTGGTCAAAAAGGGTGCCTCAGCAAGACACTGATATACCTAGCCTACCCAACACCTATAAGTAAAGGAAGGATCAAGCAATATGTTGGTGATCCAAATCTGAGGCTTGTATTCCTACCGCAACAGAACCCACATCTGGCAAGCCGTCCGAGATGTTAGATGGAAAATACAGTGATTTAAGCATACCATGCATGAAATGCAATGAATATATATATGAAAATAAAATCCACATCATGAAGTGTGAGTCAAATTCTTTTAGTTTCCCCAGTAGAGTCGCCAAAAACTATGGGATGCCTTTGGGGTTACAAAGCGTGCCCTACAGTTCAGACTCCCGATCTCCTGATCTAGTCTCACTAATGCAATGTGAAACAGAAAATGAGAGTCCAGATCCAATAACTTTTATAGAAAATCCATTTTATTGCAAAACGTTTGTCAGGAATGGATTACATCACCAAATTTCAGAATCGCCACCTAATCTTTTGGGGAAATTATGAAACCCATTACTCGTACCAAAGGCCATTGTCCGTTGTAACCAAAGTGTCTTGGCTCAAGAACTTAGGTATGAAGGGGGGATGTCATTAATTAAGCACCCTCACTCATCAAAAGATTAGCCTCTACTAAGTCTTGGTGTGGTTTTTATAATCAACATATATTCATGTTCCGATTTTTATTAATACTAACATTATTATCTGAGGCAATCAAATATAGATTGTATCACTAATTTTGGTTATGCTATGATTTCATGCATTTTTTTGAAAAACCTTTTTTGTACAAACTCTGAAGCATAAGAATCAATTACATTCCAACATAAGCAACATAACCTTCATCCATTATCATTCATATAGATATTTCAATTAAGCATTTAGCCTCATGGTATAGCAATGAACATGATAAGGGACATACACACAAAATGCTAAAGCAAAGAAAATGCTCACCTAGTACTTCGATATAAGCCATAAGAATAGCTTAGTATATGCATGATCTTATGTACAAGTAATTAATGCAATACATCCATGACATGCGTCTATAGGTCCGGATACTAAGATATGGCATGGATATCATCTCAAGGCATGGGATGGCGCACATAGCACATATTTAATTTAGAAATGACAAACTCCACAAATGCAAATGAGCGGGACCCAAATGCATTGAAAAATTGATGCAATACATGAGCATGATAAATAAGACATAATGCTATACATAAAACTTATGAATAAAAGGGTTAGAAAGACGTGGGGTTAGAAGATTATTACAACAACCTGAATGAGAAAGGAGGGAGGAGAGAGAGAGAGAGAGCGATTATTACAATAATCGAATAAATAATAAAAGAAAAAAAGGGGGATTAGAGAAGTTATTACAACATTGATCGATCCAGCCAAACTATTACTGAATCTAACACAGCATACTAAATAAAACCATCGAGTAGCTCCAGAACCCCTCAGGAGAGCATTCCCCAGAAATTGTTTGCTCTGTTCTTGGGAGAATCATCCGACCAGACACAAAATGGGCCAGCCGAACAGGAAAATGACCGGCCTAATTCTTTATCCAATAGAGATTTAGGTCAGTGCAGAAATTTCCAAAATATAAGCCAAAAGACATCTTCTGAAGGGTGCCCATCCCTTCTACCTCCTCTATTCACAGGAATCTAGGGAAGAGGTAGATGATCCCCAACCCTTAACAATAGCATAAATAGATATATACAACAGATATTTTAAAACAAACCAACAATTAAGGGGATCAAAAATTCAAATTCAAGCCTAAGAAATGGATGGGAAACTACTTCATCTCTTTGTGAATAAGGGCAGGTTAATATCCAAATCCATATTATTAATTGGAGAGAGTAGATTAATGCAAATCATTTCTTAGTGGAAGCTTGGCTTTAAAATAAGGGATTCTCAAAAATTCATTGAAAACTCTTCTTCTATTCATGGAACAAGGGTGTTTCCGTCTCTTTCCATGTTTACAAATGATTGAGAAGAGAGAGTTCAAAGCCTTTGACACAAAATTTCCTGTTTTGCTTCCAAAATACTCAATAAAAGCGGAAGAATACAACATTTTCAACATCAAATCCTAAGGATCATCTAAGCAATCCTATGAAACAACCCCTAACACAAATTGACTTTGAGTAAAGAGTTGAGACACATGGATCAAAGTACTTAGAAGATAGGATATGTGAAGAAAAAGTGTGTAGCAATGAAAAACTACTCTACATATTAAACTTGTGAATGGATGGCTAATTTCTACTCCCAATCACATTTATAAGGTTTCAAAATATGCAATAACAAGAAGCTCTAGCTAAGGAAAGCAAGAAAGAAAAGAAAAACTATCAACTCAATGGATGGGTGGCTAATTTCTACTCCCTCCACTTCCATGAGGGCTTGTTACATATTTACAACAATTATACAGTAAAGAACAAGGTCATAAATAAACAAGAGGAGAAGAAGGATGATTAAAGGTTAAAAAATCTCACCTCTTAAGAGGATAAGCTTCTTTGTTTTGCAAACCCCCTCTTGATTCCCTCAAGTCCTACTAGATGTATTTTAAGATGTCCAAGAACCCTCATAAGAATCCTAGGATCAAGTTTCCATGGAGTTCTAGTGTTAGAGAGTGAAGGTGGCAGGTAGGAGATGAAGGTGAAGGAGAGAAAAGAGTCAAGAGGCTTGTATAAGTCATGGGCCAAACTTTTTACCCTTAGAAATGAGTTGTCGAGCTTTATCTATAGAGCCTCGGGTGTAAATATTTGTGATATTTGTGGTAGATGAGTAGAATAAGTTGAAATTTCCAAAAATGCTATGTACACAGACAATTTAGCTGGCCATTCCCTTTGATGTCCAACCGAATGCACTTTTGACCGGCCATAAAATGTTGTCCGGTAAGTCAGAAAGTACACTGTTAGATCAACAAGGTAAGGTTAACATGAATTGAGAGGAGAAACATGTATTTAAGAAGATTTCACCTCTTCCATTCATTCCCACTGTATTTGTTGCTCTGTTTGTTTGAAAATGTGTGGCATTCCAGTTTGAGAAATACTGAGCCTCGAAACATATTGGTAATGTTTGGAACTGCACAGCCAAATTCGTTTTGAAATAGAGTCTCATTTGGTCGAAAAGCATTTTGGCCAAAGTAGGCGTTTTGGTGGTTTAAGGCTTGCATCTTAGACTTCTTGTTGAGTGATTCATAAGACTAGCACATCTCGTTTTCATCATTGGGTACCCAAGAAAAAGCGCCCAAGTCTTAAGCCCGGTCAAAAATATGGTGTCTACAAAGATATTTCACACTAAACGCCCACTTGCATCTTGCTATCTTGGTGCTAAGTTGTAATGGCACAAGGACCCAAGTCTCATTTTGTTCCAAAACTGCCATTTTAACTAGCATGGGCGCCACCTAATGGGAATGCTAAAGAGCCTCAAAGACGGAGTGAGGAACAAACATCAAGTCAAGCTTTCCAAGGAAATAATAATAAGAATCTGAAAGACTAGCATAAGACAAATACTTGAAAATGGGATGATTAGTACTGCTAAGCAACCATAACGATCAAGAGGGAAATGATTGCGTTTGGGAAATCGCTAGGAGAAAGGAGAATAGAGTAAGAGAGAAGCAGTACCTGAACCAGGAGAAGATAGGGCAGAGCACGCGGACGGTGAGAATAAGTCTGGAGAGGAAGAGCCAGAGGTGAAGTAAATGGAGAAGACCTGAAAGGTGACACATCGGATAAGATACTTGAAAGAGTGGAGTCAAAGATGAGAACATATAATGAATAGAGAAAGACACGTCGCCAGCTGGAGCAGAGAGAGAAGCCTGCAGAAGAAAGTTAATACCAAAGAAATGAAGAGTTTCACAAAAGCTATATCTAAATAATGATATAAACGACAACTGACTAGATCATAACACCGATTACCCTTGGAAAGAGTAGAGTACCCCCACAAAAAAGCATCTAATAGCTTTAGCATCTGACTTAGTACGAGAAGGGTTATGATTTTGGACAAAACAAGTGCACCCAAATGCATAAGGCAAGATTGAAAGTAAAATGCAATCAGGTTTCAGAACCTGTAAGGGCGCTAATCCCTATAGAACTCGACTAGGAGTTCGATTAATATGATATATAACAGTAAGAATGGCGGTGTACCAGTATGATTTGGGAACATGCATGCCACATAGAAGGCACCGAACTACAGACATGATATGATGATTTTTCCATTCAGTAACCCCATTCTGTTTAGGTGTGTATGCACAAGTGAGTTGTTGAAAAATACCCAGCTGATTAAGGTGGGAACAAAAAGCATCAGACATTTATTGATTATTTTTCTATATTTTTCCTATTAAACCTATTTTCCTAATTTTGTATAGCATGAGGGTGCTTTAATTAGAGAAAGACCCAATTTTTTTGAAACACAAATTTGTGAAATTATTCTAATATTGAAAATGTTGTCTCTACTTTTGAAATTGAAGTTGAATCTTTAAATTATGAAATTATTGCATACTATAGAGATAGATTGTTGACCATTGGTGGAGAAAGACATTGTTATAGAATTCATCATCATAGGATAAATTGAAACTCATGTGATGTATATTGAATTGTTAAATTCATGAGATGAAAATTCATTGATGAACGGAGGTGTTGTTGAACACATTTTAGATGAAAATGAGATTTGCATATGTTGCATATAGATTTGAAAATTAGTATTTTAAATTAAATAGTTATAGTGAATCCAAGCAATGTATATAGAAATGAGATTAAGTTGGTGAGAGAGTCTATGTGAAAGATCAAAAACTCACACGAAGTAAGTACACATTTGTCCTTCTGGCTAACAACCGGTAAAGTGGGGGTGTTTAGATGGTGCCTAGTGATGGCCACTGATAGACACATGTATATTGAGAGGGTTCATCAGAACATAATGAAAAGAATTGAGAATTAAGGTTTCTTATCAAATGCTTTGATAATTCATGATAGTTGGGGGGGGGGGGGAAACCATTATCATTGATAAAAACTAAATTTGAGCATCCTATATATGTATAGTATCATGATTATATGATTATGTGGATACATATTAGTAGACATAAAGATTCTCTACTAGACCATATGTTCACCTTACGTTACTAATAAATTTTGAAGTGTGGATGGCATGCCACGATCATGAAGTAACATAGAATATGTGCATGAGCTAGAGAGAGAACTCTTTTGATTATTGGCCCAGGGCCTGTATATTTTGTAAGCCAAGTGCCATATTTTGTAAATGTTCAAATCCTTCTCTGTCGATGTAAGCATGTGAGCATTCATTTTGTAATTGAATGCTTATTCTTTTGATTTATATATTGTATATTCACGCCATGTAGATATGTGATGTATGTAATGAATTGACCTCATGTATTGGGTGATGTATGTATATATATACGGAGGGTAACATTTGATTATCATTATGGTTGTTTTTTATTCAAAATTCAGGAATATTCTCTTGGGTTCGGATCCCAAAAATTCAAGGTGTAACACCGCTATTACCTTGCATAGTCCCATCACCCAAAATAAGAGAGTGATAATAATTTTAAGAGTAAATTATACTAACCACGTTTAGAAAAAATATAAAAAAATCTTACAAATTTGATATAATTACATCAATCTACCTTTAGGTAAAGATAAAGTGATCAAACTAATACAAATAAGATGAAAACACAATAATAGGTTGATATCCAATATAAAAATACGTTTTAATATAAAAAAATAACAATATCATTTTGCTATACATACGCTTAATAAATCACTGATAAAGAGGGTTAAAGTATAGTATGAATTATGATTGTAAAGGATCCTTTATAATTTATTAGAGTTATAAAAGTATTTTATTAAATAATTTCAAGGTTTCGGTTGGAAATTTGACTTTTTGACTAAAAAGGAAGGAAAAAGTTAAAAAAGTAAAAAATTTATTTGTTTGGTTACAATTCCAATAAATTATTTTTAAACGTGTTTTCATTTGTCTTTATTGAATTTTTTTTTCATACTTTAGTCAATTTTTATTTTTATTTTGTAGATATATGAAGATTAAATGCATCTAAAAAGTTTTTAAAAAAAAGTTCACTACAAAAAATGAAAATCCAAAAAAAAAAAATACACACGTATTTTTGTACGATTTTTTGTTTATTTTTAGTGATTTTTTAATATTTTAGCCAATTTATTTTAATTTTTAGATGCATCTTTGATTAGGCACATCTAAAAAGTATTAAAAAAAATTGATTAAAAAATAAAATAAAATAAAATCACTAAAACTAAATGAAACTCGTCTAAAAATATTTTTTGAAAAATCAAACTAAACATTAAAAAACTAAGAAAACTGTTTAAAAAAGTAAAATCTACTATCCATTTATGTGTTTTCATAGAGCAATTCTATGGTATCATATGCCTAGTTATGATTTTTATGATATTTGATTATCACCTATTGTGATTTTGGTCATGACATTGTTTTAATTATGAATGAAAAGGTCTTTGGTTATATTTTATATAGTATTTGATTATAACTTATTTTTTCTACGCTCATGTTGTTTGGGCAGAAAAATATTTTTTAATGTTTTTTGGAGAAAATATTTTTTATGTTTGGTGATGGTGATGGTGATGGTGATGGTAGTGGAATGAAGGTGAAGGTGAAGGTAAAGGTAAAGGTGAAGGTAGAGGAGGAGGCAGGGGCAGAAGTGTGTAAAGACTGGGCATGGCCATGGCTCCTGTAGCTGGCTTTTCGTGCTCCTCAGAGGGGTTTAGTCTCGGAGGATACGATAGCCCTACAGTTTGGACTCCCGTGATTCTGAATCTAGTTTCACAAGTGCAATATGAAACAGAAAAAACACAAATGAGAGTCAAAATCCGGCAAATCTAAGAAAATCTATTAATCATCAAAGATGCCAAAAATGGACTGCATTGTCAGATTTTAGAGTCGCCACCTAAATATTTTTGAAAAATTTAGGAAACCTGTGACTCGTGCCAAAGGCCACTTGTCCGTCATAACCAAAGTGTCTCAGCTTGGGAACTTAGGTATGAGAGGGGAAGGTCATGAATTGAGCACCCCATTCACCCGATCAAAGATCGGCCTCTACTAATCATGATGTGATTTTTTGTACATTATATGCTCATGTTCTAATTATTATGCTAACTTACTATGTGAGACACACAAGTATAGACCACGCCACTTACTTCGGAATATTTTCATTTCATGTTTGTTTGAAAAGAGTTTTGAATATATGTTTCTTGAAAAAACCAAGTTTATACATACATTTATCAAAGTCGTTCCAATTTAAGCGAAATAACGTTCATCCACATGCATTCAAAGAGATATTTCAAAAAAGCACTTAGCCTCATGGTAGTATGCTTTATATGGCAACACAAACACACATGTAATATGCTAAAGCAAAAACGCTCACCTAGTACTCAACCGAGACATACCAAAGGAAATAAATATAATTAGAAAAATACATGCTCCTACATATGCAAGGTGACTAATGTAACACATACAAAATGCAACTACTAGGTTCGGCTTATTTAACATATCATATGGATCAACTCAAGGCATGCAATAACGCACGTATTCAAGTAAGTAAGAAATGATAATGATATTAGAATGATGAACCGAACCCAATGCATGCAAAAATGGATACAAATCATGGCACTGATATGAAACGAAAACATGATGCTACCATGGTAAGCGTGTAAGTAAAAGGAAGAAAGAAATGAGGGTTGGAAGATATACAAATATTACAAATTGGTCCTCGTATAAAAGGGTCCAAATAAAAATTAACTAAACTAACTAGCTATTACAAATTCGAAAGAAGCTCACTTATTAATTACATATACTAATATTTAAAACACTAATTTAATAGACTTGAATGAGAGGCGAGGAACCGCATGTGCACAATCGAGAACATCCTCCGGAAACCTCTCTGTTTGCTGCTAGAATCTGTTCTGTTTGCAGTTAGAAAACTATTCTATTTTGGCCTTGGATTTTGCTCTGTTCTGCTGTAAAAATGCCACTACCTGTACAAAATAGGTGGTCGATCGGCCTTGAAAAGTGGTCGACTATCCAGAATAATGGCCGATTGGCCACTGTTTCTGGGAAATACCTTGCTGAAACAGAGCAAAAATAGAGTGCTTCCAAGAGATGTTTATCCTCTCTGCCCTTTCCTATCATGAAAATGATCAAGGGAGAAGTAGAATCGTTTCTCAAATCATCAATTATCGCAAATTTGTTACGTGATGATCTTAGCACCTATAGAACAAGAGCTCAATAAATGAAACAAAAGATAGACAGTACCTCCTCCCTATCATGGAATTACCTCAAGGGAGGGGGTAGACTTTGCCTCATGAATCATCAAACATCACTTAAATAGTATGCGATGATTCAAGATGCAATAAGTTCAGTTTAACGTCCCAACTGAACCTAATCGAATTTTGTTATCTTTTTACCTCTTTTATTCCAATTTTATTAGCCCTTTTTGTTTACCTTTTCATTTTCTTATCTTTTCTTCTTTTTTGTCCAAAGATGATGATTACGTCCACCAAGTCCAAAAGCAATAAAAAGTAGCAAGCATGACTTGACCCGGGAAATGAGCTTTTCAAGCCCTTTTCTACGGGGGAAACTACAAACGAAGAATCAAACCCATTTACGAGCGATAATGAATTTGGAGTCAAACCCAAAATGAGCGATAATGACTCCAAATCCAAACTTGATAATGGACTATAATGACTATTTCCTTTATGATTTCCAAGGGTCTAACTAGAAAATTAGTCCCTTAGAAGTAATACACTGGCAATAAAGGGAAGTGTCAAACAAGAGATTGTGCTTAGCATAAGAGAGATGTAATGCCCTAGTAATGAACCTTCGAAGAGATTAAACCATTTAGTATGAGGGGTCTCTTTCTTATGCCTTGAGCAATAATTTTTTGTTTGATACAACTCTTAATCAAATAAACAAAGAAATGAGGGAGATTGCAGAGTGCTAATGCAAAGTGAGTGATTACAACGACATGAATATATAAGAAAGCTATAAAAAAATAAAAAAGTGAGAGAAAAGACTATCAACTCAAATGGATTGGAAGTTATATCCATGAGGACTTACAACAACACATCTATAGTATCCAAAGTATAATTTAACACACTAAAAAGCACTGAAACAACACAAAAACAGTGCTGAAAATCAAGTTTTAGAGGTGGAAAAAGTGAGGAAAAGTGGGATAAAACCAAAGGGCTTCAACCAACCAACAAGCCTAAGAAAGAGTGGCTAACCCCTCCCTTTTTTTGTGACTTTAATCACATATTTCAAGCCTCAAAACACTCTGAAAACAGCAAGTAAACACAAAGAAAAGAGAGAGGAAAGATGGTTAAAGAGTTGAAAAATTACCCCTTTAAAGAGATGAAGAGCTTCCTAGTTAACAAGCCACAAGATGAGCACTCTCAAGAGCTGAAATTGTGTTCAAGAATCTCAGCAAAAGGCCTCAAGTTTAAGCTTAGGAGGTGTGTGTATATTGCAAGAGAGGAGGGAAGAGTGTTGGACAAGTTATAGCTCTTAACCAAAATTTTCTAACCCCAAACCATAAAGGATGGCCTTGTATTTATAGAAAAATAAGTTCTCTCATCGGAAATATCTGTATAGAGACAGCTGGTGCAAGGTATGAACATGGGAACAACTAGTAGCTACAAATTATCTACTGTCAGGAAACATGGCCAGCCGGCCATGAAGAGGTACGGCCGGCTAATCAAAAATGGCATGCCGACCACTTGTTGGCCAGCTCATCACTGAGTGGTCAGGCTAGAAAAAATAAGGTTTTGGTTCAAAGGGGGGTGCAAGGTTTAGATTTTAAAACTTGAAACCGAAGCCTTTCGCTAAAGAAATCGAACGATTGTACAGCGTAACTTTTCATCATCGAGTGTTCAGAGTGAGGTGCCCAAGTCTTAAGGGGATCAAAAATGGGGTGTCTCCTGCCCCCAACTTAAAAAAAAAAAAAAAAAAAAAAGAAAATTTTTTATGCATATATTTTTGTTAAAACAACTCATATCAAAGTGTGGCCCCCCTTATTAAAAAATAATTTATATACAAATATGTCAAAGTGGTTGAGCCCAGCTAACTTTTTTCTTTTTCTTTTTCTTTTTTTCTTCTCCTGAAAATAGCAACAAAAAAGTAACAAAAACTTACACCGCCTGGCTCTATTTGTTTGTAATTTATAATCTGCGAAAGTCCAAAAGTTTTTTAGTGGTTAAAGTCTGAAAGTCTTTTTACTAAGAAGTCCAAAACTCCTATTGCGAGTGTTCTTCCATTCCATCCTCTCCTCCTTAACTTTCTAAAAAATTGATTCAAACTCAATAATTATACAAACTGCAGTGTATTTATACCAGGAGAATTAACAACTGGTGAGGTACTATATTATATATAATATTGAAAATTATTTATTATTCATATTTTTTAGGGTTTTGTTTTGAATCATTTTTCTTTAATTTTAAATAAATTAATTTATGTATTATTTATAAAATTCTCTCAAGCTCATGGGATTCAATGAAATTGTTGATTTTGTGTGTAATTAAATCATCTCTTAACAATTGTGTATTTTTTGAGGGTTGAATGATTGATTTCAAATCACATTAGTAACAATTTATATTCTTTAGTGATACACGAATTCAAATTTTGTTAATATGATGTATTGACCAGGTATTTGATTTAATTTTGATTTGATTTGGTGTGGTAAATAATTTTGCATTTGTTTGTATATAATTAAAATAAAGCTTTGTAATAAGATGGAGGATGATTATTTCTCAGATTTTGTAACAGCTTGAGTCGAGATTCGATCCCTATTCTTTCCAGATAAAGATGGTTGTGTTAAAAAGGCTTTCTGTCAAATATTGGACATAGTCTGAAAAAATTTCTAAGTGTAAAAGTCGGATTTTTAAAACTTTCGATTTTAAAAACAATTTTTGGCAATAATTGTTCCTTATATAATAAATAGTCTAATTTGATTTTATGGGATTTTTCTACGAGGTATTAATCATTTTATTTCAATGTCAAATTTAGAAATTTCAATTAGAAAATTATTTTTGTACTAAAACAGGAGGAATCACTTTTTGGTTTAATTGGGTTTTGATTTTTTTGTATTTTTCTTTGAATCCAAATGGGGGGTATTTCCTTATATGTATTATAAACTTAAGTAAATGAAATATAAATGTAAGAGGCTAAATGAAAGTATTAATAAGGTTGATGTGTAGGGAGTGCATTAGGAATTGAGTCTGTGTGATTAGCTGTGTCCTAAGTGACTGCTCGAGCAGTTGGTTTACCGCTCAAGCAGTGAGTTGGGTGCAGTACTTTGCTCTGCAAGCCTGAAATACTGGGAGCACCTTGCTCTATGGTCTGTTCAGGTTCACCCTGTATAAAACCTACTTTTTACTCATTTTCTCACTTTTTTCTTATTCTCTCTCTTTTCTCTCTCCTTCTGCCCTTTTTGTGCCCATAAAGCTTTTAGACTTAGGTTTCATCTATTTCTACCCATTTTCTACCCTTAGTTCCTTATACCAAAATGTAGAGCTTGGTGAGGGCTTCCATTTAATCTGAGCGAATCGTCATTTCGTCGTCGGCAGATTTTTCGACTTGTCTCCTCTTCGCTTCAAGAAGTAGGGTTATATTTCTTTGACTCGATATGAGTTCGGTAGTATATTTGTGGTAGTTTTGAGTATAAAGAACCATGTTGTATTTGTTGTTAAGTTGATTTTGGAAGTTATGATTTGTGGGTTGAGGGTTGGTTAAATTGGGGTTGATTATCTATAATTTTGATATTAAACTTATTTTCTTTGTATAAAATTGTATGTGGGTATTTGAAAGGGAGAAAGCCCTAGATTTGTGAAAACCCTAAATGCGAATGCTTTAGGAGTTGAGGGATTACTGAGAAATGAATTGTTTTATTTGAAAATGGAGGATTTGGTTGGAAATTCTTATGAAACTTTTGGAATATCAAGTATTCATTACACCTTAAAATGTTGAGTTTGATGGAAAACTATATAAGTTTTGGAAAATTGGCTTTAAAATGTTGAATATGGATTATTCTAATATTGAATTTTGTATTCATATTGTTATCTTTTAATTATTGCATTAGAGATAACTGTTTTAGCTATCGATAGAGGATAGCATTACCTTGTGTTAGAAATTGCATGTGATTAGGCAATTGGATTTTTATGAAATCATGTATCTCATTATGCATGTCATGGATTTGGAAACCTTATGTTTTAGGAAAAGTTATTTTGAAAACACTTGTATCGTTTTGTTAAAAAGGGTGAATACCAGGTGAAATATGGGTAAGGGTGTGGTTATAGTTAATTAAGTTGGCCTTTGTGTCCACAGTGAAAGTCCAAAAAAAAAAAAAAAAACCCGCTTGTATTCATGTCGATCCCAATGGTGAAATACTAGTAAAATGGCAATAGTAGTGCTAGCCAACACTTACATGGGTGCCGATCTCGTTGGCGAAATATCAGTAAAATGGCAACCGTGGTATTGCTTTTATAGTATAGCGACCCTGGTTTTGACCCGTCTCTTGTGGTGTTTCGGACTCCAGTTTGTATGGTTTGGAGGGTGGTTTATGTCTTGCTTCCATTGTCTTTCCCTTAATGTTGGTTATTGGGTTGTAGTTGTGTGTTTGGAACAAGTTGATTGCTTGTTTTTCCAAAACCTTGTTGCACAGATTTTGGCCTCTTCGCTCAAGCGAGGCTTCTTACGCTCAAGCGAGCCTTGTGTAAACTGTTCTTCGCTCGAGCGAGCACTCTTGTGCTCGAGCGTGCGTTTCCTTCGCTCGAGCAAGCTTTCCTTTGCTCGAGCGTGCTTCTGCGTTGCAGACCTGAAGCTTTGCATTGTTCGCTCGAGCGACGCGACCTTTTTGTGTCTGGTCGCTCCAGCGAGAACTTCTTCGCTCAAGCGAGCCTGGTGTACATCAGTTCACAGCAACACCGTTTTGGCTTCATTTTTTATCTCCTTTTTCTCCACAAACCCTAAATCTGCAGTCTCTCTCTCTAGAAGTCACCTTCTCTCTAAGGTTTCATCTACATCCATTGTGTTCTTGACCCTAGTGTCTTGGAGAATAAGGTAGAGGGCTTTAAGAGCTTCGTGTTGATCCAAGTAAGAGTTGATTTTGTCATCTTTGGAGTTTCGATCTTGCTTGTTCGTCTTCTACACTTGAGGTAGGGATTTTCTACACTCTAATGTGGTTTTTAGCTTAGTTATTTGCTATTGTGTATAGATGATGAGATTTGGTTGTGGTTTAAACAAATCTAAGATTTGGGTGTGAAATGAAAAGAAGGGTTTTTGATGTATAAGAGATAAATGAGTATGGGGTTTAAATATAAGATCTTGGTGTACCAAAATAGTTGATTTTGGGTGTTTGGGTCAATATTGGAAAAAAGGAGATTTTTGCCCTAATTTGTTAGAATGAGTATTTTGTATAAATAATTGGAATTAACATTGAATATGTTAAATTGGATGGTTACTGATATAAATGGTGATATTGGATATGTAATATCTCACCTATGGAAGTTTTGAATAAACTATTTATTTTGAGATTGAACATTTCTTAGAAATAATTGCATTGGGCTATCGATGGAGGATAGCTATGATGGTTGTAGAAATTACATGAGGATTAAGCAATTTAATGCTAATCCACTGTTAGTGTCATTGAATATGACTATGTTATAAATACATTGTATATGTATGTTTATTGGGAGGAGAAAGGGGATGTACTCCATATATGATTATGTTTATAAATACATTACATATATATATTTGTTTGGGGAGGAGAAAGGGGATGGCATGTAAAGCAAGCTGGCCGGAGTGTCCGGGGTGAAAGACCCGAAAACATGTATACAAATGGGTGTCCATTCCTTCTGATGAAATATCCGTAAAATAGCAAAGTTTGAAGTGTTTCTGTATGTTTTTGCATAAATGGAAAACCATTAAGTTGTAGTCTCATTTTGGTTGTTGAAAGATAATGAATTTAACTGATGAATTGAGTAGTGTATATGTCATGACCCAAACCCGCCGCTAAGGGTTTAGCGTCATAACCGGCCAGTAATCCGTGATTACCAAAGGCCTGCCTAACAGTAATAACAATTATACAATAGGAGGGGCCTGCGGAAGCCTGTAAATATTAAAAGAGCTGTGAGGACTTAAATGCACAAACAACTTATATATATATATATATACATACCAATACAGACATAAGTCCAAGTCCATATTCACTATATATGTAAAAACTGAAGTCTAAAACACGTCTAAGTACAAAATGAAAGACATGTTGGGGAATTAAATCCCAAAGCCAAAATAGCTTATGAAATATTCACTTGACTCCATATGGCATTCATTCAAAAGATGTGGATTTAGACCACCCAAAACAAAGCCTTGACAATAACGGTCTGGAACCTCGTGGTGAGGCACAGTAGGTTGACTTGACAAAACGAAATTAGGTTGACACCGCTAACTTTGCTCCGGTGCCTAACCACCTACATATATACAATAAACTGTGAGCTAAAGCCCAGTGAATAACAACTGTGTAAAGGGGTTATGAATGAATGTCTTTTCAGTAATTAAAATAGTCGATTGCATCTGTAGATTAGTTATTCAATCAGTGTCTTATATTTCATGTCATATCAGTCATTTAGAGATCATAGCAATCATACGTGGTACATCCAATAGCAGAACAGTACAGTGGGTCTTAATAGACCGAACAGTCAGTTGATGGTCATTGAAACAGTAAACAGTATTGGTTCCAAACATTGGAACTAACAGAGATCTGTATAACAGTAGCAGTAGCAGTAACAGTAACAGTAACAGTAGCAGTAGCAGTAGCAGTAACAGTCAATTGCTATGAATGCCACGAATACAGTTCGTAAAATAAGACAAACATTCATTCGGTAAATAATATCATTTCAGAAAGCAGTACAGTTAATCATTCATAAAATAATTGTAATTGAATATAGCTTTACAACATTGTTACTCACAGTGGGTTAAGTCGATATAAGGCCTCAGATGCCCAACTATATAAATCACATAACAAAAACACAATAGAAGCACCGTTCAATATTCATTTCATTTTAATTCAACTCTCTTTATGTGTTTCTAGTTTATTCCATGATTATGTGAGTCCAGTTGATGCCTAAGAATACTTAAAATGTCATAAGGATGCAATTATGCATTTAAAAGAGTTAGTCAAAAATTGCTGAAAATAGGGTCTTCGCTCGAGCGCCACTTTGGTCGCTCGAGCGGACTATAAAATTTTGAAACACTTTTGGGAGCTCGATTTTCACACTCGAGCGAGACTTTCCTCGCTCGAGCGGACAACATAAATTCTGGAATTTTTAGAATTATAATTGAAGTTCAAATTTGATATTCAAGGCCTCAAAACTTGTATTTTTTGTACAAAAATATGGAGAATCATTATATAATTTAGTAAACACTCTCAATTAAGAATCATTCGCTCAAAATCATGCTCCAATTGCCCAAATTTAGTTTTAACTCATTTTCTCCATATCAAACCCACAAATTTTTAAAACATGAATTAAACTTCTAAAACTCTTGCAAATTCATGATGCATGTGCAATTGAAACTCAATTTCATGTAAGACAAATAAATTCAAACCCAAAATGGTTATTTCAAAATTAACTCCAATAATTTTGAATCTAATTCAATTTCTTCACCCTTTTACTAATTCCTTTTAATTTACATGAATTGAGTTATATGACTCTTAGGAAAGTATTTGCATGTATGAAATTAAGATTAAAACTAACTAATTTTTCTATATTCAAAATCAAATCATAATTTAATTCTTGACTTAGCCAAATTTAGATTTAATTAATTTTCTTCATATCACACCCAAAACTTAATTCATAATCATAGATGTTCCATAACATATTTAAATTTTGAATAAAATTCTTTCATTAGATTACATGCATGGGTTAGAGATCAAAATCAAATCAATGTCTAATTTTCCATAAACATGAGCCTAGCTTAATTTTCTTCATATCTATTCCAAATTTAAACTTATTAGTCTTTCACACATGAATTTAAGTCTAAAACATTAAAATTCCAACATGCATGTAAGGATGAGTTTCAACTTCATGAAGAATAACAGGAATCATACTCAATTAATTACTCTCTAAATTTATTTCCATAATCTTACACTAAACTCAATTTTTCATCATCTTCCTTCCAAATTCTTTTTAATTATATGTAATTGAACCTAATTATCTCTCAATTTCAACTTTTAAATGATTTATCTACAAAACTTGAACTTAAATTTCTTACCTAAAACCTTCAATTTGTTAAGTCTCTTGATCAAGTTGTGAGTTGCTTCCTTTGTCTTCAATTTCTTGCTTGAACTCTCTCTCTCTCTCTCTCTCTCTCTCTCTCTCTCTACTCAATGTTTCTCTCCCTCTCACTCGGCTGTTTTGCCCAGCTGAAAGCATAAACATAAATGATATAGCTCTAAGGCTCAAATACATAGCTCACCTTCTTCGATTTCATTTATTATTTTATTAAAAATTGTGGGACACTTGTCCACCTAGAAATAATCCATGTGGTGATATATTAGGATTAGTTAAGCACACTAATTACACATTAGTTTAATTAAACATTACTTAGTTTTGATTAATCATAATTAGCACATAACTTAATTAATCATAACTAATTACAATTCTTAAATGATTTAATTGGTCTAATTTGACTTCTATAAGGCCCAATTAATTATATTTAAATTTATCATTCTGAATCAGATTTTTAATCAATCTCCCAAAAGGCTCCAAATATTAAATTAAACTTATTCCCATCCTCAATTTTGGGTTTCTTAAATCATTTAAGCCTTCAATTTCTGACCGGACTCAAAATTTCGTCAATAAAGTACATAATCAATTTAGACACCACATAAATGAATTTAATTTTTAATAATCACAATTCTCAATCTTCATGACTTAATTAGCTCCAATTCGGACCCAATTAATAAAATATCAATTTTATAGATCTGAATCAAATATTTAATTAAGCTCTCATACGGTCCGATACTCGAAATTAAACTAATTCAATCCACCAATTATACTCTCTTGAGCCGTGTTGGCTTTTAATTTCTAATTTCAAAACAAATCCTCAATAGAATCATATACGAATCAAACTAAATAATTCTTATGACCCCAAATTAAATTAGAACAATGGGCGATTAAAATTCAAATTTCCTTGATTAATTAAGTGTTAATTATTATATGCGGTGGGATCGTCACAGTATATGAACTGGAAATGAATTGATGGAACATGGAATAAAATTGGCCTCAGTGGCATATGGATATACAGGCCTTATGGATGCTTCCATATCGGTATTGTTTATATAAGTGGTATTTATACCTTTGTTAAACTTCATAAATTGTGTTAGATTATTTCTACTAGCTGTTGGCTCACCCTATAAGGGAATACCATTTTTCAAGTGCAGATGAGATGTTTCCTCCAAGGCAATAGCGTGGATGGGCTTTTGGGAAGCAAGAGCTTCTTAATTATGAATTGGTTTGTGTTTGTTGGTATTTGTAAAGCCAAGGGCTTAAGATGTAATGAGCGACACTTAATTTGTGTAACCAAGCAATGACTTGGAAATATGTAAGCCTAGATGACATTTAAATGTTGTTAAACAATAAACTCTGATGTATGAAAGTATGTTGTTTCTCATATTTATTCCGCATATGAGTTATCTTTATGGTACTATTTTGGGGGTGTTACAACTTGGTATTAAAGCGTACCGGGTTTGAATACTTTGGATACGTGGAAAGTGGTTAGTACCACAATGGGTCTGTCTCGCTTGATTGAGACGTTAGCATGTATTGTATGCTTATGTGATAACATGCTTATGTAATTATGTGAGTATGAGATTTAATTCTTAAGATGTTGATTGAATTTACGGTTTTCTAGAAGTCCTATTGGAAGAGCACTTGATCACTGCTATTTCTAATTGAAACTCTAGCAACGCCGTGGGACGGTCATTATCTAGAAAGGAAATTCATATGTGTTTATGTGATTTCATGTCTATGTGGAGTGATTTACTATTGTCTAATGTATTAGGACACAAGTGAGTTAGCCTTGGCACTTTGAAAATGTGCTAATCTTGTTGTTACCTTTATTAGGATGTCAGGACGTGGACGTGGTGGTAATAGGAGTGGTAGGCCTAGGAGGCATGAGGTGCCTTTACCAGATGATATTCCGGCACAGGAAGAAGGAGTTGGTCAAGCCAATGTGGCCGAACCGGTTAATCAACAAGCCATGGGCGCCTTAGCCCGTGAAATGGCCGGGGCATTGAGAGAATCTATGGACATTCTCAGGGCAGAAAATCAGGTCCAGGCCCAAGTGGTTGAAGCAGGGCCATCTTTTCTGAAGAGGGAGTTTTTTCGGTCGAATTCGGATGAGTTCTTAGGTGATCCTAAGGAGCCATTGAAGGCAGATGAGTGGCTAGAACAGTTAGTGAAGACATTCGAGATGCTTGGCATCGAGGATGATCAGTTGAAAGTGACCATAGCATCTTTCCCATTGAAGGGGGATGCAGGTCAGTGGTGGAAGTATGCGCGTGGGCGCATTGGAGGAACTTGGGAGGCTTTTGTTGAGGCTTTCTAGGATAAATTTTTACCTCCCACGATTAGGGAGAAGTTGAGAGATCAATTCTCTAAATTGTTGCAGTTGAACACGCTAGTGGCTGAGTTTGAGGCAATCTTTACTAGTCTCTTGAGGTTTGCACCTGAGTTAGTGGTGACTGAGAAGCGTCGTTATTTGGAGTTTGAAAAGAGGTTAAGGATCGGACTAATGTATAAAGTTGCCGGTTCCATGACTAGAGATTATGGACGCCTTGTGCAGTCTGCAGCCCACCTTGAAACTATTATGCAGGCAGAAGATGAAAAGATGAGAGGCTCCAGGAGGAGTCAGGATAGTCAGGGGGATAGTAAGAGGCAGAGGGATTCCTACCCTCAACAGTCTCAGTGAACTCAGTCGAGGTCCACTTTTCCAATATCGAGTTCAGGTTCTGGGAGAGGTGGGCAGGGAGATTTTACTTGTTTTAAGTGTGGTCAGTTGGGCCATAAGTCTCCAGCTTGTCCTCAGAGAGAAGGACGACAGCGAGCAACATCATCTACGGCTCGTTTTTAGAGCCAGAGTCGGGGAAGAGGCCAGCCGCTCACTTGTTATCAGTGTGGGCAGGCGGGGCACCTGAAGAGGTTTTGTCCATAGTTAAGTGGTACACCTGGTGCGTCTAGTTCGAGACAGACACAGAGTTACCAGTCAACACAGTCAGCACAGGCCTCGAGGGCCAATCAGGGAGTCTCTTCGGCTCAATCTGTGCATCAGGCTTATGCTCTAAGAGGTGAGCAGGTTGAGCAGAGGCCTACTGGACGTATGTATACAGTTGTAGGGCCAGATCTTGTATCTTGTAGTGAGAGGTACCTTTTTATTTTGCAATTCAGTTGCTAATGTATTGATTGATACGGGTGCATCCCATTCTTTTATTTCGTATGCGTTTGCATAAGTTTTGGGTTTGGAGTTGGCACAGTTAGCATCTCCTATTTGTGTAAAGTCACCTATTGGTGGTTAGACTGTCTTGAGACAGGGATGTCGGGGTTGTGACATCGAGGTTGCTAGTTGTCGATTACCTTTTGCATTTGTGTTAATTGACATGCTTAGTTTTGATGTCATATTGAGTATGGACTGGTTATCGTCATACCGGGCTGTTATAAATTGCTACCGTCAGAAGGTTACTGTATGTACCTTGAGCGGTGATTGCTTTTATTTCTTGGGGGACCGGGTGGATAGAGTCTTATTACCGGTATATGATCCACGTGGGCTAAGTGAACTTAGTTATCTCCTTGCTAGCTTTTTGAGTAGTGAGTGTGATGAAATTCGGGTTGAATTGCCGAGAGTAGTTTGTGAATACTTGGATGTTTTTCCCAAGGATCTTGTTAGTTTACCGTCTCACCGAGAGATCGAGTTCTTTATTGATTCAGTGCCTAGCACGGCACCGGTTTCTATGACTCCATATAGATTTGCACCTACTGAATTGAGTGAGTTGAAGATTCAACTCCAGGAATTGTTAGATAAGGGTTTTATTCACCCTAGTACTTCACCTTGGGGAGCGTTGGCTCTCTTTGCTAAAAAGAAAGATGGAGCATTACGGCTTTGTATTGATTACAGAAAGTTGAACCAGGTTACTGTTAAGAATAAGTACCCAATGCCTCGTATAGATGATCTGTTTGATCAATTGAAAGGGTCTTGTTGTTTCTCTAAGATAGACCTGAGATCGGGTTATCATCAGTTGAGGGTAAGGGATGAGGATATCCCGAAGACGGCATTCCGTACGTGGTGTGGCCATTATGAGTTTCTTGTGATGCCTTTTGGTCTAACTAATGCTCCAGCTATGTTTATGGATTTAATGAATCAGATCTGCCATGAATTCTTAGATCGTTTTGTGGTTGTCTTTGTGGACGACATTTTGATTTATTCACCTTCTGAGGAGGAATACGAGGAACATTTACAAGTAGTACTTGAGTTACTTAGAGCCTATAAGCTGTATGCTAAGTTTGGGAAATGTGACTTTTGGCTGGAAGAGGTTAAATTCCTAGGGCATGTAGTGTCAAGGGAAGGGGTGATTGTGGATTCATCCAAGATAGAGGCAGTGCAAGATTAGGCACAACCTAAGAATGCTTTCGAGATTAGTAGTTTCTTGGGGTTGGCTGGGTATTACCGTCAGTTTGTGAAAGATTTCTCTAGACTAGCTTCACCTTTGACTAAGTTGACTAGAAAGGAAATTAAGTTTGTGTGGAGCGAGACTTGTGAAAGGTTGTTCCAAGAGCTTAAGATTAGACTCACCACTGCTCCAGTATTGATTATACCGGAGAGGGACTTGGATTATTCAGTTTATTGTGATGCTTCATGAGAAGGTTTAGGTTGTGTATTGATGCAAGAGGGTAAAGTGGTAGCCTATGGCTCACGACAATTGAAAACACATGAGAGAAATTATCCCACCCATGACCTAGAGTTAGCAGCAGTGATATTTGCCTTGAAAATTTGGAGGCATTATTTGTATAGTGAGAAATTTGAGGTGTTCTCTGATCACAAGAGTTTGAAGTATCTATTTGCACAGAAAGACTTGAATTTGACGCAAAGGAGGTGAATGGAATTCATAGAGGATTATGATTTTGAGTTGCATTATTATTCCAGGAAGGCCAATGTTATGGCCGATGCTTTGAGTAGAAAGCCACTTAGCAGTGTAGCCTCTATCGCCATCCGAGAATGGGAAATGTTGGGTACTCTTAATGAGTTTGACTTGCAACTGGGTGAGTTTGAGTCTGCAGCTTTGTTCTCAGTAGTTGTACAACTTACACTTATGAATTGAGTGTTGGAAGCGCAGAGGGGTGACCTTGAGGTGAAATCTTTCCGAGAGAAGATTTACAATGGGAAAGTAAAAAGAGATTTGACTGTGTATCCCAACCAAAGTGTGAGATACCGTGATCGTTTGTTTGTACCGGAGTCTTGCCGAGAGGAAGTACTCCGAGAGTTTCACTATTCGCGCCTTGCGGTGCATCCGGGAGGTACAAAGATGTATCATGATCTTAGTCGCCAGTTTTAGTGGAGAGGTATGAAAAAGGATGTGGTTGTGTTTGTATCCAAATGCCTTACTTGTCAACAAGTAAAGGCTGAGCATCAGGGGCCAGCGGGTTTGTTCTAACCCTTGCCTATAGCTGAGTGGAAGTGGGAGCATATTACGATGGACTTCGTTATGGGCCTTCCGAGGACTCAACGGGGTAGTGATGCCATTTTGTTCCTATGCGCGTAAGTGACTCGGTAGATTATCTTGCCAACTTGTACATTAGGGACATAGTGAGGTTACATGGGGTCTCTGCGACGATTGTTTCGGATAGAGATCCGCGTTTACTGCTCAGTTGTGGTAGAGTTTACAGAGTGCCTTGGGTACTAGATTGACTTTTAGCACGGCTTACCATCCTCAGACTAACGGGCAGTCCGAGCATACTATCCAGATTCTTGAGGATATGCTTCGAAGCTGTGTCCTTGACTTTATGGGGTCATGGGAGAGACACTTACCCATAGTGGAGTTTGCCTACAATAACAGTTTCCAATCGAGTATTGGCATGGCACCGTTTGAGGCCTTGTATGGTCGATCGTATAGATCTCTAGTGTGTTGGGCCGAGGTGGGTGATGCACGTTTGTTAGGTCCGAAATTGGTTCGAGAAACCACGGAGAAAGTCGCACTTATCTGTAAGAGGCTAGCTACGGCCTAGAGTCACCAGAAGAATTATGCCGACCGTAGGAAGAGACCTTTGTCATTTAAGGTGAGTGATCATGTCTTTTTGAAAATATCACCTAGACGGGGTTTGATGAGGTTTGGAAAGTTATCCCCTCAGTTTATTGGCCCTTTTGAAATCCTTGAACGGATTGGGGAGGTTGCTTACCGTTTGGCGTTACCACCACAAATTTCTGAGTTCATGACGTGTTTCATGTTTGTATGCTTTGGAAATATGAGCCGGATCCATCGCACGTGTTAGATTGGACCGATTTAGAGGTAGACGAGGATGCCTCGTATGGGGAGAGACCGGTGGAAGTCTTGGATAGACGAGATCAAGTTTTGCGAGGCAAGACAATTCCCTTGGTAAAAGTATTGTGGAAACATCACGGAGTCGAGGAAGCGACTTGGGAACATGAGTTAGAAGTCCAGGAGAAATATCCGGATTTGTGTTGTTGAGGCATGAGCATGTATTGAGAATTAAATTTTATTGATGAAAAGTCTAAGCTTTGTATATGTTTTAACTTGCAAGAACATTGTATATGTTATAATTGTTTGGGAAGAACATGGATTCAACATAAACATTGTATATGTTTTGAGAATGTGGAATATTGATGATGTTGCATCATTTTTGGAAGCATTGTATAGGCTATGTACGATTTTTTTTTTTTGAAAATTTGGACTTTGGTTAAACATTGTAAATGTTTTGGGAAATTGAAAATTTCATTTTAATTTGGGACTTGTGAATTGAGTCGGTGTGAATAGATGACCGGAGAATGGGTCATGGTGTTGAACTTGTGGGAATAACATGGTCGTGAATAGTTCAATTATGTTTTAAAGCCTGATTTGTTATTTCGGGGACGAAATTCTTTAAGGAGGGGAGGTTTATAGTGACCCTGGTTTTGACCCGTCTCTTGTGGTGTTTCGGACTTGGGTTTGTATGGTTTGGAGGGTAGTTTATGTCTTGCTTCCCTTGTCTTTCCCTTAATGTTGGTTATTAGGTTGTAGTTGTGTGTTTGAAACAAGTTGGTTGCTTATTTTTCCAAAACCTTGTTGCACAGATTTTGGCCTTTTCGCTCGAGCGAGGCTTCTTGCGCTCGAGCGAGCCTTGTGTAAACTGTTCTTCACTCGAGCGAGCACTCTTGCACTCAAGCGTGCGTCTGTGTCTCTGTAAGACTTGAAGGTTGGTGTTCTTCGCTCGAGCGAGCTTTCCCTTGCTCGAGCGAGCTTCTGCGTTGCAGACCTGAAGCTTTGCATTGATCGCTCGAGCGATGCTTCCTGCTCTCGAGCGAGGCGACCTTTTTGTGTTTGGTCGCGTCAGCGAGAACTCCTTCGCTCGAGCGAGCCTGGTGTACATCAGTTCACAGCAGCGCCGTTTTGGCTTCATTTTTGATCTCCTTTTTATCCACAAACCCTAAATCTGCAGTCTCTCTCTCTAGAAATCACATTCTCTCTAAGGTTTCATCTACATTCATTGTGTTCTTGACCTAGTGTCTTGGAGAATAAGGTAGAGGGCTTCAAAAGCTTCATGTTGATCCAAGTAAGAGTTGATTTCGTCATCTTTGGAGTTTCGATCTTGCTTGTTCATCTTCTACACTTGAGGTAGGAATTTTCTACACTCTAATATGGTTTTTAGCTTATTTGCTATTGTGTATAGATGATGAGATTTGGTTGTCGTTTGAACAAATCTAAGATTTGGGTGCGAAATGAAAAGAGGGGTTTTTGATGTATAAGAGATAAATGAGTATGGGGTTTGAATATAAGATCTTGGTGTACCAAAATAGTTGATTTTGGGTGTTTGGGTCAATATTGGAAAAAAGGGAGATTTTTGCCCTAATTTGTTAGAATGATTATTTTGTATAAATAATTGGAATTAACATTGAATATGTTAAATTGGATGGTTATTGATATAAATGGTGATATTAGATATGTAATATCTCACCTATGAAAGTTTTGAATAAACTATTTATTTTGAGATTGAACATCTCTTAGAAATAATTGCATTGGGCTATCGATGGAGGATAGCTATGATGGTTGTAGAAATTGCATGAGGATTAAGAGATTTAATGCTAATCCATTGTTGGTGTCATTGAATATGACTATATTATAAATACATTGTATATGTATGTTTATTGGGAACAGAAAGGGGATGTACTCCATATATGATTATGTTTATAAATACATTGCATATGTATATTTGTTTGGGGAGGAGAAAGGGGATGGACCTCATGTAAAGCAAGTTGAGCGGAGTGTCCTGGGTGAAAGATCTGAAAACATGTATATAAATGGGTGCCGATTCCTTCGGTTGAAATATCCGTAAAATGGCAAAGTTTGAAGTGTTTATGTATGTTTTTGCATAAATGGAAAACCATTAAGTTGTAGTCTCATTTTGGTTGTTCAAAGATAATGAATTTAACTGATGAATTGAGTAGTGTATATGAACTGGAAATGAATTAATGGAACATGGAATAAAATTAGCCTCAGTGGCATATGGATATACAGGCCTTATGGATTCTTCCATATCGGTATTGTTTATATACATGGTATTTATACCTTTGCTAAATTTCATAAATTGTGTTAGATTATTTCTACTGGGCTGTTGGCTCACCCTATAAGGGAATACCATTTTTTAGGTGCAGATGAGATGTTTCCTCCAAGGCAATAGCGTGGATGGACTTTCGGGAAGCAAGAGCTTCTTAATTATGAATTGTTGTGTGTATGTTGGTATTTGTAAAGCCAAGGGCTTAAGATGTAATGACCAAGACTCAATTTGTGTAACCAAGCAATGACTTAGAAAGATGTAAGCCTACATGGCATTTAATTGTTGTTAAATGATGTATGAAAGTATGTTGTTTCTCATATTTATTCCGCGTATGAGTTATCTTTATGATACTATTTTGGGGGCGTTACATATAGCCTGCTTTCGATACATTTGCCTAGAGATTCTAATGTCTGTATTTACGGCCCTATTTTCTATTTTCTGTTTAAGAAAAAGAATAATGATTCATGATTTGGAAATTGAGAAAATGTAAAGCAATGTATTTACTAATTGGTTTATGATTTCAATAAAGTGTATTGGGAAATGGTTTTCAATAAACCAAATGTGTTGTTAATGAATAACGTTTTGAATAAACGAAAGTTTTTGATGATAACGAAAATGTTTTTGTGAATGAAGCATATGCATTTAAAATGCATGGAGCATATTATATATGTATTGCATTCACGATTATTTATGCTAGTAGAGCATATTTAGGTTTTGGAATATACTCTACTGGGTTTTATGCTCACCCTACGTGGTTGAAATATTTTTCAGGTATATTGGCTTGCCTAGATGGGGAGATATGGCATCGGTTGGGGTTGTTGTTTGTGTGAGGTTGCTCTACTATTGATAGGCCTTCGGCCATTTGTTTTATAGGTCGAGTGCCATTGTTGTAAAGTGTTATACCCTTGTATACGATGTAAGTCTACGGGCATTTTACTTTTATAAGATATCTTCTCATATCTTCATTTAAAGAACCTTAATTCTACTTAGAACATGTATGTAGGGTGTATGTAATCGAAAGAAATCATATAACGTATCACATTATTGTATCCATTCGTATGAGAGTCCTTACATTCCTTTGTATTAATGTTGTCTTTTACTTATCAATGGGTGGTTTATTCACATGGGTTGGATCTCGGAAATTCGGAGCATGACAGACTCTGCGGTTTTATACATAAAAAGAGAAATAGCAATGAAATTTAGCTCCAAAGCAATCTTATATGATTTTTGAGATTTGGAAGAGTGTCGAGCTCCACTTTGATAGTTGATTGAGTTGAAAAGTGAACTTAAATTTCTTTTGTTCTTATTTTGTCAAGGTTGAATACTTCTTCTTCTTCTTCTTATTCTTCTTTTTTTTAAATATTATTATTATGAAGAAACTTAGTTTATGATTTTAATATATTTCTCTTGATTAAACTGTTATAATATGTTTATATTTTTTTAGAAATGTAAATGTTTTGGCCCTCCAAGTCTAAATCCTAGTTTCGCTCCTGAGTGGAGGTGGAGGTGGAGGTGGTGTGGCAGCGATGATAGCAATGGTGATGGTGGTGGTAGTGAAGGTGAGAGTGCAATGGTAGTATCGCGACATTAATAAAACTTTAATCTAAAAATGTTTTTCTCCTTTTAAAAGCTCAAAACGTTTTTTTGCCTAAATATGTTTGTTTTCCATTGATTATGGATTTTTTTTTATTATTGATTTTTGTTTTTCATTGTATCAAATATTAAAAAATACGGTGTAAGTTTGGTTTGTTTTTCAAAAAATTTTTTGGGAAAAATTCTCTACAAACAATTTTTTAAGAGTAATCAAACCAAACAAATTTTTTCAAAAAAAATCTCAAAAATTTGTTTGGTTACCTACTTTCCAAAATCACTCTCTCTCTCTCATACACACCAAATCAATCATTTTTTTTAAAACTCTCTCCTCAAAATGATTTTTCAAAACCATTTCTGAAAAAAGACAAACCAAATAAGTTTTCGTACTTTTTATCTCAAAAACTACTCTACAAACACAAACCAAACACACCCACGATTTTTTTTAATAAAAAATATTTTTCGTCCAAATAAGCAGAATGTTAGTTATTAATGAGAATAATCTAATTATTACAAATACCATAACTTGTATATAATACTCACCATTTTGAGGGTGTACATCGTGACCTTTTATTCCTATATTTAAAAAAAATAATGATTTATTCAAATAATTTCTTTCTCCTAAACCTTCCAAATGACATGCAAACTACATTCAGATATACTTTAAAAACTTTTGTTATAGATATCTTATCTTATCACCTCATTAATAGGATTTTAAGGTGAAGGGATTGCGTGAATGTAATACGGTTGTTAAATAAGATCATTATAAAAAACGTAATAACTAGAAGAAAAAAAAGAAAGTGAAATCCCAAACAAGGGCTTGAAGATATATATATATATATATATACACATTTGCAGGAAAAGGTGTGTGTGGTCTGTGAGATTAGGCCTAAGCGATGACATTCGGCACCGGCATTGACACGCGCGCGAAACGGAAGAATTGGTGGGAAAAACCTCCCTCCAAAACCTACACCTGTCACTTTCCAACCCCCCCTCCCTTCCCCCCCTTCTTCTTCAAAACCCTAGCAATTCCTCGCTCAATCTCAAACCCAGATTTCATTCCCTGGGCCTCATAGATTTAGAGAGAGAGAGAGAGAACAGTGAGAGAGAGAGAGAGAGAGCCCTTTCCATCTCTTCCGAGGCTCTCTCTCCCCCCCAACCCCCCCTACACAATGGCATTGATACATGAAGAAGCTGATGAAGAGATTGAGATTGAATTCGAGGCCACTCCGAAGCGCTACGTACCGCTCTCCGATTTGTACTCCGCCACAGCTCCATGCATCACCGCGACTAGATCTTCCAACGTCAAGTCCAAAAAGATCAAAGCTCGAAAGCTCCACCGTGGTCACCATTTTCACCGTGAAAAGCCACCGACACATTCGAAGAAGCCGCCCCTTCTTCACTGCTACTCTCGTCGCCGACCCAAGAAGCATCTGCATTCTCTCCAAGAGCCCTCATTTTTCGATTCCTTGGCGTCCCGATCGCAGCCTCAGTCCAATGTTTCGCCTGCATTGGAAATTGTAGAGGAAGATGGACCGCTTGTCGAAAAAAAAGATGAGGATTGCGGGTTGGGATCGATGAAGAAAAATAATGATAAGAAGAAACTTAAGAAGAAGAAGAAGCGGAAGAGGGAGTTTGGTGGCAGTGACGTTGTTAAATTGGGCGCTGATTCGAGCTCTTTGAACCAGCTCGACGAGCCTCGAGTGGGAGAGTCTCTGAATCAAAATTGTGATGTGAACAATGCTGACATTAGTCGGAAAAGAAAACGTCGTCGTGCTTCGGGGAATTGCGAAAACCCTGATGACTCCCAAATGGGTAATTCTGCTAAAAAATGGGTCCGGTAGGTTTTTCATTTCTTTACAAAGTTGCTACTTTTATTCCCCAAAACGAAAACCACATGTGATTTAAGGCAATTATTTAACTAGTATAGAGATTAGTGAGGGTTTACCCGGACACCGGATCACAAAAAAAGGCAATTATTTAACAAAGGAAAGGAAATTTGAGAAAAATATTAATTTTGAATTGAACACAGGTTGAGTTTCGATGGTGTTGATTTGAAGAAATTCATTGGATTAAAATGCAAGGCAAGTCCTTTTTCTATTTATTTATCTTGATAATGGACACATCCCCATTCAAAATGTATAAGTTTTATGTCCACATTGGCCCTTAACTTCGAGTTGCTGCAAACAGGTTTACTGGCCTTTGGATGGTTATTGGTATTCTGGTCACGTGGTTGGATTCAATGCAGAGACCGATCGACATCATGTATGGCCACCAGAGCTTGAGCAAAAACACACATATAATATATGTGCATACATGACATTTGTTGGAAACAATTTGGTAATACATTTAACATAATGCAGGTTTCATATGAGGATGGTGAGGAAGAATATATTCTTCTATCCAAGGAGAGAGTTAAGTTTTACATCTCTCGTGATGAGATGCAGCAGTTAAATCTGAGTTACAGGACTAAAACATCGGAGATGGATGACCTTGATTTTAGCGAGATGGTTGCATTGGCTGCTAGTTTTGATGATTCCCATGAGCTTGTACCTGGAGATATTATATGGGCCAAACTTACTGGTGAGTGTTTGTATGCTTTACAAAAAACCCTAATAACATGTAATTCACCTTATAAAACTACCCTTACCAATATGGTAACAACTTAATTCTCAAATTTAAACTTTAGAACCCTAAAAGCATATAATCATGAGAAAGTACAGCAACATAACTAAAAACCCCCTTCAACTGATTCAGTTAGTAAGAAAGTCAGATGCTTACGCCATTAAAGTGATTGTGCTTTACTAATATAATAGAAAGTAACGGCTCTAAGCTTTGCTGCTTCACATCTTGACCTTTTTGCGCTGTGAAGTGAGCACTACTTTGAGGAGATACAACAAGTTCTCGTGTAACCTACATATAGTGGTTTCTTTTTTCTTTCTTATAGAGAAAGGGCTATGCTTTTTAAAGAATGCCATTGCCCCGGTCAAAACTTAATATAAGCATTGTAAGCAGGGACGAGTTCCTAAACTACAAATGATGTGGAGCGGATGGCGAACTAATAGATCTCCTATTCGTTCAAAACACTTTTATTAACTTTCTAGTGAGTTGGCAAATGATTTGTATTGGAATATTTCACAACTAGGCTGCATCAACATGTGTCTGAAGCAGCCCCGTACTTTCTAAGTTCTAATGTTACACTTTCAAAGTTCTCGTTACCTTAAATGTCACGGCCTTTTATGTTTTTGTTGTTTGCTATTTTGCATTTTTGGTAGTATTACCAAAAAATGCTAATAGGTTAATGGTTTAGTATACTTTCGTTGCAAAATAGTGAATTTAGCAATTAAAAGAGATCCTATTTATATTTATATTTATATTTTTTCTATTTATTTTTTAAAATATTCTTAAGAGCAAAAAAATAAAGTGTAAATGAACCAAAACATAGAGAGAGTGGAGTTTCAAAATGAAAAGCATGGGCCATAATGTTTTTAGAAATGTGTTATTATATGATTAATTTGAAGAACAATAGATTTTTTTATTGGTCATGTTATTTTTAAAAGTAATTTGTTCTCATGTTTAAAGCGTCGCAAATTCTAATAGTATGATTTGTGCAAGTCTGCTCCATCATACCACATTTTAGACCATATGGTGTACCACATTCTCATTCCCGTTCTTCATGCCGAAACAATCCACGTTCCAAGTAAATAGTTTTTATTTTGTTTGTCTTTCTTTCTTTAGCTTGTTCTTTTTTCAGAGATATATAGGAGAACATTTTGCTGAAGGTGGCAGGTTAGAAGTAATTGTAGATTGTTAGATGTTGATACGAATGTATATACGCCTAACCTGTGAATGATAATGTAGCATTTTGTTCCTGAGGAATGTAATTTGGTTTTATTAATTACTAATCGCAAATAGATTAAGTTTACAACTTATATGGAATGTTATATAAGTAAAGCTTTGAGTATCAAGAAGGATAATTAGTATTGATGGCTTAGAGATACCCAAAGGTGACTGTTTAATACTCGCTCTGCCACAAATTGTTAGTCCGGCATGGAAAATAAGAACTTAAAAAATAATGTATTATTGTACTGAAATTTTCAATATTTTTTTTCACCAAATAAAAGATCTCATTTAGTACTTTTACTTTGTGAAAAAATTGAAAATTTTGGCACAAAAATATAACACTATTTTTTATATGCTACTGCTACTTGTACTGATTTTTGTCCTTTATGACTATTCTTTCTACATTGCAGCTTGATCCATGCTTGATTGTCAGCCTTTTGTATTTTTTATTTATTTATTATGTATATATATTGACTGTCTGGGGATACCTTCATAGGTGTTTGATGTATTCTTGGTGATTATGTGGATTTCATTTGACATGGACATGACCTCGTTTAAGATGTGCCTTGTGCTGCATAGATAGTGTAAAGTTGATGAATGAAGTAGGAACATTGTTTATGCAGTAACTTGTGATTAATGAATAACTTTTTGATTTAATGGAAAGCTTTACAACCTACAGGACTGTAAAGCCAGCTATGCATTGTGAATTTGTGAATTTACGATGTTGGGCAATCAAGAAATAATGTTTTAACAAAAAATGAGTATAGTTGAAATGAAGTTGCTGTGAAGGATGAGTTGTATTGAAAGAAATGATAGATGAGGAAATGGATGTATATGAAAGAATTTAATGGTTGTACAAATTAAGGAAATGATGAGATATTTGTCGGGGATGTCTAGCTATTGCAATCGAGATTTGTGATTGGAAGTGTAAGAAGTGATATGGTTCAAGTTAGTGCTGTTAAAGTTTATAATGGCTTTTGTTTTTAATTGATTATATTTTCCTTTGATTGAGGAAAGTAGTAATAGATGTGCAATCAATACCTTGAATTTGTGACTGGCATTTTTGATAATTTTACCAAGCTTGTTTAATATCATGCTTGACTAGCTTTCTTTGTTAATTATGGAAGTAGTAGGATTAGGAAAGACAATGCTCCAATCTTGTTTCTTAATGTCTTGTTTTACATTGTTTAGTAAAACACACCCTCAAAGAAAATAAAGCTTATGAAAAAAAAGAGTTACCGATGCTAGTTAAGTAATACCTGGATTTTCTACGTGTCAGGTGACAAATCATTTGTTGTTAATATGATGGGTCTCTACCATTTATGTTGATAAGTATCTCAATATGTAGGTGCAATTTTTTCCCAGTTTAAATTTTAATCCAAATATCAACAGATTCCTCTAAATGATTAGTTAAATTAAATCAGTGAAATACTTCACAATTATTGTTATATTTATGTGATATATTTGAATGTTGTCCAAGTTTCTGATTCTACCATAATTCTACTTGTGTGGACATTCACTTCTCCTACGTGGACGATTGCATCATCTCCACATTGGTATCTCCTAGTGATATGGTGCCATGTGTTAGCCATGTGAGGTGACATCTAGTATATAGTATTAAAAGTTTTGTTTACCCTTAAAAATATCTTTCTTATTTGGCACGTATGTGGAACTCTTTTAATTCTTATATTTTTAGAATGCCATAGTGACATGGCCCACTTCTTCAGAGGGTCACCTGATCATTTTTATTGGATGCTTAGTAGTTGAATATACAAAGACTCTTGAGTTACGTGTATATCTAAAATTTTAAAGGTTGATCTCTTCCTTTCTCTACTTCCATCTCTGAATAGGAAAATATTTTATGTTGTCATTTGCCTCTTCTTGGTTGGTTAGGGTCTTGAAAATGTCAATCTCTATTTTCCTGGACTTCTTTTAATTGGATTCAACTACTTGGTTCTTGAAGAAGAAAGGAAAAGGAAAAAGGAAAAAGAGAAAAAAATCCCTCAGTTGAGCAAAAGAAATATCACTGGTAACACATACACACAGAGAAAAATTAATCCATGGCCCATGGGAGACTCTCATCGATCAGAGCTCAAAAAGTTAATTCAGAGGTGTGTTCTTGTGTCCGAATTATATGGTTTGGATTATTATATTTGCTTCAACCTTCACAACCACCTTTTGATAAAAGGCAGATGAGTTAAAAAGCTTGAAGGCACAACTGTAATATCTTTAAGCCTAAAAACAAACTGTTGTACCATCTATTGACCTTCCCTTTCCTTTTTCCAGCCATATGTTCTTAATTCCTTTACCAACCTTGTGCTAACCAATACCTCAATTCTCTTCAATCGGCGATTCACCAAGAATTCTGTTGGGGGTGATTTCAATGCTATGAGGAGCCTAGTGGAAAAGTTTGGGGGGAGTCAAATGGGGTGGTCTATGAGGGATTTTGCTTTTTTTTATTGATGAGATGGAGCTGGTAGACCTGCCATTATAGAGGGGAGGTTATACCTGGTCGGGTGGTCGAGTGAGTTCTTAGCTTGATAGATTCTTGGTTTCTGGGGATTGGGAGGAGCATTTTTCTCAGATGCTTCAATGTCGGTTGCAATGTCCGACTTCTGATCATTGGCCAGTTCTGTTGGATAGTGGGGGAGTCTGGCGTGGTCCGTCGTCTTTTCGGTTTGAGAACATGTGGTTACAAACAGATGGCTTTGCTGAGAGGGTAGGTGGGTGGGTGGGTGGTTGGTAGGGGAGTTACAATGTGGTGGGTTCACCCAGCTACAGATTAGCTCAGAAATTGAAACTTCTTAAGTTTGATCTGAAGAGGCAGAATATCGAGGTTTTTGG
Organism: Camellia sinensis; assembly: GCF_055761805.1. Classification (NCBI taxonomy): domain Eukaryota; kingdom Viridiplantae; phylum Streptophyta; class Magnoliopsida; order Ericales; family Theaceae; genus Camellia; species Camellia sinensis. Next base: position 67,090,558 of record NC_138967.1, read on the forward strand.
CCGTTTGGCGGTTCAGAAGACAAGCATTTTGTCAGTTTTGCAGGAGTTGGATGAGAAGGAAATTGAGGGCGATCTCTCTGGAGAGGGTGTGGCAAGTAGGGATGTGGCTCATAGAGATTATGAGAGGATCGCTTGGATGGAGGAGATTAGTTTTCGGCAGAAATCTAGATGCTTGTGGTTGAAAGATGGTGATCGTAATACAAAGTTTTTCTATCGCATGGCAAATGCTCATCGGCGGGTGAATCAGATAGGGAGTATGCGGGTGAATGGGGTGTTGCTTTTGTCAGAAGAGGAGGTTAGGGATGGTATAGTGGCGTTCTATCAGCATCTTTTTCGTGATGAGGGACAGATGTGGTGATTGGGGTTGGATGGTGTGGTTTTTGATTCTATTTCTAAGGAGGAAGGGCGGTCGTTAGAGAGGCCTTTTACTGAGGAAGAGGTTTTGGGTACGTTGAGGAGCATGCCTGGGGATAAGGCCAGTGTTGTTAGAGGCGTGCCTAAGCGAGAAGCGAGGCAAGGCGAGGCTATTGCACTTCATAGGGTTCGAAGCGAGGCGATATGGAGAGGCGAGGTTGAGGCGAGTGAAGCGAGGCTTAGGCGATGAAGCGCAAGGCAAAACAAAGCGTCGCTTTTTGCTTCTAAGATCTGGGCCCTTCAGTTTTCTTGATTTTGTGTTATTTGTGGACATGCATTGCACCTAAGAATTGCTTTCTACTCCTTTATTGAGTGTAAAACCCTAGTTTCTGGGGGTATCAAAAGGAGAGAGACGAAAAGCAAAGACGAAAAGTAGAGAAAGAGGAGAGGAGAGAAACGAACCTGGTCCTACTTCGTCCTCTTCTTCGACATCGTTTCTAAGGTAAGTCTTCTTCTCCTACTTCTTTCTTCTCTCTTCCTGCTTCGTCTTCTCCCTCTTCTCTTCTTTTCGTCTTTCTTGCTTCTTCTTTTGTTCTTCTCTCTTCTTCTTTCCTTTATTTCATCTCTCAGCAGATTTTTTTTTCCTTTTTGTTTTTTAATTTGCTCTTTTTTTTTTTTTTTTCCATTACGGTTCTGGTTTTTTTTCCCCTTCCTTGATTCTTGTTTTGTTTCTCTTTTATTTATTTTGCTGAAATTTTTTTCAATTAATTTTACTAAATTGATTTTACAATTGTATAATTATTTTGCCAAAAAATATTATACAGACTAATAAATTTTATAACATTGTCTTTCTAATTAATATGTCATGTACTAATAAAAATTTAAAATTTAAAATTTAAAATATAATTCACTTTAATAATAAGATAAATGTCACATTATTGAATAAAAAGAATAATAAAAATTATTAAAACATTGCATTGATTTTTGATTAAAGAAGGGAAAGAATTATTTGGGATGGTTGATTGGTTTAAAGTGGGGGTTGGTGATCGAGTTCGCTTTTGGCAAGATTAGTTTTGTGATGGCTTGACTGTGGCGGCGATGTTTCCTTTGGTTTATGCCATTATCGTTGATGGAGAGGAGTTGGTTGCTTCGGTTCAGGGGATGTAGGGGCAATCTGTTGTGTGGAATGTTTGTCTTCGTCGTGCTGTACAGGATTAGGAGTTAGGCCAATTGGTGGATCTACTAGGTTTTTGTATGGGTTGCAGAATGGGGGCGGGGCGGGGCGGGGCGGGGCGGGGCGAGGGAGGGGATGGATTCTATGGTATAGCGGTCCGGAGGTCTAAAGATGTTTTCTCAGTGTTTTCATTTTATGGGGTGCTAGTAGGGGTGCTGGTGGTGCGTTTCCTTGGAAATGTATTTGGGTATCGGGTTCTGCGTCCAAGGTAGCTTTTGTGGTTTGGACAATTGCTTTGGGCTGTATCCTCACTACTGATAATTTGATCTGGCGGAGGCATGCGTTGGTTAATTGGTGTTGTTTTTGTTGTAGAGATGTGGAAACGGTTGATCATTTGCTCGAGTAGTGTTCGGTGGTGTCACGGCTTTGGTGTAGGGTGGTTGCTTTTTTTGGTTTGGTTTGAGTGCAACCGGGATCGGCGTTGGACGTCCTGCCCAATTGGGGCAGGGCGTGGGTGGGTAAGAGGCAGCGGAAGGCTTGGTTAATTGCGTCCCATTGCTTGTTGTGATTGGTTTGGTTGGAGCGTAATAGGCGTGTGTTTCAAAACACGTGCCATTCCTTTCTTTGGTTAGAAAGTAGGCTTCTTATGGTATTTCATAGCTGGGCTACGGGTTCGGTTGATCTTGATGTGTTGACTTTTGTACATTTTGTGGAGAATTTGCTTAGATAATGTGCTTTTACAGTCCATTCTGGGTTGCTATGTTCATTAGATTCTTTGCATCGTCTTGATGCTTTTTTAATAAAGTTTGTTTATTTATCAAAAAAAATTAACACAATATCTAAAGTTGGAGACAGAGCACAACTCAAAATTCTTTTAATCATCAAAATGTTGGGTCTGGCTTACATTGTTATTTGTAATAACCAAAAACCTACTTATTGCAAAACAAGAAACCTATAAAATAGGAAACTAAATCAATATGAATTAGGAAACCTAATAATTAATGGTTAATTTATAATAAACTAACAAATTTCTGATCAACTATTAATTACACAACAATAAAATTAAAAATATAAAAGAGCTAAAATCTTATTTGCATCATTCTCTCCCACTTGAAGACACTCATTGTGGAGTTTGCATTGCTGGAACCACTGGGCATGTCTCTCTTCCAATATCCTTTGAGATAAATGTATTTGCATTGTAACCGATAAAATCTCAATCAATAATTTAATCCTTGGAAAGTGCATATTATAAAATCTTAAAAACCTCACCATTCATGATGTTGCATATTCCACTACTAAAATTCATTCCTGTATTACCAGCGGCCATCCCTGGAAAACCTAAATTATCAATCATGCAGACTATTGCCCTAACAAATTATAATATATTATAGTCCCTATATTATTAACATTGGTCTAGTGCTACTCATTTACTGTTTGATTAATTGCTAACACTTCTGTTCAATTGTTTTGATGTAGGTCATGCTATGTGGCCAGCAATCATTGTGGATGAATCTCTTATTGTCAATCTTAAAGGTCTAAACAGAAATTCAGGAGTAAAATCAGTTCCAGTGCAATTTTTTGGTACCCATGATTTTGCAAGGTGTGAAGTTTCGAAAGTTGAAGGGAATTTTTTGTTAGACTTGTTTATTAAAAAGTAAATAATACACTCAAATGCATCTCTCCCTGTGAGGTTAACATCTCTTTATTTTTTGTGATTATCCAGGATTAATATGAAACAAGTTATCTCATTTCTTAGAGGACTTCTCTCTTCTTTCCATCTGAAATGCAAGAAATCACATTTTGTGCAAAGCTTGGAAGAAGCAAAAATGTGAGCTTATTTATTGAGAGTTCATTCTACTCTTGTTGACATGGGAAATTATGTTCATTAAGCCTTTTCTTTTCTTTCTTTCTTCCTTTTCTCTTTAGTACAAATATCTCTTAATTATTATGCATGACATTGGCATGCTTCGCCATGTTGCTGTATTTAACTCATTGTCATATATATTTTTATCCAGGCACAAACATATGTCAATCATGCCTTGTATTTCTTCAGGTGTAACTTGGGGCACCTTTTATGTCTTTACTCCTTGTTAGACAGATCCTGTGTGACTGAATATTTAACAATTGCACAGAAGTATGTAGACATGTGGAGTCAAGTGTCTGTGATTTGGTTATATCCACCCATGAAATGGTTGGACTCAGTGAGTTGTTTTCTAGGTCCAAAGTTTGTGTGACCTTCTAATTTAGGGCATTTAGGCCTCAAGAGTGAAAAATGTTGCAGACGTTTGTTTCTCTACCTGTTTCTTTATATAATTTTTTTAGCTATGTTTAGTGCATTATATAACTATGCTTATGTAACTATTCTTCCTCGCTGACTTCCTGCCCATGTTCCCATCCCTGTATCTCTTTCCTTTCCTTACTTTGGGTTTGCCTTGGATTTCTCATCTGAAGCACTCCCATTACCTGTTGTCTTTGTAATGTAGCTTGTTCTTCATGGTTACAGTCGTAATAAAAAATATGGAATGGATTATAACCTGGTTGTGGGCCCAGTTTACTGGTTCAACTGCAAGGGCTGGGTTACTTGGCCAAATGAAGATCATCAAAATATAAACTATGTTTCCAGAAAATATGAAGGAGACAGATTCATTTGTTACCAGCTTATTTGCGTGGTTTTCTTTCTACTTAAACATTTCCGGCATAAAGAAGAGTAAGGTATCCATTCCTTGTATCAGGTATCTCAGTGAACAGAAGCTTCCAAAAAGAATGTTAAAGATGCAAAATGCTGTTGAAGCTGATGATTGTGCGAGTGGAAGTCGAGAGGATGAAAAGGGTGCTGATTCAGGTGAAGACTGCAGAGGAGACGAAAGGATACATAGCAATCTAGAGGGCACCAAAACTTGCCCATTTGAGATAGGGGATTTACAAGTGATAAGTCTTGGTATGTATTATTAAACTGCTGTTGCCTTAAAATATGAGACATTGTATTTACATGCTGTAACACGCAATGCAATAATGTGATGACTAGGTTATCATTGATGAGAGTTTGTTTTTACCTGCATTCTTTTTTTTTGTTCTTGATTTATTTGACAGCTTCAACAAGGAAAGTATACATCTTGGGCTACCGTAAATTTTGCTAATAATTGTTCAAATGCATATAAGAAATGGTAGTGTTACTTATTTAATTGATGAGTTAGGACTAATTCCATTCAAACTCATGTGCATATAAATCTCATACAGGAAAGATTGTGAAGGACTCAGAGTATTTTCAGGATGGAAGATTTATCTGGCCTGAAGGATATACTGCTGTGAGGAAGTTTCCTTCAATAGCAGGTGGATCATTTCTTGAAGGATTCTCTGTTTTTGTAAATTGCAGTTCTGCCATAGCTTGTACTCAACTTATTTTCCTCATCTCGAGTGTTCCCATAACATTCATTTCTGTTTGTTTTCCAATTTGGGGCTTTAGATCCAAATGTATATACCTTGTACAAGATGGAAGTCCTGAAATGCAATGATGCGGGCCCAAAGACTCGGCCTTTGTTTAGAGTTACACTGGATAATGGAAAGCAGGTATGATGAAATGCAATGATGTGAGCCTAAACTAAATTTGTGGTCACTTTGATTATCTTTACATTTTTGTGTGGTTTGTGGTTTTGCTTTACTTTTAATCACAAGTTAATCTTCTCTTGGTGCTTGATTTTGCTCACATCAATAATTTCTGCTTATATGTTGCTAATTTACTTATTCTCCAAAGTTGGGTTTTTGGTGTTGAGAGCAAAAGATTTTGATGATAATCAGGGTTACATGCAAATTACGAATGATTTGATTGGACAGATTCTTAATCACGGAATGAATAACAAGGCAAAGCATTTCTTTCTGCATGATACCTCTAGTTTATGTGAAGAAGCCAAAATCACATAACTTCTATAGTGTAAGCAATATAGATTTGAAGCAAGCCTTAATCAATCTTCTGATTACCAAAAACCTAAAATTATGGAACAAGTGGCTCTATCCTATCTATTTATTATTTATAAGTCACTCATTACTTTGTCCAATGATAATCAAATGATCTTGATGAGATTGATTCAGCCCACACTGATGTAGGACAAACTAAGGCCTAAGGCTGCCTACGATAGGAATTGTGGTGGGTTTTGGTTACGGATAACTTCTAGGGTTAGGGTTCTAAGAAGTAGAAGAAGGCTTCTAGAGTTTTCAGATACAGAAAATGAGTTTTGACTTATTTTTGAAATTTGCATGTTTCAGGATTTTCAGAAACAGCATAATTAGAAGTCCTAGACGACAGTTAATTTTAGGGGTTTAACAGTTAAATTGATAGCCAGTATGGTAGGGGTAGGGGCTATGATTGTTTGGACGTGACTGGATAGGGGTGTTTTGGCTTGATTTCCGAAAGTTGCATGTTGTAGGATTTTCAGAAACAGTGTGATTGAAAGGCCTGGACAACAGTTAGTTTAGGGGTTTAATGGTTAAATTAATGGTCAATAGGGTAAGGGTAGGGGTTTTGATTGTTTGGGAGTAATTGGGGTTGAGGAACTTTTTGGGGTGTGTGAACAACAGCCCGAGAATAGTGATTTTGTGGAAGAGGAGAAAAAATTTCCACCTTGACTTCCTTGGCAATGTTGGTGAAAGCATGAGGCACACTTGGACGGAGCACAAGAGTGTGCTTGATTGAAATAAAGCGCACATATAACAAAATTAGCGTATAATGAAAATAGATTTCTTAATATGAAATGAAAAAAGTCAAAAAATTCAAATAACAATATTTGAGCCTTCTAACTAAATTTGTTGGTCTTTGTAATTGTACAAAGGTTAGTTTGAATTTTACGCAGGCTTGTTTAGTTTCTTAAAATTCTTTGAAATAAAATTTGAACACAATTATTAATGGATGATATGGCAATCAAGTGATGATGTAAGAATAGTTAAGAGTGGTAGTTTGTTTAAGGTTACTTAGTTGTCATTAGCCTATAAATAAGTCGTTTGAGTCTTTGAAAGGCAGTTTTGATGATATTTTGATATTGTAATTGGAGCTTTAGCTGTTCGTAGCCCAATTTGGGATTTTCTCTCTCTAAAACATTTCAATCTTGAGATTTGGTTTTATCATTTTGGTATCCGAGCTTAGGTTCAGATCTTTGTTCCTATTTCATGTATTAATTGCATGAAATTGAGAGAGGTCCAACTATCTTCCAAATTCTAGTTGATCTATCTCCTACTCTTAATCATGTAATCACCACATGCTTTGAAACCAAATCATGCACCTGATTTGAAACCCTACGTTGCTGATTTGGTTCACCTCCAGATTGGAACCCTAACTTCGTTGACCAAAGCTTTTGCATTGTTCAAAGTTGAGTTCTACTGGTGTTTGATTCATGTGTTGGCTAGTGAGCCAAGTCTAGATGTCGATTTGGTATTCCAATTGCTCAGTGTGTATTGCGATTTGAGTTCCCGAGTTTGCAATTGGGTTCCAAGGTATCGTGTGGTTCGATTTTGACCTTCTTGGCTTATTTGGCTTTGCGATCTGAGTTTGCAACTTGAAGAACACCAGATCTGGAAGCATCACTAATCTAGATCGAATTCCATCCGATATCTTATTTGAGATTTGAACTCGATCTGACAACCTTGGATGAGATCCAACTCGATTCGAAACCCGAAGTTATGAGTGGAGCAACACATTCAGATCCGATCAAATCTTCATTTCAAATATGAGTTTGTGATTTGGTTACAATCCCTATTTGATTTTCACAACTTGGATTTCATTCTGAGTTCGACTTTGAAACTTGGATTGAAGTTTGACTTTGTTATGTGGATCATGAATCTGGATTCAACTTCGAGGCTTCAATAGATTCTTAGAGCTCCTCGATTGTTCATAGTGCGTTGACTTTGATTCTGGTCGATTATGAACCTTCGATCTTTGTATTGCTTGCCTGAAGAGGGATTAAAGCTGTGTTTGTGAATTGCGATTGAGCCCTAACTACATTTCTGGATAGTTGATTATGAGTGGTTATCTTTGGAAATTGATTCTGTGTAGCCAACAATATGGTATTTTAATTGACCTTTTGGACTTTAGTTAAACTAGAGTTGGTATCCATCAGGAATCCCTTGCTAGTTCTATTGGCTGTTTCTATTATGTGATTTGGTTCAAAGGTCCAGTTCCAGCCGCTGTATTGTTTTGAATGTGCCAGGTTACAACATTAATGGCTCAAAGTGGTAGGGTCATCACGGTGGCCAAGATCGGGGTTATGCTATGAATTTGGAAGAAGAAATTAGGATGAATCCTCACTTAGAACACGGAAGGAACAACGAGAAACCAAAATCGAAGGAGATATTAAAGAGGTGAGTGGGGCCAAGTTGCTACTTTGATTGGAAGAGTGCAACATTTGCAACTTCTAACCAATGGTAGTGATGGTTCCAAGGATTGTTGCATTCAATTGGATAATCCTCGTGGGCATTGGTGTCGAGCATGTTCTTATGAATTTGACTCTAAACGAGATAACTCCAATTTTGTGCATCTCGAATTTCATGGAAGCTACATTCTGGATGTGTTTGTAGAATGGTTGACCTCTATTGAGCGTCTTTTGGAGTACCATGATGTGTCAGAAGAAAGGAAGTGACAATGGTGTCTCAAAGCTTCAAAGGTAGAGGTTCTAATTGGTGGAAGCAATAGCAAGTTTGTAGGCAATAAAGAGGCAAAGAAAAGATTAGAGATTGGAGATTAGTGCAAATGAATATGAGGTTCGAGGAGCAATTCTTGCCCTAGCATCACTTGCAACCTCTGTTAGGTGAAAAGCAACAGAGAAAGAGTTATTCAAAAAATGAAGATGAAACTTGTGGAGCAATTCTTGCCTTGTCATCACTTGCAACCATTGTTAGGTGAGGTGAAAAACAACAAAGAAAGAGTACTTCAAAATCGGGGCATTAATATCAAGGTATCTTTGAGGTTGGACAACCATTCTGTCACTGTATCCGATACGATTACTCGGCTAATGTTGAAAAGAGCAAGTATTTTGAGGATGAACGTCATAAAGTAATTTTTTGTTAGGAGATTTTAACACAAAGCTATGATTAGGGGTGCACACGGTGCGGTTTGAGGGTAAAATTATAAACCAAACTGTGAATGGCAGACCGGATGGTTTTGATTTGTTAGCTGATTGAAGAATAATCGTAAACAATTATCAAGCATTTGTATAATATTTTTCATATATATAACACTAATGAATTTTAAATAATATTTTTCATATACATAACATTAACTTGTAACAAATTCTACATCGTAAATCTCTCTCACACTTATTTTTACTTTGATATTTTGTTAAGTAAAAAAAAAAAATGTATTAACTATAGCGATGTGGGGTGGTTTTGAAAGCGGATTATAAATTTTAAACTGCTGATCAAACTAACCCACGGTTGGCGGGTGGATTAGTGCGGATTGGGCGGTATTTTTGCACAACCCTAGCTATGATGATGGTGAATTTTCCATCTTTGGTGAAGATGCGGAAAATATTTGTGACCAAGAATAAGATTGTGGTCAAGACCTTCCCATCTTTGATCAAGATGTAGAACAAGGTATGTTGAAAATGTTTCCATCTTTAATGAACCAACAAGCGAGGAGTTGGATTATGAAGAAGTTGATGTTACGGTTATGAAGAGGAATTGACTTGTGATGAAGTTGCCATTCATGGGTTAGATGATGTTCTAATCTTTGACATTATGATGATGGGAATGACCACCTTATAGAGACTGAAGATACTATTGAAGATGAAACAAGTTTCATTAAAGAAATGGTTGCAACTCAACCATTTGCTCCCTTTCTAGCTTCAAATGAAGTTGTTGAGGAGATTCTTGAGTTTGATGCATTGGCTTTGTTTTTCAAGGAGTGTGGGATTAATTTTGAAGTTTAACAAGTTGTTGAAGAATCCAAAGAGGGGGAAGTAAAGGTTTCAAGGGTATTCGGTGTTTGTTACTCTCCAAACTTGTCTATTAAGGAACCTCTTTCACAAGGCGTGCAACTTTGTTTTGTCTTGGTGCTTGGTGAACCTTTGCATGGGAACCTTTTTTTGGAAAGTCTTGAGCAATGTGTGAAGCGCTATTTTGATGACTTATTTCACAAACAACATGCCACATGGGTGGTGTACTCCCGCTTCAACATGGCTTTGGTGGATGTGTATAAATGAAAACTCATTTCAAGGAGGGGTTGTTTGTTGGGTGATTGATCTTGAATAATGACTTGTAACTTAGTCTTGTTTACCGTTGCATGTCCATTGTAGATGTGCAACTCGAGCGGGTTGAGAGGTTGTCCAGGCCTAGCTCGAGTTATGCTGAGAGTTGCTTAAGCCCACCTAAGCCAGAATTGTAACATGAGATTATCTGTTCAAGCCTGACCTGAGTTATACTCTACTAATTTCTTTTTTGGTGGTTAAAATCAATAATAACGTTAAAACAAATAATTTTTATGATATGAGATGAGAATTGAGGAATCGATGTGCTGGTGCAGTGATCTTTGTAATTTTTGAGTGAGAAAAGAAAAGAATAAGACTTTGTTTTGTGTTACTTGTATATATAATATATATAGTGAATATGATCTAACGATCTACATTATTTTAACATCTAAGACTTTATTGTGTTATTTGTATATATAATATATATAGTGAATATGATCTAACGATCTAAATTATTTTAACATCATCCAAAGGCTAATAATTTATATGTAATATTCTTAAATATATATATATATATATATAATTTGGGTTTTGGATTGTTTGGTGTCACTGTGCAAGCCCGCTCAAATTTAATTCCGGCTTCTAATTTGGGTTTTGGATTATTTGGTGTCACTGTGCAAGTCCACTCAAATTTAATTCCGGCTTCTAAATTGATGTCCAAGCCCGCACCGAACGCAAAAAAATGTTGCTCAAGGCCTAAAAAAATTTTGGGCAAGGCTTTGGTTGTTTGGGTTGAACTTGCCCAAGCTGCACCCCTAGTCCATTGTGTTTCCGTTTGTTATTGTTTTAAGTCTTTTTTTTTTTTTTTTTGATTAATGCCCAACTTGAGGACAAGTTGTTTTCTTTAGAGGGGGAGTCTAATGCAATAATAGTTGGAGTGGTAGTTATGTTTGTTGTTGGTGGAGCCTGAAACAAGATTAAACCTAATTAGGAAAGGAAAAGGAGATGAGGAAATTAATGTTTATCTTGATTTGGACTCTAAATTATTTCCCTGTTGGTTAAGATTTTTCCTTGTTAATTTGGGTTTTGGTTTCCTTATTAGTTTATTTTTTGGATTGAGGCTAGCCCTGTAATATCTATAATTATTTTGAAAAGTTTTGTTATTTTAGTGAGAGGTACACAATAGTGTGAGAAAGATCATTGTAGAGAGAGTTTGTGAGATTGAGTGTGAGAGACTGTTGTAACTCATTTCATATTGATCTTAGTGAATCCATTGTGATTCCTTGGACTTAGCTAATGATTTGGGTGAAACACGTAAATCTCGTGTTGCTTTGGTAAGTTTGTTTTTTTGTTCTACTTCTCTATGTGATTGTCTGCTCGGTCTTGGAGATTGGTATTGATCGTATACTATGAAGCACGAACATAGACGCGTGACATGACACGGACACGGGGACACGCAAATTTTCAAAAAATGGGAGACACGACACGCTGGGGACACATTCAATATATATAATTAAATTTATTTATTTTATGTAATAAAATTATAAAAAAAATATTTGAAAGGTAATAAAAAATACAAAATAACAATATTAAAATTATAAAAAAAGCATTTCATTTATTTAACATCATATATATCATTCACAAATAACATAAAAATTGCATTCCATCAATACATAACATGTCATTTCAAACTACCAACCATCATTTGTTACAAAATGCATGAAAACCAAACCACAAAATGTGAAATTATCTAATGTACCAACAACCGTCATCTATTACAAAATCCATAAACATCAGAAAATATAAACCTAAGTAGAGAAAACCAGTACAACATCTTCACCATCGCCTCCATCTTCTCCTTCATCTATAAATAGAAACGTCTTCATTGCCGGTTGATCAAGTGAGAGGTTAGCTATCCCAAGCATTCCAATATCATGAAGTGAGTCAAAGTTATCTCCTGCAATGTCCCACATTTTTGTCTCTCCTTGTATGTGTTGGGAGCTCCTCCTTGATAAAAGACGAAGATTGCTATTAATGAACACCAAGTCCTCCGCTCATTGAGGGACCATTTTGTTCCTTCTCATTGAGTGAATAAAGGAGTAAGTATTCCAATTTCTCTCATAACAAGATGAAGAGGCGGGTTGCACAAGTAGTCTCAAAGCTAGTTTTTCAAGAGTTGGTGCATATGCACCATATGCACACCACCAAGTGTAAGGATTCATGTGCCACCTATTATGAATGGAATCATATTCGGAGAATGCTTCAACATAACCTGAAAATTTTCCATACTCTATTATCATCTTGGTTCGCTCTGTGATATCTTCAAAATACCTCTTAAAACACTTGTTCCTCTCACGTGTCACCTCTTCATCCCTATGCGGAGGAACTCTATTTCGATCCTCATGGAGCCACTCATCACTATAGTACCTACAATAATACAAAATAGGAAAAATAATTATTTCAAGAAAGACTAGATAAGTCCATTAAATAAAATATCTAAGACAAATTTAAATGTGGTACTTACTTTGGATTCAATGAATGTGCCATACAATAGAGAGGAGTATTGTTCTTGTTCCAATGATCCACGAGAATTTGATGCACCACATTGTATAATGTTGATTCCTCATACAGTCTTTTCCCTTCATGCCTATATGTTGTCGTCTTTACTTTCTCTATCATTGTGTTCCACATATCATATACTAGGTGAATGAAGACAAGGCTTGTCCGTATCACAAACCCTAAGCATGTCATATATAGGACTTTGTGAAGGAAAGGATATAATCAATGTAGTCCCAACCACACATTATCCAAAATCTTTTCTTTTACAAATTTTGCCTTCCCAACATCATCCTCTTTATAACAATTCCACTTGTCACTAATCACCATTGCTTGAAGACCACGTTTTATAAGCTTCAACCTCTTGAGCATAACAATTGTGGAGGCAAATCGTGTTTCGGCAACCGAAAACAACTTCAACGGCACAAATTCATTTTATATAGCCAGTCACATTAAGTGATTAGAGATAAAATTCTTAATCATCAAACCATCTCTGACAATATCACTAATCCAACTACACTTATCATATGCAGCACAAATATTTTTCAAAGTTAGATTTAATATGTGGACTACACAAGGAGTCCATAGAATATGAGGGAATTGAGCCTCAGAGTTGTCTGGCTGCCTTACAATTAGGAGCATTATCCGTGATGACTTGAACCACATTACTTGCCCCAACCTCAGTAATCACTTCTTTCATCAAATTTGCAATTTCTCTAGAACAATCAATTGCCTTAATGAACATAGGCCTACTTTCACTCATTGCCATAAAATTAATCAAAGGTCTCCTTTAAGAATCACTCCAACCGTCACTAACAATGCTCACCCCTTTTTCCTTCCGTGTGCCTCTAATTGGTTGCAACAGTCTATCAATATTTGCCCTCTCCTTTTGAAGTAATGTGGTTCTTAACAAATATTAACCGGAAGACAAATATCTAGAAATATTACGATTTGCAGCAAATGAGTAAGACCTAACATAGTAAGGGTTCCCTCTCCCCCCTCCCCCCAAGTAGAACATCCTAGCAATTTCAAAATGCAATTGCTCTCTATCCTTCATGTTAAATGTTTTCTCAATAGTAGTCCCACTCCCAGTTTCAGGCTCACTCCCACTCTCACTTGTTATTCTCTTATTTGATTCATAAGCATACCCACTGATACACTAGGAGGAAATGGTACATTTTGGGGATGAGCATTTTTAATTCTCAGTTCAGCAGTATCATTCTCATTTTGCATTTGCGAAAGTTTTTGACTTGTAACTTTCTTACAAGCACCAATTCCTTTTCCTGGGAGTTTTAACAAGTGTGCCCTTACTCTTGTATATGAACCTTTGAAAGTATTATTACAAAAATTACATTGTAATTGGTAATTTTCGCCTTCCCCACATTTTGCTAGTTTAGTTCTATACTTGCACAATGGTTTGTTCTCATCAAAATCATCATCAGGTATGTCATTATGACTACCACCTATAGTAGCCATTGTTTCAAAATTAAAAATTGGTTCTTATAATAAAATTAATAAACAAATATCATTAAAATTAACAAAACTAATCAGGCAAAAAAAAAAAAAAAGAATATAATTAAATAACAGATGCAGAGAGAGAGCAAAGGAAAGAAAAAATAAAATAAAATTGAAAAAAAAATAGAAGAGAGAGAGAGAGAGAGAGAGGGTGTTATATAAAAGAAAAAAGAAAAGAAAAGTCAAAGAGCAGAAGAGAGAGTGACTGAGAGAGAAGGTCGAAGAAGAAGATCGAAGAAGATTCGAACGAAGATGAAGATTGAAGTTGTACCTTGGATAACAACAAGAGCAACGACGAGCGACGACCAACCTCTGACGAGTGACGACTGACCAGTGACGAGCGACCAGGTGTGCCCGACGAGCCTTTCTCTCAGTCTTTTCTCTTCTCTCTGTTCGATATCTAGGTTAGATTTGGTTGCTTTAATTTTTGTTTTTTACAAATTAACCCCCCACTTGAAGTTTCATAAATTATGATTTTCACCCTGCAGCATCTCAAATGTGTCACAAATGTGTCCATTACGTGTCCGGCTGCAAAAAAAAAAAAAAAAAGACACCTACAGCGTGTCGGACATGTGTCCACCGCGTGTCTATGTCCAACACGTGCCCGACACTAATACGTAGCCCTCGGAGAGGTGTCTGTGCTTTATAGATCGTATATATCATAACAAGTTGTATCAAAGCGTTGGTTCTTGGAGCAAGAATGGTGACAGATGAAGGCAAAGTGAAGATCAAAGAGTTGAGCGGTTCAAACTCCGGATTGTACGAGATGTAGATAGATGATTCTCTCTATCAGCAGGTTCTCTATTTTCCTCTTGCAGGAGTGGCTAAGAAGCCAAAAACAATGAAGACCAGTGAGTGGGAGTTACTAGATCAGAAATCCCTAGGTACAATAAGGCTATCTCTCGTTGCATCAGTCACGTTTAATATTTGTAAGGAGAAGACAACCAAATATTTAATGGTTGCTCTGTCACAGATGTATGAGAAGCCGTCAACCATGAATAAAGTCCGTCTAATCAAGCAGTTGTTCAACTTGAAGATGTCTTAGGGAGGAGTTGCGATTGAGCATATTAATAATTTCATTGCATTGATCAGCCAGTTGGAATTGGTTAGTATCTTGTTTGACAAAGAAGTCTTTGAACTGGAATTTCTGTGAAGATTACATCTTGGGAAATCAAAAAATGGTTAGTTTCATCAAGATTTTGAGAGCACAAAAGTCAGAACGGTTGGAGCTAGTTTGTATAGACATGTGAGGACCATCTCCAGTAAGATCTCTTGGTGAATCTAGTTAATTTGTCACTTTTATTGATGATGCTACATGCAAATTATGGACTTATTTTTTGTAGAATAAATCCGATGTGCCTTTGAAAAGTGGAAAGCCTTGGTTTAGAATGAGACAGGTTGCAAGTTAAAGTGTTACAAGTCTGACAATGGTGGGGAGTACATAGACGACTCTCTCGAAAAATATTGTGTAGATAATGTAATTTGACACGTGATGATAATTTGGGTGAACTGTGACAAAATAACATAGTTGGACGCAAGAATCGAACAATCCTAGAACGTGCTAGGAGCATGAGGATTAATGCCGGGTCGTCAAAATAGTTTTGGGCATATGCCATGAGTACAGAGGTCTTTCAGTTTCCTTGAATTGCAGAATCCTAAAAGAAGCATGGACTGATAAAGAGGTAAATTTGTCGCATTTAAAAATATTTGGTCGTATCTCTTATGTTCACATTAATTCTAACAAAAGAAGCGAGTTAGATCCCAAATATCGTAAGTGCATCTTTATTGGGTGTGGCTTTGGTAATTATGGGTACCGAATTTGGGACTTGGGAAATAATTTGAGGATGGATGTGGTGTATAACGAGTCTGTTATGTACAAGGATACGCTTGATGACAAGATTAAAGAACCTGAAACAGTTGAACTTGAGGAGATTTCTAGTAATGATGTGTTAAAACCTCAAGACATTAGTGGAAGGTTGACATGACCTAATGAGATGCAGACTTCGTGTCCTGTTAGGAGATTAACAAGAGAAAAGAAACCTGATGATCATTATTCTCTTTCCTTGCATTATTTATTGTTTACTGATAATGGTGAATCAAAATGTTATGAGGAAGCTTTACAGGATGAGATGAGGGAAAAGTGGTAGCTCGCAATGGATGATGAGATGGAGTCTCTCGTAATGAATCAGGCTTGAGAACTAGTATAGTTGCCCAAAGGTAAATTTGTATTGTACAATAAATGGGTTTATTGGTTGAAGGAGGACTCGCTTGCACCAGGTGATACATGCTCAGATTGGTGGTGAAAGGTTTCCAACAAAAGACAACTATTGATTATATTGAGATTTTCTCTGCTGTGGTAAGGATTTTTACAATTCGTACCATACTTAGCATTGTTGCAATCGAAGATCTGCATCTAGAGCAGTTGGATGTTAAAATTGAATTCTTTCATGGTGATTTGGAGGATATCTACATGCATTAACCCTAGGACTATGATGTGGTTAGGAAAGAGAACTTAGTATATAAGTTGAAGAAGGGCCTGTATGGACTAAAATAAGTGCCTAGACAGTGGTATAGAAATTTTGATAGCTTCATGGCAAGTGTAGGCTTCCATTGGTGACATGGTGATCATTGTTGCTAATCTAAAAAGTTTGACACTTTGTATTTAGCACATCTCTTGTATGTAGTTGATATGCTTGTTGCAGGTTCAAGCATGGATGAGATTTTGAATCTCAACGAGTTGATGAAGGAATTTGCAATGAAGGGTTTGGGTGTGTGACAAAACAAATCTTAGGAATGCGAATTAGCAGGGACATGTTAAATAGGAAATTGAATTTATCCTAGGTTGAGTACGTTGAAAAGGTACTCGAGATTTAACATGGAGTGTGGAAAGCATGTAGGCACTTCATTACCAAGCCACTTCAGATAGATGAAGGAACAAGTTGAGGGAATACATGGGGAAGTTACCATATGTTTCTGCTATTGGCAGCTTGACATATGCCATGGATTGTACAAGACCAGACATTACCCATGCAGTGGGAGTCGTTAGCAAATTTGTGAACAATCTTAAGAAAGAGCATTGGGATGTTGTTAAATGGGTATTTAGGTGTCTCAGAGGTATGAGTGATATGATTCTCTAGTATGGCGGCACAGGGATCAGCTTGCCTAGGTATATTGATTTTGATCTAGCAGGTGACATTGATAGGAGGAAGAGCACGACAGGGTATGTGCTTACTCTTGGTAGTGCTGCCGTAAGTTGGGTCTTTCAGTTGCAGAAGATTGTAACCATCTTAACTGCAAAAGTATAGTATGTTGCAACTACATAAGCTTGCAAAAAACTGGTATGGTTACAAAGTTTCTTGGGTGAATTGGGGAAGAAGTTTGATGATTGTAAGCTGTACAGTGACAACCAAATTGCAATACATCTTGCAAAGAATTTTGCGTTTCTTTTAAGAATAAAGCGTATTGATATAAAGTATCATTTTATTCAATCGCTCTTGGAGGATGGCAAGTTCAACTTGTAGAAGATTCACACAAGTGAAAATGTTGCAAATATGTTAATCAAGGTGGTTACTGTTGAAAAGCTGAAGCTGTGTGTAGCTTCAGTTGGCATTGGCATGTGAGGTTCATGGTTTGCGTCATTGCGTGTTCTATGGAGTTATGGGGTGAAAACTGTTAGTATCTTGATCAATCTTCAAGTGGGAGATTGTTGTTGGTGGAGCCTGAAACAAGACTAAACCTAATCCGAAAAGGAAAAGGAAATAAAGAAATTAGCATTTTTTTAGATTTGGACTCTAAATTATTTTCTTGTTTGTTAAGGTTTTTCTTTGTTAGTTTAGGTTTGCTTATTAATTTATGTTTTGGTTTGAGGCTAGCCTTGTAAATACACCCATGTAGCTTCATAATTTTTTTGATCAATTTTGTGATCTTAGTGAGAGATGCATAATAGTGTGAGAGATCATTGTAGAGAGAGAGAGAGAGAGAGAGTCGATTTTGGTGAATCCACAGTGACTCAATGACCATAGTCCATGATTTGGCTGGACCACGTAAATCTCGTGTTGCTTTAGCGAGTGTCAAAGATAACTAGGCTAGATCTGTGTGTGAGCTGGCTAAGCTATGAACATTTGAATTTGTATTTAGATTAGTCATATCCCTGATTTATAGGGATTGTATTCTAGGAATCTCATTCCTAATTTGTAGGAATTAGCTAGCTATAATCTGTATATGTAGTCTTTCCTTGTACATTTCTAATATATCAATAATATTCCCATTCTTTATCATGGTATCAGAACCTCTTACGCTCTCTTGGAACTGAAACTTTCTGTAGCCTGCATTACCATACTTATGTTGTTTTTTCAACCTTTCGTTCTTCAGCCGTCATTGCCAACTGTAGAATCTCTTTGCCCATAAATTCTTCTTTTTCATTCCATTTTTTTCCTTCAATATCATATTTGGAGTAACTAAAACTTTGAACCCATCTGAAATTGGGACAACCGAGACTCCTAGCATTGTTTCAACAGGAGACTTGCAGAATATTCAACCAAGTTACTGATTGAATGGAAAAAACTACCTTAAGTGGTCTCAATTTGTTTGAACCTTTCTTAAAGGGAAGGGCGAATTGAGTTATCTTCTCGGAACAGGACCAAAACCTGGAGATCTGAAGTTTGATGCCTGGGATGATGCTGATTCCATGGTAATGTCGTGGCTATGGATCTTGATGATACCTGAAGTGAGTGATATGTGCATGTTCTTGGAAACAACAGACATCTGGGACACATGTAAACAGATTATTCAAAGGTTCATGATGCTGTCTATGATATCAAGATCACAATTTCAGCCACTAAACAAGGTAAACATTCTATTACTGAATACTCTAATATCTTGCAAAACTTATGGCAACAGTTGGATCATTATCAATGTATTGAGATGAAGTGCAGTGAAAACTCTACCATTTTTAAGAGGTTTATGGAGAATGAAAGAATTTACATTTTCCTTACTGGATTAAATGCTGTGTTTGATGCTGTCAGAATTCAAGTTGTTGGAAGAGAAGACTTTCCATCATTGAATGAGACTATTGGAATAATCTGAGGAGAAGAAAGTTGCAGAGGAGCTATGTTGGAGCCTCAATCTGTGGAAGATCTTGCCATGGTTGTTAGGGGTGCTAATGTAAGGAATAGGGGAGCAGATCATCCATCGAGCTCTTACTCTGATGAATTGACAATTGAAAATGGAAACAGGGATTTGGTTGTGTGTATTTTCTGCAAAAAGCCAAGAGATACCAGAGAAAAATGCTAGAAACTTCATGGCTAGCTTGCAAATTTTCAAAATCCTCAAACAACCAACAAAAATTGGACAATAAAGAGTGGACAAGCACAAGGACAAGGACAAAGACAAGCACATGTGACTATGGTACAACCAAGAGGCTAAACAGATTCTGTCCACAATCGAGCAGAGTTCAACATGGATGAGATTGAAAAACTAAAAAATTTACTGGGCACTCTAGAAAAACCTACGAGCTCAGATACTTGTTCCTTAGTTTATCTAGGTAATGCCTCTCAATCCCTTACTCTCAATGTCTCGAATGTGCCCATAACAGATTCATGGGTAGTTGATTCTGGGGCCACGGATCATATGACTAAGTCTTCCCATAAATTTGTCTCTAACAATCCTTGCCCTAGTAATAAAAAGATATCTACTGTAGATGGTACTTTGATTATTGTTGCTGGTCAGGGAGATGTTATCAATTTGAAAATTGTTTTAAAGAATGTTTTACATGTGCCGAAATTGTCTATAAACCTTGTCTCAGTTCATAAACTTACAAAGGATTTGAATTGTACCATGACCTTCTCTTCTACACATTGTGAATTTTAGGGCCAGGGCACGGGGAAGATGATTGAACTTGCTAGAGAGAAACATGGACTCTACTATCTTGAAGAATTCAGCAGGCAAAATAGCACTATGAATAATTTTCCTGTCTCATTTCTTTCTGAGTCATCTTTTTCAAATAAAACAAAATCTGGTTGTATCATCTTCGTTTTGGTCATTTGTCTTTCAGTGTTCTTAAAATTACGTTTCCACGTTTGTTTAACGGGATTGATATGGGTATATTTCATTATGATGTTTGTGAGCTTGCAAAACACAAGCATACTTTTCCAATAAATAATACAAAATTGGCAATTCCTTTTGCTCTTATCCATAGTGATGTTTGGGGACTTTCTACGGTTTCAAATGTTTCTAGGGCTTGTTGGTTTGTGTTGTTTATTAATGGTTGCACTCTTGTGTCATGGGTTTTTTTTGTTAAAATATTAGTCTGATGTTAGCTCTTCCTTCCAAGCATTCTTTCACATGATTAAAAATCAATTTGGGGTAGAACTTAAGAGGGTACGATCCGATAATGTTATGGATTATGTCAATCAAACCTTGTCACCATTCTTTTAAGAAAGAGGAGTAATTCATGAGTCTTCATGTGTTAATACACCGCAGCAAAACAGGGTGGCATAAAGGAAAATTGGTCATCTTCTAACAATTACTCGTGCCTTTCTATTCCAAACTAATGTTCCAAAACATTACTGGGGGGAGGGGGAGGGGGAGGGGGAAGCTGTTTTAACTGCTGCTCATCTTATAAATTGATTACCCTCGCTAGTCCTTGATCAGAAAACTTCTATGCAACTTTTTTCAACATTCTTCCCAGATTTTTGAACCACAAACAACCTACCTCCTAAAGTTTTTGGTTGTGTCCTTTGTTCATATTCATTCTCATCAAAGGTGTAAACTTGATCCTAGAGCTCTTAAGTGTCTCTTTGTTGGGTATTCTTCTACCCAAAAAGGATATGAATGTTACTATCCTCCCACAAAATGGTTTTTTTTTCTCTGGTGATATTACACTTGCTGAACGGGAAATCTAGTTTTCTAAACCTTATCTTCAGGGGGAGACATCATTCATGGAAGATGAGGATAGAGATTTGTTTTGACTTTATCTTTCATTCTCCCCATCCCCATCTGTGTCAAATGAGTCTTCTAATCGAATAGATCCAGCCACCCCAAGTCCTATGGGAAAGTATAAATATATTCAGAGCTATTCGCCCACTGCAAGTCTATTCAAGGAGGAGAGAACACATTATTCAACCTATGCAGGACCTTGAATCAGAACTAAACCCTGGCACTGATGATAGTACTGATGTTGAGGAAAGGTCTGATGGTGAAGATAAAAATGATTATGATCTTCCTATTGCTCTTAGGAAAGGTGTGGGAAAGTGTACCCAACATCCACTATACCCATTATCCCACTTTGTGTCCTATGAGAGGTTATCTAACAGGCATAAAAGCTTCCTTACTCACCTAAACACTATAACCATCCCAAAAACTGTTTCACAAGCATTAGGTCATAAGGAATGGATGGAAGCTATGAAAGTTGAGATGGATGCCCTTAAAAAATATAAAAAAATTGAAACTTGGGAATTGGTCGAGTTACCTAAGGAAAAGCAAACAGTGGGATGTAGATGGATCTTTACTGTAAAGTATAAGGCAGACGGGTCACTTGAAAGGTATAAGGCTAGGTTAGTGGCTAAAGCGTATACCCAAACCTATGGAATAGGATATCTTCAAACCTTTGCCCTGGTTGCCAAATGAGTACGGTGAGGATTTTGTTATCTCTAGCTGCCAACCATGAGTGGAGTATGCAGCAATATGATGTCAAGAATGCCTTCTTACATGGTGATGTTGATGAAGAAATCTACATGGAAGTCCCTCCAGGTTTTGAGTCAGAAGGTAATAAGGTGTGTAAATTGAAGAAGGTCCTTTATGGGTTAAAACAATCCCCTGGATGGTTAAAACCCTGGAGCTTGGTTTCGTAGATTTACCGGAGTTATGAAAGCTTTGGAATATAAGCAAAGTCAAGGTGATCACACACTATTTGTTAAACATTCGGTTACAGGGGGAGTCACTACTTTGTTGGTTTATGTAGATGATTTTATTGTAATAGGAGATGATTTGGAAGGAAGAGAAGCTTTGAAAAGATGCCTAGTTCAAGAGTTTGAAATAAAAGAACTTGCAAATTGAAATACTTCTTGGCATTGAAGTTGCTCACTCTCAATATGGGATTTTTATATCCCAACAAAGGTATGTACTGGATTTGTTAGCTGAGAGAGGGAAGCTTGGGTGTAAACCAATGGAAACTTCTATCGAACAAAATCATTAGCTTTATGAAGTTATTGAAGACGCAGTGGTAAATAGAGAGTCCCATCAAAGATTGGTTGGTAGATTGATTTACCTCTCACACACTGGACTAGACATAGCCTATGTAGTGGGAGTGGTAAGTCAGTTCATGCATAATCCCAAAGAGATCCACCTCTAAGCAGTACATTGGATTTTACAGTATCTCAAGGGAACTTTGGGAAGAGGAATATTGTTCAAGAAAGGAGGAAAGTTAACACTAGAAGCATATACAGATTTAGACTATGCAGGATCTATTGATGACAAAAGATCAACATCGGGCTATTGTACTTTCCTTGGAGGAAACCTTATAACATGGAGAAGTAAGAAGTAGAATGTGGTTGCTAGACTAAGTGCGGAAGCTAAATTCAGAGCAATGGTATTGGGAGTTTTTGAACTTCTGCAGTTGAAAATAATTTTAGAAGATTTGAAAGTCGCGTGAGAAGGACCTATGAAGCTTTATTATGATAACAAGTTAGCAATCAACATTCCACATAATCCTGTTCAACATGATCAAACCAAACACATTGAAGTTGACAGACATTTCACAAAAGAAAAGCTGGATAGTGGACTAATCTGCACACTGTTTGTACCTTCAGGCGGTCAAGTGGCTGATGTTCTAACTTAAGGGTTAAACGGTTTAGTCTTTCAGACAATTGTTGGCAAGCTGGGAATGGATAATATCCACTCACCAACTTGAGGGGGAGTGTCAAAGATAACCAGGCTAGATCTGTGTGTGAGTTGGCCAAGCTGTGAATATTTAAATTTGTATTTAGATTAGTTATATCCCTGATTTATAGGGACTGTATTCTAGGAATCTCATTCTTGATTTGTAGGGATTAGCTAGCTATAATTTGCATATATAGTCGTTCCTTGTACATTTCTAATATATCAATAATATTCCCATTGTTTATCAGTGAGGTGTTTTTTGTTCTTCTACTCCTTCATTCTAGATTCGTTGTGTGTGATTGTTTGCCTAGGTCCTTGAGATTGGTATTGATCGCTCTGTTACATGGACTCGGCTGTTTGGGGCAAAGTACCCATGTTGACATGACATAAGTGTGGGTGTTGGATTTGTGTGGGATTCGCCTCCCGTCTCTGAGATATGCCTAATGAAAAAGGAAGAAGGTTGAGATACTTACTTCGATATGTGTTGGGTTTGCGATATGGATTTGTTGAATCATATAACTTCATCGACAATTGAATGTCGGCTACATCAACGGCAAAGTCTAGAGTTCAAACACATACACACACACACGCACACACAGTGTGTCATAATCTAGGGTTTGAACCAAGAGGGAGAGCTTGAGATATAGGGTTATTGAGTGTCAATTGAGAGTGTCATAATCTAGGGTTTGAACCAAGAGGGACAGCATGAGATTTAGGGTTATTGAGTGTCAATTGTGCTCAGAGAGAGAGAGTTTGACCGGCTGGTTTTAGTCATTATGAGACTGCAATACAACTAGAGGGATTAAATGCTATACAATTGGAGAGCTTTTGTGCTGGGTTTCGCTCATAGGCTGGACGTAAATAATTTAAATAAAAGTTTGAGCCTACTTGTAAACTTGGTTCAACATTAAAAACTTGGGCCTTCAAGTATTTATCAAAAAAAAAAACTTGGGCCTTTTAGTATTTTGTAGCTAGCCAACATCTCTATTAATAACAGGGGCTGTTATATGACATATCCATATGTTTGATCAGTAAATTATATTTATAAAAAAATTGTTGGGTCAATTTTTCTTAAACTTATGTTCATATAAGAAATATATTTTAAAAATATTTATTTAACTTATCCTCGTATTTGTATCCAAATTTGGATCCATATCCATGTATCCTCAACTTTTAATTTTGAGGTATCCGATCCCTAGATATGCATCCGCACCTGATCCTAGTGCCATTACAATGTTTTAAGTTGCTTAGTTGACTGTTAGAGTGTGCAGGAGGCAGTTTTGATGATATTTTGATATTATAATTGTAGCTTTAGCTCTTTGTATCCCAATTTGGGATGTTCTTTCTCTAAAACATTTTGATCTTGAGATTTGGTTTCATTAAGTGATGAACTAATCATGTAGCATTTAAATGTAACTTATATATAATTTCTCGTGCTATATAAAATATTCACATCAATGATTTTTTATGGTTATGTTGAAAATGAACTACATGGTTAAATCAGAATATATTCACTAGGCTTAGACAAAAGAGCACTAGGATGGCAAGTAGTTGCTTCTATGCCTAACAGTCTCTAGCATAAACAATGCAATGCAATTCTAAGCTGTATAATCATCAAGGACCCCTTCAAATTGTATTATGATCTAAGGTTAAAACTAAAAAATTATATTTTCTTAAACAAAAAATAAAAAAGTGCAAAAGTGTGCTTTAAGCTTATTAGAAAAGTGCAAAAAAAAGAAAAAAAAAAGAAAAAAAGGTGCTTCGCGCATGCTTTTGTAAATGCGCTTCACTTTAACCACTATGCTTTAAGTTCACTTAAACTTGTTTTTACTAACACTGTTCCCTAGAAATTACTCTTAAGCTAAGGTTGCATAAAACATCGTACAATGCTACAATAGCTTCACACAAATTTTCTAAAACTCAAGTCCACATAATAGATAATTGCTTAGATGTTTACTATGTTACCTAGACTTGGGTACTAGCGTTGGACTCGGGTACACATCTGAAAGTCAGATTTGCATAATGTTCTAGTTGTAGGATTCGGGGACTTGGCTAAAACGTGTCCAGAAAGTAAATACGGATACAAGGACACGACATAAAACATTGGACAACAATGCTTTTCATCACAAACATAACCAATGTTGCAATAATAAAGAACTGATCTAATATAGAAAATAAAATTATCTTCAATTTCTTTTTTTCTTAAGTCATTGGATGAAATGGAATTGATTAAAGGTGAGTGAGAATCTTGGTTAGTCAGTTGGCTGTAAGTAAATTGGGCGATTAATTCAAAGGTATCTTAATTAAATTTTGTTTTTATTTATTTCTCAAAAAAATAAAAATAAAATAATAATAATGTTAGTTTCTATTTAGTAAAGGAATCTTTTGATAGCTCTGTATATGGCACAATTTATGAGGGAAACTATAAAGTTTGAATTCTACATTAATATTTAAATTAGTGACCTTCCATATTTTATATCTAACTTTATTTAATTATAATAATTGAGTTTTGCTTTGGAAGGTCAAATTTAATTACAATAAATGACACATCATAACAGGCTGAAAGTGGGCAACATTATGTACATGTCACACTAGATTAAAACCTTGGTTTATGGCTTTAAAAAGTTTGGCACGTGCAAAGTGGATTTTCTTGGGATATTGAAACACATAGAGACAGAGAGAGTCGATGATGGCATACTAGGAAGCACAGATAGGGGATATGACGATACGCCAAAATCTGAAAAAATAGGATATAGGTACGGTGGAGACACGTTCGAATTTTTTTTTTTTTTTTATAATTTTATTAATGTAATATGCATGAAAATAAAATGTAAAACAAAGACATTCATAAAACATCTAATATTAAACTTCTTAATTAAATTTAAAAATTGATGTTCCTAAAATTAAATTTAAAAATTGATAATCCTAAGGTTTCACTTGAAAAAAAATCCGAAACTAACAATATATATATATATATATAACAGAGAGTATTAATGTCAAAGGAGAAAAAATTAAAAAGAAAAAAAAAAGAATATAAGAGAATAAAGGGGAACAAAAAAGAAAGAGGAAAGAATCAAAATAAAAGATAAAGGGAAAAAGGAAAAAAAAAAGAAATTAGAAATGTGACCGAGAGAGAGAGAGAGAGACTTGTTCGGTGAAGAGAGAAGAGTGAGATAGACTGTGTTCGCTGTGGTCGATCGAGATGAAGACAAGATCGGATGACTGAAGTTCTTCCTTCCTTGCCAGATTTGCTTCCTTGCCAAATTTGCTTCTTTTCTTCGATGACCGAGAGAGAAGGTTAGGTTAGGGTTTTTTGTTTTTTTAACCTCTTTTCTGGTTTATGATTTGTATATGGATTGAGGGATTTGATCGATTTGTGTTTTTTTTTAATTAAAACTTTGATTAGTTAGAACATTTGACCTGTAATCCAACCCATGGGTGACCCCAAAAGCCATAAAATTAATACACACTTACTACTAAAAGCGATAAAATTTGTAGCAGTGTTCTAACCTATAAAGCACAAAACTACGACTCAAATTAGCCCTAAACATGGTAATAAACATCCAATCTGCAATCTATGTAAACCACAAGAATTAATGCATGTAAGATTCTGAAGTAATAAATGAGTAAATGTTTGTAGGGGCCACTGCTTGATGCCATGGTAAATGTTTTCAGGTCTATGTACACAATGCATCCCTGCAGTACATTAGTGGGACTAATTATGGCCAATGGCCTTCAATTCAGTATTGTTAGCTGTCAGTATGACCTCACCCCATGTAGTTGGTCCAGCAAATATATAGCCCTGGTCCTAGTTGTAGAGTATAATAGAGAATAGATTGCACCTTCGATGCCTGACAAATGAAGTAGTGCTGCATGATTTTTTTTTTCTTTGTATATTTTGTCTGGCTTATGGTATGAAAGCATTCTATTGGTTTGTGTCATGGATAAAACAGTGTAGTTAAGTCTTTTATTTGGCATTTACCTCACCTAGCTGCCCCCTTAACTGCCTGGCTTAGTAAGTTGAAAATAAGAAGATGGTGACTGAGTACTGCATTGGGCATGCCCAGGCTACGAGGAGAATTGTGTTTGGGTTGCTGCCTGATTTTGGCTGTGCAGGTCGGAAATTTACATTGTTGCAAACCCAATACTATTCCATCCTTACGAAGTATATTGTATGGGTAGATGGTTGATTAAATAATTCAAAACCATCTAATATATAAAAACTGCCTGTTATGTTTTTGACAAACTTTGGTTGCCTTACTACATCACTTGCAGTTAGTGTTGCATTGTTAATCTTCATATTCTATAATTGCTGTATAGATCACACACTATTCAGATGATAAATGAAATGAAACAAAATAAATTTTCTAAAATGGTTTGAAACTATTATCTTTTGTGATTTTTAAGTGCTGATAAGTGATTCCCTAGCTATTTTATGATTCAGGTTGCATAATCTAAGATGTGTTTTTACTCAACTTCAATTTTTTGAGGCACCACTTGATACCTTCCATCTGGTGGTTCTTTTTGTATATCCATGTTAAAAAATAAAACCAGCCTTGGACAAATATTTCTAAAGCTTAAAATAATATGGTCTGGTTCACATAATGAAGTTTATTATATTGTTAATTGCTTCAGATTTATTCATAAATCATATCAAGTTTCTGGTTTTCAGCACAAAAGCCATTTGAGTTCCTTATTATGTGCATATATATGCATGTCTTTATGGGTCAGAAACAGGGAAATCCTTAGTGCATCACAAATTAACTGACCCATCACATGGAGCATCTGTCACATTTTGAATTTGGTGGTAACCTGTGTTAGGCATATCATTGTAGTTCCCTACTAAAAACTTGTTTTCCAAGGGATAGGAATTTATTGTACACTTTATTTTGGTTCTTGAAAATAATTTGTAGGATACATGCTTGCAACACTTTAAACCTGTTGTGTCTTGATCTTGAAATGGATGGAAAATGACACTAGAAACATCCTAAGGAGCTCGTGGGAAACAGAAATGTGTACCTATGAAGTGTGTATCACAAATCATTTAAATTCATTGCTCTCTCCATTTGAGAGCTGTTTCACTTGCTATTTTTCAGCTATTGGCCTTTTGAGTATCCCTGCTTCATTTCTAAAATATATTTTGCTTTTGGCATGTACTCTCTTATTTGAATTCTAATATCATGTGATCACTTAATGCTATTTTTTGATTTGCTTCTGTTGAAATTTTTGTTATTCTTTAGTGCTACAATTTAAATGTAGTTTTATCTTTTAATGATAACTTTCTTTTTGCAGTTCAAAGGATCCACTCCATCTTCTTGCTGGAATAAAATCTACAAGAGGATAAGGAAGACACAGTGCAGTTCCGATGGTTTTATAGCTGAAGGTGGACTCGGGAGGATCTTTAATTCTGGTTGTGATATGTTTGGTTTTTCCAATCCTGAGATTTCAAAGCTTATACAGGTAATGATTTTTAAATGTGTCCGCAAAATGTTTTAAAAACATTGTGTATAGTTTACCTTTTGTCCTTCTCTCTCTCTCTCTCTCAATGGTGTCCTGCCTTATGTTACATCTTTACTTTACTCAATGATGTTTGCTATATTTAAAATTTGTTGTTAGTAAATGTGTTCGCTTTCGTTTTACTACTAAACTCGAATTTTTGTGCTTTTTTGTGATTATGTTGCATAATGTTTCTTTTTATTTTAATCTTGAATTGAAGAGACCACTAAACCTTGAAACCTAAAATGAAAGGGATCTTAAAAAGCTTCTTTGTACAGTTAACTATGATAGGCTGAAGGGGAAGAGGGGTTTTAGGGGGGCACTGGATTGAGAAGGACAAAGGTGAGTGTTTGGACGAGAATAGTAGAGCGCCAAAGTCCTCTAAAGGGTTGGAGAGGCCTTCTTATGGATGAGGGATTGTACCTAAAAGCAAGTCGGTTCCTTTTTTGTGTTCATGGACGAGTTTAAGAGACAGTTCAAGGAAAAGCACTCGGAAGTTAAATTTCTTATTGTTATTGGTAAGGCTGGAAGGGATAATTGAGAATCATTATCAGAAGTTGAAAAATACCTTTTATGAAGATGGCAAAGTTTAGAAGCATTTTACTGTTAGGGTGTGGATGCTTTGGATTCTAGTAGGGTTGTTGGGTCTATCTTATGAGCTGTTTCTTTTTCTCTGTTTTCTCTTCTTAGCTGATTGTCTAAGGTTTTCTCTAATACAATTTTTATTTGTTGTTGATAAAATGTCTCTTCTATTTAAAACTGAACCATATGTTGATGGTTGAATGTGCAAATATTTTTCACACTTCCGAAAATGTGTTGATGCCATATAAAAGTTTTCCACTTTTTTGTTTGTATAGGTTTGACATCCATTGTCATGCATCCATATGTGGCTTTGGAATGAGGTGTTTTTCCATTTGGGAGAGTTTTTTTCCCACGTTTTGGAGGTCTGATATGGACAGAGGACACCAACACGACATGACATGGACATGCAGACACGCCATTTCTCTAAAAATTAGGACATGGACATGTCGAGGACACGTTGAATATAATATATATATACATATATTATACATCTACATAAAAGACTGACACTATTTAAATTAAATTAGGGTTAAAAAACACAAAAATATGAATAATATTGTAAAGATATTAAACCAGCAAAAGTACTAAATCAAAATTCAAGAACAAAGCAACCATGAAAATATTCATTTAATCATCGTTATTTTATAATTTCACCATTTGACACATTCATATAATTAAAAGATTGCCCATCCAGAAATTTGCCAACAAATACATAAAATTTCTATACATAAACCAAAAATGATTGTCCCAGACATGCCAAACACTGATACGTAAGGGCAGATCAAGTGTCCATATTTCATATTTAGCATATAAGCATCCAATCAACAATCATTGGAGATTGTTGGAATACACAAAGGTCATCGAATATCATGGATATGGGAGATAAAATTTTTAGTTTCCTCTCTTTCTCCTTTTTGGTTCATTATATCTCTCTTTCTTTTTTTATTTTTTATTTTTTTATTATTTATGTTTCAAAGAGCTAATGGTTTTCAGGTCGTAGCTTATTTGTCTCATTGTCATCTCTCTTTCCCCCAAAAAACACCCCTCTCTGATTTATGTGTCTGAAAATGCCTTCCCCTCTTATTCTCACGACAAGCAACACAATCACGGCAACAACATAGCAACATAATCTGACTCGTACGACGAAAGTAATAGAGATGATAGAGCAACACAATCCAATCTCCCTCTGCAGAGCAACACAGCACAATGGCTAACCACTCTCTCTCTCTCAAATTTGTCCAATCTCTGTCGTCCAACCTAATCTGTCCAACCAAATTTGTGATCTCGACTGGTGAGTCCTCACTCTTAAGTTAATTCTTATCGATTGTCTTTTTTGTGGATGATCTATTAATTATTTAAATCTAAGCGATTAATAAACATTCAACATCCATCAAAAGCACTAAAGAAGAGGGGAAAAAAACTAGTTGGCCCTTCTTGACGTGTCCCTTGAAAACAAATTAGCCGTGTCTCTGTCTTGTTCCCCTGAAAATAAAACCGTGTTCCCATTGTGTCTGACACCACTAAGGCACTTATTTTGGAGTGTTGGTGCTTATTAGCAAAATATTCAATTTAGTTTGCGGGGCAAAAGGAAACCTAACTCAAACCGACCTATGAACAGCCTTACAAGTGAACTAGCCTTAACATTTATTATTTTCACTAAGTGTCACATTTTGTTGATAAGGATAATGCCCACAAATTATTCGAAAATTAGGTCACAGATCACCTGTAGGTTGTAATGTAAACTTGTAAAATTCCCCAAAAATAAAGAACTGTTGTCAAATTAAGGAACTAGTAATTTTTGGGTTTGTCTGATCTCCCTTGTCCAACCAAATTTGTCCCTAGGTCGCATACAGAATATTGCTCATAACTTGTAAGTGTATAGACTTTGGTTGAAAACCTAAATTAAAGGCTAATTAAATGACTGAAGAAAACCCATCGGCATCTTGATCTCAAGCCAATCGACGTCGACTAACTACCTTACCTCTCGATCAACTTATTGTTCTTTGTCTTCTTATTCAACATCGATCAAATACCTTCAATCAGCTCAAAGAAAACCCAAATTGGCATCTTGATCTTAAGTAACAGGGCCATGTGACATTGGCCAGGTACCTTACCTCTTGACCAAGTACTTCCTCTCCCTTTGTGAAATAGAACGCCTTAGGGAAAGAGAAGAGAGAGGAAGAAGGCGGCCACAACCTAACACAAAATGGCCACAACCTCAATCACTCAATAATATTTTCAAAGTTGAAGAGTACAATGCAAACCTAACACTTCCTATTAGAATATGGAACAAATAATAATAAAATCCTAACCAAACTAAATATCTTAATTAAAAAAAAAATACTAGAACAAAAAATAATAAGACATGCTAAAGACAATTATAAAATATCCATGGTGCACACGTTCCGCATCATTCTTTCCAACTATGAAAAAGACCTCGTCCTCGAGTTCTCCCCTTAAGTATTGAACTTGTTCATGCCAGAGAATCAAATATTTTCGAATATGCGGCATGCTTTGTTGTCTTTCCACACCAACTAGTCTCAATTTTCAAGGTGTTGGTGAGGTCCACTAAATTTGGATTGAACATGTGAAGAAGCTCTTCAACACCAATAAAATCATTATTCTCGATTGTGATGAAATAATTGGTTGCAAGTTCTTTTGGCGGAACCACTTCGTGCGTGAGATTGTCTTGCATTGCATTTATGGTTTTTGATATTTAACTGCTTCTGAACTTTTCTCCAAAATAATTTCTCTTTCTTCGGGCATTGGAATAGGGTGATCAAGAACCTTCGTATGATCTTTACAAGCACTTTGAGAAATTCTTGAATTTTTCTCCTTAAAAATGGACCACCAATTTATCCAAGGTTGATTACATTTGACGCAACATCTAGGTTATTTGGTCATGCTGATCCATCATGAGCTTGGAACTTTGAGTTATCTCTTGTTGGTCTTGAGAAATTATATCAAACTTTGAATATGACTCAGAGTTGGTCATCATGACGGTAATAAGGATGAGGGAGTAAATAGGAAAGATGTTTTTTTTTGGGTTACAGACCTGGTTGAAAATGGTTGGATAGTTTTTACAGCTGGAGTAGAACTCCCCAAGTGAGTGTATTATGGGGGACCGTCAAGCACATCCGGCAAGGATCAAGGGGATCTCGTTGTTGCAAAGCTTAGGTCGGAGCAAGGTGCCATCGGACATTCAACATGTAGTCTCACAATGGGGCACTCATGCCTGGAAGTTGTCATTGCATATTCCTGCAGGTCGAAAGGTGGTGGGGGAAGGAGGGGGACATTGGGCGAGATCTATCAGCAGCGAATCCCCCATACAAATAGAGGTGCCTATCAAAGGCAGCTGGGCAGGTTTGGGGTTAGGTTGTTCTAGGTTTGGGCTTAGTGTAGCAGAATATGGGTCTGGTCTTTTGTGTAGACTAAAGTTTGGTGAGTTGGGTCAAGTTTTGGGTTTGAAAGTATTGGATTAGGGTTTGGGTAATTAGTGGACTGGTCTGGACTGGGTTTGGGTTACTTATTGATCGTTTGGTTGGGCTGCTGGGGTTGGATGTGGGTTGGTTGAAGGTAGCAGAAATCAGCCTGTTTTAAAGTAACTGGGCCTTTCTGTTTTTATTTTTTAGTTTTTTTTTCTTGGGTTAAATCTGTCTGGTAGGCTTGTGTCACAAATGTTGAGACTGCTGGTTTATGGGCTTAAATATATTAGGTTAGCGGGGCTTGGTTAAGGCTATAACTAAAAATGGGTGGACCTCAGTTAAAATGGCTGTGTTTGAGTGTTAAATATTGGGTCAGGTTAACCATTGGGTTCGGCTATAGGGTAGGCTTTGGATGATAGTGAAAAACCTTGTACAGAGATATAGCGTCTTGCATGGCAATCAACAGTCGAAGCCGTAGACTTCTTTGAGTCACAACAGTTACTAGCTTAGGGGATGGACGTTAACGATGTATGCCAATGAAGTTGTAACGAGATTCTGGAAATCTTGCAGGAATAATTTCGTGCTATGAGAAGCTGTGAACGCAGTATGGTGGCTAAGTGCTAAGTACTGGTCGCACAAGGTCTTGCTGTTGGTTATTTTATTTTTATTTTTTTCCAATTCAAATCCTCTAGGTTGTACAAAGGAGACAACCACGTCGATTTGAATGAGATGATAGTGATGATGGTTCGAAGACGTAGTTGTATGAAGAAGGAAACTACGTTGATTGAACAGAAATAGAAGATCAACCTGGCTTTGATACCAAAATGATTTGGAGCATCTTAGGGAAAGAGGAGAGAGAGGAAGAAGCCATATCCCTAACACAAAATGGCCACAACCTCAATCACTCAATAATATTCTCAAAGTTGAAGAATAAAATGCAAACCTAATACTTATATAGGCTAAAAACCCAAATAAAAAAGGAAACCGAATCCTATTAGAATTTGGAAACAAATAATAATAAAATCTTTGCGGAACTAAATTTAATAATTAAATAAATACTAAAACAAATTAAATAATAAATTCTGAAGACAAAATTATAAAATTTCCATGGTGCACATGTTCTGCATCACTTTGTCTCTCAAGGTGGCAAGGCCAATTGATGCCAATCAGGTACCTCCTCTTTTCTCTTGTTTCTTCTTCTTTCGGTTGACCTTGCAACCGTGTTGTCCCTCTTTGTAGTATGGTAGTTTTATTTTTATTTTTATGGGTGGATGAAGTATGTAGCACTGTATGGTTTTGCTTTTTAAGTGATATCTTGTAATCAATTTCATATATGGTATAAAAGAAGAAAATCAGCAACTTCTGTGAGTTTTAGTGTTATACAGATGAGGTGGCTGTTATCATAATTGAGAGGCATAAAGTAGAATGGAGCTTTTGAATTTTTTTCTTTGGGATTTTTTTGTTTTGTTTTAGTTTATAATTAAATGAAGAAAATTATGTTGCTAGAGCTGTTTGAGTTGAAGAAAGTAGCCAAAGAATTAGGGGTTCGAGATCATGGGATACGTTGAAGAGGCAAATTCAGATGAACCAAAAGATTTGGAGGGACATATAAAACAATTGTTGATGAAAAAGTTGATTTGCTTGGTGTTGATGATGATGTTTATGACCTTAGGATTAGTGTAAGGGTAGGACTACATGTTTATTTGATTTGCCTTTTTATGTTTCTAAATGTTAAAATGTTAGCGTTTGTTGGATGTCTTCTGTTTTTGTTGGCTATTGGTATTTGGAATGTTGGATGCATTATGTTTTTTTGGGATTGCTGATTTTTTTCTAGATGACGATACAATAACTATCTGTTTTAATTCAATTACTAGTTTGTTCATAAAAAGGAAAGAGTATTCTACTAGGGTTGCAGCTGATGAACAAGTCTGCTTCAGCTGATTAGCAATCCAACTTGACATAGATATGTGGTCACACGTAACATGAAGATGCATATAGATGACACAATAACTCTTTGTTCGTATATATGTGCATCTCTATGTGTTTGTTTGATGTATGGGCGAAGAGTTGTAGCATGAGAACTGATATTACTGTTCTTTACTGTTTTGGTTACCTTGGTTTTGTTCATTTATCTGGAACATTAATGAGAACTATTCTTATAAATGACAATTCTTACATGTATTCCTGCTTTCTGATATGTTGTGCCAAACCTGCGAGCCTAAAATTAGTGTCCACTATATTGACAGGAGTCATCAAATTCCAAACTCCCCTCGAAATCTTCTATGTCTAAGTTGAGTTCTCGAAGGTTGCAAGACGTGCCTAATGACTACAGGCCTGTTCATATTAAATGGAAAGACCTTGATAAGTGCAATGTTTGCCACATGGATGAGGTGAAAAAGCCTGCTTTTCTTTTCAATGAATCATCATTTTTTCCCCTCACAAATGCATTCACCCTCACATGGAAAAGTGTTTCCCTTTTCTAGTCCTGTTTAGCTTTCCTGTACTGGCATTTACCCCCTCTCATAGGGAGTCTTCTTAGTCTACAATGCTTTTGTCATTTTAAATGCCTGAATCTGCTAATGAAGGTTTGTTGTTTTCAGGAGTATGATAATAATCTGTTTCTGCAGTGTGATAAATGCAGAATGATGGTAAGGTCTTTATTTGCATAGCTCTATGGTATTTTTCTAATTGCATATCCATCTTTTGGTGGTAACCTACCATTGAGACAGTTGATTTAAAGGAAATTAGAGCCTGTTGATGAGATACTTTGGTTGTGTTACCTATATGGTTCAGTATCTATGGGGTCTTATAGTCTAAGAAGCACGGACATGGACATTGACATTGACATTGACATTGACACGTGACACAACAATTTTGAAAAAAATAAGAATACAGATACGGAGGGGAAACAACAAAAAGTACATATATTTTTTCTATATTTTTATTTGCTATGTGTATGAATATAAATTTAGGGCATAGATATATAAGAGACATCAATGTGTATGTGGATGTGTTTATGTTTTTTCCACTTTCTCCACTCATTGTTTCTATATATTTTACTGTGATCTGAAATTAGCTTTCTAAGATTATAAAAAAAGACCCGCAAAGGTATCTTGAGGCATGTCCAAATACAGGACAGTGTGTCCTCCAAGTGTGTCTAACATGTCTTGCAAAGAATAGTAATTAAAAAAATTGACAGATCATCTGCTGTGTTTGACACGTGGACATGTGTGTCCATGGGGTGTTAGTGTTCGATATGTGTCAAACACGACACCACACCCATTTTGAAGTGTCGAAGCTTCATAGCTTTTAGTTTTAGTAGTTTGATTACTTATACCAAAAAAAAAAAAAAATAGTTTTCGTATTTTGATTAAGATGTTCCCAACTTTACTCAACAAACCTTTGTGCGCCGATTACTTGGGTTTGACTACATGGATCCATTTATTCTAGTTCTATTAAAAGCCATTTCTTCAGTTAAGTCTAAGAAAATCATGTATTTTGCTACCACCTCAGCCCATATCCTCATTGTTTTTCATCTTTGTTTTCTAGCACCCTCAATGTGAATCAAATCACTCAATTATTTGGCCTACTAGTGTTGGCATATGTCAAATGTTGATTTATAAAAAAATACAACAATGTTATAATAATAAGGATTAGTGTATTAGACACATTTATCACGACTAATTGAAAATAGATATTGTTGTTAGGTCTATTATTTCACTAGCATTTTATTTCTGTGGCATACATATTTTATTGGAAAGATAGAAAATTGAATATAGCACAAGTTCTATCCATAATTCTTTTATTAAATATTAATTTCCAGATGGTTCAAATTTAAATGTCAAATACTTTTTAGAATATTTGTAGGTATTGTCACACTTCACTTTTGGACATGACCGACTGCGGATGACGGAGACTTGGCAAATGGAATAGGAAAACCAATATATAATAAACTAGCAAGTAATAATAGTAAAGTATGCCAAAGTATGCCCTGTAGAGAATATAATGTACATGGAACTATGGTCGAATATTCAATATTCAAGAGTGGGTTAGAAACAACCCACAATCATTAATAGTCAACAGTGGGACACAAACAGCTCAGAATCGAATAACATAATCCAGCAAGAGATGCAATAGTTTGAAACATGAACAATGCATCATTGTCTCAATTAGTGAAAATAAGTCTACTAAATGCATAGAATGAATCATAAAAGGTCACATACCCTGGGTCCTAACAGATGACACGGAGCTCCTATCTAATGCTCCCACTGCTCACTTGGAATGATGTAAAGAGGGGTAAGCACAAGAACTAAGTAATGGAAAACATGCATAGTACAATACATTAGTAAAACAGGGTTTAAATTAAAATATCTATTATTCAGAAAATAGTAGGCATCCCGTTCTAGTTGCCAAACTAGTGATAATAAATATCTACTGAATAAAATGGGTATTGTATTTCAACAACAAAAATCTCAATATGTGTATCAATCTTAAATCAGAAGTGAGCAGAAAACATGTCTAAATAATAAAGTAAGGGCTCAGCGTAACATCATCATGATTGTACACAATTATATATATGGTACCATAGCAATAAAATTACAATGCTAGGCAAGTCTTGGGGCATTCTCGGCCTTGTTGGATCCAACATTGAACTTAGGGTCATTATTGGATGGGCTTGCGCTTATCACCATCATCTACATACATATATGGGATATGGGTGAGCCAAATCCCAATGAATAGCACTAAATCTAAGCTATAAAAAGTATGGATATCTTCATTCTCATGAAAAATAACACGGCAGAACAAAGAGCTTTATCAACTTGAAACATATAGTATTATTTACATTTGTTAGAATTTACCATCACCTACCACACACTTACCATCACCTACCACACACTCACCTACTACACTCACCTACTCCTCACCTACCACACTTACCATCACCTACCACACACTCACCTACTACACTCACCTACTCCTCACCTACCACCACCTAACCTACATCTATATAATCAATCAATTGTAACAGAATCATGAATCTATCAATAAATCAATAATACATGCATTTTAACATGGTATCAGAGCGATAGGTTAAAGATTTTGGTGTTCTTCGCCTTCCGGCGGGCGGCAACCTTGCCTTGACCGCCCGCCGGGTCTCAACCAATTCAAACTTCTCTCTCTCTCTCTCTCTACATTACCATGGCCGAAGAGGTACAGTACGCGGATTCAGCCACCAACAAGCGCAAGTACGACGACCAGACTCCTCCGCCGTTGTCGCGGCGGACCACTGGCTTTTCTGCTCCGATCTCCTCCCACTCGCCGGATTCCGCCAACGCTCTTCCTTCCTACAACACAGTCCCTCCGCCCGTCGACGATATCCAGCTCGCCAAGCAGCGCGCGCAGGAGATTGCTGCCCGCCTCTTCAACAACGCCGAAACAACGAGCATCGAGCTTGCACTGCTTCAATTTAGCAGATCTGTTTGCCCTCTTTTTCTTGGCGAAATCCTTGGCCGCCATGGGAATCGAAGCGTTGGTCATCGAACCTTACTTCAAGAAGTTGGAATAATCTGTGGAATAATGGAGAAGACTAGTTGGGCAGAATGATAGTCTCATCAGGGAAGAGTGATGAGACGAAAGAGAAAAGAGAAGGTGTGTGTGTGTGTGTTGTTGTTGAGCTGAGCTAAGCAGACATGAGCTGTCCATCTTTTTCTATCCACCACATGAACAACCGAATCAAATAATTTCCCACCACACCAGCACTCACTTCTCTCTTTTATTTATTTATTTTAAACCCTTTTCCACGGGCAGTGCGCCAGCCCTTTTCAAATAATTTTCCATTACATTTTTTTTATTAAAAAAAAAAAAAAAAAAAAAAAAAAAAACAATTTTGCACAACCCACTGGGCGACATATTCAGTGATGATGCAGAGGAGCAGCACGCTTACTCTTAGTGCTCCACACCCATTCTTCTTTTCTTTATTTAATCACACCCACATGTTCTCTCTTTCTGCACATGCACATTATCCCCAACCATCCATTCACTTTTGTCCAAATTCAGATTTTCCAGAGGTGCTCCAATTTTTTAGATTTTTCCAAATTCAGATTTTATCAATATATGATACCCATTTTTTTATTATTATTATTATTATTATTATTATTATTCTTATTACAAAAAAAAAAAAAAAAAAAAACCAAACACCATTGCAAACAATTTACAAATTTGCACAACCACCCATATTTTATTCATCTCAGCGAACAACCCCGTTCACCATTTTACATCACACAAAAAAAAAAAAAAAAAAAAAAACAAAAAAACAAAAAAACAAAACAAAACAAAACAAAAAAAACCACCACACCCACAGTGGGATTTTCCCTTCTCTACTCTGCCGCCGGTCTCTTTTTCTTGCCTCCGTCCTGGGCGGCCCTTGCCGGTGTTGCCTCCGTGTTTCCCACTCCACTGGGCACGATCACTACTCCCTGCTCCTCCACTGCAGCATACGGCGGCCCTCCAAATCGGAACATCACGGTGGCCTTCCGCTTCAGCTCCTTGTTTTCTGCCCTTAGCACGCTTATCTCTGCTCGCGCATCCTTATACATGCGTTGGAGCAGAGCCAGCTGGGAGTTTAAATGCTGCACCTCATTTGTCCTACTCTGCAGCCGGTTCGACAAATTTGTGACCACCGTCATGCTTTCCACACATGCCTTCAAAGTATACTGATTGGCCTCCACATCCGACTGCACTGCCATTCTTTGCTCCACCGACCGCATCGGAAAGTTCAACGGAGCAAACTCCGGGGCACTTGGTTGCGGTTCCAGTGCCACCGCACCAGTTCTCTCTCTTGTTGACTCGTTGAGGTCGGGAAAGAGGGTGAGCAGTCCACGGGAAGACGAGGACGAGGCCATTTTCTGGGCAACAGAGTGTTACAGAATATCTCTCGCAACAGAGTTTTTCAGACTCTCTCTCTCAGCACAACGGAGTTTTTTTTTTCAGAGGTTTTTCGCAGCTTTTCTCTGCCTCAGCCTCAGCCTCCGTCTTATAGCCGAGGCAGCCACGCGCATCGCGCGCCTCTTGACGCCCGACAAACTGGCACGCCTTTTTATGGCACATCTTTTGATAAAGTGGGCACGCCTTTTGGTGGCACGCCTTTTGAAAAATTGGGCACACCTTTTGAGGGTGCGATTTTTTAAGGGGTCCGACAAGACTCTGTAAACTGTCCCGACATTGATTCCGGTTAGCTCCTTTATGGGTCCGACAAGACTCTGTAAACTGTCCCGACATTGATTCCGGTTAGTTTCTACAAGGGTCCGACAAGACTCTGTAAACTGTCCCGACATTGATTCCGGTTAGTTTCTACAAGGGTCCAGCAAGACTCTGTAAACTGTCACAACAACTGTCACAACATTGTCTGCTACAACGGTCCGACATGACCCCATAAACTGTCTTCTACAACGGTCTGACACCACCATACAGTGTCCTCTACAACGTTATGACACCACCTTTCAGTGTCTTCGCCAACGGTCTGACACGACCATATAGTGTCTCCTATCTTTATTTTATTTTCTTGTTTTGTAACTCTCTCCAAACTCAAGTTGGTTAGTTTCTATCCTCCTTGAGTTTGCGGGGGCTGTTAGAATTTACCATTACCTACCACACACTTACCATCACCTACCACACACTCACCTACTACACTCACCTACTCCTCACCTACCACACTTACCATCACCTACCACACACTCACCTACTACACTCACCTACTCCTCACCTACCACCACCTAACCTACATCTATATAATCAATCAATTGTAACAGAATCATGAATCTATCAATAAATCAATAATACATGCATTTTAACAACCTACATCTATATAATCAATCAATTGTAACAGAATCATGAATCTATCAATAAATCAATAATACATGCATTTTAACAACATTACATTTCCAAATCATGATAATGTACATCTATCGGAACAAAACAAAGGAAACAAACCCACACACATGTAGTAAAGGAGATCTTAACATATGTTTTTAATATATTTACTGTCCTAGTGGCTCAGACTAGCAGACAATGTCATTTAAATTCTTTTCAAATATAAATAACTTAGGATATCCATTCACATCAATTTTTTCAATATAGTTCATAACATTACATAATTTGAATTCTGAAATAATGGTTCAAAACATAACTTTGATAAAACACTACTCACCTCAAGCCTTTCCAAGTGTTAGT
This sequence comes from Camellia sinensis, assembly GCF_055761805.1. Lineage (NCBI taxonomy): Eukaryota > Viridiplantae > Streptophyta > Magnoliopsida > Ericales > Theaceae > Camellia > Camellia sinensis. The sequence continues at coordinate 67,130,934 of NC_138967.1, forward strand.
CACAAGTATACTCAATCTGCGTCATGTAAGGCAATTTATGTTGGTACACAATTCATAAATCTTTGTTCTTCAATTCTTTCTTCAAAAGATTGTTTTCAAACAAGATCAACCAATTAGAAGGTTATAATTAGGTGTAGGAACGTGAATTTTCCCTCAATTCAAGCTAGGAACTAGTCTAGGTCAAGGAGTTAATCTTTACCCCTTTCTTTTTCCCTCATCTCTTCTCTTTTCCTTTTATTCTCTTTCTTTTCAGTGCATAATTCTCTCTCTCTCTCTCTCTCTCTCTCTATTTTCTTTTGTTTCATTATCATGAGAGATTTGTCTCTCTTGTATATACATCCAACTTGTTAAGTAGGAGGTGACACATCCTTAAGTGAGGTGTTTGTGTGATCATCTCTACTAATTACACCATCACCTTAATTAATCAAGGCTAACACTAATTAAGCTAGGTTAGTATTAATTAAACAAGTTTAGCTCACTAATCACACTTTAATAAATTATGCTTAAGCTAAATTGATCTTGATTAAATCCACTAATCACTTAACTATCACGAATCCCAATTAAATTTTCACATAATATATTAGAATATCAATCACATTAAATTGCGGCTATTAAGCACCTTGATTAAGACAATACAAATATGCATAAGCATGCAATAAAAGGATGAAAAGAATTGTTTTGGCTTATCTATGAATGAGGTAGAGCCTTGTATTTATAATGAAACAATATTACAAATAGGAAACAAACAAAATAGGAAACAAAGATAAAAAAGGTATTAAATCTGTGATTGGCACAATCGTAGATTTTATACAACTACCATAATTGCAATATCACTATTTCCAAATTCCAACACTACCATAATTATGATATCACTATTTCCTAATTCTAACACTTCCCCGCAAGCTGGTGTGAAGATATACAATAAATCAGCTTGCCGATAGATGACTGGAGTAATGTTGGGCCTACGGACTTAGTGAACCTATCTGCTAACTACTGAGAAAAAGAGACAAAGGATGGTCTCACAATACCAATCTGAACATTCTCTTGAATGAAATGTATGTCAACCTCTATATACTTAGTACGCTAATGTAAGACAGAATCAAAAGACAACATAATAGCAGACTTGTTGTCACAAAACAAAGAAGCAGAGCAGTCTCCTCAAATCCTAACTCTGCTAAAATAGAACGCAGTCATAGAATCTCACAAGTGCCTTGTGCCATAGCCTTATACTCATCTTTTGCAATAGACCTAGAAATAACTGTTTGCTTCTTACTTTTTCACGATATAAGATGATCACCATAAAAAGTACAGAAACCAGAAGTAGAATGCCTATCCGCTCTAGATCCTGCATAGTCAGCATCAGTAAAACAGGAGAGTCCAGATTGAGGATCAGCTATGAGGAACAATCCCAAGCCAGGAGAGGTCTTCAAATATCTCAAGATGTGATGAACCGCATCAAGATGTTTTGTACGAGATGCATGTATGAATTGGCTAACCACACTAACCGCAAATGTCAAGTCAGGTCTAGTATTGGTCAGATAGATGAGACGCACCAAAATCCTTGCCAGGAACTTGAGTGAAGCCTAGCCTACACTTCTTCTTAAAACCCAAGTATTAAGGAGAGGGAATTGAAACCTTATAACTAGCACAGATGGGGCAACTCCAGGCAATGTGAGACACATTCCAACACACCCTCCTAGACCACAACCTACACTAGCTAGACAAACGGCACACCAGTCACAGGCCTAACCAAGCTCTGATATCAAATTGGATGAAAAGAATTGTTTAGGCTTACCTATGAATGAGGTAAAGCCTTGTATTTATAATGAAACAATATTACAAAATAGGAAACGAAGATAAAAAAAAAGGTATTAAATCTTTGATTGACATAATCACAGTTTTTTATACATACTACCATAATTACAATATCACTATTTCCTAATTCCAACACTACCATAATTATAATATCAGTATTTCCTAATTCCAACAGCAGTGTCCAAAAGAAAATTTTCAATCTTGAATCTCAATTCATTTCATATCAAAGAAGCATATGATATCAAATAGGCAAATCATATAAGTAGCATATAGAAAACTTAACATAGCAAATCATCTCTTAAGACAATTGATATTGCATGTTCCTAGCCTTTTATATAGCGAAGGAAAACAATTCAAGACTAAACTTTCAAGTGTGAAATGAAAATATACATGTCATGCAATAAAAACTAGGGTGTTACAGCCACCATCGTGAACGCCAACACACCCGTATTTGGTTTGGGAGCGAGATGGCAATGCTGGAGGCAGAGTAGAGAGGGAGCTTCCATGAGAGAGGGAGGAGAGAAAGAGGGGTTGGAAGGGTTAAGGTTAGCGTTTTGGGTATTAATTTTGTATAATAATGTTTTATTATGTCACGTGACTGCCAACATGTCATTTTCCATCCAATTTTGGACAGACATTGGTTTTTAGTATATTGGGAAAAAAATTAGAAATGCTAGGGAGCAATGTGGGGAAAAAGAACTTAAAGTTGAAAAATATTGAAACTTAAAGGGGGCATAGTGTAATTTACCCTTTAATAAAATGTTTTGTTGCTTTTCAAAAAAAATAAAAAATTATTGACATGTTTGATCTTCTGCATCATATACTTGTTGCTATAGAAATTTATAAAATTGAATAAAGTTCTTATCTAACATGTGTGTACATATGAAAATATATTATTCTATATTGCAGTATCTCCTAATCTTGTTAGATATTGCCCATGTTAATGCCTCTGTGCCGTATCATGTGTGTTGCCTGTCCAATGTCTTTCTGTGTTGTGCATGGACTAATATCACCGAACCTGTAGTAATATAGAGATTAGATAAATTACTGATGTTGCTGAAGTGGGAGGAGCTTATTTCGATGCATCCTTCCTAGTCTTAGCTTGTGATCGCACTCCTATTGTGGTTTGAAAGAAGTGTATGCTACTTAGGTGCTTCTTGGTCAATTCATAATTTGAGTTATGGTTTCTCAGGTTCATGCTAAGTGCTATGGGGAACTAGAGCCTGTTGATGGGGTACTTTGGTTATGCAGCTTGTGTCGTCCAGGAGCTCCTGACTCCCCCCCACCCTGCTGCCTTTGTCCTGTAGTAGGTAGTTCAATGTCATGAATTTTTCCTTTTTTCTTTTTCGTCTTATCACCAAATGTTTTTTTAATATTTTTTTATGTTGCTGCAATGGTTATACATCATGGAATCTGGAATTAACTTTTTTTCCAGGGGGTGCTATGAAGCCTACATTGGATGGACGCTGGGCACATCTTGCTTGTGCCATATGGATACCAGGTTTCTGAGTGTATATTGAACATCTTAGTTTCTTTGGTAGCATCATGTACGGTTTTTGTTGACTGACCTAGTATGTTTCAGAAACTTGTTTATCTGATGTCAAGAAAATGGAGCCCATTGATGGAATTAGTAGAATCGCCAAGGTAATTTTCCCTTATTTATTTATAATTTGTATTGCAATGACTTTTTTTTATTTATTGATTATGTTCTTTTCCATAGTGGTTTCCTTGTGATGATATAGATAAACTTCAATATTACCAATAATCTCCAATGTGAACCCCAACAGTCTGTTTGGATCAAGTGATTTGGTGGGAAATGATGAGAAATATGATTTTTTTTCTCTCATGTTTGGTTGATAAGTTAGGTGAGAAGTGATGAATAGTAAGAAAGATATATCTTATTTTATAGGTTTCATTTCTCACCAAAAGTGGTGAGAGTTGGTGAGAAACAAACTGATTGGTTATAGTGTTTTTCATAATATCAAGGTTGCCCATTAAAATACAAAGGAAAACAACTAAATCCCACTCATATCCTTTTATATCACATGCTTCGCTTTCTTACTGATCCACACATGATAGTGATAAAAAACAATAATTTCTTTTATTTTCTCACTTAGATTGGAGACAATAATAATGTCTTTTCTTTTCTTATCCTGCAATCTAAATAGAACGTAAGTGTCACAACTATGTTATTTCTATCCAAACTAGGACTGAAACGTAGAACAAAATAACAACAAAGGGCTCCGAGTGTTCTAAGTTTTAGCAAAATTTTATCTTTTCCCGTTATATCGCTTATGTTTTCTCTCTTAGGACCGCTGGAAGCTTTTATGCAGCATCTGTCGGGTTTCTTATGGAGCTTGCATCCAGGTAAGAGTGGAACTGTATAATTACTGTGATTGTTATTTCTAATTGTCCATCCATAATTTGATCTTATAATGGTACTTTACTATTCTCAACTTTTTCGGGTCCTATTTTTAGTTACATAATTATGTGCCAGGCGGCCATGCACTTGTTGAACTTAAAAAATTCAAAGGAAAAGTAGATTGATAGGATCTTTGGGTTTTCTTGACGTTGTAGTGATTTTAACAATGAGTACTTTGTTCTTCTAGCCCTTCTCTTTCAGAATTATGTATTGCACATTTGATGTCATAGTAATCCTTTTTTTTTTTTTAGGGTTTTGAGGCTAGCGATTCTTACTATTTCTTTGTTTAGATCCCACTAGTTTGGTAACTAGGTTCAATATTGTGTTACCTTTAAAGGTTGCAACTCAATATGATGGAAATTGCTATCCACCATTAGCCTTGTGGCATGAATTTGAGTTATGAGAATTAGCGTCTCCACAAAAAAGTGGCGGTAACGTTGCCTACCTATTAGCACTTGCATACTCAATTGTAAGTGGGAGTTTGTGTGCGGGGTACTTTTTTGTCTTTGCTTTGCTTACCCTTCTAATACCTTTTGATTTGAAGCATTTTACCATTGTCTTAGATTTTGATTTACCTAGGTATAGATAGCCCCATTTTGTGAGCGAGCAACCTATGGTGATACCAAGCCTAGGAATCATGGATACGGATACAGAGATGCTACAAAACTTAAAAACATAGGACACGGGTACGGCTAGGATACATTTGTGGAAAATATAGGGTGTGTTTGGTTTGTGTTTGTAGAGTAGTTTTTGAGATAAAAAAGTACAAAAACTTGTTTGGTTTGCCTTTTTCTAAATATTCTCTCTAAAATAACTTTGGCTTTTTTTGTAGAGCAGTTTTTGAGATAAAAAGTACAAAAACTTGTTTGGTTTGTCTTTTTCTAAATATTCTCTCTAAAATAATTTTAGTTTTTTTGTAGAGTAGTTTTTGAGATAAAAAAAAACAAAAACTTGTTTGGTTTGCCTTTTTGTAGAGTAGTTTTTAAGATAAAAAGTACAAAAACTTGTTTGGTTTACTTTTTTGTAAAGTAGTTTTTGAGATAAAAGTACAAAAACTTGTTTGGTTTGCCTTTTTTGCAAACATGTTTCAAAAGTAATCCTGAAAATTGGATAACCAAACACATTTCTGAGGGTTTTTTTAGAAAAATCTGTTTGGTTTGATTCCTCTTAAAAAGTGTTTGTAGAGTATATTTCCAAAAAATTTCTCCCAAAATCAAACCAAACAAGGCCATAGTTTTTAAAATTAGTAGTCATGAGTTACACATAAGTTAAAGAATGTTGAAAAATCACGATGTAATTTATAATGCAAAATACTAACATTTAAGTATTATGTATTAATTTAAGCTAGTAGCTTGTTTATTTTTTAAATTTTTAGTAGGTCTTGCAAATATTTTATTTATGTTTATATTATAATAATAGAACAATCCACAACTTGTCTATGTGTTTTTCCCTTTGACACTAGTAAAAAATATTATATTAAAGTTTACTTGCTTATTTATTTTTTGATATTTAATTTTACTATTGTTATATTCTTTTATTAATCCTTACTTTCTATGTAGTTATAGGAGACATGCATAAAACAATTAGGATACATCAATTTGACAAATTCCATTATTTAATTCACTATGTTCTTCTTATCAAAGAACTAAGTAAAGTATTAGAAAAATATTATTATATTTATCCTTGCAACTGTGTTATATTATAATATTATGCAAGAAATGCTACAATTCTAATTTCGTAAAACAAGTAATACATGACTTGGAGTATCCGATACTTCAAAATTAAGTATCCGATACTCCAAAATTAATGAAAAATTAATTAATAAGTATCCAATGCTTTTAATAAGTATCCGGTACGTATCCGCTAGTATCCAACGAGTATCGATATCTGATACGGATACGATACGGATACGTCACCCCATTTGAAGTATCTGTGCTTCATAAAGCTATATCTCTAGATTTATCAAAAAAAAAAAAAATAAAGCTATATCTTTAGAGGCTAAAAAATTTGTCAATTATCCAAAGGTCCAGGGAAAAAACTTCTCATACAAAGGTCTAGCTAAAAATAATCACCTAGACTAAAGGTCCCAATGGTAGAAGTTATAGATTTAAATATAAAAAAGGCTCTTATTAAGATTTCGCTTTAGGCCTCATTGAGGATTAGGCTGAGCCTGCTAACACCTGTTATATTATATTGATCACAGGAACTGTTCTAATGCCTATTGTTTTGTATATTAAGATCTTAGATTTATTTATTTTATGTGAATGACTACCATCTTGATTTTGTATAATTAAACATCTTTTAATACAAAATGATTCTTACGCTTAAGTGTCATTAGTTTTGTCTGTTAAGTGTCGTATTATTTAAAGTGTCTTAGTCTATAAATAGGTGATGTAATCTCATTTGTAATTAGCCTTAAATTAAAGAATATAGATATTGATTAGAGCAAAGTGCTCAGGTTTCACTCTCTAACTTTGGTGATGATTGGTGGTTGTGACTTGCAACATTGTTCTGACAATCTACCTGGATTCTGCATGACAACTTACCAAAGATTGAATATTAACCTTTTGGGTCTGGCTTCATGTACCTTGTTCCAGCCAATTCAATTTGCAAGACAATTTGTCAACAGAAAAATTTCTGTAGAATGAGAATAATTTTCTGATGTCCTGTCACCTCTTCTTTGAGTTTATCTGAAGGAAAGAAAATAGTTTGTAGGTACAGTTAATAAAACTAATATTCATGTAGTACTTGAGTATAATTAAATGGTGATAGCCATAGTCTCATTTTCTGGGAATTGACTTGTATTTTGTGATATAAATGATTTCTTCATTATTTTTTATCTTCTTTTTTGTTTATTTTAATTATTTGTTATAATATTGAATTACAGTGTTCAAACAATACTTGTTGCGTAGCATATCATCCGCTTTGTGCACGCGCTGCTGGTTTTTGTGTTGAGGTACTTTTCCTTCCTCCTATGTACCTTCTTGGACTTTTTACATGCATAAAAATGCATATATGTAAACTGTTTGCTTGACAATTTATTCTGTTTTCGTTGATCGATAGCGAGATTCATATATGCCTGTTATTTACATTTTGGTGGTCGTATGTTTTTATAGCTTGAAAGTGAGGACGGACTTAATCTCATGTGTATGGATGAGGATGAGGATGAGGATGCACAGTGCATTCGTATGCTTTCCTTCTGCAAGAAGCACAGGTCACCATCTAGTGAGCTTTTAACAGCTGATGATTGTATTGTGCCAGTTGCCCGTCAATATTCAGAATACAGTCCTCTGGTTAATCCATCTGGTTGCGCTCGTAGTGGTATGTTCTCATATATTCTTTGTTCTATTTATAATCTTTGAACTGATCGATTCTCATGAATATGACACCCCCTCCTCTATTTTGACTGTCATTTTTCTTTTGGTTTTTTTCTTCTCTCTGTCTCTTTCTTTTCCTTTGGAATTGCACATCTGGGTAGTGTGTAAATCTAATTGGTGCCACGCACTTTTTAAATTGTTTTGCTGTTTAAAAATTCTATATCATGTTTGGTTCTGTCAGTGTCAGTATGTATAATGGGTTTGTAATATTTATTTCTCTTCATTGGACAGAGCCTTATAATTGTATTGGTAGAAGAGGGAGGAAAGAACCTGAAGTTCTTGCTGCTGCATCCTTGAAGCGTTTATTTGTAGAGCAAAGGCCTTATTTGGTCGGTGGATACTGTCGACATGAGGCCTTGGGAAATACACTACCTTCTACTGCAGATGCTGGTTCTAAATTCTCCCTCAGTCTTCAAGAGCTAAAGACGTCTGAGCTTGATGCTCCCGAGAGCATACTTTCTATGGCTGAGAAATACAAATACATGAGAGAAACTTATAGAAAAAGATTGACGTTCGGTAAGCGCAAAGTTTGTTTTCTTTAAATTTTAACTTTGTGCATCATTTGAGTTAAAGTTTTTTCCTCATATTGTTTCCTGTTGCTAGAATTTTGCTAGCTGTGTTCTTGCAAAACATTCTATATATTTCTGTCTAGACCTTTTAGGTTTCCCCCCCCCACTTTTATTCAATCCATTTTAATTCATTGTTAGACCCATTTTTTGACATTGTCTTTGTAATACTTGAACCTTAGAAAATGTTTTTTATTGCTTTATTTGACCAAAGAAGCAGATACGGTCTATTTGGTGAACTGATATGTAGGGCTTTCACCTGCTCAGCTTTGTTTCTTCTATCATTTAGTATTTCTCATGTTATTTAGTGTTGGGACACTGTCCACATTGAATGTAATCATGATAGCGGACAACGAGCACTAAAATTAACATGTCATGTGATAGTAAGACATGTTAGTTTGTGGTTTAATTGCATTTATGGGGGCTGTTTTTAATGCAACCAAAATGCAATCAAGAATATCAAATCAAGAGATAAGACATATCCTCAACATTGGGGTAATCCCTACCGTTAGAGAGAGAAACCAAAGCACTTTGCTCCAATGAAATCTTTGTTCTGTAATCAAAAGCCGAGTACAATAAATGTTACATCACCTATTATATTTGTAGACCACAATTAATAGGACATTTTACCCACTAATTGGGCATTTACACACAAACTCATGATGCATAGGAATCCTTTTGACATTTATTCTACTACATTAGTACTCCCTAAGAAGCACGGGCACGGACACGTAACACAACACGGACACACGGATACGCAAATTTTAAAAAATGCAGGACACATGTTGGGGAAACGGGCAAAACATATGATTTTATATATTTATCATATGTCAAATTTTTAAATGTTTAATATTTATTTTATGTCAAATATTTAATTTTATCAAATCTATCAACCTTAGATATGCTATTTTAGTTTTTTTTTTTTTCAAAATTTTTTTTTTTAAAAAAAACATGGTCCTCTAAGTGTCCAACACATGTCATCAATGTGTCCCCAATGTGTCCTCAGCGTGTCCCAACGTGTCCGACTCTCTACAGCGTGTCCAACATGTGTCTGGCGCGTGTCCGTGTCCGACATGTGTCGGACACTTGTACGTCACTTTTGGTGAGGTGTCCGTGCTTCATAGGTACTCTGTCTTAGAAGAATCTTGTCCTCGAGTTTAAGCAATAACTAAGTGAACTCAATTTAACATCGCTCAATGTATCCGTAGGCGAGGAATAGGCGTTGAGTTCCTTGCTCATCGCAAACGTGATTTTCACAACTCATCCTTCCGTAAATACATTAAACTGCATTCTCGGCTAACAATCAAAGGTGCAAAAGTGACAACTCCCATCATGCCCATACCCTCTTGCTAAATCTTGAACAAACCCCCATTTTCCCAAGCTCCTTCACCTCTGACCTGCATACTTGTGTAGAGGAGTGCTCACCCTGTCGGGATGAGACCAATAGGTTGGCAAAAGATGTCTTCTAAGGCAAGGCTGAGGAATGTGACACAACATAATAACATGATTAACAATGCATCCACGAGACAAGAACAAACTTGAAAGAAGCTGATCATGAGCCTGAATTTTGCATTGCACACTACTTGCTTCCTTTCCTTGGATGCAATTGTCAAATGAGTATCACAACAAGCAGCGCTTACTCAACTCAAAACACCGTCCTATAGAGGCATAAAGGAGTGCCAAACATACAGATAAGCTCTTTGAAAGTTTTCAAAGATATCATTGTACCTCTGCCAAGGCAAAATTTGTTACTCATTTGCTTCATCTTATTTCTTTGATTCTGATATTTAATTTTGAATAGCATTTTGCTTTTGAATATATGGATTCAACTCAGCACCTTCACCAAAATTCATAGTGAGACCTATGTCCCTACCTCTTCTACCCTTGTGAGCCATAATAAATGCAAAGCAAAGCTCTTACAATAGACTAAGTAATCAACACAATTTTCCAAATGGAACTTTTGTTTTGAATTCCAATCGGAACCAAATCAAAGCAATATGAAGCGATCGAACACAAATCGAGCTCAATCCAAAACAAGCAATCCATTTAGACTCAAATTTGAGAAATTTGAACCAAATCAACAAAAATAAGTCTTTAATCAAGCCTTTCGAACACATTTCTGAACGATTCAAACCATATTAATCCAAATCAAAGCATTGATGTAGTTTCTTGGACACTAATTTGAAGGATTTGAACCAAACAAGGATTTTGAACCAATTGGACACAAATCGAGGGCAAGCAGCAGAAATCAAACAAGATCTGAAGGATTTCGAACCAATCAGACACCAATTCTTGTTTGAAGCACTCGAATCAGATGGTTTGAACAAATCGCAACACCAATTCCTGTTTGAATCAACTCTGCTAGGGTTCGAAGCGCTTGAAAGTTGAATCTGACGTTCAATACCTTTGTGATGGAGATCAAGTTGCACAGTCAATTCAAAGATCGAGATTGGATCACGTTGTTGACTCACAAAATGAAATCCAGTCCCGATGGCGAACCACAAGATGAAACCAAGTCACGATGTCGAGTCTTAGGTTGTGATGCCGATTCACAAAGTGAGATCTAGTTGTGATTCTTCTCTGACTTTCACCATCAGTTTTAGGTTTAGTTCAAGTGTGACGATGTGAACTCTGACTTTGAATAGGTTCACGACCACACTGAGATTCCATCAGGAGGTGATTATAAAGTGAAATGGATGAACTTTGATTGACTCCAATCACAACTTTTGAAGAGATTCTAGCTTGCATGAAGAGATATTGATACTCAAATTCGAAGTTGATGAATTTTTTATTTTATTTTTATTTTTAAATTTTATGGAAGCAGGACATTTATGGAACAAATGTCAAGTGTAGAGGCTCTGATACCAAATAATGCAACTAAAATGCAAACAAGAATATCAAATCAAGAGAGAGAATAATAATCCCCGACTAGAGGTAACCCCCGGGGTTAGAGAGATGAGAGCACTTTGCTCCTATCAATTCTATTTTCTTTAACCAAATCTAAGACAATAGCTGTTACATCACCTATTTATAGACCACAATTAATAGGACTCTCAACCCACTAATTGGACATTTACATGCATACTCATGACACGTAAGCGTAAGACTCATTTTGACATTGAAAGCATTTATTCTACTAATCAATGCTCTGTTAAGTTGAATGTTGTCCTTCCATGAAAGTTTATGCTTCCAGTTTGCAATGCCGAGACCGGCTAATTAGATAATTTCATTTTGATCTGTATTGAGATTCTCGAGGATTTGGTAAAACTGCAATTGAATTTGAGTTGTTGCTGCTTTTCTATAAATTCAAAGTCACACCTATTTTGGTGGTGGAATATGCATGCAGAGCCTTATAATATTTGTTTGCTTCATTGATTTTTCTTTTTTCTTTTTTGTAATATTGATGGGTTTATGTGGAAACTTTTATAAATCTTTTATCTTTAGAAACTACATTAAATAACAGCCATACTATCCTCCAAAAATTTCTGTTTGTGTTGCTTGATTAGTGATACTTCTGCGGCTACCATCTCCACTACCACTCTGTGATGTTATTACTTATTATTACTGCCATTGTCAAACCTCCAAGCATACTCTCTCAACCTACGCCCCACCAAAAAAGAAAAGAAATAGGAAAAATGTAACTACTGTTCTAACTGGCACAACTATCACTGCAACGTCTATAACCTCTCCTAGCAATAGCACCACCATTTATTGTGTCAGTTTCTTATTTTAGCAGGCAATTTTTTGACAAGTGTGAGTGTATTATATCCATGCATAAAACACAAGACAAAACACCTATACAAACAAACTAATCTAAATGCTCTACAAAATCCAAAATTTGGTTTGAGGATGGTACAACTTCACCCAATAACCAATTATACAAAATGTCCAAAATTCTTCTTTTTAAAATTAAAGCAAAAAGAGTCGTCTCAAAACACCATCAATAGTTATGTTGTGCTCCTTCCAAATGGTCCACATCAATGCCAAGAGGCCCAATCACCAAGACCTCCTTTCAACTCTAGTTCCTCTCCACGAAAATAACAATCCCAAGACGGAAGAAGGGAAAACTCAAGGCATCATAGAAAATAAGGAACAAAGACCAAACAAAGCTCCTGGGCCACCACACAATGAATAAGAAGATGTTCCATTGATTCATTATCTTTCTTACACATACATACCAACATACATAAATTTGATTCCTCCAAATTAGATTATCGATGTGAATAATCTTTGCGTGCACCAAGGTGCAAACAAAAAGAGAACCATGGAGGTGGCTTTTGTCCCCAAATGGCCTTCTAAGGGATCAAATATTCCTTCGGCCTAAAAGAACACCATAAAAAGATTTAACCTCCATATGCACCTTAAATTATTTTCTGTCGATTGTGGCCTGTCAATTTAGGCCATAAGCGATATTCAAGAATTGCATCAACTATGGCCACATCTAGTCCAGTTGATTTTGGCTTGCTGATTTATGCCATGAGCCATCTTAAAAGAGTAACTATGGCCCCATCTAGACTTAATATTATTATTATTTGTATTGTTTTTGCAAAACGTATGGCACTTTCTTATCCAACTGGAAGTTAAGAGAAGTTACTTTAGATTGAAGGCATAGAGGACAAGTGGCAAGACAATATTGAAGATGGAAAAGATATGTGGTACTCTCTTGATCACTTGGAGGTTGAGAGAAGTTATGAAGGACACATGGCATTGTAGTAATGAAGATGAGAGATGTAGGAAGTTATTGGTGGTTACTTAGATGGTAGTCATCTAGGTAG